>NC_140580.1:380225899-381425899 GCF_964204655.1 Triturus cristatus
ATGAGCAGGACACCTCTACAGCCTATGGAGTCCATTCTCCCAGGTGAAGCAGCCATATACCATAGAGGGGCACCAGGTAATTACTCGATGTCCATCTCGAAACTGGCTTCAACAAATCCTATCATGTTTGGTATCAAACATGTTGGAGTCATACCCCCCCGTATGATTCCAAGCACCAGAACAGGCTTCTGTTAGGCTCTCAGTGCTCCTGGTACCAGTCTTCTAGACCCGGACAGCACAACATGGTTGCTGCCAACCAGAGACATGCTTCTGCCCTCCTGCTGGTGAGCCAGGCTCGAGCAGGGGAAGGCAGAACAATAGGTATCCTGTCAGAGGGAGGTTTGACCACCTCCCAGACAGGATTTAGTGTATTGTGGCCTGGTGGGTGTGCTTGCCAGTGCAACTCAGTCTGCATGAGGTGCCCATTTGGTGCCTCCTTGTATAGTCCAGTTCGAACCAGCTGTGGGAGCCGTTGGCTCCTGCTCTGGCGCAAAATTGGACAAAGGACATGGGAGTATCCTCCCTACTGTTTACTCCCTCCCCTGGGAGGGAACCTTGAATCATCCAACTCCTTTCCCTAAGGTACTTAAGGGCTTACCTGTGGGTGAGTCCCGAGATTCGTCCTGGGAGACGATTCAATTTAGACACCACTTCAACTTCTACCGTCTGGACACTCTGGACTTCGCTGGACTTTGGGCTCGACTTCATCCCCCTTGCAGTCTGATGCATCGTCTGTACCTGTGCACCATACAGGAACCTACCAAGGCCGGTGGGCATCAAAGACACCAGAAGGAATCTCCCATGGAGTGTAGGAGTCACTTCCCTGCATCTGCAGGCACCGCCACAAAGCTGACAGGTCTACTGATCCTGAGCTCCCACGGACTCCGAAAGGCTCAGCAACACATTACACAATACACTGTCAATCTGAAAAGCAATACTAGTGAATTTAACTTTTACTATTGTAGTCTGTTTATATGGAGCAAGAAAACAACAAAGGAGATTACAGCCTGAAAAGTGAAACAAATGTGCCTGTTACAGTTGCAGGCCAGTGTGAAACAAATGTGCTACTGTTACATTTGCAGGCTAGTGTAAGGTGGGCAGATGTAGTCTATAAGGAAGACGCTGTGTGGAAATGGTGCCAAAAGGCTTTCCCAACTCTTTGTTATATATTTCTAAAACACTATTTTGGTTTAGTGGTCTGGTAAAGATCATAGATGGCTGCTCTGTCTCTTTATGCCTTGCCACCGAGGAACATTTTTAGTCTCAAACTCTGCTACAGGCGAATAGTTTTGCTGTAGCTGGTTATGTTAGCTATTAGGGGGTGGGGGCAGAGGACACCTGCTTGATCGAAGACCTAACTTCTATGCTCATTCCTAGTTTGACAGGGAAACGGCCTAACTAGGGGCTGCAGTTCTCTGCTCATGACACAGGCAACTGTCCCCTTGGGGGTGCTGGGTAATACTTGGAATTTATCACCTCCTCTCCACCACACTCCGATATCTGTGCAATATTGTGGAGGAAACACTGGGAATGTCCTCCTACCCCATCCCTGTCTGTTTTTAGATCGAGCCTGGGCAGTGCATGTGCTGCTCTGCGAGGTATGCTGTATTCAGGTAGGGACCTGCAGCTCTGCCCACTCTCCGCCCATATTTTTAATTGGCTTGTGTCATTGTCCTTGGTAAATGCTGGCTTCTGATTTGTTAATAGGCTTGTTGGTCCCTCTTTAGTATCGCCTTGTCTCATTTTGTAACCTTACATGGCGACACGTCCTATTACGCGTTTTGTTACTCGGTAGGTTTTAATTATAGCCTCCGAGCACTAATTTCTCGAATAGCGTTGTCCTTCCTGCTGTTGCAGGCAGGACACGCTCTCTCCTAACGCTGCATTTGCATTGCAATAGGTCTTGAATTTGCGAGACTTTAAGCTATTGGTATTGTAAATGACAATACCTTTTATTTATCTGTTTTAAAAACAACACATAAATAAAAGGCATTGTCATTTACAATGCCAATCGCTCAAACTCTCTTAAATGCAAGACCTATTGCATTGCAAATTCTCGTTTTTTTTGTCTCTACATCACAGTGATGTCCACTGTGTGCCCGGTTAAACCGTTCTTGTTGTGGTTTACATTTTATACAAGGCATGTGCACCTTACCATTCTGATGGTGTCACGTGGAGCAGCAGAGAGTCCCTTATGTCGTTCTGGAGTCTTCACTGTTGCTGGCTGCCATAGGACACTGGCTGACAGCAACGTGCCTGGAGCCTCCCGGTGCGTGTCAACAGTGCGCTCCACCATCTTGGGTTTGGCGTCCGCACTCAACTAGATTGTTTTTAACAGATGCCATCCGCCAAGTCTAACGCATTTGTGACGTTTTCACGGTATGGGTCGCACCACACGAAGGCATTAGAGACATTATAGAGGTATACGACTTCTATGGATTGTAACGATTACGGAGCTCAGTGTTGAGAGATGACAAGCAGGATCTATGGAAGGTCTAGTGCGGAGTTCATAGGCACTACTGGCATGTGCATTTGTAATGCCATAGTTCAATTCAATTCAAAATAAGCTTTATTCGATTTAAAACATAAATCATAAAAGCACAATATTGTCAAGTGTGGGTATAACACATCGATATTACATGATTAAGAAGGATATAAAATCATTGATTAAAAACCAGGTTCATATCCAGCATTATGTCTTGACGTAATACATATTACAAATTTGTTACAATCGTGCTCTTAAACATTTAAAAATATAAAAATTATAACATTAAAAATCTTACGTTCAAAAACTGTGTTCATATCCCATAGTGTTTTTCTAAATTTGACCACACATTTCAAATAAATTACTAAGGGGCTTGTAAGCATTTCATAGTTTAAACAGCTGGGCTGAGTGAGAGATGGTATTGGGATGTTTGTTTGACTGTGATGAATGGAATGCCTGGGTGCCTGTGTGGATGAGTGGGGACAGTTGGAGGTTGGCTGAGCAGCAGGGATGCTGCTCCTGGTAGGGCTGGAGTGAAGGCTGTCAATTGGAATAAAGACTGATGTTTCCTGGAACATGGAACTAATAAAGAAAACTACAAAACTCTACCTGGCTACCTGTCATAGGGTACAACATAAGCCGTCTCCAGGTGAGCATAGAATTTGGAACTACGTCTCTCAGCTGACATGCATCATCCCATCTGCATTTCAGCATACATTTGAAAACTAATCTCCAAAGGGGACCCCTCTTTCTTCATCCATACAGAGCCTACCAGCTTCCACTGCCAGTCCTATTCCTGACTTGAGGAAATTCACCAGCCAAATATCCTCCTAACTATCCCAATTGTTTGGCACGCTCTGTTGCTCCTTGGTTAGGTTTGTGTTCTAGAAATAGCAAAACATGTATATGGCGAAGAGACCCAAGCTTAATTTGATAACAATTGTTCCCCTTCTTTTGCTTGGAGAGTCTACTGTACAACTCTTACCATTATAAAGGTTACCTGCTTATGATTCTTACTATATCTATGTCTTTAGAGTTCTCACTTGAGTGCCTCTTTAGTTTCAATCAGGTGAGTAATGAAGCCTTTGTACGGTTCGCTCAAATTTAACTTGGTGCGTCATTAATTCATCATGCTATGCCTATTTTGCAAAATTAAGCTCATTACTGTTATTTGGTACTGATCCTCCGGATTACCAGCTGGAGTCAATTTTGTTTTACCTGCAAGATTTTGCTATCTTTACCCAAATCTTACCATTCCCATCTACTTCAATACATTTCCTCTGGTCTATGAATCTAGTAGCTTGTAGTATAGGAAAAGAATAACATTCAAGGTTTTCTTCAATAACCACAGACTCAAAAAAGTTTAAAAAGTTTTAGCTAGTCAATAATGTTGTGAGTCAAAGATCAAATACATATTAACATCGAGTTTCATTTAGGAAAGAATATCAAGTTTAGTTCAATAATAAGTCTCAAGAACATATTATGATGACAGTACATGTAAAGGGAGAAAAGAGATAGCAGGTACATGGACAGTTCCACAGAATTAAATTTACCTAGGGTGATAGATGAACCCAGCTCCTTGGAAAAGGGTCAGGTGGAGTCCACCAGGGCAGGTGGCGGACAGAGGATCAGGACAGGTTCAAGACCGGGAAGGTGACCTCTTCTAAGTGCAACGTCAGTGTCCACCCCTCTCTGGCACTACTCTCCTCGATGTTCTCTTCCGCACCTCCCCTTCAAGATGATTGGATTATTGATCAGTATTTCGGTCTTTCAAGCAGGGTCTCTGGCATCTTCAGGGTCTGAGACAGCATTTCTGACAGCGTCTGTGGCATCATATGTGTCGAGTCTGGATCTTCATCTGACTGACGAAATCTCTGACAGTTAACTAACTGTTCCTCAGTGATAATATTCTGTGTTCGTGTACCACCCCCAAATGTTTCAATATTCGTGTTTTCCCCTATTCTGATCGGACAGGGCAAGGAGGTGAGTTCCTCACACCATACTAAATGTAATATTTTCTTAAGACCATTGTTCTATGTTCCCGCCCCTGAATTTTCTTTCCCAAAGCTTTATTCCCACCCGCATTTCATATTATGATCAATACAATTTATACACTTTGTTATAATTGTTACTCTTGTCCGGGTCGATGGGTTATGTTCCCATGGGATCGTTCCCAGCTTGGCCTTGGCTGGGTTTCAAGGATGTCCTCATGGTTCCGGGCAGGATTCTGGGAGCATGCGCACAGATCACATGGGGTAGGGATTTCAGTCACCCTCTGAGGCCCAATTACGAACTAATAATAAAGTCAGAGAAAAACATGTTAGAATACGAAAATAAATGAATTCATTGTATACCACCTATCTCTACTCTAACCCCATTTACTTTATGTATATCTTTTGCATTAGCAATTAGTAGAACTTGCAAGTTTAGTTTAAGCAGAAACACGCATTAACGTGTGTGTTTCAATCGGCCATTTTAAAGGTGATTGCGCAGCTGCAAAAGTTTCCCCCCAAGCATAGAAAATATCATACCACGTAGATGCAGTAGACGCATGCGCAGTGAAATTACAGCGTTTTGTCGGCCATTTTAATGACCCTCTGGTTACTGGTTAGTAATACACATAGACAAGCGTCCCCTAGATACTGTATAATGTGTGTAATGCAATTATTAGTATTTACAAACAGGTTACTTAAAGTGTTACATGTTATTTGAGAGAATTGCTTCCGAGCAAGTTTCTTCTTTACAAAACCTTGCTCCATCAGTACCACAATCTGGGGGTGCTACAGTGGTGAGACACTTTACTTGATTTCAAGCTCAGCTGTATAGATCAGCATTAGGTCTTCTTCATTCTACACCAGTCTCAACACAGCAGATAGAGTTAATCTGTTGGCACCACCTTATTTGATGGTGGTAGTCACCGTATGTTTTGCAATCCATCTATGCAAGAAGCCCAGTGAATAAATGAAGAAAAATCTTTTATGATAATATGAAGTGTTTGGAGTAAGGTACATACCCAAGTTAGTTAGTTTTCACAATTAGAGATTAACTGTGATCAGGAAAGTATATTTAAGATTGCGTCCTTATTTCAACTTGTAGAAAAAACATGTGAGGATGACACAACTATTTTATGTAGGGAAAAGCAGGTAGCAGTGCCTTAAAGGCCACTCTGAAACCTACCAATAAACAAACCATAATTTTCTTGTGAGTGGTATTTAAGTGACATTACAGGACCTATAGCTCGGTAGTTGTAGCTGAAGTTATGTTTAGTAGTCTGATAATTTGTGCTGGTGCATAGATCTAGGGTAAGGATTTATTTATTTTATTTTATTTGTAAAGTTTTATATAGTGCTGGCTAGACCCGGAGGTTTCAGAGCGCTTTACATGAGGATCAGCGAGTTACAGGTTACATAATTACAGGAACCAAGTATAGACATAGGAGAAAAACATGCGATTATACAATAATATGAGTTTTCAGCGCGTAGCATAGCCAAGATACACGTCTAATGGGGAAAGAAAGGTAGAGGGCTGTTAATATACTTGTTTTTATGAAACATCTGAAATGCAGACATTTGAACACACACTGAGCAGTCAAGAGGGTAAAAATTTTCTATTAAACATGCTAACTTTTTACCCTTACGTATACATTAAATTAGAGGGTATTTGTACCGCAGAACAGCACGTTTAAGAACTCACCAGCAGACCGCCAATGTAAAATGCCCTAGACCTGTTTTACTGTGAGCTCCAACACCTCGGCATTCCCCGTCTTTGACTGGAACTCACTGTCAGCCAGGAATAAGCCATCTTCTGGCTCTTTAAATATTTTGGACACAATGGAACCATCTAGTAGTGTCTGCTCCTTCCCAATCTATATAGTTGGACTGAATCTGTGACTAATTTGTTCGAGATCTTATGATCAACAGTTTCTTTAGAGTGGTTTGCAATCATGTTATTTTTTGATTACAGCTGTAGGATGCATTTTCACATGTGTTCGATAATAGGTAAAATACAATTTGCACATGTATGTAAGCCTAACAGATGAAGTCCTTGAATAAGCTTGCTAGCCTTAAGAACTAATTGATTGGACTGTGCGGAATACATTTTTCGACTCTATAAAGATCATTTAATATTGTATTATGCGCTGGACGTGAGAGAGTATGGTAGTTTGGAGAATGAATTGTATTCTGGCTGTGAGAAGTCGAGTTTGACTTTGTTTTGTTCAGTATATGGTAAATGCACAATTTACATGAGATTTAAAATCTTAATGGCGCTTTTTTAAAATTGTACGCACGTTATGTTTTTTATTTATTATTTTTAATATGATAGAAATAACTCACAAGACCATGACACAAAAATAGATAGTACTTGCAGTGGTTGGTAAGCAATAGTAAGACATACAAAATATGGATATATTTTGCTTGTACCTGCTGGAGAGCACTTTTGGTGGTCAGTGTAACAGCATGCATAGGGATAGGAGTGGGGAATGGAGAGACTTGCGTTATTTGCAGCAGTGCCACTGCAAGTTTAGATTAATTTTGAAAGCTAGAATGGAGAGAGAATTACTTGCAGGACATCTGGACAGGATGGACCGGAGCTTAGGAGGCTGAAACACAGGGAGCTACATATGGGAATTGGAAGTATGGAGGGATGTGGTCAAGTTCTGACTCCTACTTGCGCTTTAAAACTGACATTAGTTACTGTTTGAAAACATGTTCTAATTTTTAGTACTCCAGTGAGTTGAGAGAAGAGATTTAAGAAAAACCTGCTTAGATTTGATATGTGGTATGTAAATGTTCAAGGTACAAATGTATCCTACTTTTTTTAACGTTTAATAGAACAAAGTGTTACAAACCCCCAAACATGGAGGAAAAAGATCAAAGGAAGCATCGTAAGAAGCATAGTGGGCCGAAGGCTGAGAAGAAGAAGAAAAAGCATCATGCAGACCTTGGACTGGGGGACGAAGAAGATGCACGGAAGAGGAATCCTAGGGCCTTTGCTGTACACTCCGCTGTGCGCATGGCAAGGACTTTCCACAGGTATGTTATGTTATGTTAGGAAAAATTTATAAAGCACACGCACACCCGGAGGTTTCATGGCGCAGGAGTGTCTCGGATAACTGCAGCAGGTGAACTAATTGTATGGAGGTGCAAACAGATGTGTTTTCAGAGCCTTTCTGAAGCTCAGAAGATTTACCTGCCTTCGGATGTCCAAGGGCAGCGAGTTCCAGAGGCCAGGGGCGAGATATGAAAAGCTACGCCCTCCCTGGCGTTTCCTTTTAATGGCCGGGGTAGCTAAAAGCATAAGGTGACCAGACCGAAGGGGGCGGCGAGGTATGTATTTTGTGATTAGGTTGCTAAGAAACTTAGGGCTCTTGCAGTGCAGTGCTTTAAAAAGGAGGCAGCCAATCTTAAAAGCTGCGCGTTGTGCAATAGGGAGCCAATGTAGTTTCGCCAAAAGAGGGCTGGCAGAATGCCATTTGGGTTGCCTAAGTATCAGTCTGGCTGCCTGGTTCTGTACCATTTGGAGACGTTTGAGAAGGAGCATAGGCAAGCCGAAATAGATGGAATTACTAAAGTCGAGACGCGAAAGTACGAGGGCCATCACTGCCAGAGTAAGAGCTGAGTTGGTGAGTAGATGGGCAATTTTTTTGAGTTTCCGCAGCTGAAAGATACAGGAGGAGACTACCGACCCCACTTGTCCCCTAAGTGAAAGGTCGGCGTTCAAAACCACTCCTAGGCTTTTTACAGAGGGAGAAGAGGAGGGAGGCGGGCCAAGGTCCGCAGGCCAAAAATGAGGGCCCCACATGGCAGCGCTGGTCCCCGGCAAGATTAACTCAGTCTTGCCAGGATTGAGTTTAAGATGGTTAACATACATCCAGCGCTGGATGTGTAGCAAGGTGGATTGGAATTCAGCTGCTGAGTTGGGCCCATCCAGTGTAAAAATAAGTTTAAGGTCATCAGCGTAATTAAAAGTTGTGACCTTCAAGTTTTTTAAAGAACTGATAAGGGGTCTAAGATAAATATTAAATAGTAGAGGAGAAAGTGAGGAACTTTCTCCTCTTCCAACCTAGGGACGGTGAAAGTTCCTAGCCGGACTGCCTGCGTTCTATCTTGAAGGAAAGATTTGATCCAGTTGTAAGCAGGACCTTGTATACCTGCTTGTTCGACATGGGATAATAAGATGTGATGATCCACCGTGTCGAACGCGGCCAACAGATCCGAAAGGATGAGGGCCTGACTAATGCCTTTATCCGCATTATCTCGCAGTGTATCTAGTACACTGAGGATAACCGTCTCAGTGGAATGAGCAGGACGAAATCCGGCTTGGTTGGGTTCAAGGTAGTTAGTTTGTTCGATAAAATTCGAGAGGGACTTGGTAACGTGGGCCTCAAGGATCTTTGCCAGAAAGGGAAGCAAAGAAATGGGACGATAATTGGAGAGAATGCGAGGATCAGCTCCAGATTTTTTTAATAGTGGGACCACTATTGCATTCTTAAAGGCAGAGGGGACCATGCCCTGGGTTAGGGATTAATTTAAAAGAGGAAGTACAACATGAGAGAGGGCAGACAAGACCTCTTTCAAGATGTGAGGGGGACAACAGTCGTTGGGTGATCCAGATTTAACTCGGACCAACAGCTCAGAAAATAGCTGGGGACATAAGACTGGGAGATGATCCAGGGTAACAGGGGCAGTTCTGACTCAGTGGAACTTTAAAGGGAGAGGTTGCGCTGAGGATCAGTATTTTTCAGCAAGAGCTGATGTAGGGTCAGTATAGAGTTCAACTAGAGCTGATGTAGGGTGTTTCTGAATATGGCTTGAGCTTAGGTTAATTTAAACGTTTTCTTGGTTTTGCTTTAGCAGAACCCAAACTAACCATTGGAGGGTTGTAAAGCACTTCTAACAACCAGTACCATGTTTTTACTGTTTGGAATAGTCAGTAACAGATTTGACTATTGCCGAATCCGTTATACTTAGTTTAAATGCCCGAAAGCAAGAAAAACTCATTCAAATCTCCCTAAAAGTTCTTCCCTTCATATAAAAGAATATCTTGGTAAAATCTAGAAAAGCGGATGAAATGAAAATGTCACAATTGTCTAGGAGACGTTCCCGAGAGTTTGTGCTGGAAAAAAATTAAATCGAAGAGACAGTAAAAGTTATTGTGAAACAAAAAGATTTAAAAGGGATTCCTATTGTTTTAAATGTATAAAAGGAGTGCAGGGTCCTTTGCCTCATTGAATATTGTGATCCCTGTGAAGAGGGCAGATACTCTAACAATGTGTAACTGCAGTCACTGACACCGGACGATGAGTGCGTTAGCTGTCACCCATTCCGTTATTATTGTGCTCATTTGTGTTTACCCTCATTGGTGGGTCTCATCCAATGTGATCGGGGCAGTGCATGGCATACTAACCGCTGGTCCACGTTGGACAGAAGAGCAGACTCTTCTGAATTTTTGTTACCATCTCATGGCCCTTCCAAGGGATCCTGGGAGAAGGCGTTCAACTTGAACGTAACCTTTGGACTGAGGTGTATAGTCAACACGCCTCCATTGCTAGAAAAATGTCCTGGATTGTGTGCAATAACTTGGCAAAGGTGGGAGAAACAGGAATTTGGTATTATATTACAAGCTGTTCACGCTTCCAGATAACAACTGTTCATGGCTGACTTTTTGATGTGCAGCTAGTTCAGATGTGTTGTGGGTCATATTTTTTTATTAGCTGTTAACTCTTTTGTCTCTTGGAATTTGTTGACGAGCTCATGCTTGGCTTTCTGTTTAATTGCAACAACTTTAACTTAGAAGGATTATTTGTAACTCCAAAATAACTGTCACTTTTCTCTTTTTTTTCTGTACCTCTAGAACTCAGGATCTGAAGACTAAAAAACATCATATCCCTGTGGTCGATCGCACCCCTTTAGAGCCACCTCCGGTTGTGGTCGTTGTTGTAGGCCCACCGAAAGTAGGAAAGAGTACCCTGATACAATGTCTTGTGCGTAATTTCACCAAGCAAAAGCTGACTGAGATCAGGGGACCAGTAACAATTGTGTCTGGTGAGTACACTTCATGAAGTGAAGCAAAAGTAAAGTTCTGTCATTTTGTAGTTAATGTGTATTTGGCTTGAAGAAGTTCTACAAGTATAAGATCTTTACATAAACCTAAAACACACATTATAGATGTAGACCTTTGTATCATTTATTCTTCTTTTATGCTTCTTGATGGATGTCCTAGTTAGCTACCAGTTCTTCATTCTCTGTATCTGGTATGAACTATTTTAAGCATATTTGTTAAAAGAAAGACACGAGATGGCTATGTTGCAATGCTTGGGTACGAGACCATTCAGGATGGGATCTTCTGATATTCAGCTCAAGTCTACATCCAGATTTTAACTTTGTTTTTTATAATCTCACCCTTTTCTTCTCATTTGTCTCTGGTGTCCTACAAATGTCCCATCATGCTTCCGTTTGCATACTTGCACACACTGGGGCACATAGCTTGCTGGATTGTTGCAGTGGCTCTTGTTGGTGTTGTTCATATGCATTGTTGAAATCATCACTATCGTAGCCAAGTGCTCTTTGTAAACCCATACAGTGTCAGAAGATCTAATGATACAAGTCGAGGGACCTAACAGCCACTTAAAATATTAGCAACGTTTGTCTTTACTATTGTTGAATTCAGTGCTAGCTACATTTTATTTCAGTGTTTACCCCTACTCATTTCAGGCAACTGCTTCTTTCTCCTTTACTAGTTAGCATATACATCTCGTTTTCGTATGTTCAGGTGCTACTGAAGCTGCTACAGAGTGCCGAATGTGATTTGTTTTTTTTGTATAGAGTATTGCTGTCATTTTACACACAAGGTGACATTTGTGAAAAGTAAATACACAAGTGCAGGTTGTTTCATGCTATCTAGTTAGTTGAAAGTGGGTGCTACTTGAAAACCTGCAGGAAATTGGTAGTCATAAGTAGTTTCTTGGGCATTTAGTTATTGTGCTAATTTCTTGTTTCAGGAACAGGTATGTTGCAGCATTCATGTCCTTTTAACAGTAGCAGTCGTCCTCTGAAGTGCAATTTCTGAACTCTCCCCTCTAGTAGGTTTATGATCCGAGACCAGATAATGGTCATTCAATAAATGAGTTTATAGCAGCTTTTTCACAGTGCAGGCCTTGGTCAGGTGCATGGGAGCTGTATTAGTCTTAGACCTAGAATTTACTGTGTTCTTCATAGTCCATGGTATGGAGAGTCAGTGGTATGTTTTGAGGGCAATTTTGAATATACTAGCAAATACTCCTTGCTTCCTGTTTTGTCTGGTATTGCTTGAATAGTTTTTATTCGTTAATTTTCTGTAGGTGGATGGCATAACATGATGGGAAAAGTAAAGACCTCTTAAGATGATCTAGTAATTGGCCTGTTGAGAAGTCTGGCCTTAAAGCACTTCTTGAATGTAGTTCAAAGGGGGTTACTTGGGGCTTTAGAGTGGTACAAGTACATTTCACAGTGTGGCAAATTGCCACCTCTAAAGCTTTTCAGAGGTGAAAGGCAAGTTTGGCTTCTGAGATTTTTCTTACTCCCAATACACATTTGTTGCATCTAGCTGGTTTGGCTACTTGGTTTGTCCTTTCGGCTGAACCGCTTCCAGAATATTTTCACTATATATTGACAGTCGTCCAGTATGAAGAATGTACCGTTTAGGAGCTTTCCACTTCTATGATAATTTTTGTTAACTTCATAGAAGGAGTCAGACTGTCTTTCATAAATATGCATTGTTCACATCCAGGCCTCACAGAAGCCAGCAGTGGAATTCTTCTATTTCCCCAGTTCTTAAGGTACCTGATTCTCAATATAACAAATCTTTGAAGGAAAATTGGCAATAATTCTCAAGTCATTGCTTTTCTTCTAGGCAAAAAGCGCCGCTTGACGATTATCGAGTGTGGATGCGACATCAACACGATGATTGATTTGGCCAAAGTAGCTGACTTGGTAAGATTGCCAAAAAGGGTAGTTTTTTTTGCTTGTGGGAAAGGAGTGGGTTTCAGTGCAGCTGTCAATAGATCATATGTGAGGTCTAAATGCTTGTGATAAGTGAGGTGATTCTGTTTGTGATTTGTTAGCTAAGGTGCAGTATGTGGTGAACCAAGTCATACTTTTAGATATCACTGTTGTCCACTAGCCCAGAACTGTCACATATTGTTATCATGGGAACTACAGTTTGAGAGCAACCAATTAATTTCCGTCCCTATGTATAAGTTTATTTTTAGTGGACTGGAAAAAGAGAGTGAACCAGTGGTTATCACCCTTTTTATAATATTAATGAAAAATTAAGTTCCTCTTTTTCATTCTCTATTTGAGTACTGCCTACTAATCTATTCTTGAATGGAAACGAGGGGCAGATTGCACATGGGGAACAAACTAAAAGGAAGAAGGAAAAGTATTCTTGTTTTGACCAGGAAAGCACTTCTGGTGGGTAATTGCGAACAAAGCAAAAACCAAAGGAAATGATGGACGGAGTGTTGAACATTGCAAACACTCACCCCCAGTCAACTGATCTGGGTTTAATCCATCACTGTTCTTTAGCCCACTCTGCCACCCCAGTTCAGACATGGCCATATGCAAATCAGTCTGACCCTGTGCCTCATGGGAACAGTCCAGCCCGAACTGCCAAGCCATGTCTTCCCTGGACCGGAAACAAGCATCCTAGGACCGGTTTCTGGCATTTCAGCCGTCTTCAGCCAGGCTTGCTTGAATCCAGTGGCAAAGTGAGCAAGGGACTCACGTCTTTGGTTTTTGCTTTGTTCGCCATAAGTTGGCAGGGTATGCTCAGACGTGAGTCCCTTGCTCACTTTGCCACTGGATTCAAGCAAGCCTGGCTGAAGACGGCTGAAATGCTAGAAACCGGTCCTAGGAAGCGTGTTTCCGGTCCAGGGAAGACATGGCTTGGCAGTTTGGGCTGGACTGTTCCCATGAGGCACAGGGTCAGACTGATTTGCATATTGCCATGTCTGAACTGGGGTGGCAGAGTGGGCTAAAGAACGGTGATGGATTAAACCCAGATCGGTTGACTGGGGGTGAGTGCTTGCAATGTTCAACACTCCGTCCATCATTTCCTTTGGTTTTTGCTTTGTTCGCCATAAGTTGGCAGGGTATGCTCAGACGTGAGTCCCTTGCTCACTTTGCCACTGGATTCAAGCAAGCCTGGCTGAAGACGGCTGAAATGCTAGAAACCGGTCCTAGGAAGCGTGTTTCCGGTCCAGGGAAGACATGGCTTGGCAGTTTGGGCTGGACTGTTCCCATGAGGCACAGGGTCAGACTGATTTGCATATTGCCATGTCTGAACTGGGGTGGCAGAGTGGGCTAAAGAACGGTGATGGATTAAACCCAGATCGGTTGACTGGGGGTGAGTGCTTGCAATGTTCAACACTCCGTCCATCATTTCCTTTGGTTTTTGCTTTGTTCGCCATAAGTTGGCAGGGTATGCTCAGACGTGAGTCCCTTGCTCACTTTGCCACTGGATTCAAGCAAGCCTGGCTGAAGACGGCTGAAATGCTAGAAACCGGTCCTAGGAAGCGTGTTTCCGGTCCAGGGAAGACATGGCTTGGCAGTTTGGGCTGGACTGTTCCCATGAGGCACAGGGTCAGACTGATTTGCATATTGCCATGTCTGAACTGGGGTGGCAGAGTGGGCTAAAGAACGGTGATGGATTAAACCCAGATCGGTTGACTGGGGGTGAGTGCTTGCAATGTTCAACACTCCGTCCATCATTTCCTTTGGTTTTTGCTTTGTTTGCCATAAGTTGGCAGGGTATGCTCAGACGTGAGTCCCTTGCTCACTTTGCCACTGGATTCAAGCAAGCCTGGCTGAAGACGGCTGAAATGCTAGAAACCGGTCCTAGGAAGCGTGTTTCCGGTCCAGGGAAGACATGGCTTGGCAGTTTGGGCTGGACTGTTCCCATGAGGCACAGGGTCAGACTGATTTGCATATTGCCATGTCTGAACTGGGGTGGCAGAGTGGGCTAAAGAACGGTGATGGATTAAACCCAGATTGGTTGACTGGGGGTGAGTGCTTGCAATGTTCAACACTCCGTCCATCATTTCCTTTGGTTTTTGCTTTGTTCGCCATAAGTTGGCAGGGTATGCTCAGACGTGAGTCCCTTGCTCACTTTGCTACTGGATTCAAGCAAGCCTGGCTGAAGACGGCTGAAATGCTAGAAACCGGTCCTAGGAAGCGTGTTTCCGGTCCAGGGAAGACATGGCTTGGCAGTTTGGGCTGGACTGTTCCCATGAGGCACAGGGTCAGACTGATTTGCATATTGCCATGTCTGAACTGGGGTGGCAGAGTGGGCTAAAGAACGGTGATGGATTAAACCCAGATCGGTTGACTGGGGGTGAGTGCTTGCAATGTTCAACACTCCGTCCATCATTTCCTTTGGTTTTTGGGTAATTGCGAACACCATAGTTTAACAGAGCTTAGCTGGCTTTCAAGGGTCAGTCTGGATTTTGTGTCAAAATCTGGAAGTGGAGTTGGTTTTCTATATCACTTTGAGTGAGTAGAGCTTCACAAAAGGTCAATCCATATAGTGTTGATAATGGAAGGGATATCTTTAACTCACTCAAATCCCATATACTTTAACAGTGACATTCTGCATCATTTCTTTATCGTACCTATACACTGACATTTTGTTTAGTGATGATGTTTCTAATACAGGAAAAAGGGAATGGCTCCAGACTAGATCTGACTGCCTTCACGTGTGATTGCCATCTGTGGCGTTACAAGAAATATAGTATTGTACTGATTTAATGGTATGCAGACTTCAGACCAGTCAGCCACAGAGTCTGGGGGGTGGTTGTTGTTGTCGCTGCTGCATTAAATGCCTCTTAATGGAAAAGATAGTGGCAAATGGGAGCCTGCTATTGACCATTGTACTGTGCCCTAAGAAAAGGACATTTAACACCTTTAATAAATCTTTGTCCTCAACAGGTCTTAATGCTGATTGATGCCAGCTTTGGATTTGAAATGGAAACCTTTGAATTTCTGAACATTTGCCAGGTTCATGGCTTCCCCAAAATCATGGGTGTTCTCACCCACCTGGACACATTCAGGAACAACAAGCAGCTGCGAAAGATCAAGAAAAAACTGAAGCACCGGTTCTGGACAGAAGTCTACCAGGTTGGCTAATGATCATCATCGTATTTGTTTATATGCCATTGGCAAAAATCATACAGACATTACTTGCTGAAAGGCGGTGGAGCAGTCGTTGCATTTTCAGAGTTTTAATGTTCTGAAGTTGAAATTGTAAATGTGGTGGTCTACTGAGTAGTGAACAAGAGGCTCTTAAAAGCTACTGGTTGGTTATCTTTGCTAATGCAAGGCTGCAAGAGTGTTAAGGTGCCTAGGCTGCCTTTCTAGATACGCCTTTTAATCTTATTGACCTTCTCAAGTGAATAGTTTTGATAAAGTGCTTTCAGTTGTTTATAGGAGTCTTGCTTCTAGTAGCAGCTCGTGTAGTTATTTTATGGTTGCATAAATGTGTGTGTGAATTATTTAGGTGGGCCCTAGAGCTGATAGTTTACTACTTTTATTGCCTAAATGCAATGAGCTAAAGATAGAATGGCAGGTCTTATACCATTTCTAGCTCTTGCATACAGACCTCTTTAGTTGTCTTTTGTTGAAAGACTTTTTATGCATTATCTGGAGTGTGCTTTAGTTCAGCCCATTGATCGTGATTGGTTGGCTTTCTTGTCAATTGTGTACGCTCACTTGTTATTTGATGGATTGCCTGACTAGTATTTTGTTTGTCTCCCTCTATAGCATGAGTTCATTACCATCCTTTTGATTGGATGAATTGGATACTTTCACTACTAACATTCAGGGAACTACTTTTTTGTCTTCCTTTTAGCACTACACTGGAATGCGTGTTTTTTTAAACTTAACATGCTGATTTCCACCACACAGCCATGTCTCCGCGTTATATTGCTTTCTCACTCAGCTCATCTGTCGCTACCCAGCAACTCCAGTCCCTTTTTTTAAATATAACTTTCCCCGTACCTGGCCACTACTAAGTTTCTCCATGCTGTACAACTTAGTGCCATTCTGTTGCTTCCCCTGCATCTCCCCTGTGTCCCAAACGTCCCCATTACACCCCTGCCCCTCTCATTTTATTTTCCTTCTTTAATTTTGAAGAGCCCGGCAGATGCAATATGCTTGTCGGCCCATCCTTTCTAGATCATGCATTTCTATGCACTTTTTATATTTCCAATATAGCGCTCCAAGATAGGCTGTGCCATCTTGGAAAGGGATATTTAAAGTAAACCAAATGGATTCTGCAGCATCATGACTCATGCGCACTTATGCATAGTAATGCAGGCACATTTACACATCAGTACGCTTGGCTCGGCCAGTGAAAAGGTTGGTAAAGATGAGACCCATTTGCTACGCAAAGGCTTGGTTTTCAGTACTACTTGTCCCTATTCCAATGACACTCTCTATTGGGAGTCTTTGTTTTTTCAGCCTATTACTTTCTTGCATTTTACAGGCCCGCATAACATTGTTTGAACATGCTTGGGGCTGAACCTTAAGATACAATGAATCCAATGACATATTTGCTCCCAAAAATGAGCACTTTCCAAAAAGGCTTCTGCTCTATTCTTTATTTTTTAAATATATTTGATCCCTACTGGCAATTGTGCTTTGCAAATTTTCCAAAGTGATCATATTGCTTTACTCTTAAAATAAAGTTATAAGTGCTTAGAAATATTCAAACTTTCAAGATTTGTTTTGAGATGTTCCGGACCTTATCAAAAATCCAGTTATCACTCCTTCCGATCACAGTTTGTTCCCTTCTTGATGATAAGGCCAAGTTCTTGAACTATATAGCTGTATAATGTCTGAATGTCATCTACTTTTGAAAACGTTGCACTGTAGTATCTGTTTTGGTAGTTAGTGTGTAAATAATAAAATACTTAGAATATTTTTTACAGGAGTAATAAGGACTTTAGTTTGTATATTAGAGAGCTTTTTCACCATTATAGTTTATTTGTACTATATGTAGGTCGATTCCTCTCTACACTATCCCCTGAATTTTAGTTTTTGTTATTTGTGTTTTGTTCTGGTTCTGTTGCTGCTGAAACAGCCACCACAGAGGAAGGTTTTACAGTGAAGCTGTGCCATAGCTTTTATACAAGCCACGAGAATGTGGCATTCATGAGGGAGCTATCCTTAGTCAGTGAAAGCAATAAATCCCACAGATGAGGAAGAAACATATAGTTATAATAGGCCTCAGAAACTCCATCATTTTAGTCTCTGGACGAAAATCAAAACTGGAAACGAAAAGAACTGAATAAAAATGGAACAAAATATAGGTAAAAAAAATGTACCGTTTAAATACTGTAGGTGACTAACTGAATGTTCTGTAGTGTCTCTGTACAGGGGAAGTCCTATCGACCAGGTCTAGTAGTCACCACAGCTTGAGCCATTGATTACATTCTGATATGTGGTGTGATGTTTATATGTCTCTATTTACATGCCAATGTCAAACCATTCTGTACCATATATCTCAAGAAGCTTGAGCTGCTTTGGTCCAGAGTTAAACATGTAATGCTTTTAGCCTCCTAATTGGTTTCTCAGTGTTTATATTTTTGCTTCTTCCAAGGGGGCCAAGCTGTTCTACCTCTCTGGAATGGTTTATGGAGAGTACCAGAAACAGGAGATCCGCAACCTTGGCCGCTTCATCTCTGTAATGAAATTCCGCCCTCTCGTATGGCAGATGTCTCACCCTTATGTCTTAGCGGACAGGTAAGAACAATTGGTTGAGACTCCTATTTTCTTTCTCTGATTCAAAGCCCTAATAATTGCTAACCATCCCTTCATTAGACGGCGAGGAGGGTTAAATCAGGCTAGGTGACTTTTCAATCTCCATACTGTTCAGCCGGGCCTAAAGCTTTGTTAGAAAAACACACATGGATGTCATGAAAACACTATACAAAACAAAGACGTTCCATTTTAGAGGGGACTATCTTTTCATAGCCAAGTGTAGTTTATGTACGACGCCTCAAAAAGTGCGTTGTGGCTATATTGATATTGTACATTCAGTAGGAGATACAAACTTTACTGAGTCTCTTCTTTAAAAGATGTAAATGAGAAACATTCTTTAGTCCTCTCCTTTTACTTTCTAGAGGAGGAAAGGCTTTGTTCTTTCTTTTAAGCTTTCCTAGTTTCCATCACCAGTTTCAAAATACAATACCCCTACTTGCAGCTAAGGTGTGCATTAGAGCTCTTCAAGCCATTGTTGCATTATAAGATTGCAGACACAAGGTCAGTTCCTTATGTGGAGATTTGCAAACCAGTTACCCCAACCCTTTTATTCTCATGTAGTGGATAAACAAAGAGGTGGTTTTATGCAGATTCAACTCTTGATACACTTTAAGCACTGGTATTCATTTTATAAATGTGTCATAGAACTGAACTCAGCCTTTTGATTGGTTTGAGTTTTAGGCAGCAGTTTAAACTTGCAATTAACTATTTATTTCCACGTGTGAGAATATTAAGCTTGTGAATGGTTTCATGCCCCTTTAAGCTTAAGTGCCTTGCTGCATTCAAGCATGCCATTGATTGTTTTGAGTTATACTTTTTCCATGGGAGTTCTCCATTCTGGAAATAATGTAGTGATTGAAGTTCTCATCTCATTTGCTGCCTTTCTTTCAGAATGGAAGATCTGACAGATCCAGAGGACATCCGATCCAATGGAAAGTGTGACCGAAAGGTGTCTTTGTATGGCTACCTCCGGGGTGCATACCTGAAGAACAAGACACAAGTCCATATTCCTGGTAAGCAAAAGTTTTGAACTTCTCTGTCACTGGTTTTATGTGCCCTGGGTAGCAGAGCCTTTTGTGGATTGCGGGCATGTTGCCAATGCAACATAGAAATCCCCCCCATCACTAACCACCATTGTAATTGAAGCTCAATAGTAACCTACATACACCCTTTAGTCTCCGGCTTTACATTTGCTTACCTAATTCCATTGTTGAACTATGATTGTCCCTGGACCTTTTAGTAGTCTGATTTTATGAAATAAGTCCTCCTTCTGTTTCGTAGGAGTGGGAGATTTCTCGGTCAGTGATGTCAGTTTTCTCCCTGACCCGTGCCCCCTCCCTGACCAGCAGAAGAAGCGCTCCCTTTCAGAAAAGGAGAAGCTGATCTATGCCCCGCTATCAGGAGTTGGTGGAGTGGTGTATGACAAGGATGCTGTATACATTGACCTTGGAGCAAACCATGCGCAACAAGAAGAAATGGTGAGGAGAAAGTTTGTCTACGCATACTGTGTCTCATCAAGGGGCATTGATGTGGAATTAGGTTATAATGAGATTATATATGTATGAATGAGTGAATAACTGATTACTGTTAACACTAGTAGAGCTATTAGCCACAAACCACTGCATGTGACATTTTTTCTGCAGTCACTGGATTGCATTGAATTGAATTATTTGAATACGCGGAGGCACCCTCAGAAATACACTCGAGATGCATCATGATTTTCCACACTCACTGAAAGCCTCGATTCTGTAAAACGCAAACGGATGTATGCCAGGAATAGTACACATCAAGGCATGCACTAGCTAATTCAATGCTCCCAAGTTAAAATACATTATGAGTATCCTTCATCATCTGGGAAGCACATTTCACCAGAGAAAAGCTTTGTTTTTAGAGGACTCTGTGAAACAGTCACATAACTTTGAAACCTAGAAACCTAGTCTTTGTAGCTTTTCTCCTGCTGTTTATTTGCTTATTGGTTATATATTGATGTCAGTTTATACACAGTGGTTAGTTTTACAAAGTGTATACTAGTGTTATAAGAAAAGTGGGTTTTGGTAAAACTGGACTTTGAAAACATAAAATAAATATTAATAAGATATTGGCACAAAAAAAGTTGAAAATATAAACTGGGCTTGCAAGCACCCCTTTACACTCATGAACAATGGGTACAGTTTAAAAAAAGTTTTGAAAGGGCCAAAAAAGAATGTTGGGGTCAAATTTAAAAATGTTTTCTTAAAGTATCTCTTCCTTGATTTAACAAAAAAATAATAATATTGCCTAACTATTTCAGCGTGCGAAGAAACCTTCCCATGAGCTGGTTCAAGGCCTCATCGCCACCCATGCCACAATAGATTCCAAGATGTCTTCAAGCAAAGTCTCGCTTTTCATGGACTCCAAACCGTTGGGATCTGAGGAAGTTGAAGATGCAGAGTATGTTCATTAAAGAATATTTGCTTGTGACCTCTGGTGCGCAAGCACAGCTTTTCAGTGATGTTCTTTTCTTCCTTTTTGTCATCCATATCCATGGCTCCTAATCTTTTCAGTGGCCTTTGAGGCATAGTGTGTCCTTACTGACCTTTTTGCACTTTTGCTTCACATTGGCCATCATTGAGCTATGGTTGTTGCTCATTGCTCTAGGCTGCATTCCAAAGCCTAGCACTTTAATGGCAACTTTCATCAAGTGATGTGGTGCAGAATTATTTTGCTCAGTTCTCTTGCCACCTTTGTGCTTTATTTGTTTCCTTACCCCTGCTATTCGTTTCTTTACCCCTTCTATTCATTTTTTTGGATCATAATATTGCTTCTGGTCACCCAACCCCCCACCTCCGCCTCTGTGCTCTCTCTTCGCTCATGTACTTCTTCAAGTTAGACAAGCTGCCCCACCCACCCGATGTCATAGCAAGGTCTTTGAAAAGAATAGTATGGTTGATTAGACTCTTTTGAGGGGCCTGCTAAACCATCCGAACCTCGCGGGCCTGCCATATTCTCTCTTAGCGGAGCATTTAACTGAAAGTATTCTTGTTGGACCACTTTTGGAAAAATATAATGCCGCATCGCATTGTTTTCATTTTCAGGAGCAAATCCCGCTAAACATTTTTTGGTCAAAACCAAAAGACAGATTTCCTCGATGCACTAAGTAGTCTACCCAAAGCATATGGGGCATAGTTTTTCATATTTGCGCTTTACGACTGCTGTGGTTTACATGGCTTTCATGAAAGCAGACGAAAGCAATGCTAGAAGGTCTGCCATAAACAAGTAAGATTTCTCATTTGTGCAAGCTGGCGGCTATGCGTTAGATGAGTTGAGCCCCTCACTGTTTAAGCAGTAGAACCCAATCATTGGGAACAGCAATAAAAAGGAAAAACATGAGGTTCTAGCATCCAGTGGAGCCATGATATGATCCCAATCAGAATTGTAGCCAATGTTAGCCTATTTGTAAAGATTCCGGTGTTCCCAGCAGTTTTCATAAACTCCTGGTTTTAATAAAAACAGTCAGTGAGGCAGGAGGCACAGACCAAGTGCTGCAATGTATCAAACTTTCTCTAATCTGTCTGCCAAAGGACCACCATATGTCATGACCTTTAGGGGTATCTGGAATCATGTAGCCATAATTTTGTTGCACTGGGGATAGTTAGATGGCACCAGCTATAGGTCAAACTAGTGTTGTTCCCCAGTTTAAAAGGTGTTTGCTAATTGATCTGCATTGGGCATACCAGAGGCGGTCCAACTTGAAAAGTCTGTATCCTGCCAATTGTAGCCAAGATTTTCGATTCACAGGGGCGCACACAGAAATGGTAGCATCCACAAGATCATTAGTTCTGGATAGTGGTGTGTGTGTTGGGGCAGGGTTGGGGGGGGGGGTAGAGATTGAGGCTAACCTGTACTGTCAAGATTTTTAGTCTTTATGGCTGTGGAGAAACCAAAGTCTACTAAAATGGTTTCAAGACAAGTCTGACCGACCTCAGCAAACACTGCACTAGGGCAAATAAAGAAATTTAGTTGTTGGCAGGTGGCCCATTTCTTCTTTAGGGAAACTGAGTAAATTACTCAGTCACCCTGATGGAGGTGCTACCGGCAAAATTGAGAAATGACCGCCAACTAGGCGGCCAATTCTAAAAGAATTGGCAGGAACCACCATCACAGTGGTTCCTGTCAATGCTTTTTGAAGTTTGGTATATAGCTCTGTTAACACGACGAAGCTGTGCACCAAACAGGTTTCTTTTTTATTTTCAAAAAGAAAAGCCAAACGTTTTTGAAGATGAAAATGCTCCCCTCACCACAGGAGTTCTTTCCTATAATAAGGGGAGCATTTAGCAGTTTGTACTGCCTCTTACCTCCTGTAAAAAATTACCTCTAATTCTACACATCTAAGTCAGTAGTCTGCCTTCGACATCTTTTACACTTCAGTGACGTTGGAGACGTTTAATCATGGTGGAGAAGGAGGAAGTAGTCTCTGCCATGAATAAACCTATGGTACGTCCACATCTAAATCCGGCAGGGGACCTTTATCTTGGTGGTATGTATACTCTGTAGTGGTTGCAGCAGAGTATACATACCGTCAAGATATAAGTCAAACCCCTAATCTTTCTTTAGGTATACTCATGTGAGGCAAGGGCCAGTCAAGCTCTATTTAAAATTCAAACAGGTCAGAATTAATCTATTCATCTCACCATTTTTAGGTCTCGGCTGCGAAAGGCTGCGCTTGCGCAGTCTCGCTCCGAGATTTAATGAGTTGGAGTGACTTTGAGAAGAGGGGCTTGCACCCGCCCCTCTTCTATCCTGTTCTCCATTGGCTGGCCTCTTAAATGCTGGCCAGCCACTGGAGAAGAGGTCCAGTCACTCCGTTGAAGCCCCGTCTTTTTCGGATCGGGGGGCGTGTTTTTTGCGAGAAGTCTCAGGGAGGAGACAACAGCAAAACACGCCCCCAAATCCGAAAATGAGGCTCCCTTTCTCCGAGGCATTTTTGCTGTGCCTCGGAGAAAGGCGGTGGTGTCCCGGCGTTGCTCCCTCACCTGATCTCCTTCGTCATCCACGATTACCAGCCCGGAGGCTGCATCGTCTCGCACCTGGACCCCATCCACGACTCCCCACCCTCCAGCTAGCTCTGGACATGCAAGATCTTTGCCCCATCTCCATCAGTCGAGGAGGCTGCTGTGCCCATGCTCCCCAAAACTCCACACTTCATTTCTTCAGCCCCTTAAATTCCCAAGCACAAGTTTCTCTTCTCGCTTCAGTAGCACCTTCATTTCCGTGCCCTCTACCCCCCCCCCACGTTGCTTTCATTCTACCTCCACCGTGCCCACTTTCCTCTCGCCCCCCCCCCCCATTCTTCATGCCCCTTCTTCCAAGTCTTCATTCTCTCTCCCTGTTCCCGCCACTCGCCTTCTTCAAATTCCCGCCTCTGTTCTCTATCGACACACTACACTCTCCCCTTCTGTGCCCTTCCCTCACAGTCACACTCGTCTCCCGCCTCTGTTGTTCTCTCTCCGCGCTCATCTCTTCTGTGCCCTTCCCTCACAGCCGTACTCCTCTCCCAGCTCGCCCCTCACTTCCACTCTGGTCGTCGCAGTCCTCCCACCCGCCCCTCCCCATTCTTTCACTCCCCCCCCCCCATACTGGCTAGACGGGTCTGGCGTGTTTTCGCCAAAGTAAATAAACCACTTACATGAAAAGTTCTCAAAACAATGTAGTAATTCCGCCGTCCCCTTCCCTGTTCTCCACGTGAACGACCCCTCTTATTATTTTACTGACCGCCCCCTGCACCTCCACGACGCAGGGGCCCCCTCCACTAACGCCCCCCCCCCCCCAACGGGCTCGACACGCAGAGACCCCACTACCTCTTCCAGTCCAACCCCTCCGACCCCCGGCAGATGAGCGCGGGTTTGTACCTGAAACGCTTTGGGGATCGCAAGGGGTAACACAGCGCTATACAAATACCAATATATTACCTGCAGCTGCTGTTTTCCTAGACCCCCGGGGCGTCTGTGGCTTAAAAACTAGGTTCGGGTGCAAGGACTGATCCGGTCCCCCAGATCCCAAACTCGCCTGTTCCTCGTCTCCCCTCGTCTCTGAAGTGCGAGCTGCCCCCTCCTACTGCCATTCCGTCACTGGTGGCGGCGGGGAATGAGCTTTGCATAGGGCGGGGTTTACAAGGTGAGATCGAGGATAATTGATATGCAGTGGTCTAAAAAAATATAGGTCAGTGGAGATTTTTTTGGTGTGTACATTTATATAGCGAGAACTCGACCCAAAAATATTGGAGCGCTTTATATGAATGAGCATCATTTACGCTACGCAAGGACTCATTCATTTTTGGTAGGCAAGGGGAGAATAAGTGATTTGCCCACAATCACAGGATGCTGAGTCGACGTCAGATGCTGGTTCCCCAGCTCCAAGGTCGGCAGCTCTGGCTGTTAGGCCACATCCTCTTGCTAATTAGGAGAACCTGATGACGATTATAGTGTATTTCTGTAAGCACATGCAAAAACATAATGCGCAACTAAGGGGATGTGATGTTCACCACTGGGTTTCATTGGCAACATGTGGAATTCCCTCAAGTTCTCTGCATTTACAGTGCACAGTTATTGTTAGATTTCTTCTTTTGGTAAACGGAGTTACGTTTACCTTGCTGCCAAGGTTGCTGCCAAGGTTTCAGATAGGTTGTGTGTGACATTTTCATAGTTTCAGTGTAATTATGAGTGACGAACTACTGAGCATACATGCTAACATTTTAGAACAGGAAGGTGGGAGATAAAAAAATAAAATAATCTGGAGACTATGTCTCACATTGATTTCGATTGAAGCAGAGGCATTTTCAGGCGAGAGGCAGCCAAAATAAAGCCATTTTTTGCTCCAGAATTTGGGAATCTCCCGCCAGATTAGAGTCTGTTCAATCAATCAGATGTCTTATAAAGCGCAACTACTCACCCGTAAGGGTCTCCGGGCGCTTGGGGGGAGGGGGGGTAGTGCTGCCTGTTGCATGTATGTATGAGAGACACTTGCTCTAGGGCAATATCAAGCAATGACGATGAGGGGAACTTATAAATATCAGAAATTGCATCCATTTGAGCAACGAGAAACTCTAAGATCTTAAAACTGCTGCAAAGCATTAGAAATGGAAGGGCACTGTTAAAAGTGACTAGGGATATAATACAGGTGGAGTGCTACTGCACTGCATTAAAGCCCAAAGAGAGTATTTTGTTATCCAGAATCTCACATATTACCACAGTACACTCATATTTGCTCTAGTTATCAGATTTTGTAATAACAATGGTCTGAATGAAATAGACTGTAATTAGTGTGGTGTTACTCAAGCCAGTTTTAACTACAGCTTTCATGATAACAGGGTCCTGCGATGAAATGTTACATATTTGTCTAAAACAAAAACAGGTCACTTAAAATGCTATACATAGATTATGTAGATCAAAATCAAATTCTCCTTTTGGTTTTATTGAGCATTGTATGAAGCGCCATACAGAGGAGGACGGAATTGTTTTTTTCATGTGAACAGGGAAACTGAAAACATGAGGTAGCAGAAGAGAAGGAGACGGTTAACAGTCTCTCTTCTGGGGCTTGATTTGAAAAGAAGTGATTGTAAAGGGCTCCCTGTCTTTGCTTTCAGTGGCTCTCTGTCCTTTCACTGCCTCCCCTCCCCTCCCCGCTTGCTAGTCAGATCCAGCACTTGTTTCCTTCTCTACCCCCATTCGCACCCCCCACCCCCATTCCACACACCTCCCATGCCTAAGTAGGCGCCTCATACATCAGCCGCGAGCCCCGGAGCACACAGGAGTCGTGGGGCGCGCCGGGATTTGCCAGTGCCTCTTCTACCCGGCTGTTTTTTATTCCAACCTTCAGACTAAACGTATCTCTGCAGTGGGCACATTTACCCACTGAGCTGCTTTTACCAACTTTTCAGAAAGGCGCATGCAGTGAAATCCTAAACCTTTGCTTCGTTTATTTTTTATGGGGGGGATACCTCAAAATCAAGGGCTTGGTTATTCATTGTGCAACAGGTCGGTGGCACCGGGAACCAGAGATGTGAGCGGGACATGCTCCTCAGTTACAGCAGTGTTTTAACTACCAATCGAAGAGATGAGTGGTCCAAACACCTTACTTAATATATCCCGACATCGAAAGTGCCTTATTTACGATGGGAGTACCTGGGAACATCACATTGCTGTTGTGCTGCCCTGTGTGTGATACCTGCAGTCCTCCTTGAGCTGTTGTGTTCTAATTGCAACAGCAGAGTACATCGTTTTCCTTTTCATTCACGAGTGTATTTTGACAATGATGCATGTCGGCTTTCGGTGACCTGACTCCTCGCAAAAACAACATTTGCACCCAGGTACTCTTGCTGCATGTCCGTGTACGCTTGCATAACGCTGTAACCTGAAACACACATGGCTTCCCCGCAGGGGGATGGGTGCCGTGCGCGCTCTTTGCATTTTTTAGTTTCCTGTTTCAGGGTGGAAGCCTTGCCACTCTTACCATGCTTGACACCCCCATCTCAAATTGGCTTCGATCTAATTGCTGTCGGATCTGATTGCTATCCCGGCTCATTATTTATTTTCTTTTGAACCTTCCTAGTCGTTAAATTGCTCTTTACGACCTCATAAAGGTCTTTTGCAGATGGATAGAAGGTGTAAAACGTCCCCAGTTGATCCAGCAAAAAGTAAATATGTGTTAAATTTTGAGGTTACTGTGTGGCTCTGTGTGTGTGTGTGGGGGTGGCTCTGTGTGGGGGTGGCTCTGTGTGTGTGGGGGTGGCTCTGTGTGTGGGGGGTGGCTATTTGTGTGTATGTGTGGGTGGCTCTGTGTGTGGGTGGCTCTGTGTGTGGGGGGGAGGGTCTGTGTGTGTGTGGGTGGCTCTGTGTGTGGCTCTGTGTGTGTGGGTGGCTTTTTTTGTAGGTGGCTCTATGCATGGTGGGTCTGTCTGTGTGTGGGTAACTCTGTGTGTGTGTGTAGGTGGCTCTGTGGGTGGCTCTATTTGTGTGTGGGTTGCTCTATGTGAGTGGCTCTGTGTGGGTGGCTCTGGGTGTGTGGCTCTGTGTGTGGGTGCAAATGCAATAGGTCTTGCATTTGAGAGGGATTAAGCTATTAACATTGTAAATAACAATGCCGTTTCTTAAAATGTTTTAACAACAAAAACAAACAAAAAGAATGTCATGAGCAATGCCAATAGCTCTAACTTTTACAATGCCGAGACCATTGCATTGTAAATGCTTGTTTTTATTACCAAGCTTTTGTAGACGAGAAGAATGGTACATTAAAGTAAACGCCCATTAAAGTATGGGTTGTGCCAACACTTTCTTAGCCAAGGTATCTGCTTTCTAGAGACCCCTAGCACCAATTAGGGATGAAGGGAGAGGTGGCCGTCATTCTGTTGTTGGGCATGAGGGAACAGTAGATTTATATAATCCCTCCCAGCCCAAAAGCTATTCTCAAGTTCTCAGCCAGAGGTATAGACAAAGCAGCATGACATTTTTCAGGCTCTCAAAGAAAGACTGATTAAACCTGCAGTTGTGGTAATCAATAAGAGTTGTTTTCATTGGGCACTATTGAACCTACACACACTCTCTTAACCCATTGAGACATATACCATATTACACACAGCATACCAGAAACTGGGCAGGTGGAAGGAGAGTAAGGACAGAAGGGATATATCATGGGGGATTTTGGTACTCTGTACTGAGAGAAAAGAAGACCGTTCTGCATAACTCGAATCACCTGCCACATACATTCCAGTCTCTCTATATCCAGGTATGAGTAGTAAGTAACCACCGTTTAATGGGAATTGGTTGGGGGGTGGCATGGATTTCCTTTGGGTGCACGCTTGGCAGTAGCTTTTTTGTTATCTTTTGGTGAAAACACAGCCGTCTAGAGTAGTATCAGCAGCTGAGCCAACGATCTTTCCTTTCAGTCCTGCTGGGTATTTTGTCCCTGCAATATTCTGGTTTCAATCTTTTTTTTTTTTTGTTTAGGCACTTTTAAAGCATGTTTATATGTGGGTTTACTTACCATCGGGGCAAAAAAAAGTGTGCATAGAGCTAGGAGTCTAGTGTAGGCACTCAAGGGTAGTATATATGCTGTGTTTCTATAAGTTAATCATTGACTACATGATTTCCATTTCTAGGCATTTTGTGAGTCTTCTTTTTGTAGCTATTCAGAAAATATGGCATGGAGGAAGTCCTGGACTTACTTGGTACTAACACTCTCTCTTATGCATACTGAGATATGGTATTCAATGTTGCGAAGACACCAGACACAATTGTTTTTCTTCTTTTCTGGCTCAGGGTTGTAATGCCAAAGGAGAAGAGAATAGTAGATGCCAAGACAGGTCAGGTTCGTCGGAAAGCAATCTTTGAGGGAGATGAGTCGGACGAGGAAGATTCTGATGGGGAGGATGATGATTCAGAGTCTGGCTCTGAAAGTGATGATGAAGCAGAAGAAGAGGAAACTGATAATGAAGCGGAAGAAGAGGAAACTGATAATGAAGACCACGAACTGAAACCAGACATCCAGACTCCTAAACGCCTAAAACTTGAGGAAAGGAAGGATGATGGCAAAATGGAATTGCCTGCATTTGCAGACAGTGATGACAGTCTGGAGGAGGAAGAGGTGGAAGAGGAAAGTGACGGAGAGCACTCTGACAGTGATGGCAAAGAGGATGAGGGAGAAGAAAGTGAACTGGAGCAAGGAAGTGGCGATGATGGACAGAAAATATTGGCTTCTAATGGTAGAGCAGTTGATGAAGTGGAAGTTAAGAAGTTTAAAGGGACTAGGAAGAGGGCAGAGGGGAGACTGTTAAGTAAAATAACTACTACTGCTGACTCTGGGAACTGCACAGGTGAAGATCCATCATCAGAAGTGGAATCTGATGAAGGATCCTCAGAAGAGGAAGACAAATCGAACTCTGACTCAGAAATGGAAGATCTTGATGATAGAAGAGCACATCACCTACAGAAGCTGAAAACGAAGACTAAAATTGAAAAAGAGGAGTTGGAAGGTATGCTCAAAGAGGAAGACTGCGTGGGGGATGTACATTCAGCTGCAGAAACAGCAGGTGGGTCTCACTTGTGGTTGTATTCGCGCATTAATTGCAAAGCCTTCTTTTATGTGGTACTTTTTGCTTTCTTATGTTCTAAAGTGATCTGTACAAGAGTTGCCAAAGGTAAAATTTGCTCTTTGTTTTAATGGTCCAAAAATCTACTTTGAATGTCACCTTCTACATTTTGAAGATAAAAACAACAATTGTAGAGCATTAGGCATAAACATGTCCTTTCTTTATAACAAATCAATGCTATTTTAAAGTGAAAAACCTACTTTATGTTGATATGCGCATACATTTCGTTTGCATGAGTAGCCTCAAATAATAGTGCTGAAACAAAATCATATATAGTGTGCATCTCAGCCCAAGTTTGCGCTTCCAGTCTCGAGCATCGCATCTAAGCCATGTGTGCCTTCCCAGAGTTGGGGTGAGGTACCCTTAGATTGGTCAGCGCTCTCTTTCTAAGGCCCCTGTGGCACACAACCTGGCATGCTCATAAGGTGTCCCCACCCTCTTCGAAGGATTGAAATTCATCACTCTCAAGTTTAGCTTGATACAGAAAATCACCCCCATTTCTCTTTGGCTGAGCCCTATATCTTTTCTTTTGTTTTTAGGCTGATTGCTTTTCATCATTATTTGCTCATTTAAAGTGATTTGTGTTTAATGCTAATTTGTGTTTTGTGATAACTCAATCCTCGTATCTTAACTTTCTTGACTGGTAGCAAACATTCCTAATCTTTAGTCTAAATCGTCCTAATATCAGTACCATTTTAAATGAAATCTCCCTGAAATGTTTGGAAACTTGAATGGTATTGGAGCATGGTAGTGACTGAGAACCCTACAGAGCTGAACTTTCAAATAAAGTTACATGGATTTTGAATTCTATCCGCTCTCCTGTGATTTCGCAGACATAGAATTGCCCTGCTTGACTGTTGAGGCTCTCCTGTTTTAATCTAGTCTCTGCCCTTATGATGTCTACCTATGTAACAAACGTAACTCTTGGATGCCATGAAGATATCCATGTATGTCGATATGACCACACACACTCCCTGCCAAACATATTGCGTTTTGGTTTCAGTCACCCACTAAACCACTTACCAAAAGGGAATATTTTATTAGAAATGCTTTCGGATTCGAGCAGTCACCCCAGAAACAGCATTTAGTTTATCAATGAATAATATGCAGCAAAACAATCAGAAGACAGATGAAGGAAGAAGGGAAATGAAAAGGAGCAGTGTTAGGGAAATGGTGGAAGGACAGTAAGCTCTACCTTCAGTCACTCCCACTCTCTGATGTTGTGCATGATGCTTGGGGAAAGACTTGGTGGGAGGGAAGATCGGAAAGGAAGGTCCCTATGGCCATTTTATTTCCCCATTCTGCATAACCAATCACCCTGGCCGTAAAACTGATTATTAAAAGGATGGCATGGAAGAAAAATAAACTGGGATACTCCAAATCATTTAACTTCCTGTGTCTTCAAGGCATTCAGAATTCTTGCTGGGCTTCGAGGGAGGATGGAAAGGGAGGATGGAGATGGTTGGAACTGGTGGCAGTGACCACTGCTACCAACTTCTCTCTCCAACACCCTGTTCTTGATCCTCCCACGTGTAGCTGATGTGACGAGTGACGTCAGCAGCACAGTAACAAGCCAGGTTGTAAATAAACATTTTGTCTCTTGCATCGAACGCAGTTGAACACCTAGCCACTCCTGTGTATTAGATACTATGGATTTCCTGCTATTCGGGGCTGGCAGCAATATATGGCAGAAATAGCAAACAATTGTATTGAAGACAAAACAGGCTGCCCAGGGGGCTATTTCCAGAAATGTTAAAACAGGCAAATAAGAAGAAAGGGCGGATAAGTATAGTTGAAAAAATGGACATTTGAGCCTGAGGGAGTGGCCACAGTGCGGGCAGAAGGAACTAGATTAACAGTTTTATAGACAGCTGCAGTTGTGAAGAAAGTCAACAGAGCAAAACAGGAGATGTGATTTTTCTTTTAAAGCAATTGAATAGATTTGTTTTAGGACTGTCTAAATCAGCTAATTTCCCCCATCAAGGTAGCATCACTGTGAGCAATTTTGCCTCAGATGAGTTATTCTAAGTGGCTCAATTTGTCATGAAAGTCTTTTTCAGATAAGGTAGGAATGTTGCAACTTGGGGGCTGATTAGAATGTCGGTCGGAAAGGTTCAGAACGGCATTCGGTTCATCCGAATCCGTGTCGGAAGCCTTGTTTCTGAACGACTCAAACATTACCGACCGATTACGATGATTGGAAACCCTTAGGGCTGTCCGACTCGGTTCCGACTCCCGTCTGATCGACATTCTGAGACTCCGCGTCGGTCGGAGCCGACTCGTGCGTCTCTACGGACTGCGTTTCCAACCAAGCAATTATGATGTCTGATTCAGACAGCCTTTTCGAATGGTCTGTCTGACATGGATCAGCTGTCGCAATCTGACTTTGGGGCCCTGCAGCAGGCTCCCCTTCATCCAGAGGCCTCCAGCTGGGCCCCGAGGGGGGTACCCATGGGTCCCTTCTTTCCAACAATGCACGGTGTGGCAGGCACCAAGGGGTGCCCGCCACAGGGTGTACAGTTTTCTGCAACCCCCCTTTTTTCAATGGGAGCCTGTGTTGTCGGTCGGAACACAGGCTCTCATTTAAGTTAATGGTAGTCTGACCGAATGGTGTTTGGAAACATCGTAATCGGTCGGTCGGACTCCCCGAATCAGATTAGGTTGGAAACCATTCTGAGACTGAGTCGGTCGGAATGCTTTCTGACTGACATTGTACTGAGGCCCTTGGCTTACTAATAATAATGTTTACTAGGAGTGTTTTAATGTTGTTTTGAGCTAGCCCGTATACTTTATTTGAGAAAAGTAGTTTTGAACATTCTTGCATCCTCTCAGACTCGATAGATTAGATGATCTTAGGCAGGATTGGTTATAAGCCTGAATTATTAAGCATGCTGTTGTGGGGTAGCATGTTTAGAATCAATAGCAATATCTTTAGCTGCACTTGACTAACTTGCTTCAAAACTTTCTTTTAGGTGCTTTGAAATGGAAAGAGGGCCTAGCACAGAAGGCAGCTGAAAACTTTCTGCGCCAGCAGCAGTCCACACCCAACCTTCGCAAACTCATTTATGGAACAGGTGAGACCGGAAACTTGTTACACAACAGTCTTGGGGCATTTCTAACAGAAATGCAGACTCTGATACTCTGTTCTTGAGTTCGTCAGCAGCATGCAGGGTGGTAAATAGGGCAAAATTTAAATTATATATAGATCATATAATGCATATTTTGTCTCTCTCTCTCTCTTCTCTCTCTTTTCTCTCTCTCTCTCTCTCTCTCTCTCTCTCTCTCTTCTCTCTCCACATTGAAATGAAGACATTTGGGGAAGAGGTGCTAAATGTGTTGTCCCCTTAGAGGAACAGGACTAGAAGATGTCTACAAACCAGAGTAAGGGTCTGGAAATAGGGGAATGTAGCTTTAGGCGTTCTTGTCCTAGCTGTTACTCTGTAGTTTTGTTAAGAGGATCTACAAAAAAGAATTGGCCTTCCATTAAACCTCAGCAAGGCGTTTCCTCTTTCTAGGGTTGTGGAGGCAACAGTGTACACTACATCGGGCTGACTCCAGCTTTCTCTCTTTAAGTTTAAATCAAATAGCACTTTCTTAAATATAAAGAAAGTAACAAACATTCTGTTTTAATACTCCTAAAATCTCTTGGTTTGTCAAAAGGCTTGTACGTCCCACGTTTATTAATGAGACTCTGGCCACTTATTAATCACCAGCCCAAAATGCAATCTGTACTATTTAGATGTCACCAGGTGGACAACTGAGAACACACCACATTTTACTCGAGTAAATATTTATAATTCTGTGCCTGGCTTATGGGATGGTATTTTCTAGATGTGCATTTCAACCTGCATGCTTTTAAAAAACGTTCTTTCTTTGATAATATATCTCATCAAGATGGACTGTGTGTCTACGTTTTGGTCTCACACAGAGGAGATCCAAGAGACCATCTTCAGGACTGTAATGTTTGAGTGTTGATAGAGAAGGACCCCGATTGTAGGAATTTGAATCATGCAGCCTGCCAGTCCCTTGAGCTCCCACATATGTGACTCATCCACTTTCCTATGACCATCAAGAAATTCAGAGTCTTGTCTTTCATGAGGACTATTCTACCTTAGTAGGTTACAATTGATCATGCATTAATGCCTCAAAAGTAAGTGGTGTTTCATACATTTGGACTTCATTTCTATAAACAGCAAGTGGCTTTGCACATTCAGGAGTTTGCCCCGATTTATAGCAATCCGGGTCCTTATCCATCGACACTCCTATATTACAGTCTGGCAGATGGTCTCTTGGATTTCCTCAGTGTGAAACCGAAATGTTGACACACAGTCCATCTTGCTTGTGGATTTACCTTTTGTAATCCAATAAGAGTTACCAGCATATGACCAAGGACATTCTTGAGTTCCAATTAGCAAGTGGACTTTAAGCATATTGTAACATGTCCACAGAAAATTACGAGTACTATAGGTATTACATTGTCGATATGGTAAGTGTCTTTATGATTGGAGAACTCCTTTTAAATGTAGTTTTTGTACATATAAATTTGTATTTGCATATACAGCTGTGCATGGGATTTATTCGAGATTATGGTACAAATTATGTTCATCCTAGAATTTATGGACCAATTGAATTGAGATGTTACGAATGAACATCACCAAACTAATAGATGATGATGATGATTATTCAAAATAACTTACAAAATACATAGGGATGCTAATTCATATCTCGTATTCTTTGAAAATGTAAAATGAAATCCGGATACTTTCCCATTTATTAAATGGTTGTTCACGCCAGCAGTGCTCTGTAGTGGTCACTTTTCTCAGTTACCAGTGTCTTTGATATATTACATCCAACAAAACACATGCATTTGGACATATTTTGTTGTTTGGAGATCAAAGCTGAAATATCCACGCAATCAGTACAGTTGTTTCCCTTGCATGTTGGATAATATATGTAGTTTCAAGATTATCTGCTTAATATTGTTATTTGACTGTACATATTTTATAAATAAAGTTTTGAGACTTTTGAATGCCTTTGGTTTGGGGGTAAGCCCATTTGGTTGACATTTATTTAACAATGTATTGTAGGAATGCTCTCTACCCTCCCCACCTCATGAAACAAAAGATTTTACCCTCATTGAGTCCTTATATTTTACTATTAACATGAAGATTTAATCTACTCGGGAAGACTTTTTTTGTGCCGAACAGTCTTAGGTTTCAGTCATGTTTTTTCTTACAGAAAGTCTCTCCTTGTATGCCTTTTATTATCAATTACAGAACTTGGGGCTTCATTACATTTGTGTTCTTTTTCACAAAGTGTGATTTGTCACTTTAATGCTTACTATTTTGCTGAAGATTTATATTCTCCAGTTCTTGTTGAACCTGTCAGATATTTCCCCCAAATAATCCTATTTGGAAGCAAGATCAGATAAATACACCGTAAACATTTAATCACTTGTATATGTTTTCCTGCCTGTATGAAAAAAAATGCCTTGCATGCTGGTTGAAACAGGCAACAATCCCATCATCATAAGTTTCAAATATTGTTTCAGAAATGTTTTATTCCTGTTTTTCTTATTATAGGTCTTTTCTCAATAGAGATTTCTGTTCCGCATCTAAAATGGATTCATGACATGACCGAACATGCTTTTATTTGTGTGATTATACTTCCATTTCAAATTTCTACAGGCTAATAGACATTCACTGAACCAATATATCGGAGATTAAAAAGATACAACCATCAAAAGACAGTTGGGCCAGTGGATGGACAATAGAAAAGTTTCTAGCATTTGCAACAAGAAATGTAGATTCTTTTAAGGACAAGGAGGTGAGGATTATACTGCTCAATATTTACTACTCAAAAACAGCAGCCAATAGAAAAATAGAAAGCCACCATCTTTCCTGCCTCCTTCTTTGCGAAAAACACAGTCCAATGAATGAGAGACCCATTAAAGAACGAAAAAACAGTTCAAACAACTCTCAATGGAGAGCTACCAAAGTCCAGAACGCCACATCCCAAATGGAAGGAAGTGCGAATACTCAAACCAAAACCGTGAACACAGTCCTCAAGAAACAGCCCTGCAAATGCACTTCAGGTTTGTTTGGATTCCGAGCTGGAAAATAAAAATAAAATGAATTCCATCTCAACACCTACTGAATCACAAGGGCTGGCCAAAAGAAACAGTCTGTTCATAACAACCACTTTGCTAAGAGTGATACCATACATCTTACTTGGCTTAACGGGTGGGATAATCCTAACCTCCGTGTCCTTAATAGAATCTAACATTCTTGTTGCAAATGCTAGAAAATGTTCTATTCTGTGGCTGGACTGAAGGCTCCGATTATGCTGGTTCAAAGCTCCCCAACCGCAACAGAAAATATGTACAAGAGGTTAAAAAAAAAAAAATCTTAAACATAGAATCAGATGAGCAATCAGCAGCACAAAGAGTATCTTCTAGTCTAGACCTCAGAGCAAATGCCTTAGACGCAATGGCTCCTCTGGTTGAATGAGCACCATGCTTGGAAACATCAATGCCAGCTTCCGACATGACCCAGCTGACTCAACGGGCCAAGGTCGCTGCCGAAACTGGACAGAAGGGGTCTCAATAGCTAGCAACAGAGGACCTAGAGGGTTAGTCTATGTGCCATAGTGTGCTCCTCATAAACTTTCACACATTTTACTACACATAACTTTGCATTAAGGATAGTCCATGGACCAGGACATAGTCTTTGTCCTTTTTAAAATAAAAAGCAAACACCTTCTGGAGGAAACAACCTACCTGTAAGGTATAGAGCTCGCACATCCAACACTCGGCATGAAATAAATCATAAAAGTATAGTTAGCTGAGGGGAAAATTGTTTCAAGGATAAATCAGAATTGTCAGGCAATGACTTCAGTAACGACAGAACATTTGTCACATCCCATAACGAAGAGTATCTAGGTTTCAGAGGGTAAGCCACCCTAATACCTTTCAGTAATATTTACTGGCCTGTAACATAATCCAGATTCAGCACATTCAGAAAGGAAATTTAAAATATGTGTTTGAGGCATATGAGCTGCAGATTGTACACTGTGCATAGATCGCCATCTGGAGCTGGACTCGGATGCTTGCACTTTGTTGTTTTGGAAGAGTCTTTTGTAGTCACGAGATAGGTGACTCCTCCCTTGGATGATAGTGCGCATGGGCATCGACTCCATCCTCAGATTGTTTTTTTCTGCCATCGGGTTCGGATGTAACTTCTGCCCACCGGTTCGGCACCATATTCTCCAAACCTTCTTGACGCGCAAACTATCTAACACTCGACGCTATTGTTTTTGATCGCATGATCTTCGATGCGCACCTCAACTACTCTATTACAACCGTCGACCCGGGCCTCTGGGCCTATCGATGCCGTTCGGGCCTACAGCTCATGGAAAGGACTCCATTTAAAAAATGCCCCCAGTGTGGAACTAAATTTCCACATAGTGACCAACACAAGGTCTGTAACCGGTCTCTCTCGCCCGAGCACGACGAGAACAATTGCCACTCCTGTGCCTCTTTTAGATCTAAAAAGGCCATCCGTGATCTCCGGGCCCGATGACACATCATGGTGCAGCGAGCAGCTCCGGTACCGGTGGACATCTTCGATGAAGGCCCCGATGTCCCGGAGGAGGATTCTGAGGACCTGGAAATCTTGTCCGAATCAGACGACTCACTCAAACAACCACATCACTCCTGGTCAACGAGTGAATACAATTGAATACAATTGCCCCTACCCCAATACCACCTGAAAAAAGAAGGCCCTGGTCAAGACTTCGCCTGCTGGCCCCAGTCCCAACCGAAAAAAAGCTTCAGCAGCCCCGCCCCCGGGCCCGGCTCCGAAGATAAGGGACACCGAAGCTGGGAGTGCAGCCTACTCCCAAAAAGACATCGGCACCGAGCACCATGACGCCGAAAGAAAAGACATCAGATCCGAAACCAAAACATTCGGAACCGAAAAAGATTTCCGCCTCCACAGCCAAGCCAAAGGACCCCAAACCACCTCCCAAGGTCTCGGAGCAGAAATTCAAACCTCGCACGGACACAAAGAAATCTGCGCCGAAAGCGGTTGCCAAAGAGGAAGAACTTTTTCGGCCAGATCCTATCGATCCAAAACAAAAAACTCTCCACATAGACCCCAAAACATGACATCTGGCAGCTGTTCCACACAAGAAGAGGAAACTGAACACACCAGGCATTCCTGTAGTGTCTGTGAAAAGAAAAGACTGTGCCACTTCACCTATAAGACCCTCTTCTCCTGTTCTTCCTATGATGATGATTTAGGGGATGGGGGAGGCAAGAATGACCCTTTCACTGACCCTGACACAGACGCACCACAGGACGATTATGATGACCCAATAGATCCTCCAGACCTCCCTGATCCCTATGCATATCCAACAAAGCATCTCCCCCAGATGACAATATTGGCTTTGGTCAGCTTGTAAATAGAGCTGCTCTCTAACATGGTGTTCAGATGCATTCTGACCCTGCGGACGAGGACTTTCTTCTAGACACATTTGAGCAGTCACAAAAGACTGTACAAACCCTGCCAATGTTAAAGGGTGTCATTAAACATGCCCCAGACATATTCAAAGACCCTGTTGGGGCTAGAATTCTTAATCCCAGGATTGACAAAAAATATAAACCCGCTCCCAATGATCCCACCTACATCAAGGGTCAACTGCCTTTAGATTCACTAGTGGTAACTAATGCTAGGAAACGTGCAAACTCTCAGACCTCCAGTGATGCGCCACCTCCGGATAAAGAATCTAAGTTGTTAGATGTTTCTGGCAAGAGAGTTGCTGCCCAAGCAGCTAATCACTGGCGGATAGCCAACACACAGGCATTACTTGCTAGGTATGATAGGGCTCACTATGACCAACTGGAAACCCTATTGCAACATTTACCTGATCGATATAAGACCAAGGCAAATGATTTAATTCAAGAGGGCAAATTAATAACCAATGCATCAATCGTGTGTGCCCTTGACGCAGCTGACACAGCCTCTAGGTCCATTAACACGAGCGTGTTACTCAGACGACATGCCTGGCTTCGTATCTCTGGCTTCAAACAGGTACAAACAACTATCCTCAATCAGCCGTTCAATCAAGAACAACTTTTTGGACCGGCTGTAGATACCACTCTCGAAAAAATGAAAAAAGACACGGAGCATTGGGAGCATTACAGTCTCCATCCACCGTGGTTCCTTTCGTCGCTCCTTCTATAGAGGAGCAGACACCGCCTCTTCTTCCTACAAAAACATCATGCAAACATCCCCCAGCAGAGGATATTTTAGAGGCGGATACAGGGGAAATAACAACAAAGGGAGAAGCCGAGGTAACAACAACACTCGCACCTCCCACACTAATAAGCAGTGACTTCCCTTCAGACCATTCCACCCCAGTCGGAGGGAGACTATCACAGTTCCTATCTGTCTGGACTTCCATCACCACAGACAAGTGGGTAAGCCAAATTATCCAGTATGGTTACTGCGTGGAACTTACAGCAACCCCACCCACCATACCACCCAAACAGTAGCCAATGTCCATGGAACATTTCACGCTCTTAAAACAGGAGGTTCTCTCACTGCTTCAAAAGCAGGCAATAGAACTAGTTCCCTTACAGCATCAAGGAACAGGGGTTTACTCGCTGTATTTCCTAATCCCCCAAAAAGGACGGCACCCTAAGGCCAATACTCTACCTCAGACCTCTCAATCTCTACATACAGTCAGATCATTTTCACATGATCACTCTTCAACAGGTCCTCCCACTACTTCAACAAGGCGACTTCCTTGCCACACTAGATCTCAAGGACGCCTACTTTCACATTCCCATACACCCTGCTGGCAAGAAATATCTAAGATTCATAGTGGACGGACAACACTATCAGTTCAAAGTCCTTACATTTGGGGTGACCACCGCACCCAGGGTGTTCACAAAGTGCCTTGCAGTAGTAGCAGCACACTTGAGAAGACAACAAATCCATGTCTTTCCATACCTCGAAGACTGGCTGATAAAGCCACGTCATTCAACCAGTGTGTTCATCACACTCACCAAACCATCCGACTTCTACACAACTTGGGATTCACAGTAAACTACACCAAGTCACATCTTCAGCCCTCCCACATACATCAGTATCTAGGGGCCACATTAAACCCCTCCATAACTCTGGCGTATCCCAATCCAGCCAGGATAACCAGTATACAAACCCTAATAATCAAATTTCAGCCACAACATTCCCTCCCAGCAAGGGTATTCATGCAACCCATAGGAATGAAGGCCTCTTGCATTTCTATTGTACCTCACGCAAGACTTCGGATGCGCCCCTTACAAGAATGCCTAGCACGTCATTTGAACCAGGCTCAAGGACAACTTACAGATCAGGTGTTGGTGGACAGCCGCACACATCGCTCTCTGCAGTGGTGGAACACACAAAACCTTTCCAAACGGCGGTCGTTCCTAGAGCCGGTTCCACAGATAGTGCTAACAGCAGACGCATCATTCACCGGCTGGGGAGCCCATCTCCTAAACCACACAATTCAAGGCAAGTGGACCACTCAACAAAAAGTGCTCCACATCAATCACCTAGAATTACTGGCAATATTTCTAGCATTAAAATCACTCCAAGTTCATCTACATCACAAGACTGTCCTAGTCCGAACGGTCAATATGACAGCCATGTATTACATACAAAAACAAGGAGGCACACATTCTTTGCAGCTGTCTCAGCTGGCACAAACCATATGGAGATGGGCCATTCCACAAAACATATACCTTCTTGCAGAACACATTACAGGAGTTCACAATCAGATTGCGGATCTGCTAAGTCGACAGACACAGCACATACACGAATGGGAACTTCATCCTCAAGTTCTTCAGCCATTTTTCCAAATGTGGGGTCAACCAGACCTAGATCTGTTTGCCACACACGTAAATGCAAAATGCCGAACCTTCGCCGCCAGGTTTCCACACCCGTTGTCCAAAGGCAATGCGATATGGATGAACTGGTCAGGCAGATTTGCGTACGCTTTTCTGCCACTGATTCCCCTAGTAGTACGCAAGCTCAGACAACAGTCCCTCAGGATGATCCTGGTAGCTCCCACATGGGCACGGCAACCGTGGTTCACAACACTCCTGGAACTTTCAGTAGTTCCCCACCAAAAACTACATTTCTCCCCAACGTTGCTAATGCAGAACCATAGAGAGATAAGGCACCCCGATCCAGGTCAACTAAATCTAGTGATCTGGCTCCTGAAGTCCTAGAGTTTGGTTAACTTACCCTTCCACCGGACTGTATGAACATCCTTAAAGAAGCCAGACGCCCTACTACTAGAGCTTGCTATGCAGCAAAATGGAAAAGATTTGCCATCTACTGCAATAACAATAAAATCGATCCGCTGGATGCTTCAATCCAGGACATCATTTGCTACTTGCTATACTTACAAAGGTGTAATCTAGCATATTCATTCATAAGATTACATCTAGCGGCATTTGCCGCTTATTTACAAAACAGACAACACTTGTCACTATTTAGAGTACCTGCAATTAAAGCCTTAATGGAGGGCCTTAAAAAGATAATTCCCCCAGACTGCCACGCTCTCCGGTGTGGAATTTAAACATTGTTCTTACCAGTCTCATGGCTCCCCCATTTGAACCTCTACACAAATGTGAACTGCAGTTCCTCACATGGAAAGTAGCTTTCCTTGTCGCCTTTACCTCTCTCAGGAGGGTAAGTGAGATCCAGGCTTTAACCATACAAGAACCTTTCTTACAAATACATCGTAACAAGGTGGTTCTTAGAACAAATCCAAAATTCCTTCCCAAAGTAATCTTTGCTTTTCATCTTAACCAATCAGTTCAGTTACCGGTGTTATTCCAAAACCCGGACTCCGTAGCATAGAGGGCTCTTCAAACACTGGACGTCAAAAGAGCACCACTTTATTACATTGACAGGACTAAGCCCTTTAGAAAGACAAAACACCTGTTTGTAGCCTTCGCACCACCTCATAAAGGGAACCCTATTTCCAAAGCTGGGATCGCTAGGTGGATAGTCAAATGCATTCAAATATACTACCAAAAGGCTAAACGCACATTAACAGTTCCCCCTAGAGCGCACTCAACATGCAAACTAGGGACTTCCATGGCATTCTTAAGGAACATTCCCTTAGATGACATCTGTAAAGCAGCAACATGGTCTACACCACATACCTTCACCAAACACTATTGTGTTGACGTGCAGGCTAAGCAACAGGCTTCTGTAGGCCAAGCTGGTCTTAAAACACTTTTTCAACACACTGCAACAGATACAGGTGACCACCGCTAGGAGAGACACTGCTGTACAGTCTATGCACAGTGTACAATCTGCAGCTCATATGCCTCCAACGGAAAATGGTACTTACCAGTATGCATCTGTTCTTGGCATGTAGAGCTGCAGAGTTATACACGCCCACCCGCCTCCCCGGAACCTGTATCTGTTCCAGTATTATCTTAATTAGATACATTCACATGGACATCTCTTTATTCCTTACTAACTCCATCATTTCCCATCACAGCGAAAAACAATCTGAGGATGGAGTTGATGCCCATGCGCACTATCGTCCAAGGTAGGATTCACCTATCTCGTGACTACAAAAGACTCTTCCAAGACCTCAACAAAGTGCAAGCATCCGAGCCCAACACCAGATGGCGATCTATGCACAGTGTACAACTCTGCAGCTCTACATGCCAAGAACAGATGCATACTGCTAAGTAGCATTTTCCTTTAATTCAAATCCCACCGGATCCACATCCTGTTAAAGACACCAACTCACCCATCTCTTCCATGTAGTAGAATATATGATTGCGGGTGGAAGGAGCCCCAACCTGGTGTATGAAATTGGCAGCTGCCTACAAAAGACCAATAATCTGGCCATGTCTCCCGATATCTTCCAGGCCATGAGAGTCAACTGGTTTTGACGAATCAGAGGATATGGGGATCCCACCAAATCCAAGAGAAGACGCGGGAAGACTGGAAGAAGAATGGGAAGAGCTATTGACATTCTCAGAAGACTCAGAAACCAAGACCACAGCAGAGTAATCAGAACAAGGGCTGCCGATTGATACCTGGCTTGAGCCGCAACCCTCAGAATCATGGCAAAGGGTGGGGAACGCATTATTCTCTCGACCTGTCCATTTCTGCAGAAAGGCATCCATCCCTATGGCCACTGGGTCCGGTCTCCAGCTATAAAAACCTTTCAGCTGAGTGTTCAAGATATGAGGATGGAGTTTCTAGTTGCTGTAATCCACCAGGAACCTGGAATTCCAGTCCACCACTAGATTGTCCTTACCCATCAGAAACTCCGCTAGAACGTTCTCTTCTGGGAGAGGCACTGTTCGCCAGAAAGTGGGATCTGGTGTCTCCCCCCATGCCCCCCCCCCCCCCCCCCCCCAGCGGTTGATGTAACAAACAGCAGACACATTGTCCATCTGCAGGAGAATGCAGCAGTTGCTCTTAACGGGAGAAAGGGACCTTATGACCAAGGAGCCTGCCATGAGCTCCAAACAGTTGATGGGGAGTCATCACCGCCAGTAGAAAACTCACCGCATCGTGCTCCCCAGCCCTAATGACTAGCATCTGGCTCGATGACACAGTCAGGGGAGGCCCCTCAAATGGCTTTACCATTCCACTCCACCACTGAAGCTCATCTCTGGCATCAGGGGACAACAAACCCAGGTGATCGTAGCCGAAAACCTGTTGCAGATAATGAATTTGCAAGCGTTGAATAGCCCTGTAGTCTAATGGACCAGTGAACCCTGCTTGAATTGAAGACGCCAGCAACCCCACAATCTAAGCCAAGGACCTCTAAGACACCATCCGTTTGGATAGAGTAGACCTCAATTCCTGTTTGATGGATTTCACTTTCAGGGGAATTGAGCTTTGACAGAATCCACCTGAAACCCGAAGAATTCTACTTGTTGAGACGGAATCATGGATTTTTTGGTATTGATCACAAACCCCAGATCTTGTAGTAGAGAAGCTGTCCAAGACCGAAATGTCATCAGCTAAGTTAAGATGTGCATGTCGTCTAGATAGATGAACATGCAAATCCCCATCTCCCTTAGACGGACAGCCACTGGTTTCAGCTGGCATCCTTGAGACCGAGACAAACTATCCAATATTTTTCTTGAAGCAGATCCCTCTGCAGATGAATGCCTTCCATCTTGAAATATATTTTGAGAAAAGGGGTTTGGCCCAAAGGATGGTTAGGTAGGGCGTATATAACTTTTTAAACAACAAAGCACCTACCTGTCACTTTAGAGTGCTGCTTTTACTTGAACAGACTCAGATCGTTCTATGATTCAAATGGTCTGAAGTATTATTAACTTCTCTTTAAATCTTTTGCTTGTTCATATCTTTCGTCAAACATGTCGATGTGAAAGACAGACCCCTAGTGCAATTAATACACCTATATAAACACAACTGTAAACATGAAACTCATATTACAATATATACAATGTGAACAGGGTTACAATAAAACTAGATCCAGTCAATACTCTAAACAACAGCTGTAATAATGGTTATTTTTTTCTGAGAGGCGGTTGCCTACTGGGTACACCTTTGAAGCCTGCCGGGGCAGAGTTTAACATCAAACTGCTCCCAACAGGGAAGTAATGTTCAGTATGTATGTTTTCCCAGTAGAAGTTAATGCCGACACTTTTCGAGCCCCATATCAGTTTTCGGGGTACTCTTCCGGGCTTAGACAGAATAGAATCTGGAATAAAAGTTCCAGGAATATTTAATTGTAACTTTTATTCCTCTCCTAGTCTGTTTACACAAATACTAAAATTTCTTAATCAAAGCGTGAATTTGGGTACCTGTTGTGGTTCATTGTGTGACCAAACATCCTTTGTTTTGCTTCGAGATTAAAGAACGTTCCTTTTAGGTTGCAAGTATTAGTCAACAAGTGAAGAGAAAACTGGCTATAGTGTACGGCTAATTGCGGTATGTTCATTGTGAGAAAAGCACCGGTGCGTGACTTACTTTCAAAGTCTTTGTGGTTCTTGTTGACTTAGTAGCTAATCAATATTATCGTCATTCACATAGATTTTCGGCTGGCTCTTTCAAGGCTGAGGGACATCGGAGCTGAACCAAATTTGTTAACTGATACGTGTTGCTAAAATGAAAGGAGATGTGCTATGAATGTTAGAAATTAACTGCGTTAGCATAAATTCTTCCAACAGCGCTCGCGGTAGCATTAAACTCACTTGTTTCCCGAACTCTTATGCTGGATGCTTCCGACTGGTTGGGAACCAGGTTTCCGGTTACCGGTGTATTTAACCTATCGTTTCCTGGACTCTCAAAGCAATGACTTCTGGGAGTTGTAGTTTCTGTAATATCGAATAGTTTATTGCGCCTCATTGATAGTGTAACGCAATGGCTGGTGTTTATTGTACATTGCATTCTGGTAGTTGTAGTATCAGAAAAATGTTACTCTTTACAAGATCTCACAGTAGGCAAAGGCACAGTCATTTGATTCCTTGCAGAGCTTGAGTTTAGCTTCTCCCTATTTCCAACATCTCAGTGAGGCCATTCACTGTACTGTTAAACTGGAGTATCAAATTAGCTTCTTTCCTCATAGTGCAGTCTCTGTGTCTTAAGCAACTCTTTATTAATCTGATGTGGAGTTTGATTTGTGATACATCGGTATCCAACTCCTCATGATGTGCAGGAGTACTACTCCATCTGGTCAATATGGTTGTATTGTGCCAGTCTAGCTGACTTAGTTTCTCCACATAGTGATAATTTATTGATTTTATTTACTGTGTAAAAAACTTTCCGCGCGTCTGGCTCCCGGCTTTCTCGGACATAGACCTAGCTCCTAATAAAGAGTTACTTGACCCGTAACGTATGACACTCAGAAAAAGTGTCGCCACATTTGCCTGTGATCTGTGAGCCATAGCCATGTACCCATAGGAGTGAGGATCAAAGACTTCTATCTCCGAACAATAAGGGAACCCCTGTGCACTCTCCTGAAAGTTAACTATTAAGAGTGGTCCTGATGAAGGTGGTAGTAATGCACATCCACCAAAACCTACATTGACCAGTTTTGGGAAACCTCGTAAAGACAACACAATAGTTGGAAATTTTGAGATTGAGTCAGCCCACTGGACTACCATCAGTGTATGTCACATAGTTGGACAGAAGTTATCCCAGGATTGTTATCTGTGTGTGAGTGTGTTTCCTGTGAGAGAGGGTTTTGGTTGGTGAGATTGATTGATGAAGGTTTGCTTTGTGGTCATATGTATGATCTTATAGAATGATTTTCTATGTCTTTCCGTGTATTTTACTTGTAAATAATGTTTTTGTTTTATGTGAATTATGAAATGTTTTCTATCAACTTGAATGTATTTCCACACATTGATACTTGAAAATGATTGTACATGTCTGCACTGACTGATGTCTCGAACAAAAAATCATAAAATCTTTAAAAAATATGGGAAAAATGTTGAATGTACACAAAATGAAAATAATCTTTTAATAAAATCAATGATTTTTGAATAACTTGGAATGAAAAGACTTATTGCTGTGGAACAGCCCGTGTGTTGAGCCTATTGCAAGCCACTAGTAAAAGGATATAGGTCTGACATGAGTCTTAGTAAGAGTTTTATTGTCTTTTCTCCCCCTTACTTTTGGACCTTAAAGTATTACTAGGGGGTACCTTCTTTGATATATATTCAGGGGCGTGATAATCCATGCTGACTTCTCGGTTAAAGCAACCTCGGTATCCTCCGGATCTGGTAGGGTAGAAGCCCGCTTTGGCTGGGTCCTGACCATAACCAATGCTTCTGGGATTGAAACCACGTTGAGGACCTTGTTATTCTACGGAATGATGGTATGTCGCCAATAATTTCTCGTAGTAGAGAGGTGAATTCCGATTCGAAGTAGATATTAAGGGTTCCAAGTTACGTAGGGTAATTCTTACTTAACCTGAACCAAATCGCTGGTAATAGTAGTTTTTGAGAGTTTCAAATTATGTTGCGGAAGTCAATCACTTCTTCCATGCCGTCACCCTAATAATCTTCATCCTCATTTGGGCCATAGGCTTCAAGGCCCTGATCAAATGTCTCATAGTCAGACATGGTCACAGGAGGGAAAAACACCTCACACTCAGAATCCCCAGATGTAAGCAAGGGTCCTCTAATGAAACACCAAAAAAGAGAGGGGTTGGAGAAAACCTGGTAATACAATTATTGCAGCCCTGCCTATATATATATATATATATATATATATATATATATATATATATATCTCCGAGCGCATGAAAGAGAGGCGCTTCGGCAATCTTTTCCAGAGGCACCCGCATGTAGCCCAATTGGGCTACACATGTGACCCAGCTCCTGGGGGGAGCTTGCCATTGGCTGCACGAATGTACTATGGGTAACAAGCGGAAGAAAAGCCATAAAACGAAGGCAGGGACAGGCGAAGCACGCACCAGGAGAGGGTAGATCTCAAAGCAGTCATGTTAGGAAATTGGGCACGTAGCCCCAAAAAGAAAAAACGTGAAGGAAAACTGTTCTAACCAAATACTTGATGGCACCGAAAGTGTGAACGCATTCACAACAAATATATAATTAAACGTAATATACAGGCATTAAAGAATGTACAAGTTAATCAAAAATAGAGGGGCACTTATCTCGACTGCGGAGCAGCAAAGAAAGAGGCAGGAAAGATGGCGCCTCTCTATTTTGTACGTGATGCCTAGAGACTATTGGTGGGTTGATGAGAGGCATTTTTCAGTCTCATGGGACATGTAGTGTGGTTTTACAGTTTTTGCAGTTTTTTATTTGGCTTCTATTTTTGAGTAGTAAAGATTAAGAAGCATAATTGGAGCCTCTGGTCCTACCATAAGATTTTGGGTGCTTCCCACGAGGCAGTTTCACTCCCTGCCTTCCACTGTGGATGCAAACCCTATGCTTTTGATTTCTTTTTCAGGGAAGCTATGATTCATTATAGTTATTGCCTCCAGCACCTGGGAGTCTTACACTCTTCTGATATCCAAAAAACAGTTCTTTTATGACAACTGTTTTTCCCTTGCAGTGGCTGAGAATGAGGAAGAGGAAGGGGACTCTGATGGGGATCTAGGAGGCCTCTTCCATGTTAGCCGTCCAGACAAAGAGTCCAAGCGAAAAGCCAACGCACTCGATTGCTCCAAATTTCCTGTGGAGAGCGTGCAGGATTGGGATATGGAGGAGGTACTGTACGATGCAGGACGCATATTGTGAATACCTCTTTCTTGCTATCTCACTTACCACCACCCCTCTTCTCTCCTGTAGTATTCTTATCTTTCCCAAAAACTCCTTGCAAACATATCAATTCTTGGATTCCACCCAAGAAAATGAGCCCCATTCACATCTGTAGCCATTACATTTTCCAGTTTATTGGTTTGTGAGTGCTGTACAAATGCAGTCAATCGGTAAGTCAAAGCCAAAAAATATCCAGACATGGATTGTTTGCCAGTGGTACATTGTGATGCATGAATTGAGGGAGATTCCAGTGCAGTTCATATATTTGCTAGTGTCTTCATTCCCTAGGATCAGAATTTGAAAAGATACACAAGCTGCTCCCATGATAATAGCAATGTCACTGCTTACCAGACCATGATCCAGAACTGTGCAATCTTAATGTTATCTCTAAACTGACGAATCGGTAAATAGTCCCTTCCCTTATACCATAGGTTATGAACAGCGTTCGAGACTGTTTTGTAACAGGAAAGTGGGAAGCGGATAAGGATGCAGCCAAACTTTTAGAGGAAGATGGTAAGTTTATTGACTTAAAAGCAACACATTGTCAATTTAATTCTAATTGGTTTTTGAACTGTGACCGATCTTTCACTTAAGTTCAGAATTTACCTAGTCAGCAGATTGTGTGGCATCCGAACTTTATCCACTTTGGCTAAAATATATGGTTTTATGTAAAAAAAAAAATGTTAGATTTGTTTTAATTCTAATTGACTGATGCTTTTCTCTATCAACTATTGAAAAATTGAGGAAGTACCACAGCTGAAACTGTAAAATTTACATGGTGCCTCCTCCTGGCTTGTATGTTTTTTTACTAAAGCAAAGAATTTGTCAATATAATGACCTGAAGCATAGGTTTATAGTTCAAACAATCTCATTCATTCTTCTCCAATGTGCCTTTATTTCAGGACGCTTGCTGCAATAAGCATATTGAAATTTAAATTTTACTGTGAACCAACTAAGATACATTTTGGATTTGACTCTTCACGGCACATCTGGGAAAACACCTATTGCTAACAGTATATCTCAAATTGGCTTCAGGGTCTACACATTTCAACCATTGGCTTTCCTTGGAGCAGCCTCTTTCAGCTATTGGCTAGACATTTTGTCAATCACATCTAGATCCATCCTAGTAGAGTAGTTATCTCGCACATAATGGTATTAGCTGTATACTTTTGTCTCTTCTCGTGTGCTTGCACTCTTAACGCACAAGAATCTACATCTATAGCCCTTCTTGTCTGCTTTTGCTGGCTCCCTCGTGTTTTTCGCTCATCAACCACCTCCCATTCGCCACTCTTTCACATTACTCCCCCCCCCCTCCTTCGTTCTGCATGTGCTCATCATCTCTCCTGCTACTCATTTTGTGTTCCTCTCCTTCCCTTTTTCTCCATGTGATCTAAGTCAGACCCAACCCAACCCTGACCGCCAGTCTCCTGTCTTCCACCTTCCCTCATCTGCTCCTTGTCCGAAAAAATATACCCACTCTCTTGTGTTTCTCTCTTTCCCTGTGTCTCCTCCTCAACCCCAAAGAGCTTAACACCCTCTCTCGTTTTCCCCCCCACCCCTCCTTTAACCTGTGTGGTTTTCTTCTCAGTAGCTTCTGATATGAACCACAATAATAATTGTGGAGGCTACTTTTGTCTGGGATACCACCCTCATTTTTTTTGGGGGGGGGGGGGGGGGGGGGGAATTTATACATTTTAAAAAGGCATAGAAGGTCCTGTGGCAATGGAGACTTCATTATAGCTTTTCCTTTCATTCTGTATTTTAGAAACTAAGGAAGGACTATGACGAAGGTTCTCCTGCTATCGGACCTTTATTTTAAATCGAAATAAAGACAGATCTGACCTTTATTTTAAATCGAAATAAAGACAGGACTGCATCGAATACAAGAGATTATTCCTTAATATTCTTAAGCTGCATCCGTTAAAAAAAAAATAAAGGCAGACCTATTAGCTTTGCCAATGCTGGTCTCGCTTGATTTCATTGTTTACCTGATCCACAAAGGGTAAAATACACATTCATAAATAACATGTATATTTAAGTATTTCACAAAATTCTCCTAACTAGGCCACAACGGTACCAAATATGATCAGATACCTCAAGGCCCTAACGGGCACGGTGTGCTCTATGGAAATGAGCATAACAACAGATTTTGTATCTTCGAGTGTCATTTACAGTTTGAGGCGCACATAGTCTGGAAATAGTGTTGCATGTTGTTGGAGCCAAGTGGTCCTAGTTGGACTTTAAGATTTAATCTGTTTAGATTCAACAAATTGTAGCACATCCAGCTGATATTTTTCAAGCAAATGACAAGGATGTGTGGAGGAGTTCTAGGATAAAGATTCTGTTCAGACAGTTATTTAATTTTAGGAGTAGCTGATGACATTAAGGTGCCCTCCTAATGCACAATGAGCAGGTTATCTGACAGGGTCCATCCTTCCTCCAAACTGCACGAAGGATAGAGCAGGTCAATACAGTACTGGGAAGTGCCACTAATGCACTGTGGAGTCTCATACTTTGTTTAAGCCACGACCCCAGTCAGTGAATCTCCTACACGGAGCGTCCTGGTAACTTTTCATTCGAATTCGTTACAATGTGGGATTATTTTGTAAATCTGATGTCATCTAGCATGTACTGTTGTACACTGTTTTTTTTTTTTTTTTAATGAGTTCAGCCCCTACACCGGAGCTTGTTGTGTATTGGACCTAATACAGAGGCCCATACTGCTGTGCAGTTCACCTGGACTGCGTTTGTCTTTTAAGGTTGACTAAAAGGACCCACCTCAAGATGCTACTATGTCCTTAAATTAGGGCAATCCATAGAGGTTTTACATGCTAACACTGCAACAAGATAAGATTGTAAACCATGGTGGGAAACAATTGAAATCTCATAAGGCTCAGTCGAGTCACCTTTCTCTGTACTGACACAGATCTGATTGCCTTACTCTGTTACCGGTTGTTAATAGCCACCAGCATGCTTGGCAGTAGCCTTCCACATCTGAGGAAAAGTAAAAGAAGCAATAAATCTTGTTTGAGGCCCTTGGGCAGACCAGTCCTCGGACCTCCAGATGATAGTGGCGGCTTCGTCCCGTTATGCTATTTTTAGGTTGGATAGAGCCAATAAGTTTGGCGGGGTAGGGTTATTTACCCTGACTCTTTTACGGTCATGTTTACTCCAGCCCCATTTTCCGAATATGAAGGCCTTTTGTTTAACAGTGAGCTAACCAAACACAATCTTTCAATGGTCGTCTTATTTACCGTACACCACGGCCAAAAGCCTCTTTTATTCAGGCTATAGGTTCTTTCTTGGAGTCCACATTGTTTAAATCAGAATTCATGGTACGAGGTGACTTTAATTTTCACGTGGAGAATAGGATGGATCCTGACTTAGAAGTTTTAGTTGATACCCTGTCGGGCCAGTAGTCGATCAGCTAGTTGGTAGTCCCACTCACTTAGCTGGATGTACACTTGATGGCTTATTTTCAAATTATTCAGCCATGTCTAACCCATCATTACTTCCTTTAATCTAGTTGGACAACATTACAGTTCTCTGGGGAAATTATTCTCTCGGGGGAAAAAAAGCCCCTCCACCAAGGTTTCAAGAAAAGCAGCTGTCTCACGTGCTTGGCATTTGGTCCAAGCTTTGCAACTCAATTCCATCCTCGGTCAAATCCATCCTTGCTGAAACACAGCTAGAAGATACTAACAACATTAATTTAATATCAATAAATTATTCAACCTGGCTAAACACCGATATCCATAAACTGGCCCCTGCATAACTCAAAATCAGGGGCGGCCGGCACGGCTCTTGGGTTGTGGGGGAGGTGCGGGCTGCTTTAAAAACATAAATAAAAGAAAAAACCTCACCTTGCTGCCGGGTCCCGCATCTTCTCTCCTGCTCGCCTGTGTTCGACTCCTGGTCGGAACAGGAAGCAGGCAGCCAGACTCCCACCCATAAGCCAATCACAACGCTGTAATGCAGCGTGCATGGAGAACAGGTAAGTGCGCGTGACTGTTTTGGGCGGCCCGAGAGGGACGACCCAACAGTCATTGCGCACAGTAGTATTCTACCACTCCTCCCCTGCAGTTCCGCCCGCCCCCTCAGTAGGAGGAAAAAATAAAATTATAATAACATTGTTATTATTTTATTTTTTCCTTTCTTTGCTGCTCCTGGCAGTGGGGCAACTTTCCTCCGCCTTAGTGGAGGAGCTGCCACTGCTCAAAATATCTAAGAAAAGGAAGCCTTCAGCACTCTGGATTGGCAACACACTACGAGCCGTTAAGTAGGGATGCCGCAGTCAGGAACGTATTTGGAGGAGAAGAAAAATATAAATTCCTGATTGTGCAATACAAAAAACGTGTTATCAGAAAAATCTGCTTTTTACATCATCAAATCTATTGAATCTGCTCATTTCTCTAACAGAGCCTTCTTTCAAACAGTTACCAAACTTTCTTCACCTGCCACCAGAAACTTGGCAGGCCATATTCAGGATATCTCCCTCGAACATGTGCGCCCCCTCCAGATTATGCAATTAGCGCCTGAACTAGTGGCTACTCATTTAGTTAGGATTGTTTTTTTTTTTTGTAATTCTTTTTATTCGCAAAACAGAAAGTTCAACTCGTTGGTCATTACACATACACAATCACATTTCGTACATTGTGGCAATCACAGATTCTTATACAAAACATATCACTTTAGATGGCCTATTATACATACTGTTGACAGTACAAAGGTCCTCACTGCGTTAGTGGTTTGTCAAGGGAGGGGATCACGGGGGGCTCACACAAGTTTCCACGGTATTCATTCCACTTTGACCAAACTGCCACCCATTTCCGGGGACACCCCCGGGCCACATAAACTGTCTTCTCTTGCAGCATACACCAGTCCATATCTTTTTTCCACTCACTGAGTGTTGGAGGTGTGCACGCTCCCCTTAGGCGTGCTATATTGCGCTTTGCAATCACTTGTCCGAGCGTTGGCCATAATTTGCCCTTTGCTGATAGGTCCATGGGCTCCCAGATGTTCAAGAGGCATCTTTTAATTTCGGGTCGCAAGTCAACCTCCCAGACTGTACGCATACATTCATGCACCCGCTTCCAGTATACCTGTATTATAGGGCACTCCCAAATTATGTGAAGATACGTCCCCACCTCCCCACACTGTCTCCTACATAGCCCGTCTGTACTCCTCCCCATCAATACTAGCCGTTTACCCGAAACATAGACTCGGTGCAGTATTTTTAGTTGTATCAGTCTCAGTTTCGCCGATATCGCTACTTCTTTGGGGGAGGAAAGAGCCTCTCTCCATTCCTCGTCCTCAATCTCCACACCGTCGGCCCCCCATTTCCTTCTAAGTGCCAACAAGGGGTCTGGGGTGTGGTTTATGAGTTTTTTATATGTGAGGGAGATAGCTTTTTCGGGTAGAAGACCGTCAAGCAGCCTGTCCTCAAGGGGGGAGGACTCCAGGAGTGCTGTACCGGGTGGAATGTTGGACTGGAGTGAGTGTCTGATCTGCATGTACCGAAAGTACTCCGTTTGCGCTAAGTCGTAGGTTTGCTGTAGTGAGGCAAAAGTCACCATCCCCGTGGGCCCCCATAGATCCTTTATACAGGAGATCCCTATCACATCCCAGTTACGGAACCCTTTTGTACGCACCAACGTACCCAGCTTTTCGGAGACCCAGAGTGGGGTGGCCAAAGTAAGTTTGTTAGCCCATCCCAGGTTGCCGCCCACAATATGCCAAAGCTGGACCGAGTGTTTTGTAGGGCCTGTGAGTGGGTATTTATTTGGTTTAGAGTAGAGCGCCACCTCAAAATTCCCCCCCCCCCCCCCCCCTCCGGGAGGAGCCACCTGTCCATGCCATATTCAGGGTCATTTCCGCCACTGTACGTGCCTTGGTTTATGGCTGAGAGATGTGCCGCCCAATAATATTTCCGAATGTCTTGAAGTGCTATACCTCCATCGTACCACCCAATGTGAGTTTTCGCAGCGATATGCGCTGTGTTCCAGCCCATAGTAGCTCTCTCTGAGTGGCCTCGATATCTGCAAAGTACTTTAGCGGGACTAAATCTAGGTAATTTTGCAAGGCATATAAGAAATGCGGCAGTGCCATCATTTTGAACAGAGCTGCCCGACCCAGCAGGGACAGTGGGAGCCCCTTCCAAATGGCGGTGTCCCTCTTAAACCTCTGTAGAGGTGGTAGGAGATTCTTCTTGCAGCGAGTCGCCACATCTGTGGAGATAAAGATTCCAAGGTACTTGAACCCCTCCGTGGCCATTTTAATTGGGCAGCCATGCGGTATTGAAGGGGGGGGCCCATGAAGGACGTAGAAGAGTGATTTCCTCCAGTTAATGCTATAGCCCGGATGCCTCCCGAAACTGGCGTATATATCTAGTGCGACTCTTAGGGATGTAGAAGGGGAGGCGAGGTATAGGAGAATGTCGTCCGCATAGAACGAGATCCGGTCCTCCCACCCATCCATCCATCTAAGCCCCCGAAGTGAGAGATCTTGTCGTACCCAGGCCGCGAGAGGCTCCAGGGAGAGGGCGAAGAGCAAGGGCGAGAGGGGGCAACCCTGGCGTGTTCCCCTCTCCAGAGTAAAGACCTCTGAGATCTTGTTATTTACTACCACCTGGGCTAGTGGCTCAGTGTAGAGGAGGCTTACCCACCCGATGAAATTAGGACCGAAGCCCATCTTTTTGAGGACCGCCATCATATAGGGCCACTCGAGCGTGTTGAATGCCATAGCGGCATCCAATGATACGACAACCGCGTCTTCCTGGATCGTATGGCTGTGTCCCAACACTCCGTGGAGTCTTCGTAAGTTGAGCGCTGTATTTCGGTGCGGCATAAAGCCTGACTGATCTAGGTGGATCAGTTTGGTGATGATCGGCTTGATCCTATTTGCCAGGAGCTTCGCCAGGATTTTGGGTTCAGCGTTCAGTAACGATATTGGCCTATAGGAGGCGCACAGCTCTCTAGGTCTCCCTTCTTTAGGGATGGCCACCAGTGTGGCGATACGCTGGTCCCTCGGCAGCCTCCCCAGCGCTTTACTGTCCTCGAACATATTCTTAAGGTGTGGGCCCAGGCAGTCTGGTTTGAGCTTTTACAACTCAATAGGGAGACCATTGGGTCCTAGAGCTTTCCCAGGCCAGAGGTCCTTGATTGCCTTGGTCAGTTCTTCCAAGGTGAGTACACCTTCCAAAGTCTCCCGATAACTGAACTCTTGTTAATCTTTGTCACATCTTTGGCATCTTTAGTGAAATCCTTTGGGCTGTTGTTAGTGTCCTACGCTGACGACACCCAGATCGTTGTTTTTCTTTCTAGCAAGTGCCCAGACATGTGTGACATCTTTCAAAACTGTATGAGCTTAGTGAGCCAATGGATGGACAACTGTCTTAAAATAAACTCCTCGAAGACAGAAGTTATCCTATTTGGCAATAACACCTCTTTCTGGTCCCCTTCTTGGTGGCCAGCTGAATGAGGCTCTCTCCTAATTCCGGTTAAAGAAGTAAAAAACCTTGGTGTCCTGATCGATGACAGACTTACCTTCAGGGCACAAGTCAATAAGGTAATTTCTGCTTCTATTTACACCTTACACATCCTCAGTAAAATCGAGCAGTTACTACCTTTTGACTTGCTGAAAATAGGTGTCATAGCCCTCATGTTATCCAGAGTAGATTACTGTACCGAGTTGTACCAAAACCTTCCAGAAAATTCACTATATAACTTAAAGATCCCTCAAGCCTTGGCTGCTTGGATGCTGTTGAAGGTCCCCTGATTTCATTCTGCCTCAGCGGCTATTAACGGCTTACATTTGTTTCCTATGAGGAGGCCCATTGTCTTTAAGGCACTGTGCATCGCATACAAACCTCTCCATGGCTCGGGTCCAACATCTTTGAGGGAACAATTCAGATGGTATGTGCCAGGCAGGACTCTCCGCTCAAGCTCAGCAAGTACTGTGGTAGTCCCTTCCTACAAAATTTTCTCCTGGGGAGGTAGGAGCTTTGTTGTCTGTACTACGCAGAATTGGAATCTACTTCCTCTTCAATTGAAAACCGGCTCGGTCCCTGCACATGTCCCAAAGTCTCTAAAACCCGACTTTTCAGTCAAAAGAAACTGTAGCTGGTTACTAACTTCTGTCACTTTGCATCAAGACGCCTCCGGGCATTTGTTTACGCGTTACAAAAACTCAGATCAAATCTCTATATGAGTGTCCTATTAAGTCAGACGGGCCTGATAATAGAATTCCTACAAGCCTAGTTACTTCTAAGTTGTGGTGTTTAACAGGGATTTCAGTTGTTGAAAGTAGTCTGAACTCTAGGTTAAACACCAGAGTTAAATGTTTGAAACAGCATGGTAACAACAATTCCTGCATGTTAATCCCTACAAACTTGTAATCCCACGTTATTTCCCTAACCCTGGATTTACTACTGCCCCCTGCAAAGAAAACTCTGAAGGTGGATAAATAACAGGGATTAATATTACTTTTAATGAAGGCCCTAGGGCTTGTGCCCCTTGTGGCTTTCACAGGCTTGGGTGATTAGGTCTTTTAATCCAGTTTCACCTTCTCTGAAGGTTTGAACTGAGGAGTTCCCAAAGTCTCTAATTTTATTGATGTGCAGGACATAGAGTGTGAGAAAGTGCCTCTTTTTGCATGGTTCGCCCCCTCTTTTTACCTGATTTTATTGTGGTTACAGTTATAACAACCTGGTTCCCTGTGCCAGTGCTTCTTCCCTAAAAACAAATCCCCAATTGGTACTTCAACCTCTGTAAGTCCCTAGTAAATGTACCCTGAGTATCTTGGCCCTGGGCGTAGAAATGGGTCCACTGGGACCATGCCACTGCCCTTGCAGCTTGCATGCCCCTGTGAGGGAGAAAACTGTCGACATGGCACCTTGCCAGGGTGCCATGCCAACCAGCGCTCCCTTAAGGCATAGGTAGGTCAACCCTCTAGCAGGCCTCACAGCCCTAAGGCAGGGTGCACTCTACCACAGGTGAGGGTATATCTGCAGGAGCAGATATGCCCCTACAATATTGGGGTCAGGGAAGCCATAGAGAGAACATGGCCTGGAAAATCAACAACTCGAGTTCCACAGCACCAAGATGGCTTCACTGAATGCAGGAGTGTTTGGGACCAAACTACTCCTTTCAATAAAATCACAATAAATCCACACTGATGTCTGTGTGGGATTTATGGTACCATGTACACAGAGGGCAACTCATAGGTGCCCCCTGAAAACCTACCATCCATGGTGTGTTCTCTAACTGGCTGTAGGCAGCCAGCCAACTTAGACAGACTGAAACAGTGCACATCCTGGGCAGAGGTGTCACACCTCCTCCCCTAGGATGGGCCAGTGCTCGAAGAGGGAAGTTTCAAAGGATTGCTGCCTTTGTAATACAACCCCAGCCTCTGCTGCTAGCAGCAGATGGCAGCCCCTTGTTTACACCCCCACTTTGGGCGAGTAAACCAGCTGGAAAACTTAGAAGAATAGGAGGTGTGCCCACCTCTGCTAACTGCACACCTAAGATGGAGGAAGCGCTGTGAAGCACATCTTTCAGTCCCCGCTATCTTGAAGATAGGAAGACCTCTCCAGTCAGGGCTAGTTCTATGCCTCCTCCCATAGGACGGTGGCATGATAGAGGATTTAGTCACTCTAGGTAAGGTACCCATTGGCGCTACCTGCTACTCCCCTAAAACCGCCCATAAAGCTAATGTTTAGTTGATTCCCCAGACCTAGAAACTACATCTGCGATGACCCAAGAAGTAAGAAGACAACCCTGCAGAGAAGACTGAAGACAACAAATGACTTGGCCCCAGCCCTACCTCCCTGTCTCTAGCTTCTGCGAACCTTTGACCAGTCTTGCAGCCAGCGACCTCTGAAAACCCTGGGAGGATGCTACCTCGAAAAAGATTCTAATCTCCCTTGGACACTGGACCTGTCCAAGAAGAAACCAGCTCCAATGTCCCCGAATCCAGGCGGATCTGCGTCTCTGGCCCACTCTGCACCCGACACCCGCGACCCGAGTCTGAGTGGCTCACCTGTGAAGTGAAGTCTCCCCAGCAGTCCTGACCTCATGCCCAGCGGTGGCTTACCTCTCCTGATCTCCACAACAGCGTCTGCAGTGTAAATCCAGAGGCTCCCCCTGACTGCGACCCTAGCAGTCCAAGTCGAAAATCACTCCTGCACCTGAAGCCCCTGGGCCTTGGTGAGCTAAACCGACTGTGTCCCTACAACCCCCTATATCTCTACTTACCTCTGCTGTCGTTGGTCTTTAAAAAGCATTGGGTGTCCGTTGTCGAAATTGCACCCTGCATCCGGCTACCCCTGTGCCACTGGTGGTGTATGTTTGGTGCTGCGTTGTGTTGCCCCCCCGTGCGGGTGCTAACCTCCATAGCCTGCTCCCTGCAACAGATTTACTTACCTGCAAGCAGTGTGCCTCCAGGCACCCCTAGTCTCCATTGGAAAGCATTAGGCCGAACTCCGATTTCCACCTCTGCACCTGTGCCCCTGTGCCGCCGGTGGTATAGTTTTGGTACTAACCTGACCCTTGCTCCTTGCTGACTTTTGGTCCTGAAGGCTGGAATTGTAAGGCCCTTACTTACCTGTTTAACCACAATATTGTTTTCCCCATAGAATAAGATTGAACTGTGCTGAATAGTTTCTAAGTGTGGAATTGAAAAGTATTTTTAATTTGGAATGTACTTACCTTATTGCGAAGATTTTGGTCTTAAAATGAAGTACAAACAAAGTAGAATTTTCTAAAATTGTTCTGCTTCTCCTTGAGTTGTGTGTCCATTATTGATCACTGTTGTGCAATAAATGCCCTACACTCCTCTGTGTTAGGCCTAAGGCTGCTCAGCCACACTACCTCTATAGAGCACTTTGGGATTTACATTGAGCTTTGTACACTTTTTGGGAACCCCTGGAAATTGTGCATGGTATAACCACCTAGTGGTTATACCATACAAAGCCAGCTTCCTACAGAGAGAGCATCTTTTTAGAGCTGTATCCTATGAAGGTGTCCTTAAAGGTTTAATCTGTTCACCCCATGTATATACTTGGGTTCATTTGAAAACGCAGTGCATGAGTGTCCTGTGCCCTCCTAACAGGCCTTTTTGGAGAAAAAAACATGCATTCACCCAAGGATACAGGGGCCCATTTCTCCAAGGAGACCTTGTATTTTTGAAGAAGGCTTATCTTCTGTTAATATGCTTGATGAAATTATCATCTTGAACAATTGAATGCTGAGTTGCTAAAGTGAATGGTCATAATGTAGTTCCCCTGCATGCTTACAGTCTGTCACTGAGTTGTCCTACTTTGACCAGCCATTTCATGGCATGTAACACCCCATTGCAAGGTCAGGGTGTCCTAGTATACAGCGATAGATACACTGTAGCATCAACTCCCAGCAAGACTTCATCACAGAAGGGGGTTAAACACCATTACATTTTTAGTCAAAGTACCAGAAGGAAGGGTAGAATTGCCTTGAATAGCATAATCCAAATAAAAAATAATGTAGATTTCTTATAGCACACAAAGTCTAATGTGGTTAGGGAAAGTGTAGGTGAGACCGGAGATGACAGGAATTTAAACAACAAAACCTCCAATTTTTTTTAGTAATGTAAAAGAGAGGTATGAATGAAGAGAAAAAAGCACCAACCACTCCTTACACTTTTACAGACAAAATAGCACAGCCTTAGCTTAAATAGAGCAGTCAGCATTCCCTACTTCCTGGGTGTCTTTGATATTTTCTGAGCCTGGGAAACTATATCAAGATAGCAGCAAAGGTATACTAAAGCCTTTTGAAAAAAATCCCTTTAAAAAGCTCACTCTGACCTATAGGGAAACCAGATATATGTATGCATATAATGCCTACTGGTTGAACACAAGATGGTCTCAAACTACTTTTCCTGTCCATTAATTTCAGGAACCATTCGAGGTAAAACATATCCATATTTAAACAGAAACTCACTGTCTAGTCAGTAGAATAATTCACTGCCCAATTGCATTGTTAATTACATGGTTGCATATAAAGTGGTTAAACAGTTTCCAAATGTATTATAACATAAACCTTTGGGGTCGATTAGGTTGGCGGGCGGATCGCCCTGCCCGTATGGCGGTGGCGATCCGCCCGCCAATCCCCAACGCCCGCCTACCATTTCCCCCGCCACATAACAATGGCGGGGGGACCCCGGCGGACGGAAAGACCGTCCGCCGGTTTTCTGCCGGTCAGACAGGCGACCGGGCGGAAAAGGGCTTCTATATGGTGGCGATGTCTGCAAGACACCGCCATCCATATCCGGATGGGCGGCGGTGCAGGGCTTTCCATGGTGGAGACCCCGCCATGGAAAGCCATGCAGAGTTTGCTTTTGGGGGCCCGTTGCCGGCCCCCAGGGGTTGGGGGTTCACTTGGGGGGGGGGGGGGTATGCACAGCATGCATATATTGCATTGTGGCGGGTGCTGCTTACAGCACCGCCCACCACAATGCAATATATGCGGGATGCCACCGTGGTGGTGGCATCCTCATTTCCATGGCGGGACCGCCGCACCTATGGCGGTCGGTCCCTTTTCCCGCCATCGTAAATGGGCCCCTTTGTTTGTGTATTCTAACCAAATGTTTGGAATCCTCCCATTGATCATCAGTAAAGGTATGGTGAAAAATGGGGCATACGATTATGTATGAGAAAATGGTGCCACGCTCAGTGGCCCTTGTACTCTTAACCTCTGACCTACCATCTTCTCTTTTCTCTTTCTATTGCTATTGTGTAGATATAGGGAAAGAGATTGCGTTATTGAAGCTTTTATGCATGATTCGCCTAGGTGAGCTCCACTCGTGCCTCTCAACCTCTAATATTTTATGGCAATAAAAAATACTCTGGCTTGAAGTCATGAAAAGGCTTTGTTCTTGGTGTGTATGTTTGGTCTTTTGGGTAGATGGTAAAGAGAGACCTGACTGCTTGGTGTTTACCAGTTCCGCTTCACACTACTGCATTCCATTTCAGAAGATTGAGTCTATGTTCGACTATTCTTGTAGTATAGCACAGCATCAAGAAGTCTCAGTGATGTCTAGGCTCTCCTGGTACATACATTTTCTGCCATTCTCTGTTGGCCTAAGCAACAGCCCACACTGGGCCTTCAAATTTGTGTTTAGAGAAACATATCTGCCAGCTGGGAGAGCAGGTTTGCTGGTATGTCAGTTCTGTCATATGTATTGTTGTCATTGTACTGTTTTTTTACTTTCTATATTCTTGTAGAAGAATTATATGGTGACTTTGAAGATCTGGAGACTGGGAATGTGCATAAGGGGAAGTCAGCAGTTCCGGAAGAAGAGGTAGGTCCCACATTGTAAGTGTGAGTACCATGAAGCGTGCCACTCAAATTAGTAGGCTTCTAAAGTGTTTCTGCATCCAAGATGTGCATGACTGACAGAATGTGAACCAACATGTGAGTGAGGTCCTAATTATCGTCATGGTCAAGGTTGAGCACATAGGACATTAAAACACTGGACAATGATGTAGGTTTCATTATTCACATAATTATTAAGGCTAATTGCCTTGTAATTGAGTTTCCATAAACCTTCCTACCTCCTGACTATGGTGCCTAACCACATTACTGATAAGTAGAACACTGCACTGTAGTCTGTGCTTGGTTGAATGTTGTTTTGCTCTGGAACCATTTTTGATGTATTTTGGGGTTGTGTATATTGACCAGAGTGGTGTTCCTATCCTGACATGGATCGATTCACTTAGATCGTTAGTGAAGCGAAGAGGGAGAGAGCCTGTGATCTTATAGGAAGAGTGTTTTTGGTTATGTGTGTGGCCTCTGTAGTAATTGTTTTGGTGTTGTGTGTGGTGAGTAGAGTGAACTTCTCCTATCACAGCTGTCGCGTGTCTGCTCTTACCACTTCAGCCAGATGAAATTGAGTTAGAGTCAAGTTCTTACTTCCTTCCTGAATTTGAAATGATCATGGATATATTGTCTCTTTGTTGGTATGGAATTCCAAAAATGTGCTTTTAGTTCGGAATATGAACTTCCACCAATGCACGTGCTAATCTAGAAAATTGTTCTCAGAGTACCTCTGGAGATTTACTGGAATGAATAATGTACCATTAATTTTGTAACATTACGCTGTATAAAATCGCTATTCAGTAGAAAAAGGTGCAACTGGTGGGTATGGGCTTTTTTTTTGCATATTACCTATGCATGTTATGCTACTGAGGCCTTGTTGTAATTCTTGTGACACTGGTGTTTTTTCAATGTTTGTATGAAAACAACAATGTAGCATTCTCAGCTGCCTGGGAAGTCTTTTTCATTGGACAGCTGGTGTGAAAAGATATTCAATTTTAGAAGTTAAAATAACTTTTTAGGTTTATCAAGAGGCATTCATTTGATAGGTATTGAGTTGTCATTGATCAGATGGCCATTTTCTGTTAGACAAGTCTTTCAATTCCCACAACCAGTTGGTGGAATAGTTATTGTCCTCTAACCTCGGCTCGTGGAGTTGGGTGAAGAAGAATCCATACTGTCCAGGCTCAGGTGCATGGCAAACACTGTGGTAGAGCTGCGAAACATCAGGTGCTGCAGGGCAGAATTGAGATGCTTGAACATAACTATTGTGGGGACCAAAGACTGACATTGCAGAGGGACAGCTGTTCAAGATGGGACTGCTTTAGCAGAACTGAAATCTGATCGGAGAGGTTCTGCATGTATGGAAAGGGATGCATTAGCAGAGCTGTAATGATGGTGCCACTATTTGTTGGATCAGTGCATTTGCAAAGTGTAGGAAAGTGCCCCTTTTTTTAACATGGTCACCCTGACTTTTTGCATAGTGTTTCATGTGATTTCGACTGGAAGCGCACTAGGTCCCTCCTAATCAGGCCCCCAGTGCCAGATCTCTTTTCCAAAACTGTTCAATGGTTTTCCCCAATTGGAAATACCTTTAGCACTCTTTGTAAGTCCCAAGTAAATGGTACCCCCGGTATCTAGGGCCTGAGATACTAAAGAGAGTCCCTACAGCACAAATTGTGCCACCCTGAGAGACCGCTCAACAAACTCTTGCAAGACTGCCATTGCAGGCTGCATGTTTTGGTGCAGACAAAAGTGAAAATACGACATGACACACATCCCTGTGTGCCATGTCCCTAACATAGCGATACAATAGGGGATGATGGACTGAGCGTTTGAGCAAATCAAACACTCACCCCCAGTCAACTGATCTGGGTTTAATCCATCATCATTCTTCAGCTCACTCCACCACCCCAGTTCAGACATGGCCATATGCAAATCAGTTTGACCCTGTGCCTCATGGGAACAGTCCAGCCTGAACTGTCAAGCCATGTCTTCCCTGGACCGGAAACGAGCATCCTGGGACCGGTTTCGGGTTCATAACCCTCATCAACCAGACTATCTTGAATCCAGAGGCAAAGTGAGCAAGGGACCCACGTCTGGGCATACCCTGCCAACTTAGGGAGAACAAAGCAATACAATAGGGGATGATGGATGGAGTGTTTGAGCAAATCAAACGCTCACCCCCAGTCAACTGATCTGGGTTTAATCCATCATCATTCTTTAGCTCACTCCACCACAATGTATGACATTGTTCTGCATTCTGTCCATCAACTGTTGTTTTTGCATTTGTCACCTCGAGTGGGACGGGTACTTCCATGTCCCAATCCTGAAGTCGCACAGGAAGTATCTCCGTTTTACGGTTGGGTCGCAACATTACCAGTTTGCGGTCCTTCCGTTTGGTCTTACTACCGCACCTCGAGTCTTCACGAAGGTGATGGCGGTGGTGGCTGCTCATCTCAGGAGGTCGGGGATTCCGGTTTTCCCCTACCTGGACGACTGGCTTCTGAAGGCAGAGTCCCCAGAGATGGTGCAGCATCATCTGCAGGTAACATCTCAGCTGTTATTCAACTTGGGTTTTTCGATCAATGAGCCCAAATCTCACCTGGTGCCCTCTCAACGCAACCTGTTCATAGGGGCGGTACTGGACACTACTGTGTGTCGGGCATTTCCTCCACCTCAAAGAATTCTCGACATTCAGGAGAAGGTCCCTTTATTCCACAATGGAGCGGTTGTTCCAGTTCTGAAGGTCCTTCGTCTGCTCGGTCTGTTCGCTTCCTACATTCTGTTGGTCAACCATGCACGCTGGCACATGAGGGCGCTCCAGTGGTGCCTCCGCAGGCAGTGTTATCAGCACAATGGAGATCTCAGGGAGTCGATCAGGATCTCCAGAGAAGCTGCGGCGGATCTATCTTGGTGGAGCGTGGGGGGCAATCTGTCTCAAGGAAAGCCCTTCCATCTGCCTCCATCGGTGGCCACAGTGATAACGGATGCCTCCACCTTAGGGTTGGGTGCTCATCTGGGGGATCTGGAGATCAAGGGTCTTTGGTCTCCAGAGGAAAGGTTGCTTCACATCAACCTTCTGGAATTGCGGGCGATTCGTTTGCCACTCAAGGCCTTCGTCCGTTCCCTTTGCGGTCAGTCTGTTCAAGTCCTGACGGACAACACTACCACGATGTGGTATGTCAACAAGCAGGGAGGAGTGGGGTCGCATTGTCTCTGCAGAGAGGCCCTGCGTCTATGGTCCTGGGATCAGGACCATGTTGGCAAATCATCTGGCCGGGGTTCTGAACGTGCGACAGTCTCAGTCGGCAGTTCTCCGCGGACCACAAGTGGAGGCTCCATCTGGAGGTGGTTCGTCACGTCTTTCGGACGTGGGGGACACCTCGGCTGGACCTATTCGCCACCCGCGAGAACGCGCACTGCCCGTCATTTTGCAGTCTCCAGTATCCGATGCAGGGAGCGTTGGGGGACGCGTTTCAGTTGAATTGGGGCTCGCAACTCCTTTATGCGTTTCCTCCCATATCCTTGATTCCTCTGGTTCTGAGGAAGATTCGCCAAGACCGGGCCCAAGTTATATTGGTCGCCCCGGATTGGCCAAGAAGGGTGTGGTACATCGATCTTCTCCACCTCTCCTCGTGCCCTCCGCTCTGTCTCCCTCTGAGGGCAGACCTCCTCTCGCAGTCGGAGGGGCAGGTTCTACACCCCCACCTCCAGAGCTTACACCTTCATGCCTGGAGATTGAACGGGGCAACCCGAGTTCTTTCTCTCTCCCGCCTGATGTGGTGGACGTTATTTTATCGGCCAGGCGACACTCCACCAAGTCCATTTACTCCTACAGGTGGTCTAAGTTTGTTAAATGGTGTGGAGAGAGATCCATTGACCCTTTAAAAGCCCACCTTTCTGATGTGCTTCAGTTTGCTCTTTCCTTGGCTCAGCAGGGCTGTGCTGTGGCCACGGTCAAGGGCTATCTATCAGCCTTATCGGCTTTTCTATGTCTTCCTGATCAACCGTCATTATTTAAATCTCCGATTGTACTAAGGTTTATCAAAGGCCTTACAAACAAGTTTCCTCCTACTCCTTTTGTAATGCCACAGTGGGACCTTAATCTTGTCTTACCTTTTCTGATGGGGTCCCCGTTTGAGCCTCTTCACAGTTGTCCTCTGAGGCTGTTGTCCTTTAAGACTGTCTTTCTTGTAGCCATAACCTCGGCAAGGAGGGTGAGTGAGCTTCAAGCTCTTAGTTCTAAACCCCCTTTTTTAACATTACATGCTGAAAGGATGGTTCTTAGGACCAGGGCTGCTTTCTTGCCTAAAGTAGTTACTCCGTTTCATTTGGGGCAGTCTATTACTCTCCCTGTTTTTTATCCTCCCCCTCATCCTTCCAAAGAGGAGGTAAGGCTTCATCGTCTGGACCCAAAAAGAGCTGTCTGCTTTTACTTGGATAGAACGAAAGACTTTCGTCTGGACGATCAGCTCTTCGTGGGTTATGTTGGAAATTCTAAAGGAAGAGCGGTGCACAAGCGCACTTTATCAAGATGGATCCTCCTTGCCATCAAGATCTGCTATGCCCTGGCTCGTAAGGTTCCTCCTGAGGCTATTAGGGCTCATTCAACTACAGCTAAATCATCTACATCTGCTTTGGCCAGGGGTGTTCCTGTGGCAGATATTTGTAAAGCCGCGACTTGGGCCTCCCTCCATACTTTCGCAAAGCATTATTGCTTGGACTCTGAGATGAGGAGGGAGGACCACTTTGCGCGCTCTGTCTTGCAAGACTTTCTGGTATAGGAAGGTGGACACCCTCCTCCGGGAGTGGGGACTGCTGTGGTAATCTATTCACAAGGTGAGGAATCCATTGGCAGATGTATCCATCAGAAGAACAAGTTACTTACCTTCGGTAACGCTTTTTCTGGTGGATACAGTATCTGTCTGTGGATTCCTCACTGGCCCACCCGCCTCCCCGTTGTCCACCTTTGTATACCTTAAAAGTTGTCTTGCTTGAGATGTTGTTATGCTTTCTGGTACATTGGTAGGAAATGCTTGTTTTATTTAGCTTTCCTTTTGTATATGTTCTATGTATATTTTATGGTATATGGCTGCCCAGAGAGAGAGCGTGAAGACGTGTTTGGTCGCTGCTATAGCACTCTTTGTACTTTAAATTATTTGTATTTTTAAAAACTGTATTGTGTGGGAAAACATAAAATTTTATATTAAAATCGAGGAGCAATTTTAAAAAGCGTTAAATAACTAAGAAACCCGATTTGGGATTGCCGGTTCTCTTCTCGCGGTGACCGCATGCTAGAGCGGACCCGCCGGTGAAGGTTCTCGGTCTAGTTGTTGTGGCCACACGCCTTTAAGAACGACGTGATGGCTTGGCCGCGCAGCATGTTATGAGACAAACTGTTGTGTGTAAGGCTGCCCAGAGAGAGAGCGTGAAGACGTGTTTGGTCGCTGCTATAGCACTCTTTGCACTTTAAATTATTTGTATTTTAAAAACTGTATTGTGTGGGAAAACATTAAATTTTATATTAAAATCGAGGAGCAATTTTAAAAAGCGTTAAATAACTAAGAAACCTGATTTGGGATTGCCGGTTCTCTTCTCGCGGTGACCGCATGCTAGAGCGGACCCGCCGGTGAAGGTTCTTGGTCTAGTTGTTGTGGCCACACGCCTTTAAGAACGACGCGATGGCGTAGCCGCGCAGCGGATGCGCGCCGCTGAAGCGCCGAAGGCGCGCACAAGGCAAGCCCGTCTGTGCCCGTCCGAGCTCCGGCCACGCTCAGCGCCAGGCATGCTGCCCAGCTCGGTAGGAGCATTGAGGGTAATGCGAGGCTTGTGTACTCAAGAAACAAGCTGCTAGAATTGGGAGCAGATGGAGGCAAGAGAGGTAATATTAAATTAGAAGGGACGGCAGGGCTGAAGGCCGATTTTGTAAGGGAGGATGGCTTGAAGTGCGGTCTGCTTAATGTCAGGTCACTACCTAGGCATCATCTGGAGATCCAATTATTGGTGGAATGGAATGACTTGGATGTATTATTCATGACAGAAACATGGACACACGTTGACTCTGACATAGAGCTGGCCATGGCCTGCCCACTTGGGTATAAATCCCTTCATAAACCACGTGTGGGTGGTCGGGGAGGAGGGGTCGGAATTATTTTCAAGGACAGCTGGGACCTCTCACCTCTTGATATTGAGGAACTGGAAGGAATAGAAATCTTGGGCTTTGTAATTAAAGAGCCCAAGGGACAGCTTTTGACTGACCTGGTTGGTTACAGGCCACCTGGAGCTGCCGCCCTTGTATTCCAACGAGGACTCATTGAAATCCTGAGTAACTTGGCTCTGTGACTCTCGAGGCTGCTAGTTGTAGGGGATTTTAACTTATGGCCAAATGAGCTAGTAGATACTGCCTTTCATAATATTGTTCAATCCTGCGAACTTATTAATTTACAGCAGTGGGTGGAGGGATCCACACACAAGGGAGGACATACGTTGGACCTGGTGTTCGTTAATGAACAGTTAATGGGACCTCTTGAAGTCCTACCAGTATGTTGGTCAGACCATTGTCTGATTATTTTCCAGCTGTATAATCTGGGACTGAATAAACTACATCGGAAGACTGATCGAACATTTCAAAGTAGGAACTGGAAAGGCCTTTTAAAGAAAGCACGGACCTCACCGGTTTTTGCATCTATTGAGATATATGATACTGGCAAGACTGTGGAGGAGAATTATACAAATTATTGTAACAATATCAGCTCCCAGTTAGATCGAGTTGCCCCACTAAAGACTCATAAAAAAGTTGGTAGACCGTCAGCCCCTTGGTTTACAGACAGCCTTAGGTCTCTGAAACTTAGCTGCAAACAAGCCGAAAGGAAATGGTGCAGAGAATATACTGAGAGGGATAAGGCCCTCTGGAAGCTAGCCTTAGTGGGATACAGAAAAGAAATCGTGCTAGCAAAGACAGAGTTTTTTGCAAACTGTATCCTGAAGGCACAACACAGCTCTAAGGAAGTCTTTAGGATTGTAGATACTCTGATCAAGCCCGAGTGTGTTAAGAGTGAGATTGTGCCTAGTCAGATACTGTGTGATGGACTGGCCTCCTTTTTTGAGGAGAAGATAAGGAACATTATTAATGATCTTGTTCCAAGACACTCACCTAAGCAATTGTACCCACTGAACCAAGCTGAGAGGGGGACATTACATCTTCTGGATCATTTTGACGCTCTCTCTCTGGGGGACTTTGAAAAATTGGCTATGAGCATCTCCTCGGGATCGCCGCTGGACCCACTACCACATAAAATCTGGAAGGGATTGTCTTCGGAGTTATTTCCGGCATTACAGCAAATCTGTAACCAATCCCTGATGGAGGGCTCAGTACCAGCGTGCTGGAAGCAGGCATCAGTGACGCCGCTGTTAAAAAAGGCGACACTAGACCCAGCATGCATGAAGAACTATAGGCTAATCTCACTATTACCATTCCCAATAAAAATTCTGGAACGAGTGGTTAGTAAAGCACTCTCCCAGTTTCTAGAAAGTAACAACATTCTAGATCGGGTGCAATTTGGATTCCGTCTGGGCCATGGTACGGAGACGGCTCTGGTGACAGTTATGGATGACCTACAAATGCGAGCGGACAGGGGACTGTTGGCCATTCTGATCCTTCTCGACCTGTCCGCCGCATTCGATACGGTGAACCATGGGATCCTTTTGTCCAGACTGGAAGAGGTGGGAGTGACGGGCACTGCTCTTAAGTGGTTTCACTCTTATCTCTCTAATAGACAGCAGGCAATTGCTCTTTCTCCCTTCCGTTCTAACTTTTATAACATACCGCAAGGTGTTCCACAGGGATCGACAATAAGCCCCATCCTTTTTAACATATATATGAGTCCCCTACCTACAATTATAAGATCTCATAACGTTAATTTAGTCAACTACGCAGATGACACTCAGCTTATTTTGTCCTTAGAAGGCGAGCATTCGGTCCCTGTAACAGATTTTCATGCCTGCCTGCAGGACATAGCAACCTGGCTTAGGGAGAACTCCCTCCAATTTAACTGCGAGAAGACTGAGATCCTATATTATGCAACAGGAAGAATCCCTCCTCCGTTTCCTTCTAATTTTTGGCCAATCACGGCTGGCGCATCACTACCTCCTAGCCTTGCTGTGCGCAACCTGGGTGTTATGTTTGATAATAAACTGACGCTGGAGAAGCATGTCAACAAGATAGTTGGGAGCTGTTTCAGCCTGATAAGAGCTCTCCGAAAATTTTTCCCAATGTTTTCATCAGAGGCAAGGATATTGATAGCCCGAAGCACTATTCTCGGTAGACTAGACTACTGTAACGCGCTGCTTCTGAACTCTCCACAGTATCTGATTGAGAGACTGCAGAGAGTACAGACTATGGCTGCAAAGATGACCCTGGGACGACCACGTCGTTCCTCTACTTCGCAGGCCCTTTCGGATCTACACTGGTTGCCAGTCCTCCAGAGAATCCAATTCAAAGCCCTTTGCCTTTTGTTTAAAGCCTTGCATGGACAAGGGCCAAAATCTCTGCATGAAAGATTCAGTTGGTATGTTCCGCCTCGGCTGCTTCGCTCCTCTTCATCAAATCTAGTGAGAGTGCAGAGAGTTAGGAAAGTTAAGTCAGGAGGCCGGGCCTTCTGTATAGCAGCCCCTCGACTCTGGAATACACTCCCACTGGATATCAGACAGACAGACAATCTGACGCAGTTCAGAAAAAGAATCAAAACCTGGCTATATCCTCGGGCCTTCTATCATGCCTCCCGTTAATCCCATCTGACAGGGGCTCTTTTTCACCTTGCATACACTCTAACATAGCGCCAGGTTACCCGTAGGGTGTCAGCAGCGCTTTAGAAGCATCTATAATAATAATAATAATATTGTATACTGTGTATACTTTAAATCTGTCGTTGGTCCACCTGTGCGCCTCGGGGGCACGGAAAAAATGGGTGGAACTGACGTCATCACGCCGACGTGGCTCTTTTATGGCTCCGGTGACGTCATACGGAGTCGCGAGCGGAGCCGATGCATTATGACGTCGTCCACGTCGGCGTAGAGAGCTGGGGAAAAAAGTTCTGTGGAATGCTGGCGCAGGGGATATTCACAAGGTGAGGAATCCACAGCAGATACTGTATCCACCAGAAAAAGCGTTACCGAAGGTAAGTAACTTGTTCTTCTGGTCCAGGGAAGACATGGCTTGGCAGTTCAGGCTGGACTGTTCCCATGAGGCACAGGGTCAGACTGATTTGCATATGGCCATGTCTGAACTGGAGACGTGGAGAAGTGTAGCTCACTGGTTAGAGCAGGCATACCCTGAAGCAGAGGTCAGACCCGGGACCTGGGTTCGATTCCCGACGCGGCAGGGTCTGGAGCCCAATTGTCCACGGACTTGATAATTCTCGCTTCGGTGCCTACTCTAAGCATGAGTTCACACTAGGCAGCTCTGGGCAACTAGCTTGCTTAATCTCCACAACGGCCCCCCCGCGGCGGGATGCCTGGCTTTCACCTTGGGGATGCCCAGTATGGATTATCTCACAGGGAAAAACCAGGACGGGTTCCCAATGCAAGCGCTGGGATGCCCAAGGGTAACCGTGCGCGATATAAAACTCCTAATAATAATAACTTGGGTGGCGGAGTCAGTTAAAGAATGATGATGGATTAAACCCAGATCAGTTGACTGGGGGTGAGTGTTTGATTTGCTCAAACGCTTCGTCCATCATCCCCTTTGGTATCGCTATGTCCCTAACATGTCATGTAATATTTGTAAGTCACACCTACAGCAGGCCTTATGGCCCTAAGGCAGGGTGCATTAAATTACATGAAAGGACATAACTGTGTGAGTAGTTATGCTCCTGTGTTGGTCAGTTCTGTTACTGCCTGTACAAGTCTTCAGGTAAGCCATTTTAAAAGGACACTGGTGACTTTTCAGAGTTTGCCATCTTGGTGATGACAAACTTAGGAACTCTGAGACAGAGTTATGCTTCCTTCCCACAGAAAGGGGTCATATAGGGATTACTACCCTACCCTCACCTAATGCCATGAAATCCAGTATTTAGAGCGAGCCCCTGGCTCCAGAAAAACGTGTCCTGCTGACCTACGAAAAAGAAGAGCAGCAAAAGTACAAATTGAAAAGGGAGCACCTGACTTGGCCCCAACCTACCGGACTGTCTGCTGTTCTAGTCAAATTGCACCAAAGTTGTCTCGTCCTGCAAGCTGTTGTGCCTCCCAAAGCCTGAAAGGACTGCCTGCCTTTAATAAAGACCCCAGGACTCCGGTGACGCAGCAGAGCAGCTCTCCTACATCCTGCAGGCACCCCAGAAGAACCGCAAGGGCTCCAGAACCACCAAAACCCAATGCCACCAAGCACCACTGCACCTGAGATTCTAGCCCACTCCCCACCCCACCCTCCCATGTCAAAGTGGGCAACCTGTGTCAGTGTGGTCTCCAAGCCCTCAAGAGACGAAGTCCGCTTTGGTTTTGCCCCCAACACCACCTGCAGCCTCTGTGTGCAAGACCCCTCAACTGCGAGTGCTGCCGGATGAGTAAACCTGACACCTCTTTACTTGGCTGCCCTTGTTTCAGGAGAAGAGGACCACCCCCCTAGCATCGCAAGACTCTAGCCCACTGGTGGGTTCAACCCAACTGGTCTCCCAGTCCAAACCTTCAGCTACCTTTCCAGCAGACTGATCCCCATTGACTAACATTGGGCACCCAACGCTGTTTTGCAACACTGCACCTGGCCGCCCTAGTGCCGCTGGAGGTGGCCTGCTTGTGCTGCCTTGGACCTTGCCCATAACCACCTTAAGTCCAGGAGATTGGTTTTGTAAGTTACTGCACTGTACTTGAATGCCGTTCTTGTTTTTCCTACCATAGGAAAACATTGCAGATTCTGAAAAATGCACTAAGTGTCAACTTTTGGAAACTTAAAATATTTCTATTTTGCAAAATGTACTTACCTGATTGTATTGATTCTGGTGCCTAAAAATATATAAACATATGTGTTATTTTTATAAATTGGTGTGACTCTACTTATTAAGTCGTGTGCAACATTTATTGATTATTGTGGTATCTACAGATGTCTAACACTCCTCTCTGATAAGCTTAAGGCTGCTCGACCACACTACCCCTGAGAAGAGCACCTTGGGATTGCTAGAGCAAGCCACTGTCCACTTATAAGGGAATACCTGGACTCTTTGCACAATATACCTCAATCTGAAAGAGACTATTAGTTATAGATTCCTTACCTTGGAATTACCCCCAGGCGTCAGCAGTACCCCTGCGTGTCGTTAGGTGGCGTCAGTCGACTCCGCGTTCATCGTGATCGCCAGAGTGACCTTGCAATATCTACTTAGACGCCGCCCCTGCGCGCTGACGTCAGTTCTTTCTTTTTCTGCGCCAGGCAGCGCAGATCTGGAGAGAGCTGTACCCTTGGTCATTTTTTGACTAGTGTTTTTTGACTTTTTGTCGATCTCTTTTTCGAGTCGTTTGACTCCTGGTGCACGCAGGGATGTCACATGGCGGAAGCCTTCAAGCCTTGTGACTCTTGTCACAAGTTGATGTCAGTCACGGATCCGCACCTCGTGTGCCTTTGGTGCCTGAAGCGTGACCACAACCCGAAGTCGTGCTCCGACTGCCTGGCCATAAACCCATGATACTGGCGGAATGGTGCTGGTCGATCTCATGACACCTCCTCCGGCACTGATTCCTTTGACGACGCCTCTGTCGCTGGGCGTGTCCCCGGCCGGCGTAGACCCCAGCCTCCCCTTGTCTTGGACACGGAGCCAGACTGGTGTTGACCGACGCTGATACCGGCGCCGGCTGGTACTTTTGTGCCACTGTTCTCCCCTGGCATTCCCTATTGCCCTTAGTGGGAGCCTGAGGAAGGTGAGGAGGACTGAAAGGGGTCTTTTGACCCTTTGGCAGACCAGCTGGAGGAGCCGGACTAGAGAGAGGAATTGGTGGAAGTCAGTGGTCTGGATACCTCCCCAGACCTTGGCATGCTTTCTCCCCCTACCATCGCCACGGAAGAGGGAGCCTCCTATGCTTTGGTGTTGCGTAGGGCAGCTGATTGCTTGCGCCTTGAGCTTCCTATTGTGGCAGTCAGGACGAACCTCCTGACTGAGGTGCTTCAGCTGGCAGCAGCCTCTTCGGAGCCCCTGCTGCCATCCAATGAGACCCTCACAGACGTTCTTCTAGGTCACGGTCTAGCACAGGGGCTCCTGTGGATAGGATGATTGCCTTGACGCAACCACCCGGCCCGGGCTACCCCACTTTCCCCTTCCAACACCCTACCCCGAGATGCTTGGTGGTCCAAGCCTCAACTTCTAAAGGCGCGTTCCCTTCTGCTTCCCCAGATAGGGAATCCAAGAAGCTGGACCATCTTGGGAAGAAGATGTTTTCTTCCGCCAGCTTAGGACTGCAGTCGGTGAACACCGCAGGTCTCTTGGGCCGTTACACCCACTCTGTGTGGGGTACGGTTGCGCAGGTGCTGTTGCAGTGTCCGGAGGAGGCCCGGGTCACACACTCCTGTGCAGTTGCAAAGGGAAAAGATGCAGCAAAGTCTATTGTGGGCTGGACACTGCCGACTCGCTGGGTAGAACAATTTCTACATCAGTACCCCATATACGCTACACCTGGCTGAGATCCACTAGCTTTTCTGGGGATGTCCAATCTACTCCCTTGGACATGCCCTTTGATGGCCGTCATTTGTTTGCCGACAAGACAGACCATACACTCGAGTGCTTTAAGGATTCTAGAGCTACGGCCAGATCAGTGGGCCTCTTTGCCCCCTCTCACCCTGTGGAGTCTGCCTTTCGCCCCTTTAGTGGCTACGGAAGGGGTGCCCACCACGTTCCACCCAAGGCCACAGGCCGGAGCAAGCTACCCAGTCTCTGTGCGGCCTGGGACATGGGACCCAACGCCGTGGGTCTGGGGGCCAGTGGACAGACCAGTCCACCAGTGCCCCCTCTGCAGCAGCATCTAAGCCTTCCTCGTCCGACATTTCAGGGCCACCAGTTGCCAGTGGGCTGCAGGATCCACCATCACCTCCCCCACTGGCACAACATCAAGTCGGACAGGTGGGTTTTACAGATAGTCCCAAGGGGCTACTCCCTCCCCTTCGAGACTACCCCTCCCTCTATTCCACCAACACTCCATCACATGTCGGAGGATCACTTGGTCCTTCTCCGTCAGGAAGGTATAGCTCTCTGGCCAAGGGAGCTAATGAGCAAGTCCCTGTCCCAGAAGTAGGACGTGGTTTATTTATTTATTTGTGGGTTTGTACCGCGCTGGACTCTACTCCCAAAGGAGTATCTCCACGCCTTTGGTCGGCCATAATGCAAAAGGAGAAAAGAGGATCCAAGCAGTATATCGTGTTAGTTTTGAAAAAGGAAGGTTTTTAATTGTTTCCTGAAAGGGAGGTGACCATCACATAGCCTCAAGAATATTGGGAGGCTATTCCATAGAATTGGACCAGCAACTGATAGGGCTCTGTCTCCCTGTCTTGCTTTTTTTACTCTGGGTACACATAACAGAGCCTGCTCACTGGATCTCAGAGAGCGCATGGGTACATAGGGGGAGAATTTGTTAGACAAATAAATAGGGCCTCTCCCATGCAGGCATTTGTGTATAACACAACAGATTTTAAACTTCACCCTCTGTTTGATAGATAGCCAATGAAGCTTGTTAAGAAGAGGTTTGGAGGGAGTACGAGGGGGCCGATTTAGAACAAGGCGAGCAGCGGTGTTCTGGACCACCTGGAGTCTAGAAGTTACTCCTTCATTTGCCGCCAATAGTAGTCCATTGCAATAGTCTAAACGACTTAGTACTAGAGCCTGTACCAAGGTTTTTCTAGTAGAGTCTGGCAGCAAAGGGAACACTTTCCGCAGCAAGGCAATAATGTGGAAACAAAAGCCCACCACTTGGTTTCCGTGATGTTTTAGGGAAAGCTTCTGGTCCAGTCGGACTCCTAGATTTTTCACTACCTGCCTGGGCTCAGGAACTGGGCCAAGGTCTTGAGGCCACCAGTCAGGAGTCCACAGGAGTTTGGCCTCCCCGAACAGCATCACTTCTGTCTTTGCAACATTACATTGCAGGAAGTTAGATGTCATCCAGTGAGCCACTGCTTTCATCCCCTGGGCAAAGGCATTCCTAACCTCAACAGTGAGGATTTTAAAGGGAAAGAGGAGTTGGGTGTCAACAGCATATGACATGGGAATAAAGCCATGGGATCTCATGATGTCAGCTAGGGGGGCCACGTAGATGTTAAAGAGAGTTGGGCTCAAACAGGAGCCCTGTGGCACCCCCTAAGAGATCCCCCCCTCCTCTGACCGATATATCCCCAATGTGACCCTTTGGGTACGGTCTGTTAGGAAACTCCTCAGCCAGGCTAAAGCCGTGTCTTTCAGGCCGATGTTAACTAGCCTGGTGGCCATGATGTTGTGTGACACCGTGTCAAACGCCGCGGACAGATCCAACAGAACCAGGATAACAGAGTAGCCTTTATCCTGGAACATGTGTAGATCGTCCGCGACTGACAACAAGGTGGTCTCAGTACTGTGTCTTGGCCTAAAACCTGACTGGGAGGAGTCTAGCCCACCTGTCATTTCGATGTAATTTGACAGGTGCCTATTTACAAATTTCTCAATTATTTTACCCAAAAAGGGGAGAAGCGAAATAGGTCTTAGATTAGACAGTTCCGTCCATGGGATGGCCGTGTTTTCCCTCAGTGGTCTTACCAACGCCCTTTTCCAATCTAAGGGAACCTTCCCTGTACTAAGGGAGATGTTGACCAAATTCAGAATTTCTGGTCCTAAGACATCTGCCAACAAAGGCATAATGCGTGCCGGGATGGAGTCTAAGGGGCTACCACTCTTAATTTGAGTAATCAATGAGATTACCTCTTCTAAGGAAATAGAGGGAAAATTTGTAAGGCACTGAGTAGGTTGTGCTTGCCGTATAATATTCTGAGGAATATTATTTTCTCCTGCAGCAATTGTATTTGAAACCATAATCCTGTCATAGATCCCATCTATCCTCTTCATGAAAAATAGAGAGATCTCATCACAAAGATCCTGGGATGTAACCTCTGCAGTCTCACAAGCTACTAGCTTGGTAAAAGTTTGTAAAATATTGTACAATACTCTAGAGTCTTTCCCAGCCGCTGTTAGTTGCGCTGCAATATGATTTTTACGGGCCGTTCTGATGGCCTTATGATATATCTTAAGAGAAGTTTTATGCTGTTCTTTATCTTCAGGTCTCTGGGATTGCCTCCATAACTTTTCCAGTTTTCTGGTTTTTTGTTTCAAAGATCTTAAATCCTCAGAGAACCAAACTTCTTGCCTATTTGCCGGGCGAGGTTTATATACTTTCTGCGGGATAATGGCGTTGGTTACTACTCTAACCGTCTCCTCAAACCTGTTAAGAGCAGTTGTTACGTCCTCTGTGGAATTCTCAGACAGGGAGGTTTTATACTTCTCTCTAAAGGTTTCCATGGTGAGTTTATGCCAAGGTCTCCTCTTACTAGCCAAGGTGATCTGTATTTGTGGCTTATACGTGGAGGCAGTATAAAATTTTAAAATAAAATGATCTGTCCACTCTACCTGTGTAGGTGTCATGCATTTGATGGAGGATGAGTTAGACAGAACTAAGTCCAAAGTATGGCCTGCCTCATGAGTGGGCCCATAATTAATCTTTTTAAGTCCCAGAGAGTCCAGATCCATTAGAAGAGTTTGTGCCTCTATACATTTCTCTGACTCACTATGGACATTAAAATCCCCCACCAAGAGGAAGTCCTGGTTTTCTTGTACATACGGTGCTAAGGCCTCTATGAGTGGAACAGAGAAGTTCCCACTCTGGCCTGGTGGACGATATACCAGTACTCCCTTCCTTTGTTCCCTGGGTATTGAATTAATTTTGAAAATTAATAATTCCATCTTGGGTGTACATATTTCCTCGAGGATTATGATGTTCAATTCCTCCATATGAACAATCGCCACTCCCCCTCCTATTTTATTGGGACGGTCTAGCCTGACTATTTTATATCCCAACGGAATACCCAATGTAACGGCTGGGACTGAATAAGGCTTAAGCCATGTTTCTGTTAAGAAACAAAGGTCGGGTTTCTCAGTAGATATGAGGTCCCATACCTGGATGGCATGTTTCGCTAGTGAGCGAATATTACAGAGCAGATTTTTACTCCCCAGGGGGAAACTATCCATTGTATGAATCATCTGGATAGTTTTTTGCACTTTAGAGTGCAAGCCAACAGGGTCACTCAATTGGTTTCTTTCCTCCCACAGAGATGAAATTGTGTATGACATACCTGACAGGTAAACGGGCCTTCCAAAGTGATTCCCCTAGTTTCATTACAGATCATCGGGAGGTGGTTACGCAGTTCCACCAATACCTGTGAGGTATATGTTCTCCGGTTACCGGGCGGAGTTTCTGTGATGTCTATACGTTTCTCCATAGCCCTCTGGCCCTGGCCCCGTCCAGTCGCGGACGGGCGCAGACGGGCTGGTCTTTGGCTCGTCTTAGGCTCGTCTTAGGCGCAGGATCAGGAGCCACACTGCGCGCAAACGCTGCGCGCTCGAGGCGACGAGTGGCTAAATAGCCCTCGAGTAAATGGAAGCTAGAGCGCTAACCGCTCGTCTTCCTGTGTGGGCCTGTCACTGTCCCGCCCTCCGCACCCGTGATTGGCTGCTGGGTCGGACCGGGCGAGTAAGCACTGTTTGAACTTTAGAGCGGCATCTAATCCCTTTGTGCGTGCGTGAATGTAGTTTTTGACAGTGTGATACTAAATATCTGGCATCAGGAGGTCCCTACAACAAATTCACCATAACAATTACAAGGTAAAAAGATTTTTTTTAAACGTTTCCTCTTATTGACTATACAAAATACACAGCAAGATAGTTATTTCTTCTGCAGTGATGGCGCCAAGCGGGGTCGGGACTAGCTGCCACAGTCGTCCTTACCGCAAAATTTGGAGCCTCCTCGCAGCCTAAATAGCCCTCGAGTAAATGGAAGCTAGAGCGCTAACTGCTCGCCTTCCTGTGTGGGCCTGTCACTGTCCCGCCCTCCGCACCCGTGATTGGCTGCTGGGTCGGACCAGGCGAGTAAGCACTGTTTGAACTTTAGAGCGGCATCTAATCCCTTTGTGCGTGCGTGAATGTAATTTTTGACAGTGTGATACTAAATATCTGGCATCAGGAGGTCCCTACAACAAATTCACCATAACAATTACAAGGTAAAAAGATTTTTTTTAAACGTTTCCTCTTATTGACTATACAAAATACACAGCAAGATAGTTATTTCTTCTGCAGTGATGGCGCCAAGCGGGGTCGGGACTAGCTGCCACCGTCGTCCTTACCGGTTGTTACTCCCAACTACTTTCTGGTGCCCAAGAAGGACAAAGGCGTGCCTCCTATCTTGGATCTCTGGGATGTCAACCGCTTCTTCCGGAAGGAGAAGTTCAAAATGTTGACATTAGCTCAGGTCCTGTCTGCCCTCGACCCTGGATGGTAGCGTTGGACTTTCCGGATGCTTTTTTCCACATCCCCGTCCTGCCAGCCCACAGGCGTTACCTGCGGTTCATGGTAAGCCACGAGCATGTTCAGTTTACCGTACTTCCCTTCAGCGTTACCAGCGCCCCTCAGGTGTTCACAAAAGTGATGGTGGTGGTCGCAGCTCATCTGCACAGATCGGGGGTTCCAATCTTCCCCTAGCTCGACGACTGGCTGTTAAAGGCGTGTTCACCCCAGGCTGTCGTCTAGCACCTTCAGGCTACGGCGGACCTCCTGCATTTGCTGGGGTTCACCATCAACGTGTCGAAGTCACACCTGACTCCCTCTCGGAAGCTCCTTTTCATCGGAACAGTTCTGGATACAGCGCAGTTTCGAGCTTATCTTCCCGACGAGCGAGTCCGGGATAACCGGGCTATGATACTGATGTTTTAGCCTCTTATCCCGGATTTCGGTAAGAATGACTCTGAGGCTGCTGAGCCTCATGGCCTCCTTCATCCGGCTGGTGGATCATGCCAGGTGGCATATGTGGGCTCTGCAGTGGGACCTGAAGTTCTAGTGGTCGCAGCCTCAGGGGAATCTTTCCGATGTCGTCCAGATCTCGGAGGGCACTGCACACCAATTGCAGGGGTAACTAAAGGACCAGGATTGGGTCAGTGGCAGATCCCTCTTTCTTCCTCAACCAGACTTCACGGTGGTGACAGATTTGTCACTTCTGGGGTGGGGCGGCCACATGAGGGAGGCGAAGATCGGTGGCCTCTGGTCTCCGGCAGAGTACGGGCTCCACATCAACCTGCTGGAGCTCCGGGCGATCCGTCTTGCACTGAAAATATTCCTTCCTTCTGTCAAGGGAAGAGTGGTGCAGGTGTTCACGGACAACACCACCGCCATTTGGTACTGCAACAAACAGGGCAGGGTGGGGTCGTGGACCCTATGTCAAGAGGCTCTCCGCCTCTGGACGTGGCTGGAACATCAGGGCATGTCCCTGGTGGTTCAACGCCTGGCAGGTTCCCTGAACGCTAGGGCAGACGAACTCAGCCACCTGTGCATTCTTTATCACTAATAGCGTCTTCGCTCGGAGGTGGTGTAAGGTCTCTTTCAGGAGTGGGGAGAGCCTTGGTAAGATCTGTTCGCCACCGAAGAGAACGTGCAATGTCAGCAGTTCTGCGCATTGGAATTCCCTAGGCGGCACTCGCTCAGTGACGCTTTTTGTCGCGAGTGGAATTGCGGTCTTCTATACGCCTTTCCGCCTATACCACTTCTGCCCAGAGTGCTTAAGAAGATCAAGAGCGACTGGTCCCAAGTCATTCTGGTGGCTCTGGATTGGGCTCGAAGAGTCTGCTATCCCGAGCTCTTGAGTATGGCTATCGATCCTCCAATCCGACTGCCTCTTCGGGAGGATCTTCTGTTGCAGCAACAGGACACTGTCCAACCTCCACCTCCTTGCGTGGATATTGAGCGGTGACAGTTGACAGCTATTAACCTTCCTCACGAAGTCTGTAATGTCATCTTGGCAGCCAGGCACCCTCCCCTAAAACGGTATACGTCTGTAGATGGAACACATTTCTGGCATGGTGCACAGCAAAGGCTGTGGATCGCCTTTCTGCCCCTCTTTCAGAGGTTCTCCTCTTCGTTCTTTCTTTGGCCCAGCTGGGCTCTGCTTTCGGCACTCTTAAAGGCTATCTTTCAGCCATTTCGACCTTTCTTCGCCTTCCTGATCAACCTTCTCTTGTCAAGTCCCCTATTGTAAATAGATTTCTTAAGGGCATTACTCATCTCTTTCCTCCTATTCTTTTTGTAATGCCCCAGTGGGACTTGAATCTGGTCTTAACTTACCTTATGTGTGCTCCTTTTGAGCCACTACGTAATTGTTCTCTCAGACCCTTGACCTTAAAGACTGCTTTTCTGGTTGCCATCACCTCTGCTCCCAGGGTGAGTGAGCTTCAGGCTGTTTCTTCTACGCCTCCTTTCCTTGCTGTTCATCCGGACAAGGTTGTCCTTCGAACTAGACCTTCTTTTCTTCCCAAAGTGGTTACCTCTTTGCTCATAGGACAGACCATCACTTTGCCCACCTTCTTCCTGCCCCAGCATTCTTCTGAAGAGGAGAAGAGGCTCCACTGTCTGGATCCAAAACATGCACTTTCATTTTATCTGGATCACACAAAACAATTCCGGGTGGATGACCCGCTCTTTGTTGGCTATGTGGGCGCCAAGAAAGGTCAGGCCGTGGAAAAACGAATCATCTCTTGATGGGTCGTTCTTTGCATTAAAATCTGTTCTTCCTTGGCGATAAAGGAGCCACTAGTAGGGTTGTGTGCCCATTCCACCAGGGCGACGGCAGCAACTACTGCTTTGGGACGTGGAATCCCCCTCGGTGACCTCTGCCAGGCGACCACGTGGGCATCATTGCTCACGTTCACTAAACATTACTGCCTGGATAGCCAAGTCCGAAGAGACGGCTCCTTTGGCTGTTCAGTTCTCCAGGACTAACTGGTGTGAACTTGGTTCGCAGACCCACCTCTGAGGTTGGTATTGCTGGGGTAGCTATTCTAAGGTAAGGAATCAATAACTAAAAGTTTCTTTCAAATAAACAATTTACTTACATTCGGTAACGATATATCTGTAAGAGACATATATTAGTTATAGATTCCTTACCACCCCACCCATCCTCCTTGTTCTGTGAACTGACTTCTAGTGCAAGGGACTCCCTTTCAGGACCCTAGTATTGTGCACCAGTGGTCAGTGTCTTGCATGGCTCTGCGCTTCTGGCGTGGAATGTCGTGTAGAGAACTGATGTCAGTGCGCAGGGGTGGCGTCTAAGTAGATACCGCAACGTCATTCTGTCGATCACAACACCAGCGACAAACGCGGAGTTGACCGACTGCACCTACCGATGCGCAGGGGTACTGCTTAAGAAAAATTCTCCGGATCCAGTCTGACGCCTGCGGGTAATTCTAAGGTAAGGAATCTATAACTAATCTATGTCTCTTACAGATATATCGTTACCGAAGGTAAGTAACTTGTTCTTTTGGTATACTATATAAAGAGCCAGCTTCTTACACAGGGCTTTCTTGAAACCATAGGACTGAAAAACAGAAGGTGTGCAGATTTCCCCACAGATCCTCACTCGTTGAAGCATTGCCTTCTGTGCCAGTTGCTTTGCCATATTCATTCAGTTGAAAAACAGAGCATTACACCAGATGTCTAGCGACAGTTCTTTTAATTTTTCTTATGTGCAGATGGTAAGCGAGGAAGAGGAGGAAAAAGAGGAAAGCGGTGATCCCAGTGCAGCTCCAGAGGAAGAGGACAAGAAAAAGAAGCGGCTAGATAAGAAACGCAAGCTCAAGGAGCGTTTTGACGCAGAGTATGATGATGGAGATGCCACCTATTTTGATGACCTGAAGGGGGAGATGCAGAAGCAGGCCGAGGTGAGTGGAGGGTTTGAAGTCTGAGCAGAGCTTCGATAACGTGCCTTCTTGTCTTTAAGTGCTCAATAGTGCATCTTGACTAGAAGTGCCATACACATCTCTGAAGTTAACTGTACAGACGCAGTCGGCTGCATTATTTTCTTTGTGAAAATGTGCTCTGTTAAATCTTTCATGCATATGTCGATCATTACAAAAACGGAACAGTGTTTTGAAGATTGCAGACTGCTTTGTCCATGTCAGAGAAAATGTGCTTGTCTGTCATATTTGTTCTGTCCTTTTTGTTATCTTAATCTGCATATAAATATATAACCCACATAGCAGATTCATCCATGATTTAACTTTGAAACGTTTTCTCTTCATGTGGTAAATATGAATCTTGAAAGATGCACTTCTTTGGGTGGAGAGATGGAAGATCCTTTTGCTCATAACACATATAAGGTGGAATGGGCCCAAACAATGACGCCCATGCCGGAATCGGCAGGTGGACAGCAACCCTGCTTTACATTGAAGTAATTGACCACTTGTCTCCTGAACATATTTTTGCTTTGTAACCCATACAGCTGAATCGCGCTGAGTTTGAAGACCAAGAAGATGACATCAGAGTTCAGTATGAGGGCTTCCGGCCAGGAATGTATCTTCGCCTTGAGCTTGAGAGTGTCCCTTGTGAATTTGTGGTGAACTTTGACCCGCGATACCCCATGATCCTTGGTGGGTTGGGCAACAGTGAAGGAAACGTTGGCTACATCCAGGTAAGATGATGGGACACTATTTTCTCAAATCACTTAAATTTGAGAAGGGAATTAATGTATATCTTTCAGGATAGCTTCATGAAGGCACTTTCTGACCATTGGAGAAATTATTAGTTAGTTTGCAGTTCCATTTCAGACTGCAATTCAGACTGCAAGTGGTGCACTTGCTGACAGTAAAATCTGTATCAACACAAATATTAATTCTCAGCTTCCTTCAAAATGATCTTTTTCATTCATGGTTGAAGCACTGGCTACTGCAGGGTATAGACACTGCACTTGGCCTTATTCTTATTAGTGCTTGCTTTTATTGTGTTCATGTATGTTTTATGGCAGGTCTCCTCTTGTCCATCCAAGGCTGCATCTGGTCCTCCGTTCCATTATGTGTTTTTCCCCATTGACTGCCATTGATCCTTAAGATGCCTGGACAGGACAAATCCACTTGTAAACAGCCCTATGTAGTAGTAGGTAGAGGATGCCTCAATATGCATAGCACGTGTAGAACAGGCTAGTTTTGAAGGAAGGTTTTGCCTCCAGCGATATTTCATGAAGCTGGTGAAGGGGTCAAAACAGAAAAGGGTCTTCCACCACAGAAGTATCTTTGGAAGCAAGCAATTTGCAGGAGAACACAGGCATAGGTTCAGATGGACTAAGAGTGTGAGATGTGTGTATAGGGAGATTGTTCTTCAATATAAAATTTTGAAACGCATAGAGCAATGCATAGGTCACCTTTACAGCACATCATTTACCACTTAGCACCTTTACTACACATTCTTTAAAACGTAGGTAAGCACCATGTAGGCCGTTTGTTGGTACCTTAAAATGCAGGACTTAAGTATTCAGGTAAGTTATTTATTTGTATTTTTTTTTAAATGAAATTAGCACTTTATTTACTATATGTATGCATACATATAAGAAATGAATTATTTATTTTTATATATATATATATATATATATATATATATATATATATATATATATATAATTTTTTTTTTTCCGATGCGTTTGAGCTGTAGATCATATGCTATGCATAGATCGCCATCTAGTGTTGGGTCCGGATGCTTGCACTTTGTTTTTCTTCGAAGAAGTCTTTCCAGTCGCGGGGTAGGTGACTCCACCTTTCAGTGATAGTGCGCATGGGCATCGTCTCCATTGATAGATTGCTTTTTTCCGCCATCGGGTTCGCATGTTACTCGCTGCGCCTCGGTTCGACACCGCTTCTTCAATCTCCCCCGGCGCGCAAGACACACAACTATGAGGGTATTGTTTCCGATCGCCTATACTATTCTTCGCGTGTCGGATTTTCTGTTTAAAACTCACTTTCGATTCAGGAAAGTTCATAGTGGGCCGTCAGGACTACCCACTTCGGTTCCACAAGCGGTCGATGGAACGAACTCCCTTTAAATTCTACCCTCGGTGCCACGCATAATACCCGTGCACCGCCCCACAGGGAGTGTGTAACCTGTGCTTGTCCCCTGAGCACAGAGAACAGGACTGCGACGCGTGCAACGCGTTCCACTCCAAGTAGACACTTCGCGACCGTCGGGGTCAACGTTGCGACATGCAAAGTCAACGCACAGCCTCCATTCCGGACCTCTTCGGATCTGATGAAGAAGCTGAGGATGCTATTGGTGCCGAAGAAGAGCAGGAACCGATCTCCGTTTCCGAGTACGGCTCCGATCAGGATGATAACAAGTACAGAAACTCCCTCGCCCCGACATCCACCTCAACCCAAAAAGAAGGCTCAGGACCAACCTGCGCCTTCAGGCCCCGGTCGGCCCCAAGATCACGCTTCCGACTCCCCGCCTTTGGGCTCGGCACCAAAGCCTACCAAAAAGCCTTCCGGCTCTGAAAAGCCTCAACCCAAAACGGGAACCGAGCCGAAACCTTCGGGATCGAAATCTAAGCCCGGCTCTGAAACTCAACCATCGGCACCGAAACATACTTCGGATCCAAAAACACCAGCCCCTAAACCATCGGGATCAAAACCTTCGGCGCAGAAAACATGATAAGCACTGAAGTCACCAAAAAAACACAGTTTCGACGATCCGATCGATAAACCGGACCCGAATCAGAAGATGGTGTACATTCATCCAAAAACTGGCCATATCGCCACCAAAGTGACTCTAAAGAGAAGGAATGATGCTGAAGAGGAATATCACATTCCTTTGAAAAAGAGAACTGTCGGTACTAACCCTTCCCCTCCTCCTCTTCCTATCTCATCTCCACCTTCTCCACAGTCTATACCTGTACCTACTTCACCTCAGCATTCACCACATACACCTGACAACCAGGATGATGGGGATGACAATGGGGATAACGATACCCAGCCAATACCTGCAGACCAATGGGACAACTACAACATTAACTCGCCCACAGGCCTACCAAACCCTCTCCACCAGACGACTGTGTAGGTTACATTGAATTGCTGGGTAGGGCTGCCAATTACAATGAGGTGCAGCTCCACAAAGATTCCCTCGAAGAGGATTTCTTTTTCCAGACCCTTAGCACTACTCAAGTCATCACACACTTTATCGATGCTCAAGGGTATGATCAGACATGTGGATGATATCTTTAGTGATCCTGTCAGGGCACGTATCATTACCCCTATAGTAGACAAAAATATAAGTCTGCACCATCTGACCCAGCGTACATTAGGGGATAATTACTGTTGGACTCACTAGTAGTGTCTACGGCACGCAAATGGGCTAACTCCCAAACCACAGGAGATGTTCCACCTCCAGATAAGGAATCTAAGCTTCTTGATGCTTCGGGGAAAAGAATCGCACCTCAGGCAGCAAACTTCTGGCGCATATCCAACACACAAGCATTGCTAGCTGGATACGACCGTGTGCATTGGTGATGGTGTCAGCAGCCTCAGAACATGACAACTCTAATTCCCCAAAGGAAATTGTGGAAACCGATCTACCCTTTCATTGTTAAGTCAGATATGCCCAAAGAGAGACCCAAGAAGTACTCCAATTGGCATTTCAAATATTTATTGAAGCAATTGGACTCTAGTGTGAAATACATGCGCTGCAATGATTAACAGACGGAAACAAAGCATTAACAGCATTACAAGAATGGGGAAAAAGATTAATAATTCAACCACTGTATCTTTGTATTGGTTATATGAAAAGATATAATTGTACTCCTACCTAGCGCTGCCTATCCTAGAAAGCATAGGGTGGCCAATTCTACCAGAATTTCTTAGAGTGGGCTAACTCCCCATGTACCTGCCTGCCTGCCTGCATGTGTCATGTGGCAGCCAGTTTGGTGTAGAATAGGCTGTTGTCCCTCTTAGGATAGTGATGGGATTTAGCCGGGCTAGAATAAACCCATTATTTGGTAAAGTAGAGTAAAGCAAGATCGAGCAGAAACGCATAAAGGCTGTAATCGACAAGAATATAATTTTAAGCCCTTCAACTGGTACAGTGATTTAAAAAACATAAAAGCTGTCGGGTAAGAGCGAATAGGTATATTTCCTGTCCAGAACGATACTCCTGTTTAGTGATTAAAAAAAACAGTTTTAACTCCCAACATATATAATACAACCCGGAAACTTGCAGTTCGAGGCATATGAGCTGCAGATTACACACTTTTGCATAGATCGCCATCTGGTGTTGGGCCCGGATGTTTGCAGTTTGTTTTTCCTCTTGGAAAGTCTTTGGAAGTCACGAGGTCGGTGACTCCTCCTTTGGATCATATTGCGCATGGGCTTCGGCTCCATCCTCAGATTGGTTTTTTCCGCCATCGGGCTTGGATGTAATCTTCGTGCTCCGGTTCCGAACATTTCCAGTTCGACGATCGAAGCGGAATCCTCACCTCACCTCGCGGTATTGTTTTGATCGCGATCTCCTCAATCAATGCACCTTCTCATCGACAAATCTTCGGTTGCAGTCATCGACGGTGGCCTTCGGGCCTACCCAAGCTCCGGTCCCGACTGGTGGAAAGAACTCCATTCAAGAAGTGCCCTCGATGTGGGTCCAAATTCCCCCACACCGATCTTCATGAGGTGTGCAACCTCTGCCTCTCCCCTGAACACGAGGCTCGAGACTGTCCGGCCTGTAAGTCTTTCAGATCGAAAAAGACTATTCGGGACCGAAGAGCCAGACGAAACATGGCACACTCCTCGACCTCCGTTCCAGTCGATATCTTCAGAGAGAACATCGAAGATCCGGGACAGCAGCGCACCGAAGAGGACCTCGTCAGTGCTTCCGAGGCCGACGACTCAGATGTGGAGGACATCACTCTGGTGCAGAGGGTCGTGAGTAATATACCCCCACCCACGCCCGCGCCAACACCCAAAAAGGCTTCGGTCACGCCTTCCCCTCCGGGCCTAGGCAAGACCAGAGACTCTGCTTCACACACCCCACCTTCGGGCCCGGTGAAGAAGCCAAATAAGCCTTCCGGCGGCTCGAGCCAGCCTGCCAGCGGTGCAGAGAAACACACTTAGGCACCGAAAAAGAAACAGGCCTCTACCTCGACACCGAGCTCCGCACCGAAGTCCTCGGGGTCGAAACCCAGCGCTTCCGTACCGACGCCATCTTCGGTACCGACCAAACTCCATAAGGCCCTCGGCACAGACACTTCCAAGCCGAAGCCCACCTCGGCACCGACCAAGAAATCGGAGGTTCCCAAACCCAGTGTTAAGCAAACTGGCACGGACAAGCCTAAAAAGTCATCGGCCCCGAAGACTTCGGCGCCGACGGACCAAACACTGTCACAGGAACTATTTACACCGGATCCCTTACAAAAAAACTCTCACCAGGGATCCAAAAACTGGACATTTGGCACTCTCTTCCAAAAAGAGACATTTGGACAAACCGGCTCCACCTCCAAAGAGGAAGGACTCTGCTACCTCCCCTTTCAGAATACCTCCTCCACCTCATCCACCCTCTCCACCTCTGCCCCCTCCGCCTTCTCCACCCCCACCTCATCGCTCTCCGACCCCGTCTCCAGACGATGATGATCAGGGGGACCCATATCACGATACAGGGGATGTGCCCCAAGACCCCACCCCTACAGGATCCCCAGACCCATGGGACGACTACAATAACCCAGATGTTCCCGACGTCCCACAAGATGACCTTTACCCTTCCAGGCCATCTCCACTGGAAGACTCATTAGGTTTCCACCACCTACTTCAAAGGGCGGCACACTATCATGGGGTAGAGTTACACACTGACCCAGTGGAGGAGGATTTCCTCCTCGACACATTTGATACCACACATAGGTCTACCTCCATACTACTTATGCTCAAGGGGGTGGTAAAACATGCGCCAGAGGTTTTTAAGGACCCAGTCAGGGCCAGGGTCATTAACCAACACATAGAGAAAAAGTACAAAGCTGCCCCCACAGATCCTACCTATATCAAAGGGCCAGCGCCACTGGATTCCCTAGTGGTTTCCACTACACGAAAAAGGTCAAATTCCCAGGCATCAGGCGAAGCACCACCACCTGACAAAGAGTCAAAGCTACTGGACGTGTCAGGAAAGCGCACTGCGACACAGGCTGCCAATATATGGCGTATCGCCAACACCCAAGCGCTATTGGCCAGATACGATAGGGCACATTATGATGAATTAGAAACCATAATGCACCACCTCCCTGAAAGATAGAAAACTAGGGCCAATTAATTAATTCAATAGGGTAAGACAATAACTAACACCTCTATACGCTGTGCCTTAGATGCAGCAGACACAGCCTCCAAGGCCATTAATACTAGCGTCCTCCTCCGTCGCCATGCTTGGCTAAGAATATCAGGTTTTAAACCAGAGGTACAAGCCTCCATCCTGAATCATCTCTTTGACCAAGAACACCTATGCGGCCCAAAGGTAGATGAGGCCCTCGAAAAAATGAAGAAAGACACCGATACGGCGAAGTCCATGGGAGCCCTGCAGTCACACCCTCCTAGGCGCTCTTTTCGCCGCTCTTCCTTTCGGAGTACATCTAGAGGCTACTCCTCAGATAGCGCGACCACTTCCTACAAATCCCCCACTCAGTTCACCTTCACAAGGGGTTATCAAAGAGGCGGCTATAGGGGAAATAATAATAAAGGCAGAGGCAAAACAAATACCGCCCGCTCTGCCACACCGCCTACCCAATGACTTCCCCCCCCGCTCCCTCCAGACCATCCCACTCCGGTCGGGGGCAGACTTCAAAATTTCCTTCATGTCTGGGAGACCATCACCTCAGACAAGTGGGTGACTCAAATTATTCAGGATACTGCCTGGAATTAACATCTACCCCACCAAACATTCCACCCAGGCAACGCCCAATGTCACAAGAACATTCCACATTACTAAAACAGGAGGTAATCTCCCTCCTACAAAAACATGTAATAGAACAAGTTCCCGTCAATCAGCAAAATCTAGGGGTCTACTCCCTATATTTTCTAATACCAAAAAGGGACGAGACTCTACGACCTATTCTAGATCTCCGGCCCCTAAACACATACATACATTCAGACCATTTTCACATGGTAACGCTTCAGCAGGTGCTTCCGCTCCTCTCCCAGAACGACTTCCTCGCCACACTGGACTTAAAAGACGCATACTTCCGCATTCCAGTACACCATGCTCACAGAAAGTACCTCAGATTTGTAGTGGACGGGCAACACTACCAGTTCAAGGTGCTCCCATTCGGAGTCACAACAGCACCACGGGTATTCACCAAGTGCCTAGCGGTAGTGGCGGCACACCTCAGAAGACAGCACATTCACGTCTTCCCATACTTGGACGACTGGCTGATAAAAGCCACGTCCTACAACCAATGTGTACACCACACCGCCACTACAATCCAACTACTTCACCAACTAGGCTTCACGGTGAACCATCAAAAGTCCCAACTAACACCATCCCACATAAAACAATACCTCGGTGCCACCATAGACACCTCAAAAGCAATAGCCTACCCCAATCCGGCCGGATTGCAAGCATTCAGGCTTTCCGACACAGATTCATACTTCAACACTTCCTTCCAGCAAGAGTGTTTATGCAACTGATAGGGATGATGGCCTCTTGCATTTTCATAGTGCCCCACGCAAGACTCCAGATCCGTCCACTCCGAGTGCTTAGCGTGCCAATGGAACCAGGCCCAGGGGCAACTGACAGATCTGGTGTTGGTAGACGGTCGCACCCATCGCTCTCTGCAGTGGTGGAACACCACAAACCTTTCCAAAGGTCGACCGTTCCTGGACCCGGTTCCACAAATAATACTAACAACAGATGCATCGCTCTCCGGCTGGGGAGCTCATCTATTACACCTCACAGTGCAGGGCACATGGACGCCGCAACAAAAGTTACTCCATATCAACCATCTGGAGTTACTAGCAATCTCTCTAGCCCTAAAATCTTTTCAGGCACAGATTTCAGGCAAGGCAGTCCTCAGTCCTCATTCGCACAGACAACATGACGGCCATGTATTACATTCAAAAACAAGGCGGCACACACACTCCACAGCTCTCAACTAGCACAGAGCATATGGAGATGGGCAATTCCACACAAAATCTTTCTCCTAGCCCAACATGTCCCAGGAGTCCAAAACACCATGGCAGATCTGCTCAGCAGACAGACGCAACAGATCCACGAGTGGGAACTTCACCCGCAGGTTCTTCACCCGTTCTTTCAGAAGTGGGGGCATCCACACACAGACCTATTCGCCACCCACGAAAACAAAAAATGCCCAAGCTTCGCCGCCAGATACCCACACCCATTGTCCAAAGAAAATGCGATACGGATGAACTGGTCAGGCAAATTTGCGTACGCTTTTCCACCTCTCCCACTAATTCCATTAGTGGTGCGAAAGCTACAACAGCATTCCCTCACGCTGATCCTAGTAGCTCCAACATGGGCCAGACAACCGTGGTACACCACGCTGCTGGAACTCTCGGTAGAACCACACCAAAGCTACACCTCTCACCATGCCTCCTAACCCAGAACCATGGAGAGATCAGGCACCCGGACCCAGCTCAGCTCAACCTTGCGATCTGGCTCCAGAAATCCTAGAATTCGGATACCTAAACCTTCCCCCTGACTGTATGAACGTCATCAGAGAAGCTAGACGCCCTGCCACTAGAGCCTGCTATGCTGCCAAGTGGAAAAGATTTGTTGTTTATTGCCATAACAACACAATCAATCCTCTAGACGTGTCTATACAACACATCATATGCTACTTACTCCACCTACAAAGGTGTAATCTAGCATATACCTCCATTCGGCTACACCTCGCAGCAATTGCAGCTTACCTACAAAACAGGCAGCACCTATCCCTTTTCAGAGTACCTGCCATTAAAGCCTTCATGGAAGGCCTAAAAAGAATAATTCCCCCCAGAGTACCACCCTCACCTGTGTGGAACTTAAATATCGTTCTCACAAGGCTAATGGGGCCGCCCTTCGAACCTTTGCATAAATGCGAACTGCAATTTCTCACATGGAAAACAGCTTTCCTTGTAGCCATCACTTCCCTTAGAAGGGTCAGTGAGATACAAGCACTTACCATACAAGAACGTTTTCTTCAAATGCACCAGAACAAGGTTATTCTCCGTACCAACCCAAAATTCCTACCTAAAGTCATTTCCCCTTTTCACCTAAACCAATCTGTAGAATTACCGGTATTTTTCTCGCAACCTCAGACTGTTGCAGAAAGGGCTCTACACACACTAGATGTCAAACGAGCCTTACTTTACTATATCCAAAGAACACAACCTTTCAGAAAGACCAAACAACTGTTTGTCTCTTTCTCTCCACCACACAAGGGCAACCCCATCTCAAAATCGGGGATAGCTAGGTGGATTGTAAAATGCATCCAGATTTGCTACCACGAAGCAAAACGAACGCTATCCGTTCCCCCTAAAACCCATTCTACACGAAAGATAGGGGCTTCTATGGCTTTTCTAGGGAACATCCCATTAGATGATATCTGCAAAGCAGCTACATGGTCAACACCGCACACTTTCACCAAACACTACTGTGTAGATGTGCAAACCAAGCAACAAGCTAGTGTGGGCCAGGCTGTACTAAAAACACTATTTCAAACCACTGCAACAGATACCGGTGGTCGCCGCTAAGGTTGGGAACTGCTATATAATCTATGCAAAATTGTGTAATCTGCAGCTCATATGCCTCGAACGGAATATGCTACTTACCAGTATGCATCTGTTCTTGGCATGTAGAGCTGCAGATCTACACACGCCCACCCGCCTCTCCGGCTACCTGTATCTGTTCCAGTCTATCTTATTTAGATACAACACACATGGGTTTCTTCACTGTTATTACTACGCTCCATCTTTCCCTGCTGGCGAAAAACAATCTGAGGATGGAGCCGAAGCTCATGCGCAATACGATCCAAAGGAGGAGTCACCAACCTCGAGACTTTCAAAGACTTTCCAAGAGGAAAAACAAACTGCAAACATCAGGGCCCAACACCAGATGGCGATCTATGCAAAAGTGTGTAGATCTGCAGCTCTACATGCCAAGAACAGATGCATACTGGTAAGTAGCATATTCCTTCTAAACGGTGGGGTTCCATAAGGCTCACCTCTGTCCCCTCCTCCTCTTCAACCTCTACATGTTGTCAATAGCCCCTGTAATAAAAAAAAAAAAGAATGGGTTTCATTGCCAGATTTATGCTGATGACACCCAGTTCCATCTCCAAAAGAACTGCACTGTCTTCTGACAATTAAACACCTGATGAACATCTGGGCTTCCGAATTTGACCAACCTCCACCCCCTGCAGAGGTGGTCCGAAATCTTGCAGTAATCTTCCATTCCAAATTATCTTTCAACACACAGATTCAGAGCGGTTATCAAATCAACCAATTTCTTTCTGCATTCTCTTGCAGAAATCTTCCCCTACTAACGGGCCATCACTCCAAAATACTAGTCCAAGCACTTGTAATAGGCACACTGCTGTTAACCAAAATATGCTAAGCAATGCAATCGTAAAACTCCAGTGAGTTCAAAACCATGCTATCCTCATCATTTATGGTCTAAATAAGGATGATCATATATCAGCTGTCCAAGCCCAACTTGCTTGGCTTATTATAAAGGGCCTGATAAATTTCAAAGTCCTATGCATAATCTGGAAAACCACTAAATCAAAACTCCCAACTGCCAATCCAATCTCTTCCATGTCTACCAGTTGCCCATCTTCGCTCCACCACTGACTGCAAGCTGATAATTCCAAAGTAGCGCTGTTCCACATTTGGAGATTGATCAGTGAAAGTAGCAGGCACACAACTGTGAAAGAACTTCCTAAAGAACCGCAGACTGATCAAAACATTCTCCAGTTTTAGGTGAAGCATAAAGCAGTCAGACAGCAACCATGAATGCTATTTTCTGTCTCATGAGCATCCTTCACAAGGACCATAGACTGATCGAATCTAAATCATTTTCTGTCTCCACATCAGAGATGATGCTTTTTTTGGTTTGCAGATTACTTTATATTTCTGCGCTACTTCTATTCCTCTTTCTCCTGTCCTCTTTTGGTTCTTCATTTCTCAGCTCTATCTGGTATTTCGCCTGTCAATTCTTTATTTGTTTTATCTTGCTTTGAGCAGTTGGGCTCTTTTTCATACTGAATATTCAGCCCTTATTTTTTCCTATTTGCTGCTTATCTATAAGCTTCACCTAGAAGCTTGACCCTTGCCACTTGTTGAGCGTTACAAATAACATTTTTAACAATCCCTGCTCCAAGGGAATTTTTTTGAATAGTCATTAAATGGGCTGTAGTCCTGAGGAAACCTCAATTTGGGAAAGGCCATAATGGTGATTAGTTTAGATCCAGAGTGGCAGAGGCGAAGAGTTTAAAAGCAAATGCATTCTTGTTCTCCTTGTGGAATTAAACACAAATTGTCAATAATGGTCATGATATCTTGCACCTTATTAAACATCAAAACGACGATCCCAAACACACCGTCCTCCTTAGCACTCCAACGACCACCACAGACCACCCACTCACCCCTTGGGAACAACTATGCGCACTGAACACTCCCAAACAGCACAAATTACATGCCTTGCTTTTACTCTACGCTAAACGACAAGTGGCGATACACTGGGGGAGGAGGAAGGTGCCGTTGATTAAGAGGTGGATTGCTGATGTCATCTATGGGAATGTACAACTGAGTACATTCTGGGAGTTGGTGCCTCCTACCTGCCGGCCTCGGGACATTTGGGACCCTTTTCTGACGTGGCTAAGAGGACAGAGCGAACTGGCTGGCGAAACTATGGGTGTGAATGCATGTCCTGAACCTTAGTTGAGCTTCTGCCGGGGGTAGCGCACTGAGGGGTGACCCCGACCCCTGTGGAATGAGCCGCGAGCTCTGTGGGAGTTCATCTGCCCTGAGAGTTGTTTGTTCTGCTGCGGGGTGTGCTGGGCGGAGGGTTTGTATGGTTTGGCAAACTGCCATCGTGAGGATCCTTCATGCATGTGATTAAGTACTGTTTAATACGCCAGGCAGGGGCTTGGCGAGACCGGGTATTGATCTACTGCCTAATGTATACACTATATCTGCGCTAAATTTCACTATGATGTATCAAAGTACTGGCTTATGTTGTAATACAGATTTTGTAACTTTGAAAAAGCTAATAAAAATAAAAAACTATGCGCACTGAACACAACCACTCTAATGAACTCCTTCCACTCGGGAGCACCCACTGACGCATGCCCCCTACCATCTTTTCTGCCATGGAAGTGACTAGATCAGCCGCTAGCTCACCACCATCCTCAACGCCTCCATAACGACAGCCACCTTTCCTGACGCCTGGAAACGTGCAAAGGTGAGACCCCTCCCCAAGAAACCCTCTGCAGACCCCAGTGAGCTCCAGAACTACCATCCCATCTCACTGCTCCTGTTCCCCATTTCAGAGCCAACCACAGCACAGCGACAGCCCTGATCACCACTTCAGGTGATATCCGCACTCTACTCGACAGGGGAGAATCGGCTGCCCTGATTCTGCTTGACCTCTCCGCAGGCTTTGACACAGTCTCCCACCATACACTCATCGATCGGCTACGCCAGATTGGAATCACAGATGAAGGGCTGAGATGTATGGCATCCTTTCTCAAGGGGCGCACCCAGAAAGTCCGCCTCCATCCCTTCACCGCCCAACCCAAGCACACCATCTGCGGCGTCCTTCAAGGCTCATTCCTTAGTTGGAGGAAGCTGGATTTGTATAAACTATACCAAAATGAGGCATAGTGTGCACAGAGTCCAGTGAAACCCAAAGGTGAGCAGAGGTAAAAGTAGATAGCACCTTACTCTCTATTTGTGGTAGTGTGGGCGAGCAGTAAGGCTTTATCAGAGGGTAGTGTTGAGCATTTGTTGTACACTCTCAGGCAAGAAATGATATCACACACTCAGACTGTACTCAGACCAATTTGATTGTATAAAAATATTATTTAGTTATTTTATTTCTAGAACCAAGTCAAGGCTGGTGCAGGTAAGTAAAATAATACTTTGCAATACATATGCAATTAATTACAGTTGAATGCAGGTTCACATGCAGTTGGTTGATTTACGGGTTAAGTCAATAATCAGAATTACTTTTCAGTTACTTTGTAGATTACAATACTCGTTACGTCTTGGATTACTTTTTAAGTTACTTTTGCTAATCAGTGTGATATGCCTAGATATCAGACTGAGGCATTTCCTAGACAAAAGTTAAGTAATTCCCTTTTGATACATTTGCAGTTTTTCAAGGTTTCATACAAACGAACTCCACACTTTGAACAACTTTCAAAGAAAAGCAGTCAATGCAATCCTATGGGAGGACATTAAGTTATCGGTTTACAAGCAAGTACTGTTTTGAAGTTGGTATTCTGGGGTTAAAACTGGGTTCCCCCAGGGTCTAGGATGCACTCTCAAAGCACCCTCAGCTGCACTAGGGCAGCCCGTGCAGAGTGTGGTGGCCCAATGTTATCCAATGGGGGATAGGGAGCCTCCGGTTGGTTGCTGCTCACGAGCTGGCCACAAGGTTGTGGGAGAAAAGCTCCTGGAGTAAATACGTTGGGAGGGGTCGGGCACCTCGGGTTCTCTTCTCCAGGGCTCAGGGTTGCTGGATGCAGGAGTCTCTTTTCAGGTCGGATCTCACCTTACAGAGCCACTCGCGGTTGGGGGGGGTTGCCATGCAGAGGCTGCAGGTGATGTCGGGGAGTCCTGGAGGGTCAACCCATGGTAGGCTCACTCTGGAGCGCTGGGGGATCTCGCTGGGACCCGTGGGCCAACCGGATTCGGGCAGTAGGCGTCGGGTGCAGTGGTGGTTCCAAGCGTCCAGTTTCTTTGTCTTCAGCAGGCTCAAAATCTGTTTTGTGAGTTTCTTTTGAACAGAGCTGCTGTTCACAGGAGATCCGGTCTTTGTTGAAGGCAATCAGTCCTCCCAGGGTTCTGGAGGTCGCTGGCTGCAGGAAAAGGCGATTTTTGGCGCAGGATCTCTGGAAACTGCAGACGGGCCGGAAGGGCTGGGGCCAAGTCAGCTCTTCTCTACAGACTCCTCTGCTGGGCTTCTTCTTTCGTCCTTCTTCTTCGTAGGTTGCAGGAATCTGTCTTCTGTGTTCAGGGCTGCACCCTAAATACATTATTTAGGGGGTGTTTTAGGGGTCTCGAGGTCAGTAGCTAAAGGGCTACTGACCTTAGGGTGACTATGACCTTGGTGTGCTCACTCCAGTGAGTGAGCACAATCCCATATCCTGATTGGAGAGTGCCTGCCATTTGTTAGATTGCGGGCACTGAAGAGTGGGCTTCACCTCGCCTCCCCCACCTGAGGGGTGGGTTTGGCAGAAGTGGGCACAACTTGTGGGCTGCTCTAATTTTTCCTGCCTGTCTTCCCGCCAAAAAGGAGGGAAGACAGGAAGGGGGCCTGCTCCTGATGACAGGAGAGGCCGGCGGTTGCTCTACAAAGGCAGCAAGGCCTTTGACGCTCCCCTGTCACAGATGGCTCTTCCTGACATGGGGGGGGGGGGGGGGGTGGACTACTTACGCCTAGGAAAGGGTTTGTTTCTGGGCTCAGGGAGTGAAGGCTCCCACCCCAGGGGTCCAGAAACATTTCTCGTGGTGGCAGGCTTGTGTGTACCAGCCAGGGAACCAACCAGAGGCAGGTCGTTTTTCAGGAGGCATCTCAAAGATGCCCTCTGAGTGCATTTTTCATTCAATCCCACACTGGCATCAGTGTGGGTTTAATGTGCTGAGAAGTTTGATACCAAACTTCCAAGTTTTCAGTAAAGCCATTATGGTGCTGTGGCGTTCGTAATGACAAACTCCACGCACCATATACTCTTAATGGCATTACTGCACTGTTGGGGTACAGGGCTCGTGCACCTGCACCCTCACCACTGGTATAGTGCACCCAGCTAGAGGGGCGGCTTACCTATGCCAGGACAGTGTGCCATGTCGACTCTTCACTTTGTTCTGCACCAAAACACGCAGTCTGCAATGGGGGAGGGGGGTGGTGGGTGTGTGTGTGTGTGTGTGTGTAGGTAGGTAGGCACAGGGCTTCTAAGGGTGGCACAATAAGTGCTACAGTCCGTAGATTCCTTCCCTGCCCACAGTGCCCTTGGTACCAATGGTACCTTTCACAAGGGACTAACATGTGGCCAGAGAGGTGCCAATTGGGGGCACATGGTACAGTTTTTGGAAATAACACAGGCCCTGGAAACCTGATTGGCAGGGACCCAGGGCCCATCAAGTCAAAGTGCATCAGAAATCTGGCAAAAAAGAGGGGGTTACTGCAACAGAAACATAGCTTCCTACATCAGTCCATCCCTTTTCAAGATCTACATGACACCACTGGCAGAAATCATAAGATCGCACGAAATCAACATCATTTTCTACACCGACGATACCCAGCTCGAGCTCTCGCTCTCATCGGACTCCACCTAGACGAAGACAAACTGCCACAATTCTATGAAGAACATCTCAGCCTGGAGGAAGACCAACTTCCTGAAGCTCTATACGGACAAAACTGAAGTTCAGATCTTCGGCAGACCCTCCTCCCTATAGAATGACTCTAGGTGGCCAGCGCAACTCAGACCCACTACCAAAGACCACGCCTGTAACCCTGGCATCATCCTGGACACCAAACTCTCCTTGAAATGTCAGGTCAATGCAGTCTCCTCAGCCTGCTTCTACACACTCTGCATGCTCCGTGAAGTCTTCAAGTGGCTTCCCATCAGCACAGCCGGCTAAACTACAGTGACACACTCTATGCAGGCACCACCACTGAACTCATGAAAAGACTCAAGACTATTCAGAACTCAGCTTTCAGACTGATCCTCAACCTGCCCAAGAGGACCCACATCACTCAACACCTGAAGGACCTCCACTGGCTCCCTATCCAGAGGCAATACCATTTCAAGCTTCTGACCCACACCTACATATCCCTCCACGACCAAGGACCCACCTACATGAATCACTGCCTGCATTTCCACCGAACCTCCATGGAACCTCCACTCCGCACACCTCGCCCTCGCACAGATTCCACGCATCTACCGTGACCGCTCCAGAGGAAACTTCTTCTCCCACCTCACCACTAAATCCTGGAGCGCCCTCCCCCTCCACCGTCTCACCTCAACCTGACGGACCCATTTCAGGAAGGGACTCGAGACCTGGCTCTTCGACAGATGCCTGCAGCACAGCGCCTGGATACCCCTTTGGGTGATAAGCTGCACTGTACAAGTACAACTTGATTGATTTAGCGAGAAAGTTGATCATAGATAACCAAAGAAGGCGTAACAAAATTACTGTTATTTATTCTCATAATAAATCTGCAAACCTTTTTTCACTGGAGCATCCCAACTGCATTCCTCTCCATTAACCCTGGAATTCGTTTCTAGGAGAGCAAGAGGAGGCCAACGGTGGCATTAGACTTGTTTGGTCATGGATTTGTTGGCTGAACGACCAGATCAGTGACAGTTAACATGGAAGGGACCTCAACGAAGAGGCAAAAACAATCTTGCCATAAGGGCTCTGGTGCATGACCAATGATGGGAGTAAATTTAAATAGGACACTTTGCATGGAAACGCATCATTGTGACAGGGATGTTTATAGACGTTCACAAAGGAAATAATGCCAAAGGGTGAGAATTTGAATTTTGGAAGAAATACACTATGCTGGGCGTAACAAGCAGAGCCGCCCTGAAATGGCCTTTATAATGGGTTTAATGCATCCTTACACTGATTATGGAATATTCTGTAATATGAAGGGACTGTTTCATTTAGAGTACAGTCAGAGAATCCATGGAGGTTTTATTTTATCTTCATGAGGCGATATACTTCCTATTCCAAGTTTGTGTATATCAAACAGTATTTTAGAATGGAACTCACATTTATAAATATGGCCTTAATTGTAGACCGAATGGACTGCTCTAGGCGAGCCGTTTAGGATGTTAGATGACCTCATGGTGGCAAGAGAGATAAAAAGCCCGAGTTGTTTCAAGCAAATGGTTTTGGCATTGTTTGTCAGATTTGGCGTGTTAAGGGTGCAAATATCTATAGGATTGAGACCTACCTTGTATTGGAAGACTGGATACAAAAGTAAGGGCCTGGGAATGAGGCTGGTCCTGACAGTCTTACCCTAGGTGCACGAAGGAAGCAGTAGGGGTATAGAGGGGTAGGGCAGGCCAGAAGAGGCACATGAGGATTTCTGGATTTCTTCCAGCTGTTAGCCTTTGGCAAGAATGGGAAAGAATCCTTCAGAGAAAACAATGAGGTTAAAACAACGCATACCAAAAACAGACTGGCAGTGAACATGAATGAACAGAAGACACGGAAATTATGTTAGTGTTGTGATTGTGCACAATGAAAAAGAAATGAAATAGTCGCTCTGAAATTAGAAAAAAGAATTTATAAAAGAGTATCCAGTTACTTTTGAATTACCAAATGATAACTTTAATACATCCGTACATATTTTCTTTTTTTGTACTGTAAAAAATTGTTATTTGAGTTCTGAGTGTTTACAATAATATTTAGACAATACCATACTGTTGTAGGGTTAAGTCCATGGTAAACTGTTATGGAACAGCTATGGGATCATATTCGAAAATTACATATTGAGTTTGTGCAAGTTTCACTATGGTACATAAGCCTACACCTGTATCAGTTACAGATGGCTGAGGACTTTTGTGACAAAAACATCATTGTGAGAAATACAGAGTACAACCAGACCTTTTTGTACATTTATTACCCAATTTATTACTTTGGAAACCTTTTCTGATACTTCAGTTTTCTAATTAAAATCCTTCACACAACCTTAATGTTTGGAGCCCCATTGCAGGAAATTCTTGTAAACAGCATGTACTTTACCCACACAGATGCGACTCAAGAAGCACCGGTGGCATCGGAAGATTCTAAAGACTCGAGACCCTTTGATCTTCTCATTGGGCTGGCGGCGCTTCCAGACCATTCCTATGTACTACATAGAAGACCACAACGGTCGGCACCGACTTCTAAAGTACACGCCAGAACACATGCACTGTGGTGCCACCATCTGGGGTAAGCCCTTGTCCCTCTTCTGTCTTGATTTGCAGTTGTTATAAAGATCTCCTTTTAACTGATACCATTTATACAGGCATTTCACATCTCGGAGTATGGTGTCTACTAGTCTTTGACCAACATGATTTCAGCTAAAAGTGCTTGCTCTCTCCTCTGTCAAAGCAGTGTACAGCTCCACACCATTTATGTAACAGACTCAGGAAGTTCAGCCAAACTCTCACAATCTATTCCTGAATAGGCCTCCGTTTTTGTGCAGCCCTTTCAGATGTACCGAAACATTTTGAACCCCCAGAATATGACATCCATATCTATCCTTGGAAAAAAAAACAAAGCTGGCTCTTAGATGTGCATAGGATCTCTGCTGTCTATTTTCAGAATCATGCATTATGTGAAAAGATTCTTGCTTCAGCATTGTAAAGGCAAGACACCTTGCTCACACTGTGTGTGGAGGTGTAGTTCTTCTTTGTGTAATTGTTGTAAAACGTGCATGTTAAACTTCATACATTGATCTTCCTTTTCTGTCTTTATGTTCTTAAGGTCCCATCACTCCACAAGGCACTGGCTTTTTGGCTGTCCAGTCAGTGAGTGGTACAACGGTAGGTACAGAGGCGAGCAATTTGCATGCAACACTGATTTTCCTGGCTGTTAGCATTGCTCATTGGTGTTCCATATTGTGTTCCCAAGTAGGAAAAGAAAGTCTGCTTATAGCACATTCCAAATTGATCAATCAATACAGCCACGTGAATATACCATACCTCTTTATTAAAGATGACATAATGCAGAAACGCTTCACAAGGCAGATGCATCCAAGCTGTATCTACGCCGGTGATCGTCTTTGTCCTTCACCTACAGAACACTGATATTTTAACTTTTTCAGAATCCTGTCACTTTAAGCTTTTGATTTATTGGTGTTTAGTATCTCCAGATTCTGTCAAGTCTCCTGTTAATCCTCTGCACAGCTTAGTATTCTTGAAACGCAAAAAATACAAGAGGCTTCATAGGTAACTGGAATGAGCTTAGCCCTCCCAGATTTAATGAGACCACCTGAATAAAGTACCTCTAGACATAAAAAAAAAAATCATCACAAAGAAATGCTAAACCACATTTTTAACAGTTCTGATGCTGTGAAAAATAAGCTGTTTTATACCATTTTGTAAAACTATTTCAGGGATGTTAATTTGTCTTGTGTGCCATCAGTATATTTGATTCCTCATTTTTCTGACCTTTAATGCTGGTTGAAAACAAAAAGTCGTTTTTAAGGTCAGTCCTTTTTGGACATATGATCTGCTTCATTTTGTGTACATTACTGACTAGTTCTACCTCCATTGCATCTTCATTTTGTTACAGTTTGCTTTAGTAATTCTTTTGACCTTGTGCTTTTCACTTCCCGAACTCAAGGAATGGCGCAAACGTCTGAATCCTCAACGCCTGGAACATGAGGCAGGCTACGTTGAAGGCTAAAAATGTGTGCTGTCCAGCGATATTCTAGAGGACAAAAACTTCTTATCTGGATGTCTTTGTTCCTTGAGATAGTTAAGGCTAGTAGTATTTTAGAAGCATTGGATATCCAAAGAGTTTGGCTGTGGGTCATCTGTCTGACCACGGAAATCCTAGTTTTACTGACTTTTTCTCAATGAAACCTGCCGCACATCTTTAAGGGTTGTGTGCTGTTATCAGCCATTCAGTTTGATTCCCCTTAACTGCTACAAGAACAACGGCTAAATGTTAGAATCAACAGTAGAAGGGAAAACTACACATAACCTTAGATTTGTGAGCTGGAGCGAATGATTTGTTGTCCTTCACTGTGAGAGAAATGGAGGCATTTCTACTTGGATGTACTTAGAGGTGTTGTCTATGTGCAGGTAATCACATGGCTTCAAAATGAAAGCTTCACTTATTGCTTTTGCTAAGTGACCCATTGACTGGAAGTTGTAGACTGGAGTTATTGTCTCTCCATGCTAAATGTGTACATTTTCATGTTTTGGTGCTAATTTGTTTTGGGATTCTGGTGATGTTTTAATTTTTTTCCCAGAGTGCTGGCATTCAGTACCTACCAGTGCTTACACAGCTGCACTGCAATAATTTCTCAAGAACTGTCCCCCCCCCCCGCGCAATATTTACAAAATACGTTGTTTTTATTGCACTCCAATTTACAGCATGTATATTTTAATTAAAGGATGAATATTGTAGGATATATAACGTTTCTCTAATCGCAGTTATTAAAGCAGATTTATTGTAGACTCTGCTGAGTATTGGCTGCTTTTTATATGCTTCTAGCAATCCTTCTCAGTCAAACACTGTTTCTCTCACACAGAGACACTGTGACACCCTCCCCCATGCTTCCCTTGCAGGCTTGCAGGACTCCAGTTTAATCAGAAACGTATTTTTCAAATATCATTTTGTAAACAAATTCTGGACATAGAGGCCATTCCCACATCTCTGTTAAAGATTGACATTTGAAGGGAAAAACTCTACCAACAAGGTAGTTAGTACCTTGTATAACTTTAAAACCTTTGCCCTTGTATGCTTAACCACATTGAACCTGATTTTCAGCATCCTTCACATTGCTTTTCTGTACTGGCCGCACGCATCCATTCAAATTATGCTGATAGCCTACCACGTGGCCCCATTTCATGTGACACTTCAAACTGGCCCTGGTTTATTTACTGACATCTCTTTGTAGTCTTGGACATGTGATTTCTCTTTTAACATTAGTCAAAATCGCAGCATACAAAGTGCAGTTTGCTAAGTGCTAGGAATAGCTGTACGTGTCGCATATGACAAAAAAACACCAACAGCCATGAATGATATTCTGTTTTTCTGTCATGCTTTCACCTCTGTACCATGCACTTGCTGCCACCACAAGGCTACATTCACTACACCATTCAGTACTTAAAGCATGGGGGATTGGCGTGTTTCTTTCTATGGTTCCTTCACATGTAAGCTAGAATAGATGTGGACCACCACTTATTTATCATTTTCAGAATAAAATTAGTGTCAAAAGATCAGTGATTCAATTTTTCTAGGGTCTCTGCTTTGTAAAATTTAGATCAAATCGGAAACATTCTTGTAAACCCTGTATCTTTACACAAAGCACAAAAGATGGCAGAAACAACCAGAGAATTAAACATGTTAGGGACAATATGGACATCCAAACAAGCTAATCTTTCACCAGGTCTCCCTGTTTTCGAGGCTAAACAAATAAAAAGGCCATGTTAGTGTGTCCCCCTTCAGCAAGCAATTAAAAAAAAGAAATCTTATCCATTATTCTTAGATGGCATCTTAGTGTGAATGCAGGGAACTCTTTGTTTATGAGGCGTAACCATCTTGCACGGATAAGCGCTTTTCCCCTTTCCCTGGTGTTTTCCCTCTCTTTCTGGGCAAAACTTAAAACCGAAAAGGCTAGTTATGGTCTAATACACAAGGACTGGAATTAATGTGTTTTCCAATTAATGTAAAGTTTCCAGTGCACATTGGCATCCATCGATTCCTTGCGTGAACTCCATTACAAGGTGCCATACGGCACCACAGGAGTCTGTAGCATCAGTTAGTTTTACTTTAAATAAATCTTCGAGACAAATTTCCACCGAATTCTTCAAGGTTTGTTGGGTGCAATAGATGGCAGACCACCAATGTCGGTAACAAACCCATAGAAGAACTGCCTCTGGTGTCCTAAACTGTTGTACCAATCTTTGTCAGTTGATGTCTACTCCTTGATGCATCCAAAAGCCATCCGGGCCGGCGAGGACAAGTTCACTTGTGCAATTCTGATGGAGGAGTCAGAAACTCCTTCAAAGTCAGCACACTCCAGAAGTTACTCTCCCAAAATGCATTGCTGAAAATAAATGCGCAAGTGCTCTTCCTCTCGCAAGGAGACAGAGATGAACATGTGGTCCTGATATCTAAGGACAGGTGCCTCTTCTTCTGAGGCATCATTACTGCAGTCTGACCCAAAACAGTTAGGTTTTCCCCAAGTTGAAGTCTTGTAGGCACAAGTTGAAAATTGCCAGACAGCTAGAGTTCTAAATAAAACCCTACTAGTGTGATTCCCAGGGTCGCCCGGAGTCCTTCTTTCCAGTTTGTGATCTTGCCGTTGACTGTGGCTACTGTGGTTTTGGCCCTGGCTCCTCGACAGAACCTGTGTCTTCAAAAGCTTTGACTGTGCTACTGCAGGCAATGGTCTCCTTAATGGCCGCTTATTTTCCTGCTCTTCGTACGTCTGTCACAATGCTAATGATTCCCTTTATCATCCGTACTACTTTGAAAAGGTGAATTGAGTTGCAGAGCGAATCTGGTGTCCCTCACTCCCAGAATTGTCAAGCCAAGAGTCGCTCTCGCGATGTCATGACCTCGGTGGCTTTCATTCTGATACGTTTCAGTTTGATAATATTAATATCCAGAATGATGAGGAAGATAATGGTGTTGGGGGTGCTTCACTGCCCCTTTGCAAACGAATGCAAGGATCCTGGCTGACTTGCAAAGTGCAGATGGTTTAGACTCCAATCCTGAAGTGAAATTCCCCAGGAATGAGGGGCACATCACTGCAGAGGGGGGACAGTTGTCGACTGTCATTCTGAGTGACAGAAACATTGGTGATCCCAATACATAAGGATCATCCCATCCTTCCATGTTAAAACCAAAGGGGATGATGGACGGAATGTTGAACATTGCAAGCTCTCACCCCCAGTCAACTGATCTGGGTTTAATCCATCATCATTCTTTAGCTCACTCTGCCACCCCAGTTCAGACATGGCCATATGCAAATCAGTCTGACCATGTGCCTCATGGGAACAGTCCAGCCCGAACTGCCAAGCTATGTCTTCCCTGGACCGGAAACAAGCATCCTGGGACCGGTTTCTGGCTAATCAGCCGTCATCAGCCAGACAAGCTTGAATCCAGTGGCAAAGTGAGCAAGGGACCCACGTCTTGGCATATACTGCCAAATTAGGGCGAACTAAGCAAAACCAAAGGGGATGATGGACGGAGTGTTGAACATTGCACGCACTCACCCCCAGTCAACACGTGTGGTATGCCCAGACGTGGGTCCCTTGCTCACTTTGCCACTGGATTCAAGCTAGCCTGGCTGAAGAGGGCTGTTAGCCCGAAACCGGTCCCAGGATGCTTGTTTCCAGTCCAGCGAAGACATGGCTTGGCAGTTCAGGCTGGACTGTTCCCATGGGGCACAGGGTCAAGACTGATTTGCATATAGCTGTGTCTGAACTTGGGTGGCAAAGTGAGCTAAAGAATGATGATGGATTCAACCCAGATCTGTGACTGGGGGTGAGTGTTTGAAAAGTTTCAGCACTCCGTCCATCATCTCCTTGTGTTTGCCTCATCCTTCCATGTTAGCAGAGATTCTGGTAGACAAACTTCAGGGTATATAGTGCCAGTTAATGAGGGGTTGCTCTCATTTATGTCAGAGATAACAGGTCAGTTCGAGGCATGTGGGCTGCTGAATTCATATCTGTGCATAGATCGCCGCCTAGTGTTGGGTCCGGATGTTTGCACGTTGTTGTCCTGGAAGAGTCTTCGAAGTATCCTTGGATAGGTGACTCCTCCCCTGGACTACAGTGCGCATGGGCATCCTCTCCATCCTCAGATTGTTTTTTTCCGCCATTGGGTTCGGATGTGCTATCTTAGCTCAAGTTAGGAAAAAATTTTGTCGAGGCCTTTAGTTCGCGTCGGTACTGTTTATCGATCGGTTTTCGATACTCTCTGTTAGTTTACTAACTTCCAGCACCGACTTTGTTCGCATTTACCTGTCCATCAACTACTTCGACGATGGAATCGAGGACGCCATTCAAAAGGTGTCCGGTATGTAATGCGAAGTACCCACACATCGACGTCCATCCGGTGTGCAACAAATGCCTTTCGCCGGACCACGACGAGTCGACATGTATGGCCTGTGCCCGGTTCCGTTCGAAGAAGACTCTGCGGAATCGTCGAGCGGCGAGGCTCGAAGCGCAGCACGCGGCACCGGCCCCAGCTGACATCTTCGACGACGCGGACGACGTCGAAGAAGTAGAAGTCTTACCCTCCAGTCCCGTTTCCGACCAAGAACCCGGATCGGACGAGGCCGACGAGTCACTCTTCCACAGAGGTGAAGACGACACCGAGGTAGGAGACGACGAGGAGGCCTTAGGGGCCGAAGAGAGTAGCTCCGATGATGAACAAGGCCTACCTGTTCAAACCGAGAATTCACCAGTGCCACAGACTATGGCTCCGGTCGAGGGATCGCCTTCGGGCCTTACCCGAGACCTATCACGCAGTCCTTCGGCCCCGCCCTCGGGCCCGGCCTCGGACGTTCAGCGGCAGCCATTACCGCTTAAGCCAGCTGGTTTCCCTTCCACGAAACCGAAACCGAAAGCTGCTCAGGTTCCTACGAAACCGAAACTGAAAGTGGCGCTAGTCGGATCGAGGCCTTCAACACCTTCGACGCCGGCGCACCGTGTCGGCACCGACCGCACCAAGGGGGACTTCGGTGCCGAACTCGAGACGGGCGACATGGGAGTCGACAAACGGAAGAAGGCCATCGGCGCCGAAAAACCTGCTCGGTTACCGGCGTCGACGCCACCGACACCGAGGGCCGTCCCGCCTGCTACGCCTCGCAGCACCCCCTCGACGACACCGAAACCTCACGTGTCGAAGACGTCGACGGTGATCTCCGCACCTCGGCTCGATGCACCACGGGCGCAGAAGATATCTGCAGCCGCCTCGACGACCCTGGCGGGGGCCACGACCTCTAAGGCGCCCCGAGTACGGCCTGGCGCAATGCCAGGCTGCAAAACCAAGGCTGCCCTCCAGGACCAGTCGGGTTCGATCGATCCAGCGGTTTCGTCGGTGCCGACCAGCATTACCTTCGGCTTGCCTCCATCCACAATCCCGAAGGCGTTTCAACTCAGGACACAGGCCACCAAAACTGCGGTTACGCCTGTCGAGCCGTCACCGTCACGCGTCATCGACGCCGACACTGGCAGGATGATTCTCCACGACCGAAGGATAACTTCGGAACCGCCATTGGAACCTTTCAGGATCCCGCTAAAGAGGAAGCTGCCTGTGGACACAGAACCTCTCCTGTATGAACCCTTTCATTCACCCTACCAGGATCCACACCGGGCCTCCCCCACACGCTCCGACACGGATGCATTGGAGGACTACATGGGTGAACAAGTCCCCTACCATGTGGACACGGACCCTGATGACCAGCAGGACCCTGACCAAACTTGGGGCGACCCTGCAGACCCCAGTGCACCTCTTGATGCACAGGACCCACAACTATATGGGGCAAAAACGTCACCCACAGAGGATACTGCGGCGTTCAACGCTCTGATTGAACGGGCGGCGAACAACCATGATGTACAGCTTCACTCTGATATCATCGAAGATGACTTTCTAATGGACACCTTTGCATCCTCAGAAAGACATGTAAAGACTCTGCCAATGTTGAAGGGGGTCCTTAAGCCAGCCACTGACATTTTCAGGGAACCCACCAGGGCACGGGTGATAAACCCCAGGATCGATAAGAAATACAGATCAGCACCTGGGGATCCTACTTACATCAGAGGACAATTACCACTCGACTCCATCGTTGTGGCGAATGCCCGCAAGAGGGCACACTCGCAGACAACGGGTGACGCTCCTCCCCCGGACAAGGAGTCCAAGGTGCTGGAGACCTCCGGCAAGCGAGTTGCCGCACAAGCTGCAAGCATATGGCGCATAGCTAACACTCAAGCGCTCCTCGCTCGCTACGATAGGGCGCACTATGACACAATGGAGCAACTCCTTCAACACCTCCCTGACCCCTACAAAGAAGGTGCAGAAATCCTTATCAGAGAGGGACAGCTACTCACAAATGCTGCCATCAAATGTGCACTAGACGCTGCTGACACGGCTGCCAGGGCCATCAACACTAGCGTCATCCTACGACGTCACGCCTGGCTACGTATCTCAGGATTCAAGCCTGAGGTACAAAACAATATCCTTAATCAGCCTGTCAACCCCGACTTTTTGTTCGGGCCTGAGGTTGACGCCACCCTCGAGAAGATAAAAAAGGACACGGACACTGCAAAGTCCATGGGCGCCCTACAAACTCAGTCCTTTCGGAGCGGCTCCTTTCGTCGCCCCGGAAACAAGGGAGCAGGCAGAGGACAGGGGTCACAACAAACATATAACAAGGGTAATACGCAGACCACCTACGATAAGAACACCCGAGGTGGCTATCGTGGCTCCAGTACCAAGGGCAGAGGACGTGGCTACGGCAACACCAGGTCCTCCCCCAAGAACAAGCAGTGACGCCCTCTCCCTTCCTCCCGACCACATAACACCTGTCGGGGGAAGGCTACAACGGTTCCTGTCCACGTGGAACTCCATCACCACGGACAGGTGGGTCAAAGATGTTATAAAATACGGTTACTGTCTGGAGTTAACTTCCACTCCACCCACAATACCACCAAGAAACCGTCCTATGTCTTCAGAGCACTTGACGCTCTTACAGCAAGAGGTAGAAAGTATGCTTCTAAAAGGCGCTATCGAGGTCGTACCCGTCCACGAGCGGGGCACGGGGGTTTACTCCCTCTACTTCTTAATTCCAAAAAAGGACGGGTCGCTCAGGCCTATATTAGACCTGAGACCCCTGAACCAGTACATTCTTTCGGAGCACTTTCACATGCTCACTCTACAGCAAGTCCTTCCGCTTCTCCAGCAGGGAGACTTCCTAGCATCACTGGACCTCAAGGATGCGTATTTTCACATACCCATCCACCCCTCACACAAAAAATACCTCAGGTTCACTGTTCAGGGGCAGCACTATCAGTTCAAAGTCCTTCCCTTCGGCGTGACAACAGCGCCCAGGGTTTTCACAAAGTGCCTAGCTACGGTGGCGGCACATTTACGGAGACAGCACATACACGTCTACCCCTACCTAGACGACTGGCTCGTTCAAGCGAGATCGGCCCAGCAATGTGCAAGCCACGTGTCCCGTACCATTCACCTTCTTCACAGTCTGGGATTCTCACTAAATTACCCAAAGTCTCATCTCCAGCCCGCACACGTACAACAGTACCTAGGTGCGACTATAGACACTCTGGCGGCCACAGCTCAGCCAAATTTAGTGAGGATCAACGGCATACAAGCGCTGATCTCCAAGTTCAGACCCAACCACTCGCTTCCAGCGCGAGTGTTTATGCAGTTGATAGGCATGATGGCCTCCTGCATCTTCATAGTCCCGCACGCGAGATTACATATGCGCCCACTTCAGGAGTGCCTAGCACGTCAGTGGAATCAGGCTCAAGGACAGTTGAAAGACCTAGTGTTGGTGAGCGGTCGGGCATACAACTCTCTGCATTGGTGGAATCCACAAAACCTTTGCAAGGGCCGACCGTTCCAAGAGCCTGTTCCACAAATAGTACTGACAGCGGACGCGTCTCTCCAGGGATGGGGAGCTCATGTACTCCACTACACAGTGCAGGGACTATGGACGACACAACAGAAGAAGATGCACATCAACCTTCTGGAACTGATGGCAATCTTCCTGGCCATGAAGGCTTTCAAAGTACATCTGTGCAACAAGGTCGTGTTGATCCGGACGGACAACATGACCGCAATGTACTACATACAGAAGCAGGGAGGGACACACTCTCCACAGTTGTCTCATCTGGCTCAGAGCATGTGGAAGTGGGCCATTCAGAGGAACATGTTCCTCATGGCGGAACACCTCCCCGGCAAGGACAACCAGATGGCGGATCTGCTCAGCAGACACAGCCACCAGATGCACGAGTGGGAGTTACACCCATCGGTACTCCAACCGTACTTCCAGCAGTGGGGTCACCCAGAAATAGACCTATTCGCGACAAGCGAAAACGCAAAATGCCAAAGCTTCGCCGCCAGATTCCCACACCCGCAGTCGCAGGGCAATGCGATATGGATGAACTGGTCCGGCAAATTTGCGTACGCTTTTCCTCCAGCACCGTTGATACCGCTGGTGGCTCGCAAACTCCGACAACACTCCCTGACACTCGTCCTAGTTGCTCCCACGTGGGCACGCCAGCCGTGGTACACCACCTTCCTCGAACTTTCCGTGGTACCGCATCAAAGGCTGCGGATCAAACCCGCGCATTTGACGCAGAACCATGGAGAGGTTCAGCACCCAGATCCGCAACAGCTGAACCTGGCGATCTGGCTCCTGAAGTCCTAGAGTTTGGCTATCTCAATCTGCCACCTGACTGTATGGACATCATCAAGGAGGCCAGGAGACCCACTACAAGAGCTTGCTATGCAGCCAAATGGAAACGGTTCGTCATTTATTGCGGTAATAATGACATTAACCCGCTGGACGCATCCATCCACAACATCATATGTTACCTCTTACACCTATACCGATGCAATCTGGCGTACACCTCTATACGGGTCCATTTGACCGCAATATCAGCCTATCTGCAAACCAGGCAGCACCTCTCTCTCTTCAGAGTGCCTGCCATCAAAGCATTCTTGGAAGGACTCAAACGAGTCATTCCACCTAGTCACCCACCGGCTCCAATGTGGAACCTCAACTTGGTCCTCACACGCCTGATGGGTCCACCCTTTGAACCTCTACACTCATGCGAGATTCAATTCCTTACCTGGAAAGTAGCCTTCCTGGTAGCGATCACTTCCCTAAGAAGAGTTAGTGAACTCCAGGCACTAACCGTTCAAGAGCCATTTATTCAGGTTCACGCCAACAGGGTCGTACTACGTACCAACCCCAAATTCATGCCCAAGGTAATATCGCAGTTCCACATGAACCAGACTATTGAACTGCCCGTTTTCTTCCAAAACCCACAAACTGTTGCAGAGAGGGCATTACATACACTAGATGTACGGAGGGCCCTCATGTACTACATCGACAGGACTAAACCCTTCAGGAAGACAAAACAACTGTTCGTTGCCTTTGCCCCACACCACAAAGGTAACGCCATCTCCAAAGCAGGGATAGCCAGATGGATAGTTAAGTGTATTCAAATCTGTTATCAAAAGGCAAAACGCACATTAACTATTCCACCACGAGCCCACTCAACACGCAAGTTGGGGGCTTCCATGGCCTTCCTAGGAAACATTCCCCTGCATGATATATGCAGAGCAGCCACATGGTCCACTACACACACATTTACAAAACACTATTGCGTAGATGTGCAGTCAAAACAGCAGGCAGCTGTAGGACAGGCTGTTCTCAAAACACTTTTTCAGACCGCTGCAGCTGGCACGGGTAGCCGCCGCCAATAGAGGGCACTGCTATGTATTCTATGCACAGATATGAATTCAGCAGCCCACATGCCTCGAACTGAATATGCTACTTACCAGTATGCATCTGTTCTTGGCATGTAGGGCTGCTGACATTCATATCGCCCTCCCTCCTCCCCGGCGCCTGTCGCAGCTGCAGCTCTCAGAATTATTGCAAGCATGGTCATCACTTTCTGTATCTACTCCATCACTGCCACAATGGCGAAAAACAATCTGAGGATGGAGAGGATGCCCATGCGCACTGTAGTCCAGGGGAGGAGTCACCTATCCAAGGATACTTCGAAGACTCTTCCAGGACAACAACGTGCAAACATCCGGACCCAACACTAGGCGGCGATCTATGCACAGATATGAATGTCAGCAGCCCTACATGCCAAGAACAGATGCATACTGGTAAGTAGCATATTCAGTTTCTTTAGACCCTTCTGTTGGTGCACCCAAGTCCAGAAAGCCAGGTTGTCCAGGATTCGTCAGCAAGATTCTAACAAACTGCTTTCATAGAAGTCCTCCCTCTCCCAGGCAATGAAACCAAAAGACTGAATACATTTGGTAGGAAGGTGTGTTTACTCCTGGCAGTCCAGTGTTCTGAGCTTCCAAAGCTAAATACTGTCTATCGTGCTGTTTGTATATCTAGTGAGATATTGCCACCCTGCCGGTCCCCAGACTACCTGAACAATTAGGGGATTAATTTCAATCCCTACAAAAGGACATGGCCACTGCAAAGCAGGCAATGCAAGCAGTACTGGACGTGGAAGATGCTGTGGTGCTAAGCTGGCTCAGATTTTTCATACATCTGCAAACCATAATATGGTAAGTACAGTGGTTTTCTTGCAGACATTTAGGCACAATTACTTGGCGCATGCCATTTGACAGTCAGGACATATTCGTGGGATAACTGTCAACTGCTTTGATTGCTTGAAGCAACGCCACTGCCAGAGCCCTAGTGCTGGCCTCCACAGTGAAGAAATTTCACCAACAATACAAGAAATTTCAGGTTTCAGTCGCCATGCTCCACAACAGAGCCAGCAGCTGGAGGTTATACCACAGCAATAGCGTTTTAACTCCTACAGTGGGAAAGATACAGTTGTAGCACACCAATCCAACCCTCCACATGCCTTCCAGGATTTTTGCCTTCCGGTCACAGGACAGGTGTTTGCTTACCTACACCGGTCTCATTAACCATAGACCAGCGGGTCCTTCCGATTGTAAAATTTGCTTTGTTACATTCACTTTCCGAAGAGCCTGCCATTCATCACCCCTCAACTGTCTCCCCTACTCAACCCCAAGCATGCAAACAAATGGCATCCAGCCTGTCTCCAGGCACAAAGCAATCTTCCATTGCCCGAAGGGGTAGTTGCTTGTATTCCAATAAACTTCCTTGTTCTGAAGAAGGGAAGAGGAGGGACCACAGAACATTTTTTTGCTTTGCTCTGCTGTTTGAATGAGCAGGACAGCACCCGGTCCAAAGTTAGGGAGAATGGGGCTTCAGAGGGTTCTGGTTTAAATAATAAAGAGGATCCTCTGTGCTCCTCCTTCTGAATTGCTAAGGAATTGATTCATGCAGAATATTTAGGAGCCAATATCTATTGGAAGAACAAGCTACTTTTCTTGGTGACATTCTTTCTGATGTACCGGACTGCTCCAGCAGGTTTCTTATCGCCCTCCCTCCTTAGGATGGCTATTTATTATTTTTTCCTATTTTGTTATATGTGGCCTCATTCAGAATCTTTAGCATCTAGAGAAACAAAATAGTTGGACAGAACTGAAGTTAGTGTTTCCTTTATCCCTAGTGACCATGTGACATTCACCTCTTTCAAGGTCGCACTACGCCACAGATGACTTCATACAGAGCCACGTGGCATCTGTGGCTTGATCGATACTTTTTACAGTGTTAAGTCTGAAATGGTAATCCATTGGAACATCGACTAGAAAATATTGTTGGGCAAATTACTGACGTCTAAATATTCAATTCAATTACATATTACTTTACTTCACATCTGCATACCTTGACGATACATATCCTCAAGGTACGTAGATGGGGCATTAAGAATAGTAAATCTATTCTTGCCAATATACATTTATGTTCTCGATATTTTACTCCTCAATATTTAGGGCCTGCTGTTTCAGCCCATCTGTGTTTTGTCTAGTCGACATTCTGTCATAAAGCCATTTTGGGATGTATGTTCATATAAGGTACTAGTGGGAGTGACCATATCCATTAAAAAGATTATTAAAGAGAAGATTACTGGTGAGGACTATACGTAGTCTCTGTTTCAAGTAACACAATGTGTTGTCGTATAGCACAGATGGATTCTGAACCCCACCTTGTGCGTCTACTGACTACTATTTGATATGAGTGTGGAGATCTTTGCTTACCAGTCAGGAAAACACTTTGACTAGCTTTATTTTAGGAGAAACTGGATTTCTCGGGGGGGGGGGCATTTTTGTGTGCATGCGCACCCATATTTACTGTTAAGGAAGGTACAGTGCTTTCTTTGGTTGTCGGGGTGAGCATCGTTTATCTGGCACAAAGTGGTAATATCATCGAAAAATACTCAGGCACTAATATACACCATTTTTTTTTAACAACACAGCGACCGTAAGTAGAAAAAGAGGTGTTTGCTCAATGACAGTATCTTATTGGTTGAAAAGGAACCGCTTAATGCTTTTGCTCTAATTTTTCATGAGCTGCTGCATACTGAAGTGCGTTAGAGGTGTTGTCTCTTGGAGGATGTATTCCACAAGTGAGAGTTTGAGGATACATGGCCTGCAGCATTAAAATCTCCTTCCTGTGAGAGCTTGAGGTTTTGTCTCTCGAAGTGGGGTGGTGTCTTAATGTTTATTACACCTGGCAGTATGGCCTCTTCGTACTTGGTGATTTCTTGTTCTAGAAAAACAATGGAGTTTTTGCCTTTCCCCAAGTCATAGGGCCCACTGTGCAGTAACATATCTCCCAGTTCTGTGGCATCCATTTCAGCCCTTGAGCTTTCAATATTTCCAGCTACAGTTTTTTTTTTTTATGGATGATTTGTGGCCTCTGAGAGATCACCTGTAAGATCCTTTGTATGATTACTGTTCCTTACCAAATTAAACCAACTCTCTAGCACTACTCATTTGAAATACTTCTTTTAATTTTTTATCTGTCCCTCTTTTATTTGCTTGTCCTCCTGCTTGTATCTTCCCTGTGCAGCACTGAATGGAAATCTTAATTTGCTTTTGTGTTTCTATTCCACATTTCAGCCTGAATTTCGTATAGCTGCCACTGGTGTTGTACTGGATTTGGATAAATCCATAACTGTTGTGAAGAAGTTGAAGCTCATTGGATACCCATGCAAGATCTATAAGAATACCGCTTTTATTAAGGTATGTTGCTGCAAGATTTAATTTTGAAGACTCTGCTTAACAGCAGACATTTCACCCTTGCCATTTCTGTCTTAAATTAAGTGACTTGCCCAGAATCAAGCAGTGTATGTGTGTAACTGAGATTGTGTAGAGCACTCTCACATAGTGTATAGTGTTCCAGTCGAATTTGTGCTCAGACCCATGGATATAAATGATAACCTGTGGTTGACCATGTTGAATCCTAATTTGTCCATGATCCTAAACAACATTCTAATTTAAAGACCTGCTCCTGTACCAAGCAAACCATGAAGACCTGTCTGGAAGTGTGATTTGGTAGTATGTGTTTTGGGTCATTAGTGAATTGATTAGTTGCATAGTGGGCATTCCCTTGCATCCCAGGCCTGGTCAGTCCATCTAGGAGAGAGAACTGATGTAATTAACGCTGCCGTTTCTAAAACTCTTAAACACCATTGAACTATTCCTGTGCAAGAATATGAATTTTCAAAATAATCTGTGTACTAGCTCCCTAATGCACCTTTAGTATGATTTGGTTGAAAAACCACAGCAGATTCTCTATGTATCATATCATAGGTCTGATTCTTTTCATTAATACATCAGTCAGTCTTTCACTTGTCCATGAGTAGCTTTGATTTGGTTTGAAACAACTGTGTAGCAAAGTATGTATGAAGCAGCCAGTTGCCAGAAACATGTTTCTTCAAAAAGGCATTCTCATACGAGTGGTGACCTTAGAATATATTACTACCAACAGCCAGACCTCGGAAATATCCACATTTAAATTTTTATAATTTTCATTCCTCTCTAAAAATTGTTTATTTTAATTACACCTTACTAAAAAACAAAAAAGGTTTAAAGCTGCAAAACCCAAAGCAGAAATTGGCAGCTTTTAAATGTTTTTAGGCTCTCTGGAGCCTTTACCTCTTAAGTCAAGAGAGGGGAAAATACTCAGTAACTTGTTTGTGAAACACACTTGATCCTGTGTTCTTTCTCATGAGAGGCATACCACTCCATTTTTATAAGGTGTTGCCTTTACTCCTATCTTTACATGTAGGACTTCTGGTGCTCTTGTGTGGCGGCTATGCTTTATAGCTTCACAAGGCACCAGAATTAAGATCAGTTCGGGCTCAGTTTGAAGCTGCAAAACATCTGGGGGAAATTAAGTGTCTTTATTCTAGAATCCATAATTCATGTGCATTGGCTGAAAAGCAGCCAGGATTTTTACACCAACTGCTTTCTGATTTTAAAAAAAAAAGGACAATTATTCAATGACCACCACCCATTTTGGGCCTGTCCGATGTCATTATGTTCTTGCTCCACAAATACAAAATACCTACTTTAAGATTTTTGACAGCAGTTCAGCATGTTGCTTATTTGTGCTCACTAAACTTACAGGATGCATACTTTCATACACCTGCAGTCCAAAATCATTGAGAAATCAGTGGATTAAGTCTTTTTTTCAGCATTTCCAATAAATGACCACTCTCTGTGGGACCTCTTCATAAGTGCTTTATGGGATAATCATGACATCCCTCCGCATAAACACACTGAGCCTAAAGGTGGTCTTCCTAGTCTTAAAATTATCCCAGGGTGCAAAGCTCTTTAGTAGATCTGTCAGAACCAGGAGCTGGACTAAAGGATTGTGCAAGGTACCTACCCAATTAAACATCATACCATCTACCAGGGAACTGGCCTCCTTCACTTCCAAGAGGCTGATGTCCCCTGGCATTGCTTGGGATTTACCACGCACATGGAGCATGCCTGCTCAAGCTGTCTGCCCCACAGGCTGTCCATACCAGTGTTGCTGACCTCAATGTGGGAGACCAACAGAAAAAGGACTTGTTCTATCACATGCTCCCCAGCTCTACGAGATTCCGGAAGTTGGGGGCCCTCTATTTTTGAATATCCCCTTCCTAGTTGCCTAGAACCGGCAATTTTGCTGTATCATAATCAGTATGAGTATTTCCACTGATGTGAAGGCTTTCAGCACTTGCAAAATTGCCTTAGCTCCAACAAATATGTTGAGGGAATCATCAGGTCTGTTTCTAAAGTTAAGATGAAGAGTTACCCCTGTGCAGCTGGCACCTGTATTCTGAAGTGTCACTTGAGAGCAAGTTTTGGACAGACCTCACACTAAAAGGCTGAGTGCATGTGACTACTATCACATGCTTGGGACCAAGGATGGAAGGGCTGGAACAGGGCTGGATTGATCATCTTGGATTTGGTCCCAGTGGTTCATCAGGTGAAGTTTTAGGAAGAGTAAGTGAAGCCAGGAAATGAAAGCGACACCTACACTGGATGCCTGTAGTCCCAGAAGCCTCTGAAACCACCAAACTGATACTGTTCTGTTGTTCAAGAACTGATCATGTGTCTGAACTTGTTACCCTCTTAGGAAGGGAATACTATTGCTATGCCAGCGCCCAGAATTAGCCTGATGAACTGGTCCCTTTTGGGCGGCAACAAGGAGAATTTGAACTAGTTCTGCTCTATAGGAATCATCACTGAAGCCATAAACTTAGAATAATTTTGCCCACGTGTGAGAATCCTGGAACACTTCACTTCATTGAATCCAAAGATATAGCTTTAATGGAGGGAGACACCTTCAACAGAGTTCAATTGCATGTGTTACTTCCATAGATTAAAGCCGGTCAGCATTTAATGAAATTATTTCTCTGAGAAAGCCAATTCAAATCTACACACTCCATATCCAATTGCAAATTCTGTCAGAAAATGACAATATGCGCCCTTGCAGACAGAGTGGGAGATGGTCTGAGAGGGCAGCTGGAAGATCTGAAAGTCAGGCAGGAGAGACAAAAATCAAAAGCAGGACAGAGAAGGATCTTCTTTTATTTCATCCTATCATTCTCCAAGTAAGGACTACAGAGAGGGAGATCCAGGATAAAAGGCTACACATACATCATCTCCACTGTTCCAGATGCTCCTGCATGTTGCAGGAACACCATTCAACGTAGGTACAGACTTTGGCATAGATGTGCTCACTGTTAAAGGATGGCTGTATTGGAGGTATGACAATGACTTTGAAGAACCATTCATTAGTTTATTACTGAGACATCAACGTCAAGCTCTGTGCTGTTACTACTATGATTAATGTCAAAGAGAATGCAGTCAAAAAGCACGTCATTGAGACATTCATGATCAACATTGATTAATTGAATATATATGTAGATATATGTATGTATGTATGCCATCGATGCCCAAGACATACTGTAGTCCTTCATTTATCTGGTCTTCTACTGAACAACTGTCTCCTTCATGATCATGGTCATCATTGCCGGCAAAAATACCCAGAATGACCATCCAAACTTCTGATCCTTACCAAGAACCTCTTACGCCATTGGAATTTCCACAAAGACTAGTAATTGGAGTGGAGAGGTGTGGCTCACTGGTTAGAGGTGGCAGATCCGTAAGTAGAGAATCGGCCAGAGACCAGGGTTCAATTCCCGACGCGGCAGGGTCGTGGACCAGGGTCAAAACGGACTCGATAATTCTCGCCTCGGTACCTACTCTAACCAGGAACACACTCGGCAACTCTGGGCATTAAGCTTGCCTCATCTCTACAACGGCCCCCCACAGACGCCAGGGATGCCTGGTTTCACCTTGGAGATACCCAGAAAGGGACCATCTCACAGGGATAGCCAGGACGGGTTCCCCAGCGGTCTACAGCGCCGGGACGCCCCGTTGCTGGGGCAGCTGTGCGCTTTACAAGTCTACAACATTTACATTTACATTTAATTATGTAAAGGAGTACTTTTATGTCTCCACAAGACATACCTGCACCTACCACCACCTCATTTTTTGGAGACTTCACTAGAGTGACGATACTGAAGGACACCCGCCAGGATCCCAACTCCTTATTCTCCTTCATCTGGCCCCTTTTCTATATGTACCCCGGCTTCTTCATTGCACATCTCAGCTGTACATTACATACCTTTCTGCTGTGTAGTTATAAGAAGGGGAACAAACTAAATAGTCAGCTGGAGGTGCCGCAATCAACGGTTTCCATCAATCAAGAAACTTTACACCCGAGAGCCATTCCACAACCCACACTGACTCTAGTCTCAGATTGATACAAAAGGGGGTGAATGGAATGCTTCAATTAATCTCATCCACTGGTAATTACTCGGATCTGCATAGCAGTCCATTGTTGTTTTGCACACCATGCACCTCTAGACCAAGCCATATGCAAATTAGTCTTGACCCTGCTCCAATTGGATCAGGCCAGTCCTAACTGCTAGGCCAGGTCCTCCCTAAACTGGACACAAGCAATTGCCCTGATTGGTGCTCGTCAGTCAGGTGCAGCTTGGCACAGTAAGCACGGAGTCCACCCCGCATACCCATCGAACTTAGAGCATTGCACTGAAGTAGATAAAAAGTGCTGCATGGAAAGCTTGGATTAATCTCAGCCACTGTAAATAAACCAGGGCTGCATCCCAATCCATCGTTATTAACACACCATACCACCTCAGTAATTCCCAGTGACCGATTAATGTTAAAAAGTTCCACCCATCTCTTCCAGGTTTAGCCATACTAGCAGAGAAGTTTGAATCTCCTGCAACCATCAAAGTGGGCATTCAAAAGCTACATAAAAAATAGACTTCTTCAGATCAGAACCCTTCCTGTCCCCGACCAGAGCCAAAGCCCGACTTGGTCATAGACATGTCACGCCTCAGTACCACCTGGCTGAGAAAACAAGAGAATGGATGCTGGTGGCTGAAGTGTGGATATGTTGCATTTAAAGAAAACTGAAACTTTCAAAGCGATTGGTTTAGTAGCTGGAAAACATATTCTAAGTCTCAATATCGCCACAGAGATTATCATTACCAAGACAGGCCAACGATTCAAACTCCTCAGTGCCACATAGAGACCACATCTTTAGCATGCCCCTAATCAGAGACGTCCAATTTGAGGATGAAGATGGCAGCCACAACAATGATCTTGCTCGTCTAGTAAATCCAGATTGCATCCAAACAATGAGGAGTTTACTTTCTCTCCTCTGTTTGCCACCCCGGTGAGAGGAAGAAATTAACCAAATATATGGTAAATGGATGTGAAAGTCATTAAACACAGATATGACATGCCCTCCATTTCAAATCTCCACCTCCTGCAATTCCACCACAAAACTCACCAAAACATCAGTTGTGTGCTTCTAGAGAGGAAATGCCATCCCTCCTACGATAGAAGTGGTTCCTCCTTCACAACAAATGAAAGGTACCTATTCTAGATATTTTTGATTCCCATGAAAGGCCCCAGAAAAGAATATCAGCCAATTCTGGATTTAAGGCAAGCTTACACATTCTTAAAAAAGATAAATTCATAGTAATGGCCTTACATCAAATTTCCCAACAACTGTTGAAAGGAGATTGGTTGTGTTCAGTAGATTTTTAAGACGCAGAATTTTTTATCCTAGTAATGAAAACACATGGGAAATTTTTGAGATTCACTGTGGGAAAAGCACGCAACCAATACAAAGGACTACAGTTCAGTCTAAAATCTGCTTGAGAATGTTTTCCAAGTACATGACAGTAGTGGCAGGTTACCTGTGCAGACAAAAAATATAGTTACACTTACCTTGGTGATTGGCTAATCAAAGCAAAATCAAAAAACTTGGCTATAACAACTTCAACTTCACTGACTACATTGTCTGGGTCTACATAGCAGCTTCGAAAAATCTTATCAAATCTGAAATACCTTTGACTGATTTTAAACACAGAGAAAGGCGACGTGTCTCCTTCAGTGGAGAAAATGTCCATTTTAAAAAAAGCCTCATCTCCTGATGCAAACACTTTCACCTACGGCGCAACACGTCTCCACCATGTTGGGAACCATGGCATCCTGTGTTTACCTAGTGCCCGGTGCAATAGCGAGACTTTTACAACAATGCAAGAAGGGCAAATTGAATAAGCATGAAGGCAATTTCGGAAACAAGCTGGTTCTTACAGCAGCCACAAAGAATCGCTGAAGTCGTGATTCAAAATAAAGAATCCTCTGAAAGCAAATCCCCTTCATCAGAACCCCCATTCTCAGACCTAGCAATGGATTTGTCCATAACAGGCAGGGCACATATCTATTCAGTCTGACAATACAGAGATTGAGGCCAGAGAAACAACAGCTCTGTCATATCAATGCCCTGGAGTTAAAAACTGTACACTTGGCTCCGAATGGCTATTTGCTATCCATAACTATGGACAGAGGGTTAATTCAAGCAGACAGTACAATCTCAGTGTTTTATTTGAACAAACAGTGTAGCACTAGATCCACGATTTTGTCTTAGGAGGTTGAAGCAAAATTTCACAGGCTTCTTTCAAGGAAGTTAACCATTCAAGCAGTTCTCCTTCTGGGTTTTCTGAATTGCCAGGCACATTTGCTTATCAGATATTACATTGAAAGTCACTAATGAGAACTAGCCGACCGTATTTTATAAGACATTTTTAAACGTTCGGCTGTTCCTCAAATAGGTATGTTTCCTACAAATAAAGCTTTTATGATATTTTTTTATCGAATAAAGCTACTTACCTACCTACCTACAAATAAAGCGCAAAAAGTGTAAACTTTGCCTTGAGACTGCAGGAATAAGGGTCATTGGGCATTGTCCTTTTGATATTGTATGATACATTTTTATACAGTTTTCCACAAATACTGTTGATTCCTTCAATGCTGATCATCCTGAAATGGTGCAATGACAAGATGATTCTCATTGCTCTAGAATGGCAGAGGTGTTGGGAGGTTTCCAGAACTTCTTGATCCTTTTTTAAAACAGCAAAGGAATTTGCAGTGCAGACTGAATCTGCTTTTGTGGATGCAGGGGATGATATATCACCCCAATGTACAATATGTGAATTTAGCTGAATGGCTCCTGAGGACGTACAGTATGATCACGTAAATCTGCTTTAAGATTGTATAAACATTCCAATAGAAGCCCAAAACACCCTTCCACTAAAACATTATACAATTTCAAGTAGAAAAGAATTGTGGTTTGCTGATAAGATTTATTCAATCCCCGTCTTCTGCATTTGATAAAATCAAGACTGCAGTGCTCTTCCATAAAAGTACATCTGGCTCCCATTACTACATTCAGGAAACCCCAAATTAAATGTCCTTTTTCACAGTACCATTAATAAAAGATTTTCTGGAAGGATTTAAGAAACCTTTTATGCCAAGATGGCATCCTTCTCCCCCATAGGAGCTTAATCTAGTTCTCTCTGAATTAATGGCTCCTCCATTTGAACCTATCCATAAGTCTTCATTGGAACATCTCACCTGGAATGTAGCTCTCTTGATAGCAATCCCATCTGCTAGACGGGTCAGTGAGTGCCACGCCTTGTCTGCAGTAGACCATTAAACACTTTACTATCAAAACAGTGTACTTTTAAGAGCACATCTTAAATACTTCCTCTTAGTAGTCTTGGATTTTCATATGAACCATACTACATCTGTGCGAGTTTTCTTTCCTAATCCTTCCACTCCTGTAGAGAGGTCACTCCATTATTTAGATATTGAAAGCATTTAAAAATTGTACTTGGATAAAACAAAGGAATTGGGAAAACAAATAATAGTTTTGTCAATTATCGACCCCTTCGTACATGGAGGCCGTCCATAAAACAAACCATAGGTAGGTGGATATTTGTCTGCCTTATTTGCTACTATCAACAAGCTTCCAAACCACTGCCATGTAGAGCAAAGGCTCATTACCCATGAGAAATGTTAGTCTCTTAGATATTTTCAGAGCAGCCACATGAAAATCAGTAATATATTCACTAAACGTTACTGTTTAGATGAAGGCACCAGAGCTGACACTGCAGTCGATCAAGGAGCATTAAGAGATCTGATTGCCTGAACCTGTTCGACTCTTGAATTAATTGTAACATTTCCCCTTATCTTAGAGTTGCTGGGTATTGATGGCATTCCCTTCTGAGGGATAAGCTTGCTTTTCTCTTCCATAGCTTGACCATCAGTTAGGATCCTCCGATGCAGAAGGTAATGGTACTTGTAATCCATGTTCTGCATTGTAGGATTCCTCACTGAAGTTGCAAGCAACCCTTCCTCCTCCCTGGATGCCAGTAATGCTGTTAGCTACAGCTGTTTAGTCAGTCGTTAACAGCCCTCTAAAATACCTGAGGCTGTAAGGCAAACTGCCAGTACAGTGCATGCTGGGAGATGGAAGCTGCTGGCTCCTTAATGGAGTAGTGTATCTTTTTTGAACTCCTGCACTCGTGGCCTAGGAAGCTCGCGTTCATTTATTTTTCTCTTGTTTAGCATAAAGTGTTAAAGTTCATCATAATGAAGGAGTACATTTTTTCAGCGTGTTGCTGGAAAGTGGGTTTGAATTGACTTTCTCAGAGAGAAAAATTCAGTAAATGCTAACCTGTGTTAATCCACTGATGTAACGCATGAAATGTAACTTTTTAAAGGTTTCTGTTCCCATTTAAGATATATCATTGTATTTATTGATGAAAAGTGTTCCAGGGTCCCTCCGTCTGGCAGCCATTATTACACATTTATGACTTAATTAAGGTTTCTGTGATGCAGTACTAGTTTTACAAGTAACATTTCCTTCACAGTGAACCCTGGATTGAAAAGTCTTGAAAATGAGGGTAAAACCAGAAGCCTGCTTTCATCCTTAATATTACTTTGAAGACCCCTCAGAGACCTGAGAAGTCGGTGTTGTCAAAGAATGTAAAGTCAAATCAAAGAACAATGTGTATAGGGTTTGTTAATTGTACTTTGAGGTCCCTGAAGCTGCTATGTGGTAGTGTACGTTGTATGATGCCAAACACAATTGTGTTAGGGAAACTTCAATATATAAGAACTATAAAACAAGCAACGTTACATGCTGGCGAGAGGGGCATTTTAAATTTGTTAGGCAGAGAGACGGACCTAATGATGGCGATTGTGAAGCTTGCACGATTGTATGTTATGAGGCAGTTGCACCATGTTTGTAAAGTGGAGCGTTGCTTGATTTTTCATATGCTGTTTTTATGGCCTGCAGGGCATGTTTAACTCGGCCTTGGAGGTGGCTAAGTTTGAAGGCTCTGCCATCCGTAGCGTGAGCGGCATCCGGGGTCAGATCAAGAAGGCACTTCGCACCCCAGAAGGAGGCTTCAGGGCAACATTTGAAGACAAACTTCTAATGAGTGGTAAGTGGGCAATTAGTAGAGTAAAATCTGCAGAGTTCCATTTTTCTTCTGAATACATTTCCTATCTCAGGGATTCTAAAGGATACTGTAATACTTATAATGCAGACGGTACAAACAAAATACCAGACTGGCATACTAGCAGCAGACAAGAAGAAAAAAAACCTTAGTGGATGCTCCAATGTGCAAGGGTTATCAAACCAAGTGAGACCATGGAAACATTTCCAAACTTAAAAGCACTCGACCATCTGCATCGATTTCCCACCAACACTATATTACACAGCAAAAATCACTGTTTTAGCTTCTAGCGTTACAAGCATCAGGAGCCAAGAAAAGAGGAAACATGGAAATAGGTGCCCACAGATGAGCCGTGGAGGCATAATCTAAATAAATCACGGAGAGCCCAGCGCATAGGCATCAGTCATCTAATTTTGTGGGAAATAGGTAGGTTGTATTGGAAAAGATGGGTGGCTAGAGGATGTCTAAAGGTGACAAAAGGAAGTATTCTGACAAGGAGGTCTTACCATAGCCGTTTCTAGCTCCTAACAGGGACAACTCCACTGATCTCCCTACCCTTTACTGAATGCACTGTGGAAGATTTCAGGTAGTCTGAGGAAGTACATAACCTAATTAGGTACAAACACAGACCATGCTGCCAAAGAGGATGGCCCTGTCAGGCCCAAACATGTCATGCAGAGATGTCCTAGGCCACACACCAATCCAACGAACAGTGTAAAAGACTAGACAAGAGGCCACCTATGCAGAGTATGCTATGTGAAATTCACACACAACCGAAACGAGGGCAGATGGTGCTGCCTAAGGCATATTGAACATAGTTATTCACTGAGAAATGTACACCTCTCCTTAGAATGTGACCTCGGGACCGGGGCACCACAGTGCTTCATTTTATTCCTTGGACCATCTTGGAGAAAAGGCCAGTCCAAGGTAGGAGACTAATGGCCTGACAGACAAATGGGTAGTGCCCTTTCTAGGAACTAACACATCCCTAGAAAAGTCCCAACCACAATTCACTCTAACAAACCATGTAGACAGACTACATGTGAATCCATCTATGGACAGAATGGCATTACAAATACATACAGTGCCGCAAATGATGTTACTTAAAGCATTTGCTACCTTCAGACCAGCTTGAATGGTTCAAGAGTAAGAGAAGCATGTATTTATCTTGGGTTTACACAGCTGGAGCTTAGTTCATGTTAAACTCCGCAATTTACTTTGGACATATTCGTTAAGTATTTCAGGAAATTCAGATTTGGTTCTTATTAGACCTGTTAGCCTTCGGGTGATCTTCCCCTCAACGTTTTGCCTTACTCCTCGATTTTTCCTGACCCTGTGTTTGTTGGCCTTAGGATTCAGTGCACTTTACCACTGCCAATCAGTGCTAAATGGCGTGTGCTCACTCCTTTAAACATGGTACAATTGGCTTATGCCCAACTGGCCCATTTAATTAACTTGTAAGTCCCTAGTAAAGTGATACTACACATACCCTGCTACTAGTGGGGCTGTAGCACTGATTGTGCCACCCATTTAAGTAGCCTTTTAAGCATGTCCCAGGCCTGCATTGCAGCCTGTGTGTGCAGTTTTAAAGAGCCATCTCGACCTGTCAAGATCAACCTCATACTTAAAACACAAGGAGGGTGTGAGAGGGTTTAAGGAGAAATCCGTCTTTATTGGTGCCTGCCTAAGGGACTATACCCGACCTCTCTGAACTGACTTAGTAAGGCAGGAGAGTAATTCCCTACATACAGAGTTGGGCTGTTGATTTGACAGACCAAAGTCGCACCTTTTTATTTAAAAGGGCTCTCACTCAGCAAACCGTTGTTCGGTGGCATGCTTCATCATGGAATCCCCCCCCCACCCCCCGATAATCTGGTGTTGTAAACCTGCTGCAACACTTAAATACAAGGGAGCATGAGTAAAGATGTTAGGGACTGTGAGGGAGGGGATCACCATGGAAATTTTAGTGATTTTATAATTACCTTCACAGTACCCTGGAATTCCCTTTATTCTTGGGTTCTGTTTTGGCAAGGTTAAAACCCGTGTGGGGTTGAATGGGATGGGCTGGGTTGCTATTATCCTTCCATCCACTTTTTTCTTTCTGTCTACATGTTTCAGCCAGACCCCTCTGGCTTTCCTCTGGACTTTGTATTCCTGCTTCTCCCTAGGTGCAAAATGTGTTTTCACTAACTATGTTTTTCCCATTCCCCAATATTTTTCTGTACTCATTTTTGCTGCCTTTAATTTGAAAATCGGTTGGAAAATCTGCATGTCTCCAGACATTGTTTTCGAAGCTTGAGCCCTCATAGTTCTTCTAATCAGAGCACAAATTGGGGGTACTGGAAGGGATATCCATAAATATTGGTGATTTGTTGTGTTAAGATTTTGATGATGTACGTTCCTAAGGCTTGGTCAGGGACTGAGGAGTTTGGAAGCAAGAGGGGGGAATGTTGTATACGAATTGGTGACAGTAAGGAATAATTTAGTGAGATTAACCTTGGGAACAGCTAGATGAAAAGCTGCATCGGTGAGGACTTTGGCATCCTAAAACTGACCTTTTTTTTCAAAACAAATTCTGAAAGAAGATAGAGGGGATAAGAATTCTTAATTTACAGAAACATGTAAAGGGCAGCCATGTGTTGTTGAATTTGGTTTATCTCTTAAATTGTACAAATGTGTACACTTTTAAGGTAGTGAAAACAAGGTTAAAGATAGCTGCTAAGGAAAAGTTCATGCAAAAGGAATGGGAAATCGTGGAGTATGTAACCTTACAAACTTGTGTGGCAGAATTTACAAACCAGTTGGGGAGAGGAGTTGGCCTAACGGCTAGGGGGGTCGACCTTGAATCTGGGGACCTGGGTTCGAGTCTCGGTAATGACGCTGAACATCCTGTGATTCAGGGCAAATCACTTAATCTCCCCGTGCCTAACAAAAAAACAAAAAAAATGAATGTGTCCTCATGTAATGCAACTGGTGCTATGTAAAGTGCTCTGACACCCGATTCGGGTCAAGTTCGCGCTATATAACACTGTAAAAATAGAAAAAGTAGATAGGATATTGCCAAGTGATTGATATACTGTCTCCTCAAATGTGGAAATTGTTTGCAGATCCAAAATACCAGTTGTCCGACTGTGAGAAAGATTCAGTAGATGCAGTGACTAGGCACAGATTCAGAACTTGAGTTTCCTGTTGCAGTATGAACAAGTGGAATGATATTATTGCTGCATTGCCAAGTCCATGGAAACAAAACGGAGAAGTGGATCATACCATTCGTTGAAAGAAGGGGAAAGAGCAAAGTGAACAATGCATTCGTGTTTTTTACGAAGACTGAAGATGTGAACTGTATTTAGGATGTTGACTAGTTGCATAAAAGAAACTATGCACATGGCAGAAGTCTGTAAGAAATGAACGGTGATGGTTTCTACTTTCTGCTAACCTGGTTCTCTGATATTGAGACAAGCATGCATTGAAATTCTGTGAAATTAGTTAGACTGAAAAGCCAGATTAACTGGATACCTTAGAAGAACTTTATTGGATTGTACTTGCGAACGATGAAAACCTAAAAAGACGTTCTAAATTGAGCAGTAGAGAAAAGATAAGAGAACACATGAAGTTGCATCTAGAGGAAATACAAATAAATCATTTGACCAGGCTGACCCTTGACATGTTGAATAGGTTGACATTCTATTGTAACGCACGTATGTAGAACTCATGGCCTTCTTAGAAATTTTTATACAGATAGTCTCTCAATGCAGTTTTCTTCAAATCTTAACTCTGTATTTGTCCTTTTATTCTTGCTCAGACATAGTGTTCATCCGCACCTGGTACCCAGTCTCTGTACCGACGTTTTACAACCCAGTGACGTCGCTTCTGAAGCCAGCTGGTGAGAAGGATACCTGGGTGGGGATGAAGACCACCGGTCAGTTGCGGCATGAAATGGGTATAAAGCTGCAGCAGAACAAAGATTCCCTCTACAAGGTGTGTTCGGTGTCTTCGTCGTCTAAAAGCAACTAATACAAGTTTCAGTTGTCGCGCAGCAAGCTGCCCCTTTGGCAAGGATTGTGTTTCAAGGGGCTGTTAGTTTAGATGTATTTGGGATTTTCATTTTACCACTTGTAACAGGTGATTTCTTTCCATTTCTTGATTCTACTTGTCCAAACAATAGGCTGACCAAGATTTGGGAACCAAGTTACAGAGCGTAATCTGTCTTTTCTAGCAGAGCGGACGGGGGGAGGTATAATGGACTCTTAAACGGTGTAGGGACTCGAATATCAGAGAAGAGTTGTGTCTATCTCATAGAAACTGGTTATAGAAGAATGAGACATTCCAGGAAGGCTCAGAAGAGATCAACATTATTTCTCACAGATGTGGGGGTAAATATTCGGAACCTGAGGTTAATAGTGCAAGTGAGAGCAATTATGGTTTCAAACAATTACAGGACTGACCCTGGGGAGTAATTCACTGTGGGAGCTAAATCCAATCTGGCTACCAAATAAATTCTGACAAAATGGGCTGCTCTTTCAGTGTCTTAAATTGGCCGTTCGGTGAATAATGTTGCAAAACAACGTAAAACCCAAGCAGACCTCTTCACAGAAAGCAAGATTCCTGAATGCCTATTGTTGGTGGTTGCATTTCTGGGTAAAGCGAGCTGCTGTTCTTTCTCTACACTGGATGGACCCTTTGTTAAAACCTGGTCTCATTCATATAAAAAGCACACATACTGTGTTTTTCTAAAATATGATCTTTGTGTTCTCCGTTTTGTTTTTCAGCCTATAACGTATTTTTCTTCATTTGTTCAGCCAATAATTAGGCAGCAGCGGCACTTTAACCCCATCCACATTCCTCGAGCACTGCAGAAAGCTCTGCCTTTCAAGAGCAAGCCCAAGATGATGGAGAAGAAAGCCAAGCTAGCCAAAGATCGCCAGAGGCCGGCACTGATCAAGGAGCCCCATGAGAGGAAGGTATGTTGCTTATTTTTCACTGTACATTTCTGTGTTCTCAAGACCACATCTTTCACAATGTCAAGGTTGCTCAGCCAAGCACTAGGCTCCCCCAAACAGATTGGCTCTGGCAGGAAATCTCAATATTCCTGTAGATCACCCTATCCATTTTGGCTGTCGCATTTTTACGCTGAGAGAGGAAAGATTCTCCAAACTTAGCCGCTGAGCGACTCCTTTTAACATGCTTTTGGTCTCTTATACCAACACTGCTGTGTTATGATGTCAGATTTACTTGTCACAGAGCATTTTCCAGCAATTCACTGAATGGGAACTTTACCTTCTCCTATAAGTACAATGAGAAAATACTTTGAAAACTGGATTGACATGGTTCTTCAATCAGCCGTTTTGTAAGAGACAGTTTGTTTCATAAAATGTTATTTGCTTGTTGACTCTGCGACTAATATTCTTTGAGGTCCTTGCCGCAGTTGTGAAAGATTGGCACATTTGCGCTATACAAATATGTGCTGGTGCAAAACATAACTCTATATAATTACAGGACTGACACTGGGGAGTAATGCACTGTGGGAGCTAAATCCAATCTGGGCGCTTAATAAATTCTGACAAAATGGGCAGCTCTTTCAGTGTCTTAAATTGCCCGTTCAGTGAATGCCATTACAATACAACGTTAAACCCAAGTAGATGAGTGTGTGTGTGTGTGTGTATTTAGATAGATGGATGGATAGATAGATGGATAGATAGATGGATAGATAGATGGATGGATAGATGGATAGATGGATAGATGGATAGATGGATAGATGGATAGATGGATGGATGGAGGGATGGAGGGATGGAGGGATGGAGAGATAGATTGAGAGATAGATGGAGAGATAGATGGAGAGATAGATGGAGAGATAGATGGAGAGATAAATGGATGGATGGAGAGATAGATGGATGGATGGAGAGATAGATGGATGGATGGATAGATGGATAGGAAATATAATAACATCACAGATTTAGCAATAAACCATCCAAATACAGTCATGGCTGAAATCAATATCGTTACTTACCAAAGTTGAAAGCAGATTAACATTAGAGTTTAACATCTACTTGTCAAGCACAAAAAAATAACTGTTCTCTATGGTCTTATTTGTGAGGGAGTGTGTTTCACCACTCAGCCATGTGTGTCAAGCTTTCTTTAAGTCTGTCTTTCTTCAAGCATGCCTCATCGGCAGTTTCTAACCGCCTGTACGGAATACCTGACCACAACGTTACTGCGATGTGCATTGGCAAATGCTTAGACAATGACCCGACCATTAAAGTCGAGCTCTTGTTTGAAGAAAAACGCCCCAGGTGGGGTTAATGAATGCTCTTGTTTTAGTAGCACTTAAAACACACATTACCTGGTCCTGTACTTCTTATAGTAGATTAGTATTCTAAAGCATATCCGTTGCTGTATATTGTAGTGAGCTAAAACCAGGGGCCCGGCCTGTAGCGCAGAGAAAACACCTGCTAGTTGGTTAGGATGGAAGGAAACTGCAAGTGTCACTGTCTTGAACTGGCAATCAAAGGATAAACCCTTGTTAACCAGTGTGCCCACAGACCTTCTGTATTGTCATCTGAATGAGACCAAAGATAGCTCGATGGCTGCCAATTGACGTACTGCCATATGTGCTCTTAATCACCAGTCAGTCTTAATTTAATGCATGAACGGCTAGAATAGAGTTTTGTGAGCATGCATGTCAAACTGTAGGTCACGTTTGATGATTACATGGACAACGGCGAAACCTGTTGATATTGGACAAGAGAGAGGTGGACTGGATCTGTCGACCATCCCTCAGATAACCCCCAATCTTTATATCCAGTTGGCACCCCCCCCTTGTGATGTATATATGCATCATGAAATGGTGTCTCAGCCACCCGGGTGTTAAACTTCATTGGGTGCTGTTGTTTTCTCCATCGTATAGGGGAACAAACTTTTTTCTTTTATGTGGATGGTGGGATTGAGTATGGTGGTGCCTAGTCCTTTCTGGGCAATGGCAAACTCCCAAATGGGGTGGTCTTGTGCTCACGTCTGGGCCTCCTCGTTACATCACTGGCCTGGCGATGTCCCACAAATATGAATGGGCCTGTGAAGGATTCCCTAGACCCGCTTATGAGTAGTGCTACTAAGGGCAGCTATTACTGTCCTCAGTTCCTCCATAGCTATAACTTCAAGGTTGAAACACTTTTTTTCTGTTGGGAGGGATGCAAGAGGGAGATAGACCAGCTCCTCCTACCCCCAACTCCCACCACCCTTCCCACCCTACCAACAGAAAAAACAAACCAGGAGATAAGAATTGAAAGGGGAGTGACTCAGATTGTTCATAGTCCCCCCCCCCCCCTTCCAATCCTCACTCCTGATTACATTTTAGACAGCTCATTTCCTTCATAATGATAATGCTTCTGCGACAACACCTAACTTCTTGTGGAGGTACCAATACACATACCTGCGCCCAAGTGAGGAGTCAGGAGCTGTTTGAACTTTTTCTTAGACTAAGATAAAATTCAAACTGCACCTGGCTCCTTTCTGGGGCACAAACATGTCTGGACCTGGAGTTGTTCAGCGCCTAAGGTAACCTATCAACCACAGATATTTCTGAACACTACCATACTGAAGTCTTTTGTAGTGTGGCTTGCTTGAATGTCCACACTTTTTTTACCTTGAATTCACTGCCTATGTTTAATTTATGGTTGTGATTTGTGATATTTTTCCATACATCTCACAGGCGATATCTACTACCAAACGACAGGTAGACTAAACAAGCATTTTGCTTTAAGTTGCTTTCCATCATCTGTGCTTGCCTCAGCCCCAATGGAAAGCATGTTTCTGGTACACCCATGTTTAGGAGATCCATAGAAACAAAGTTGGGGGTTAAGCCTTGGCAGGGATATGGTCCGGTTTGAGGGAGATGATAGAGACTTACCATGTTTATCAAAAAACATACTGAAAAAGCAGACATATGTCCTGTTAATTTCCATCTCTCAGCCAACCAATCAGGATGCAAGGGATCTGGCATTCAGTGATCGAAATCTTAGAATGTGCAGATGTTAAAAATACCTGGTTGTGTTGTATTTCTGTACAGCCCAGGGGTGATGACTGCAACCAAAAGAGACCCTAAACTGGCATTTTGCTCGCAGTTGCTTTTCAAGTTTCCAAAGTGCACTGTTCTCCGTTTATTGCTTGTGAACATCCTGAACCCATACAAAGCCTGCTTGGTACTCCCCAGGAGACTCGGAGGAACACATTTCCTTCTATCAGCCCACAATGAAAGACAAACCTTGTTTATTAGCTGGAATTAAACTATGATACGTTTGGCCCAGGACACTGTAAGCTCATTATATGGAGATTGGATTCATCCTTCAGTATTTAAAATAATAAATTGCTCTGAAACAAGCATAGGCAGCAGCATTAAGGGCCAAGGCAGTTAGCGGTACATACCTGTTTAGATTAAAATTCTCTCCACCATTTCAGAACTGTCCGATTCTGTGCTAGTGGAAAGATGTATGTTTTTTCCGTATTTGTGTGCGGTTTGTCCTAAAACTGTTTCTTCTCCTGTTCCCCTGTAGATATCGGCTTTGCTGTCTGCCCTGGGTGCTGTGCACAGTTACAAGAGGAAAAAGGCAGAAGCAAAAAATCGCTTGGAGCACAAGAGCTTCCTCCGCAATCGTCAGAAGGAAGAGGAGGCAAAGATGAAGAGACAAAAGGAAGCAAAGAAGAAAATTTTCAAGGTCCTGGGGCAGAAGGAAAAGAAAAAGCAGCGGTCTAGCCTGAAGGGAAGCGAGGAGAACTGAGCTGCCTTTCGAAAGAAAAGGTACGCAAGGCAGCGGAGGGTCCACATCAGGAGCTATGCCGTACAAACACCATGTTGCTGGAGACTAAATCATGCCCAAGTGACATTTGTTTCCAGGAATCCCTACCATTCACATTTTTGATGGCCAAGCCGAACAGTGAGAGCTTTCCAACCATTCTGAAATTAAACAAAACAAGCTGTCGCTATAACCTTCTTCATTGGAAGCATCCGTTCGCACGACGTTTCGGCTAAACTGCGGGGTACAGAAGGCAAGTGTGAATTCAAGGCCAAATGATGAAGAATTATTTCCTGGGATTGTTAAGAATACAAAATATGTACTATTTTCTTATTTAAGTCCACAAAGCTCAATGGGGGAGAGGAGCAACTTTTAAAGCCTTGTTAACTGTTTTGCTGATCAAGGTGCCGTATACTTTCACGAAGAGACTGAGAATAAACATGTTTTTCTTTTAATAACTCTGCCAGCTGTACTGAGGCGAATGACATTTCTCCACATCTCACCAGAGAGGATAGCCTGGCTTTCACACAAAAATCAGCATTCAGGATCCAGCCATGTTGGTTGTGTGTAAGCATAAGAACTAAGGAGCTGGTTCACAAACTCTGAATAAAGTTTTTTTTTCAGGTGAAAGCTGTTTGCCTATTCTTCTCAACTTACTCGGTTTGATTTGATCAACTTTGTTGGCTGCTGCATACATTTTTTCAGGTCAACAGACTATGATTATGTATCCTCTACTAATCATGTTGTATCCCCAATGATGTGTAAAACAAGCATTTGCAATGCAATCAGTCACGCATTTGAGAAAGTTAGAGGTATTGGTGTTGTAAATGGTGATGTTTTTGACTTGTGTTTTTAGGTGGAGCCTGGGCAGCGCATTCGCTGCTGCGAGGCATGCAGTAGTGGAGTATGGCTTTGAGGCCCCACCCACTCTGTGGCCATATTTTTAATTGGCTTGTGTCATTGTCCTTCGTAAATAGGCTTGTTAGTCCCTCCTTGGACTCACCTTGTCTGCATTTGTTACCTCCCATAATGACTGCCCCTTTTACTACGGTTGTCTTTAAATAGTTTATCCTACTGCCAGCACAACATGCTTTCCTGCTACATTCCTGCGGACCATGCCCGCTTTCACTTTCTAAGCAGCACGGGACAATGCTGGACGCTTCTTTGCATAGGTCTCGCATTTACAAGAGTTTGAGCTATTGGCATTGTACATGACCATGCCACAATTCAAATAGCTTAAACTCTCGCAAATGCGAGACCATTTTCATTGCAAATGCTAGTCATTCAAGCACATGTTTATGTCGTTTAAAAGTACATCTGAGTTTTGCTCTCGTTTTAAGAATAAAATTGCTTGCAAAACTCTGAAATGGCGACTCGAAACAGCATGAGACCGAGTTCTCGAAAACAATATGATTCCTGACTTAAGCAAGAGGTCTTCTTTTTTTATTATTTTTTGACCATGCTCTTAGCTGAAATCTAATTAGCTGGACAGAGGCCGTTATTGCTGTAACTTCGTAATGACTCAATGCTCTCGCGCCAAGGGTCCCAGATCGATGCGTGATGTGCTCACTTCAAGGGACAGTGCGCTCAAACAAATGCGTGCTAACAATGCAGCGTGTAAACAGTTACATGGTAATTAATTGCTGTTCTACTTTGTTGTGCACATTGGAGGCTGTCATCCCACAACTGCACTAATTTTCATTTTTACAAAGAAAAGGGGCTAATTCGGGACTTGAGTGAAAATGGTTGAGCAACTGTAAAACGAAAACAGGCACATTTTAACTCCATGTGCCTTGATATATTTCTTTTTGAGGGACCGACATACATGCCCACTGCATTTCTATGAGCTGGACAGGGGCCTGCCGTAGTGCCGGTGGGATAGAAGGGGTTACATATCAAAAAAATTGCAAATAACCTAAGCATCTGCACAGCTTCTCCATCCACAGACCAATACCTTATTTTTTCCATTCAGAGCCAGGAAAAAAAAAGCTTTGTCAAAGTTGCCTATGAGACAGCTCTTGATTTTGTCAATGTTTTAAGGCATGTTGTGGAGCACCGCGGCTGCTGTGCAGCATGATGGAAAGTAAAAAGACAAAGCATTTGCAATGCAATAGGTCTCGCATTTACGAGAGTTTAAGCTATTAACATTGTAAATGACTGCCTTTTATTTATGTTTTAAAAACCAAAACATAAATAAAAGCCACTGTCATTTACAATGCCAATAGCTCAAACTCCCGTAAATGCAAGACCTATTGCATTGCAAATGCTTGTTTTTGTCCACAGGGATGATGTAGAAAACGAGAGTTAGAGCTATTGGCGTTGTAAATATGTTTTACTTATGTGTTGTGGAGTGGATGTATGTGGTGTGTAGTGGAATTATGTGGATAGTAATTATGTGGTATTTAGTGTATTGAAATTATGTGAATTGGTTGTTAGGGAGAGTAATTATGTGGTATGGTATTTTATTTTGTGGAGTGTTAAGTAGTGGAGTATAATTATGTTGTGTGCTGTTGAATTTTGTGGTGTTGTGGAATTATGTAGTGTGGATTGTATGTATGCGGTGTGTTATGTAATTGTGTTGATTTGTATTATGTGGTTTCTTAGATAATGTGGTGTGGAGATGAAACGTGTTGAGTTGATATGTGTGGAGCTATGTGGCACTGAGTGAAATTATGCTGATAGTAATTATGTGGCATTGTGTGGAGTGTATTTATGTAGATTGTTGCTATGTGTTAAATATTGATTTTATGTGGGGTATATTTATGTGAACGAGAGATATGCTGGGTGGAGAGATGCAAGAGGAGAAAGAGCGAGAGTAAATCAGGGAAGAAGGGAAGTGACATGCCCAGTGTTTCCTAGGGGAAGGGCCCGTCCCGTACTGAGCGAAGCTCATAAGTTACAACCCGACTTCATTTTAACTCTGTTCCAAGTCCAGTGAGGTGGAGGACTAGGAAGCACTGCATGGAAAAAAAGACAACACTACAGGAGAGACACCCAGTGATGCGCAAGAGTGATTATAGCGCCGCAAGAGTGAGTGGGAATATCCTTGAGAACTAGACGCCTCTGTAGCCTTCAAGTCCCGCATCCTTCACTCCACAAGTTATCACCTTGTTCTATAGACGGCTAGTAAGCCGAGAGGGAAAGGCTTTAGAAATAAGTGTGTGGGGGGCTATATTTTCAGCATTAACTTGCAGTGGACGCAACTGTAAGAGGAAGCAAGGTAACATAACCAAGTAGTTCGAAAATCGGGAGTTTCCTAATTCGGGAGTATTGATTTTTATCCAGGGGTCTCCTATCCATGAACTTGGCAGTCGCCAACGAAAGTCGAGATCTGCTTCAAGGGAGCTGCGCGGAGTCCTCAGCCCTGCCCCGTCTTTCACCTGAGCTGAGGCGCTCTGTCCTTCAAGTCTCAGGTTCCGGGTGGACCCTCCCAGCGCGTGCAAAGGTTGAGTGCTGATAACAGCCGCCGGCATGGAGGGGCGATGGACAGCAGCCTCCCTGCTCCTGGCTCTGGCCGTCGGATCTTTCCAGGCAGCCGACGCAGGTGAGCTGGAAGCGGGTCTTGTATTATGCCCGGAGAGCACCATGATCAAAACCCACTGCCCCATCTACAGATTATCAGTGTTTGACTATCTCTTTTGTTGATTAGCAAGTAAATCAAACATTAGAAGAGTCGGCCTGTGTAGGGATAGAACTGATATTCAAGGATTGTTTTTTAAAGCGCACTCTGATAAACCAATCGCCCCCAGGCGCTTTCCTGTGTTGAAAGTATCGATTTGTAGTATAAAGGCGCCGGTTTAAGAGCAATGGTCCGGAAGTCCTCTACAGCCAGATGCGCTTCTCCCACTGCCCACCAGTCCCTGATCTATGTTGAGCCTGGGTGCAAGTGGTGACGGTGGCAATGTTTTGAAGTGTCATTGAATTTATAAAGCGCCGGCGAGGCCCCGAAATGCGCCTGGAGAACGGGTAGCATGTTACTCCATTGAGAGAGTGCCAGGGCTCGACCGGGACCGAAAGTAAGACCTGGTACCAAAGTAACAAGCATTTACAATGCAACGGTCTCGGCATTGTTAAAGTTGGAGCTATTGGCATTGCTCATGACATTTTTTTTGTTTATGTTTTTGTTTTTAAAACATGTAAAGAAACGGCATTGTTATTTACAATGTTAATAGCTTAATCAGTGTGTGTGTGTAGGTGGCTCTGTGTGTGGGTGCAAATGCAATTGGTCTCGCATTTGAGAGTGATTAAGCTATTGACATTGTAAATAACAATGCCGTTTCTTTAAATGTTTTAAAAACAAAAACATAAACAAAAATAATGTCATGAGCAATGCCAATAGCTCTAACTTTACCAATGCCGAGACCATTGCATTGTAAATGCTTGTTTTAAAGGTGTTTGGTATAGTGCCTGGAGGCTTCAAGGTGATGTGAGGGGTGTGTTTCAACGTTCCCCAAACACGTGGTGCAGTACAGGGACTCTGGAAGGAGGAAACGCAGAGACGGCTCGCCACCAGCCTTATCTTCATTCATTCATCGTGATTTGAACCTCTTCCGTTTGCAAATATTTTGAAGCAGATTCATAAATCAATGGAGCTATCGTTATATATCGTGGGTCTTTCGTGACAACCTATTGACTCTGAAATATCAGTAGAGCTTGGGAAAGGAGGAGGCGTGACTGACCACGACCCAGCTTCATATGCCACCGACCATTAACGAGCAAACGCACTTTGCTTTCTGGGATTTGTAGTTTCTTTTGCTACTAACCCATGGGTCTACAAGTCCCAGAATGCACAGGTAACTTAGCCGAAGGCCCGCTGCTGGGTGCAAGTGTCACACGCCGTGTGGCCCCTTGCCAGCGATCTGGCAGAGACGCCCTGCATCAGAAACCGGGTGGGACTGGGCTCCGAGTCACCGCAGGGCGTGCTGGGAGATTCAGGTGAGGCCGACAAGGCTCACCTATACCTGGAATCACCAGAGCTTCTCCTCAGCTGGTTTCCTTCATCAAAGGGTGTCAGTTCTGTATGGTTGTAAATATAGCGCTTTCTATAACACATTGAGGCCTACAGCGCTTTTCGGGGGATCAGGTTGCATTGTTTTTAAGGTCCTGCGGGTTTAGGGACGTTCTTTATTTAAACATAGACCGCCTGGGTCAATATTGAACTTTACCAATCAGCTGCTTGAATTTATCTCTCTCCATCTAATTACCACACGTAAATTTCTCCTGCTTGGGGACTTTAACATCCATAGTGAAGATGCCTCTAATCAAGATGCCACCCTATGTCTACAAGATCTAGCTGCAGGGGGCCTTGAGATTATTAATACCGCTCCCACACACATTGCTGGGCACACCCTGGACCTTATCCTTTCCAACTCCCTGGATATTAAATGTGGCGTAACTCTACATGGTCTGATCATTCCATGATAAATTTCCAAGTGTTGGGTCATATGGACTCCTTTCCGGTGACAAATAACACCTCTGCCACTCGTCAGTACCGACCTTGGCATAAATTAACTGCCAATCATCTTTCCCTACTATTTTCTGAGTGGGATTGGAACAGTACGCAAGAGGATGTAGATCAACAGCTCGATCTTTTTGACCTGAGAGTTAGTAATCTATTGGATAAAGTAATTCCTCTTAAACCTCTCAGATACTCACCTAAAAGCACCACTACTGGCTGGTATACGTCCGACCTGCGTTCTGAGAAAAGCGCTTGTAAAAAACTGGAGCGGTCTTGGCGTCGCTCACATGATCGTGCTAAAACTATGTATAAAGCAGCTACGACAATTTATCATAAAAATGTTAAATTGGTCCGTAAATCCTATATTGCAGCGACCTTGGAGCAGGCAGGTAACAATGCAAGATTACTTTTTCAAATAGTACATGATTTCACGAACCCCAAATCTTGCCAGACTAGGGATAGTTTTTCTCAGTCACTATGTGACAATATCTCTTCCTTTTTTGTGCAAAAGATCGAGAAGATCTATCATAATATCACCTTATCCAATACTTCTGCTTCTATTCCTGCAGAGAGCACGTTACAACTTACTACAGATGAACCCCGTCTGACTACATTCCCTGCTATTTCCATCACTGAAGTGCAAACACTTTTGGAATGCACCAGATCTGGATCCCCTTTGGATGCTATACCTGCAAAAATCTCTTCTCGATTTGCGGCCCAGCTGGCATCCCCAGTTTGCTCTATAATCAATGCCTCTTTAAAATCTGCGACTCTCCCTCAAAAATGGAAACACGCTCAAATTATCCCCATTCGCAAAAACTCTAACATCTACCCTGAGGAAGTGTCAAACTACCGTCCGATTTCACTGCTCCCTCTACAGAGCAAGATCACAGAGAAACATATCAATAAACATCTATCTGTTTTTCTCGAGTCTTCTAAGACTCTGGATGTTTCTCAGTCAGGCTTTTGTGCTAAACATAGCACCGAAACCACTCTGGTGGAGGTAGTGGATAATATCAGAATGGCTCTGAATCAAGGTCAAGCGGCACTTTTGGTGCTGCTTGACCTATCAGCAGCTTTTGATACTATCTCCCATCAAGTTCTCCTACATAGACTCCAGGAGATTGGTGTGGAGGGATCTGCATTAAGCTGGTTGTCAAATTTCTTGTCTAACTGTACTCAGGCAGTGTCAATGGGGCCTTTTTCATCAGCTCCCACACAGGTTACCAGAGGCGTCCCGCAGGGCTCATGTTTGAGCCCTACTTTATTTAACATCTATGTGACGCCTCTGGCTAAACTGATGAGGGATCTGGGGTTTAACCCCATTTCCTATGCAGACGATACCCAGCTCCTCCTCACCTTCGATAAAACGAGATCCGATATACAAATCATCTTCTCTCAGGTCATGATGGCTATTGCCTCCTGGATGAAAACTAACTATCTCCAGTTAAACTCTGAGAAGTCTGAGATCCTGTTGTTCGGAGGTGCAGACATCTGCTGGTCACCAAGATGGTGGCCTGAGGAGCTGGGTAAAGCCCCTGCTCCTAAAGAGGTAGTCAAAAACCTAGGCATTAAGCTTGATAAAAAAACTCACGATGCAAACCCACGTTAACACCATTGTTGGGTCTTGCTATCACATTCTAAGTTTACTTAGAAGAGTTTTTCCATTGCTTCCACTCTCCACCAGTAAGACTTTAATTCAAGCATTGCTCATGAGCAAGATTGATTATTGTAATGCTCCCCTTCTCTCTGCTCATGCCACCTCATTGGATAAATTGCAGGTTATTCAGAACACGGCCGCTCGCCTGGTAACCGATTCTCCAGCTAGGACTCCCTCACGGCCTCTACTGCATGAACTACATTGGCTGTCTATTAGGAAAAGAGTACAATTTAAAACAGGATGTATGATTTTTAAGGCCATAAGCGAACTTAGTCCTCACTATCTTACTAAGAAACTGGAAATGTATCATCCCATATCCTCTCTTAGATCAGGATCATAAAAACTTCTCTCTGTTCCCAGAGTAAATAAAGCCCGTTCAGGTGGTAAGGCATTCTCGTACTTAGCTCCTACATTCTGGAACAGTCTTCCCCTTTACCTCCGCATGGAAATGCCCCTTTTCCGTTTCAGAAAGCTCATGAAGACATATCTCTTTTAGTTTAAGACTAGCTTGCTGTTGCTAGCGCAGAGATACCCCCCGGGGTGATTCAGCGCGATATAAAATTATCAAATCAAATCAAACACGGGTGGGAAGAAACAGCTGGTTCCCGCAGCTGTCCGAGGCCTTCCTGCCGCCCCCCCGCACACAATACTGGCCCTAGCGGCCCCTCCCGTGGGATGGGGGCCCTTGTCACAGTTTTAATATCCGCTTCCAGCTGCGAACACGTCTTTTACGAGACTTGGACCATGAGGAGGGCGCGATCAATGGTGAGAGGGTCTCTCACGTGAACACAGCGCTAGATTTCTACGCTAAAATATCAAGGTGCTACATTCTTTAGGCGCTGTGTATAACGACAGCCTCTGCAAAGAGACCCCCCCACACTCATCCTTACAAGGGGGGGTGGGGGGAGACCTGCTGTGCACGAGCACTCGCAGCCATCCAGCTGTTAGTGGGCAGTGATGCGCCCAGCCCTGGCTCTCTGTCCCAATCCTACCCAGGGAAGGATGGACTCTAGAAACAACCGCTCACCTATCCGAGAGTTAAGCAACGGGGCAGCTGTTTTATCTGCTTATAAATAGCACATTTCAGTCCATCGAGTCCTGGAGTTGAGGGGGGTGGGGGGAGTGTACACTTACATTTACATTTACACACTGATAGCACCTACAAAGCAATCCACATGAGCAACATCGTGCAGCCGCTTTTCGAAAACCAGAACATGGTCAAGAGCGAAGGTAGAGGAGCAAGCAGCGAGTGAGCTGTTAACACACACATGGAAAGCACGGATACCAGTGACGTGTCTATTACAGCGAAAGAGGCCAGTAAGCTCCCATTACACAGTACTTAAAGAGATGGCATATGGCAAAAGCCGCTGGGATTTGGTGATTCTGCGGATGTGCTGGTTTAAAATTACCCCCAAAAACTTGTGCTGTGCTTTTAGAACACACTCGAACAAGCACACCACTGCCTTTCTCCGAGGCGAAGCAGAAATGCCTCGGAGAAAGGCAGATGTGGTTTCGGATTCGGGGGCGTGTTTTTCTTTTCTCTCCTCTTGCCATTGGCTGGAGGAGATAATTAGAAAAGTAGCAAAAAACACGCCCCCGAATCCGAAAAGGACGGGCCTGTTCGGAGAGACAAACCTCTTCTCCAATGGCTGGCCAGCATTCAAGAGGCCAGCCAATGGAGAAGAGGGGAGAAGAGGGGCGGGTTCAAGCCCCTCTTCTCCAAAACATTAAATCTCGGACCGAGACTGCGCAAGCGCAGCCTTCGAGCCGAGACCTAAAAATGGCCCATTTTATTAGTGTATTAGATAGTTTTTAAAAAAAACTGCCCCATATTTGCAAATCGGGGCCGTTTTTAACTTGTCGAGAGATGCTGCATAGGCGGTTTGCAAGGTATGGAATCTATGCACTTTTGAGGCAGGCATTGTTTGTGGAAACACAAGGTGGAACAGCAGATAAACCCGGCCCACCAGACAATACAACAGACCCACATACTGACCTGTCAGTCCAGCCCTTCTGGCACTGGCAGGTTACCGCATAGGCCAGTCTGACCATGGAATGGAGGTGATATGCTGTGTGCCGATGTGGGAAGTGTTTTTGTGATGTAAATGATTGACCACTATGGTAACCACCTCCCTCCATGTCGTTATGGATATTGTTTAGACTCCTCGACTTTTGTGTGATAGCCTTGTGCATTCTGGCTCTTGTAGTCTGGTTTTGTTTCTATTGAACTAAACAGACTAACACAGCTGAGTCATTAATTGATAGATATGAATTTCAGGACTAGCGGCAGTGTCCGCAATGACCGCAAGTGAAGTTGTCACACTATTGACCAGCAGGGCTGGACTGGCCGTAGTTTTTGTTACTGGGGGCCATTTTACAGCATTGCTGCAAAATTGGCCCCTTGTAACAGTGCAGCAGCAGTGTTCCTGCCGGCACCCCCTCACTCTCTGCCCAACCCGTTGGACGGAATCGCCAGGGCTGGTTTGCGATCCCAGTCCGGCCCTGTTGACCAGAGTTGTGCTCTTAACCTGTATAAGGTTGCAGCACCTAAGAGTAGAATGGAGAGAGGAGGAGTGAGGGATAGGATACATAGGCTTTACATTAACTTATTGTTGCCTGGTTGGAAATGGTGTGCATTGTGAGTATGTCCTATGTGGGGAGAGTTTTGGAGTGATATGGGATAAGTAGTGGAATGAATTCCTGGTGTCACAGTAATTGGTGCCAGTACAATCATGTTACAGCCATCAGGTAGCGGTATTTGTGTGTGTTGGAGCGTAGTAGTGTGCAAGAGGAGGGCAAACGTAAGAAAAAGGAGATGTATATAATAGTCGAAATATCTGAAAGAAACACGTTAGTTAGATTCCTCACCTTAAAATATCCCCAGGCGTCAGGCTGGATCCGGAAAGATTTTTCGTCAGCAATACCCTTGCGCGTCGCTAGGCGTCGTCTGCGGCTCCGCGTCCGTCGGCGGCATCGTAATCGCCGGGATGACGTAGTCTGAGTACTTAGACGCCGCTCTCACACGCTGACGTCAGTTATTCTTTTTTCCGCACCAGTAAGCGCCGATCCGGGAAGAGCATACCCTTTTAGTCCCTTTTTGACTAAACTTTTTTGAACTCTTTTGGTTCTATTCTTGTCGACATCGACTCTGGTGCCGGTAGGGATGCCTGGCTTTAAGGCTTGTGACTCCTGTCACCGACTGATGCCGGTCACGGACCACCACCGCCGGTGCCTCTATTGCCTTGGAACCGACCACGACGCCGAGTCGTGCCTCGACTGCCGGGCCTTGACTTCGAAAGCTAGACGGGAGTGGTCCCGCAAGCTACTCGAGTACTGGCAGTCGGCTCCGCGCTGCTCAAGGTCCCGGTCGAGGAGGAGGTCGAGGGACCGGTCGCGGAGCCGCAGCCATCACCGCTCGTCGGGGTCCAAGTCTTCGACATCCGGTAAGTCGAAGCACAGCAAGAAGTCGAAGAAGCGACATCGCTCTTCTGACTCCCCTTGCCGGTCGCGCGACTTGGCGGAGGGTTCGGGTGGCACCACCTGCGTGGCTCCGACAGAGCCGCAGGGGTCTCGTCCATCCCCATACCCTCCGGTCCCTGGGACTGACGCGACTCCAGCGGAGGTCAGTGCTTTCCACATGGCCATGAGGAACCTGGCTCCGCCGTCAACGCCTGCCGGCGTGCCTTCGAGCCCGCAGGCTCGACTGGGAGGCCTAGCGAGCCGGCGGCTCCGGCCACGGCGTCGACTCCGGTCCCGACGCCGCAGATCCCCGGGGGATCCAGGACTGGATCCTAGTCGGCACTGGTCGACCTCACGACCCCTCCGCTGGCGCCGACTCCTCCGGTGCCACCCCCGCCGCCATCCCCGGACGCCGCCGTTCTCCAGTTGGCAACCGACGCAGATGGGTGGCAATTTCATCTTCCGCCCGGCTCCGATCATTCCACCTGTATACCAGGAATCGGATGACGGTGACGACTGGGAGGGGTCTGAGGACCCTCTGGCTCGGCAGGGCCAGTTATCTCAGGACTGGGCAGACGAGCTGGGGGATGCCAGTGGTCTTGACACCTCCCCTGACACTGGCTTCATCTCTCCTCCGACCGTGGCTTCGGAGGAAGGTGCTGCATTTTCTGTGGTGCTGCGCAAGGCTACCGAAGCCCATGGGCTAGAACTGCCTGCTGTGGCCGTGAGGACTAACCTCCTCACCGAAGTGCTTCAACTGTCAGCAAGCTCCTTGGAGCCTCTGCTGCAGTTCAATGAAGCACTCATTGACGTTCTGAAGGGCACCTGGTCTAAGCCCTCCACAGTTCCTCCTGTGGACCGGAAAGTGACCCGGCGCCACCGCCCTCCACCGGGCGGCCCCAGTTTTCTGTCCCAACACCCCACGCCCGAGAGCCTGGTTATCCAGGCCTCTACCCCCCAGACCTCCTTCCCGTCTGCTCCCTCGTATCGGGAATCCAAAATGCTAGAACAGTTTGGGAAGAAGCTGTTCTCCTCTCTTAGTTTGGGGTTGCGGTCTATCAACACCGCGTGCCTTTTGGACCGTTATTCCCACTCCCTGTGGGATACGGTGGAGGACATGCTGCCCCAGTGTCCGGAGGAGGCCCGGACACGACTCGCTCAGGCTCTTGCCGAGGGACGGGATGCGGCACGGCATGCCATCTGATGTGGACTGGACACAACGGACTCACTGGGTAGGGCAATGTCAACCACGGTGGTGCTTCGTCGCCACGCCTGGCTGCGGTCCACGAGTTTTTCCGGGGATGTCCAGAGTACCCTCATGGACATGCCCTTCGATGGCAGTCGCCTTTTTGGTGACAAAGCGCATAGTGCGCTGGAGCGCTTTAAGGACTCCAGGGCTGCGGCCAAGTCCTTGGGCCTTTCGGCCCCGTGCCCGCTATCTTCCGCTTTTCGTCCCTTTCGTGGCCAAGAAAGGGGTGCCCCCTCACGTCCGACTAGCCACAGGCCGCAGAACCAACCTTCACGCGGTCGCGGATTCCGCCAAGGCGGTACAGGGGGACAATGTGCCGGTCCGTCCACATCTACCCCAGCAGCATCCGCCTCAAAGCCCTCCTAGTCCGAGCTTTCAGGCCCATTCCACGCCAGTGGGAGGCAGAGTTTGCCATCACCTGCTCCACTGGCGCACCATCACATCGGATAGGTGGGTGCTGCAAATCGTCCAAAGGGGCTACTCCCTCCCCTGCGAGGCGAGCCCTCCAGCCGTGCCACAGCAGTGCCACCGAATTTCAGGGGATCACTTGCAACTTCTGCAGGAGGAAGTTACGGCCCTCTTGGCCAAGGGGGCCATCGAGCGCGTTCCTGGTCCAGAAGTAGGTTGTGCCCTATCTTGGACCTCCGGAGCGTCAACGCCTTCCTCCAGAAGGAGAAGTTCAAGATTCTCACCTTAGCTCAGGTTCCGGCTGCCCTAGACCCTGGAGACTGGATGGTAGCGTTGGACTTGCAGGACGCTTATTTCCACATCCCCGTCCTGACGGCCGACCGGCGTTACCTGCGGTTCACGGTGGGCCAAGAGCATTTTCAGTTTACCGTGCTCCCCTTCGGCCTCACCAGTGCCCTCGGGTGTTCATGAAAGTGATGCCGGTGGTCGCAGCTCATCTGCGCAGATTGGGGGTTCCAGTCTTCCCCTATCTTGACGACTGGTTGTTGAAGGCGGGGTCGCCCCAGGCAGTCGTCTCCCACCTCCAAACTACGGCCGACCTCTTGCATTTGCTGGGGTTCTCCATCAATGTGCCGAAGTCGCATCTGAGTCCCTCCCAGAAGCTCCTCTTCATCGGAGCGGTTCTGGACTCTGTGCAGTTCCGAGCCTATCCTCCGGAACAGCGGGTCCGGGATATTCAGGCTCTGATTCCCATCTTTCGGCCTCTATCCCGGGTTTCGGTCAGGTTGGTGTTGCGGCTCTTGGGTCTGATGGCCTCCTGCATCCCGTTGGTGCATCATGCCAGATGGCGAATGCGGGCTCTGCAGTGGGACCTGAAGTTTCAGTGGGCCCAGCATCGGTGCAACCTGTCCGACCACGTCCTGATTTCGGAGGGCACTGCGAGACAGTTGCAGTGGTGGCTCACGGACCACGATTGGGTCAGTGGCAGATCCCTCTTCCTACCCCAGCCGGAGCACGTGGTAGTGATGGATGCATCCCTCCTGGGATGGGGGGGCCACATGGGGGAGGCGGAGATCAGAGTCCTCTGGTCTCCGGCGGAGTCCCGGCTCCATATCAACCTTCTGGAGCTGAGGGCGATCCGACTTGCACTGACGGCATTCCTTCCCTCTGTCCGGGGAAGTGTAGTGCAGGTGTTCATGGACAACACCACCGCCAAGTGATATTGCAACAAACAAGGCGGGGTGGGGTCTTGGACCCTTTGTCAGGAGGCTCTGCGTCTTTGGACATGGCTGGAACATCAGGGCATCACCCTGGTGGTTCAACATCTGGCGGGCTCTCTGAACGCCAGAGCAGACTAACTCAGCCGCCAGTACGTGATGGATCACAAATGGCGTCTAAACTCGGACGTGGCGCAAGGCTTCTTTCGGCAGTGGGGAGAGCCTTGGTTAGATCTATTCGCCACCGAAGAGAACGCGCAATGTCAGCAGTTCTACGCGTTGGAGTTTCCAAGGCGGCACTCGCTCTGGAACGCCTTTCGTCGCGAGTGGAGTTGCGGTCTGTTGTACGCCTTTCCGCCTATACCACCCAGAGTGCTGCAGAGGATCAGTCACGACCGGGCCCAAGTCATCTTGGTGGCTCCGGATTGGGCACAAAGATACTGTATCCCGAGCTACTCAGTCTGTCGATCAATCCCCCGATACGACTGCCTCTTCAGGAGGACCTTCTGTCGAAGCAGCAGGGGACGGTCCTCCACCCAAACCTGTCCAGCCTCCACCTCCATGCGTGGAGATTGAGCGGCGGCAGTTGATGCCATTTGACTTGCGTCCTGAAGTCTGTAATGTTATTCAGGCAGCCAGCCGTCCTTCTACAAAATCGCTATACGCCTGCAGGTGGAACAGATTTGTGGCATGGTGCACAGCAAAGGCTGTGGATCCCCTTTCCACCCCTCTTTCTGAGGTTCTCCTCTTTCTTCTTTCCTTGGCCCAGCAGGGCTCTGCTCTGGGCACCCTCAAGGGTTATCTTTCAGCTATTTCTGCTTTCTTACGGCTTCCTGATCAGCCTTCTCTTTTCAAATCCCCTGTTGTAAATAGATTCTTAAAAGGCATTACTCACATGTTTCCTCCTGTCATTTTCGTCATGCCTCAGTGGGATTTGAACCTTGTTTTGACCTTTCTGATGTGCGCTCCCTTTGAGCCACTTCATAATTGTCCCCTTCGCCTTCTAACTCTTAAGACTGCTTTCCTGGTTGACATCACCTCTGCTAGACGGGTGAGTGAGCTCCAGGCTCTCTCTTCTAAGCCTCCTTTTCTTTCTGTCCATCCAGACAAAGTTGTTCTCAGGACTCGTCCTTCCTTTCTCCCTAAAGTGGTAACTGCCTTTCACATCGGACAGTCTGTTACTCTGGCCACCTTCTTTCCGCCTCCGCATCCTTCGAAAGAGGAAGAGAGGCTCCACCATCTGGACCCAAAGAGGGCGCTGTCTTTCTATCTGGACCGCACCAAACAGTTCTGGATGGACGACCAACTCTTTGTTGGCTACGTGGGCGCTAAGAAGGGGCGGGCGGTGCACAAACGAACCATCTCTCGGTGGGTCGTTTTGTGTATCAAGGCCTGTTACTCCTTAGCTAAAAAGGAACCTCCTGTAGGGCTGAGGGCCATTTCCACTCGGGCCACAGCGGCGACCACTGCCCTGGGCAGGGGAGTCCCCTTGCAGGACATCTATCAGGCAGCAACGTGGGCCTCGCTGCACACGTTTGCCAAACGCTATTGCCTGGACAGCCAAGTCCGGAGAGACGGCTTCTTTGGCCATTCTGTTCTCCAGGACTTTCTGGTGTGATCTTGGTTCTCAGGCCCACCTCCGGGGTGGGCATTGCTGGGGTATCTATTCTAAGGTGAGGAAACTAACTAACGTGTTTCTTTCAGATTAACAAGTTACTTCCCTTCGGTAACGATATATCTGTAAGAAACATTAGTTAGTTAGATTCCTCACCGCCCCACCCATCCTCCCCATTCTGCGAACCGATATCTAGGGTTGAGGTCATCCCTTTCAGGGCCCTAGAATTTTTTGGCACCAGTGTCGGTCTCTTGCATGGCTCTGCGTTCCTGGCGCGGAAAGCTATGTACAAGAACTGACATCAGCGCGCAAGGGCGGCGTCTAAGTACTCCGACGTCATCCCGGCGATTACGACGATGGACGCGGAGCCGCAGACGACGCCTAGCGTCGCGTAAGGGTATTGCTGATGAAAAATCTTTCCGGATCCAGCCTGACGCCTGGGGATATTCTAAGGTGAGGAATCTAACTAACTAATGTTTCTTACAGATATATCGTTACCGAAGGTAAGTAACTTGTTCATCAACTGCAGAAGGGCAAAGGAGAAGCTTATGGTTGAAGAGCAGAAAGGCAAATGGAAGTTATGAGTAAAAAGAGTGATATGAAGGTAAGAAAGGCGAGATGGTGAAAAGTGTAGAGGGTAGTTTGCAAATGTTGGTGCGACTTGCCTAAGATCACCCATTGTATGTGTGGTTGCTGGCATACAAATTCAGTGCCCTCACTGCCTTCATGCCATGACTGTTACTGTGAATGTTTCTCAAGCATCTTTCACCTTAGAGCAGTTGTAGCCTTGTTCTGATAGAGACTTCCAACTACAGATTCCTCACCTTGTGAATTTCTCCAGGTGCCAGACTGGATCCGTAAGGTTTTCATAGCAACTCGCTCACGTGTCAGTAGGTGGCATTTTGTGGCAATGCGTTGGGTCTGTCCCCTATATTAGCCAGAACACATGCACTGACGTCAGTTCCTCTCCTTTCGCACCTTCTGACGTGGATCCTCAAGGATCCAAGGTGGCCCCCAGCCAAATCACTGCAGGTGGGTTTACCCCTGATGCCAACTGTCCCCCCTGCCCCAAAGTCTCCCCCAGCTTCCAGCCTAATGCTGATGCTCCTTATGGCACCGCAGACCTGAGTTCTGATGCCGGAGGGGGAGTCTCTTATCCTTTTGGACTCTGAGGTGAACCCAGAACAACCTCCACCAACGCCGCATTGACCTCACCTCTACCGTCATTCCGACCTCAAATCATTCCCTCAACGCCAACCTGAATTTGGAGAAGACGATGATGATTCCTATCACTCCCCTCTCCCAAATGTAGCCACTGAAGAGTCTGCCTCCTTTGCCAAAGTGATAAAGAGTGCAGCAAAAGTGTTGGACCTCACACTACCCACCACTGAACTAAAGACTAATGTGTTGACAGAAGTGCTGGAGCCGATGTTTCCATTCAGTGAAGCAGTTGCAGACACACTTTTGGGCTCCTGGCCGAAACCAGAGACTTGCCCACCATTCAACAGGCAGATCGCAAAGTGGCACAGGCCTGCTCTGGGGACCCTGCTTTCCTCCTCCATCATCCATTATAGGAAAGCCTGTGGGTAGAAGCCCCACCAATGCCTGAACCCCAATGTGTTTATGACCATCCCGACAGAGTCGAAACGCATGGAGGCATTTGCCAAAATGTTATCCATGGCCAGCCTTGCCCTCAGGTCTGTAAATACCAGCTTTCTCCTTGGGAGATACACTCACGTTTTATAGGACATGGTGGCAGATATCTTGCACATGGTCTCAGGTGATGTAAGGCGTAACCTACAGCACATTTTTCAAGATGGACAAGATGTGGCAAGATACTCCATTAGATTAGGCCCGGAGGCGACCGATTGTCTGGATAAATCAAACACAACACTTGGATCCGCTGCACCAAATTCTCCAGTGACGTACAGCAGCCTTTTATGGATATGCCCTTCAATAGGACCTGGCTCTTTGGAAACCAGGCAGATCTGGCCCTAGAGCGTTTCAAGGACAGCAATGTTGGGAACACAAAGCACATGGCTCTTGCAGATTTCATTGATGCCGACGCAAAGAAATGTTTGCTATCATTAAAGATTTCACTGTGCCTCCTGCATCTTTCAGCAACATCACCCCCTCACAAGAGATATGCAACACGCTCTAAGAACTGTTCTGTAACTAAATCACCTCCATATACAGCAACCTCGACCTGAACCAGATCCGTCACTGTCGCAACTCAACTTCCCATCATGGCTGAAGAACGAACCCTGACTTTGTGATCCACCATCACTACTAACATAATCTCTGCTGCCATGAAGACAATTCATTCGGGGACACCAAAGGACTTCTACCAATCAGCAAAGTACTAACAGCATCCTCAATGCCTCCATCGACTCCGCCACATCCCCAGACACATGGAAACATGCCACCTTAATGTCCCTGCTCAAGAACCATCCGGTGACTGAACCACGCTTTTTAACTACAAAACCATCTCCCTCCTACTATACTCAGCAGAGGTCTTAGAGAACTAATCAACCAACACCTCACCCACCACCTCCGCAACCACCAACTCCTCGATGCCAGGCAGTCTAGTTTCAGGCCCAATCACAGAACAGAAACAGCACTCATCCCCACCATAGATTACATCTGCATTATCCTTGCAGAGGAGGCACAGCAGCCCTCATTCTCCTGAACCTATCTGCATAATTTTATACTGTTCCCCACCCCATCCTCATCAGATGCCTGCACAAGATTGGAATCCATGGACCAGCTCTGCACTGGATCTGCTCTTTCTTAACTCCGTACTGCTTGGAAGCCCACAAACTCAACTGTACAGTGCCTCAAGGTTCATTGCTCAGGCCCACTGTCTTCACTGAATACATGATCCCTCTGGCCAATATAATCCGTGCACCCAACACCAACATTCTCTCCTATGCAGATGATTCGCAATTCTTACTCTTCTCCCTCTCGAACAAGACTCACAAAACAAGAAACAAGTACACTGCCTGAATGACCAAAGTCACTAACTAAATGAAATCTAACTGTCTCAAGCTCAGCACTCACAAGACGAGAAGTAGTGACCTTCAGGAAGGATGCCCCAACATGGAATCCAGCTGGTGGCCGGACGAACTTGGACCCACACCCAGCACTCATGCCAGGAACCTCAGAATAATCATTTACAGTAAACTGTACATGCCTGCACAAGTCAATGGCATCACTGCATCCTGCTTCTGCTCCCTGAAAATGCCGAGAACGATCTTCTAATGACTCCCAAGCTTCACTAGAAAAACTGTCACTCACGTCCTAGTCACCAGCAAGACTACAGACATGCCCTCTATTCTGAGATCACCAATCAACTCACTAGAAGACAACAAGACTACAAACCATCCAGAACTCGACAGCTAGGTTCATCCTCAACCTTTCACACAGAACTCACACCATACATTGAGCTGCTTCACGGGTTCCTAATACACAAATGTGCTCATTTCAAACTCCTCACTCGTAAAATCATGGCACTACACAACTTAGACTCCACCTTCCTGAACAGTGACATCTTCTTCCGCCATCCACCCAGACACTTCCACTCCACAGAACTTCTATTCATAACTAAGGCTGGGTGAAGTGCTACGCTCCGGCCGCGGAGTGTGCGTAGCTTTGCCTACTTCGCGATCCGCAAAGTAGGCGTAGGGCAGGCAGGCTACGCACACCCACGGCGGAGCGAGTTGCCCGCCACCCGCCTCCCTCCCGCCGGCTTTTAAAATGCAGTAAGAATGATCCTAAACTTTAAAAAAACCAAGCTTAAAGTAATTTAAATAACTTACCTGAGCTGCGGCATCCCGGGGCTCCCTCTTCCTTCTCTCGCCGACTTCTTCCTCACAAATGCCCATGCGCGGCCGCACGCGCATTTGTCGCTTCCTCTACATTCATTGAATTCCGCAAGAAGCTGAAAACATGGCTTTTCAGTTAACCAACATACCATAGGCAGGGCTAACCACACACACTAGCTCTGCACCAGGATACCCTTACTGGTGATAGTGTGCTTTAAAAATGAACATAATGTAACATATCAAGGTAATAGCACACTTTCTTGGAGTCAGTCCGCTGGTGCACCAGTTTCTCCCAACAATTTCGCCCCTTTTGAGGCTTCTGGAAGGGATACCAACAGGCAACGCTAGAACGTGCCTCAACAACATCAGACCTCACAGAAATTTCAAGGTGGTACCCAGGGATCAGGCTGCCAGGGTTTAAGCCGCCAGGGGCAATGATTCCCTAAACTCCAGCCATCCCTCCAACGGCTGTGGGAAAATTTACCCTCGGCAGTGAACGATAGCATGTTAGGAAGGCGCATCACCTTTCACTTCCCAGGTGGATGAGCATCACATCGGACAAATGCATGCTCCAGATTGTCGTAAACACTGTTACTATCTACTCTTCCTGTCACATCACTCAGATATGCCACCCACAGCACAACACCTCCTGAAGGACCACTTGTTCATACTCTGAGGAGAAGTTCAGGCTTTCTTGACCAAGGTCCCCATAGAGAGGGTTCCGACATTGGAGATCAGGACTAGCTGTAATTCCTGTTATTTACTGGTGCCAAAAAAAGATGGAGACCATCGCCCCTTCCTAGATCTTCGCCCTCTGAATTTTTTCCTTTGATAGGACATGTTAAAAATGTTCACCCTGACAATATTTCTGTCTGCCCCTGATCCAGGAAAATGGATGGTGATATTGGCTATGCAGATATCAACATCCCTGCAGTCTCATAGAAATTATATACGGTTTCATGTAGGCCAAGAGCACTTTCAGTTCTCGGCGCTCGTCATTAGCCTTACCAGTGCACCTTAGGTGTTCACAAAGGTGATGTTCACAGTCATCGATCAGCAGAGATGTATTAAAGACCCAACTCAATAGCAATGAGGGATATAGAAATGATTAGTGAAGTGGAGCACCAGATAGCCCCATATCTACTCACCTCTGAGAGCCAGGAGTTGCCTGGTGTTGAGCAGAGACCTCAGCCCTTTCTCTGGTCTCTTTGGCTTAGGACTGGTCTACCTTGCCGCTCTCCGGGCCGAAGGAGCGCCGGCCTCGTGAGACGCCGCTGCACCGATGGGAGACGATGATTCCCCACAGGGTGGGCCACGTAGTCAGAGTGGGTGGCTCTAAGGGCGAAAACAATGAGCCCTACATCATATACTCCTGGAATGGCCTGGAAGGAGGGTGCACCGTATTCCTTTACGGCGGGCTCACCGTCACTGCAAACGCTCACCACTGCCCCCTTTATGTACTTCAGAGAGCCGAAACGTGCTCCAGGCCTCCCGCAGGGCAGCCACAGGGAGATATATGCAACCTCAGTCGGGCTAGGCCGCCCAAGACAATGCACTCCACGGCCTTACCAGTGTTCCCCATGGCATAGCCAATATAGCTCCCCTTTAGAGGGTGGGCCCCAGGGGATTTGCCTCACCAAGAATGCTGTATTTAACCCCAGCTCCCTGAGGACAACTTCCTTTTCCCTCCAAAGCTCCCCCATGATACATTGCTGTACCACGCAGATTCCTCCTGCTGCTGCTGTCATACTGGGGTCCACCACTACTCAGGCAAGAACTTCCGATCTAAATTGTAGACACTGAGGTATAATAACCTTACCCCTCTGCCGCATAATATCTGAAGCCACATCAAACGCCATAAGGTGAGACGCCTCCCAAAACCTCTCACACTGCTCCACAGCCTGGGGTTTTGGTGGGCATGGTTCGCACTATGGGCATGAAGCAAGCCCCTCCACCAAGCCACAACAGCTCCTGATCAAGGTGTGCCCGGTCCAATGGATCACCAGATCATACAGGAGTAGACTTTATCCCCCCTACAGCTCCCAGCAAAGGACCAGACAAGGTAGATATTATCCTGCAAGAAATCAGAGGTTCCAGTGCTGCCATCAAACATCGGATAAGTGCACTAGCATCGGACCTGGGTTTGCTTCGTAACAACCAACAGGGTCAAAACAGTAGAAGCAGACCTCGCAACCCTGATCCCACAACAGGCAGCTCACACAGTAGAAATAGAAGATCTGCATTCACAAATATGCCTACTGCATGTTAGGGCAGAGGATACAGAGGGCAGGGCGAATCACAATAACGTGCATATAATTGGGATGTCCGAAGGAACGTGGAGAACCAACGCAACACATTTGACTGACGACTGGCTGAGAACTAAAGTGACGCCACAGGGACTCTGAGTGTCCGCACGGGGCCTCCTCCGAAGCACATAATAACATGCATCCTGAACTTTAGGGACCAAGACACTGTTCTGCAGAAGGCCAGATAGAATGTAAGTGATCGTTGTTTTTAGCAGCAAAAAGGCAACTCTGTGCAGAGGGTTTAACCTACGCTTTAATGTTCCCAGCACGTCTACGAGTAATACATGACTAACGAACATTGTTCTTTGACACCCCTGAATCAGTCTGGGACTGGCTTGAGACCCACTTCTTTGGATTTCACATGCAGTCCCTCACGGCATCCCCGCTGCTCACAGGGGAACCCTCGACCACCCATGTTCCAGGTGTCCCCATCACCTCAACAGGCCCTAGATAAAAGACGTGCGGCATTATCCACAGTGATTTCCTCATGGCTGCAACGATCTCTCCAGGCCCAGTCCAGCTCCTCCAGCGATTCCAACACGAGTATGGCGCTGTTTCCTACAGTGACACCACAAACGTCAGGCACTCTGATTTAACTCCTCCATCATCATCATAATTTACATATGTATATAGGACTCAGTATCCCTTTTTTGGAGGAGCCCAGCAGACAATCATGAACTCCCAGACTGTCCAGAACACCCATATTGTTTGTATGTTTTACAAATTACAGCAATGTCTTGATTTGATATATTCTTACTTCCATAAGTTCCTTTCCTGAGGCGCCCCAGGAGGCAATTGCTTTCACGTCTTCTCTTCTCACTACAGTGGGCACAGGCTCCAGGATGCCTTTAGATCTGCTAGTCCACCCCATAGCAGTTGCTACAGCTTATGTTTAGTTATGATAAGGTTGTTACCCTGGTCGAATAAATGTTCCTCACTGGACCCTGTTTCGAAGTTTACTTGATTGAGGGTGAGGTTTTCCCCCTTTTTATGTCTTCTGTCACAAAAAGTATATTTTATTCATGGAGGTGTGGGAGGTTCGAGGGTGGGCTAGATGTTACAGACTTCATATTTGCTTTACCTATCCCGACAACTACAAATTCTTATAATATATTGACACTGAAGGTCAGGGGAATGGGCACGGCTAACAAACGACACCGAATACATGCCCAACTTCGGCACTTGAGGGCCCACATAGCTTACCTGAAGGAGACTCCGTTCTCCTCTGCTGAGATGCTTAAACTCCGTCAAAAGTGGAGAGGACCGCTGTTCGCCATGGCTTTCTCAGCCCGTGCATGGGCCGCGGCCATATGGGTACGGGCTGGAACGCTGTTTGAGCTGATGGATACTAAGATAGACTTACACGGCTGCTATGTGTTTGTACAGGGGAATCTAGATGGAAGACCACTGATTCTGGGAAGTGTATATGACCCAAACACAGAACAGGATCTTTTCTAATCACCCCTCTCCTCTGTACTGGCAGACTGGTCCCATTTACCTTGGTTGGTTGGCAGAGATTATAATGCAGTCCTCGATACCCATCTTGATGGGTCTCACCCCCCTCTCCCCAGCGCCACTTGGGTCAGACAAGCCAAGGCGTAACGGGACTAGGGGGTGGGAAGGTCACAATTGGATGCATGGAGGGAACTAAACGTTGGAATGAGGAAATATTCATTCTATTCTGCCCCACACAAACTACTTTCCCGGCTGCATTGTATTTCATGCCCCTCACACTTTATTGTGAAAATCTTACACTCCACATACCTATGCAAAACTTTGTCTGACCATAACCCATTCAAGTTTACCATGTCCTCGGGCTGATCTCATACCCCAGTACCAAAACATGTCGATTCCAACTGTGCCACTTGGACGACTTAGTCTTTAAAGATATCCTAGCCACTCAGTATGTGAAACTCCTCGACCGCTTGCGGATATTAGACTACAACGCTTACAAACAGAAAATACACACTGAAGGTGACAGATTAGAAGCCTTACTGGCCCAATGATTCTCCCACAACAGTACTCCACCCCCATTCTACCGATACGCATGTCCGAGCACACACTGTGTCGGTGGCAGGGTAATATTAATATGGCATTTAGGGAATACTACGCACATTTATATGGCACCCTCAAGGCCCTGTGCCCTGCTGCTGTGCCTTCCTAGACAATCTGCACCTACCACAAGTGCTGATGTCTAGCCATTCAGAACTGGGAGCTAAGTGCGCATGACTGTTTGGCGGTCCAAGACGGACGGTCAAACCGTCGTGCTTACTTGGAGAATGCCACAACTCCTCTCCGTGCAGTGCTCTAGCCAGCCGAGCCCAGCCCCACCCTGCCCTGCATGAAGCAAACAGCCACTGCAGTAGGAAAAATAAAATAGTAATAACGTTGCGTTATCATTTTATTTTGCCGTTTTAAACTGCTTGGAGAGCAGCGGGGCGGTGCTCCTCCACCTTACCCGAGGAGCCGCCACTGCAGAACACTCTGCTTCTGGATGGCCTTTCCCTTCACCTCCAGCAGGCATTTGACACCATAGACTGGGACTACATGTTTGCAACTCTGACTAAATTTGGCATCCCCCGACTTAGATGGATTAAACTCCTATTCTAACCCCGCTGCCTAGGCACGGACAGGCTTTCACATATCTTCCACTTAATCCAATTTTTCGTGGCACCAGGTAGGGATGCCCCCTGTTCCCACACCTCTTCGTGCTGGCAGTAGAACCGCTAGTGCAGAGCATTAGACAGAGGGCTGGTGACTGGTGTACGCCACAAGGACAGAAACTACATGCAGTCTCCTCATACACAGATTACCTCATAATATACATACATGACCTTAGCATGAATTTGACACCACTTGCCACTTTGCTCAACCAGTTTGCAGGTCACTCTGGACTACAAGTTGACTACAATAAATCTTATGTAGGAAGAAACACTATCCCAACATACCTTCCACTACTTTGGCATACTAATCTCTGGATCCACCCCATACCTTTTGGAAGGCAATTTGAACAAAGCACTCACCTCCCTCCTCTCTCAGATCCGTTTCTGGATAACTTTACATATGGCCGTGGCAGGACGACTGGCACTCTCTAAGATGGTGATGCTCCCCCGTCTTCTGTACTTTTTCATTAACTTACCAGTGGGGGTTCCGATAACTTATTTTCAGCGACTCAATACTCTACTCACAGATCTGATTCGGGGCACAGGCAGATGCAGAGAGAGCCTGGAAAAATTACAGCTCCCTCCAGATGAAGGCTTAATGGACGCCCCTGACTTTTGAACCTACTGTTATGCAGGCCAACTGCAATGGCTATCATATTGGTTAGCGGGCTTCCATCTGACTGAAATAAACTATACCGCACGGAAACTGTGACTCTGTACACTGCATACAGTGCTGCTACCGGGTATACTACGCTGTTCCGTTTTACCATTACTTTTACATAACACACTCACATACTGGAGACAGGCGCTGACATATACAATAATACCCTGAAATTATGCACCTAACATACCTCTGAGGGGCATCCCAACGAAGTTAGGCCCGCTCACATCTCTTAGTTTACGACTCTGAGAGGCTGCAGGCGCACACACACTGTGGGGGATCTGGGGATGATGCCCTTATGCCTCACCAGGAATTTACCCAGACTCATGGGCTGCCAGGTTCCCTCTTTTTAATACATGCTAACATTTCTCTTTACGTCGCAAACACTGGGCACTGATGGGGTTGGAGCCTTAGACGCACTCTTTCATTCAGGCAGTGCATGAAATGGGAACCAACAGTGTTTGGTCAAGTGGCAGTACAAAGACATGTAAAAGCATCTACATGTCTCACTGACACCCCTCAGTACCCGGCGGGAGGAGGAGGAGCTTGGCCCTGCCCTGCATAACAAGGAAGGGTGTTTCCTACTCGAATATCCCAACAAGATATCCTGTAACTCCCAATTTATATTCATTCAATTCTCCTTACTTAACAGAGCTTATTTTACGCCAAAGAAACTGCATAAGATATTTCCCATAGTCTCCCCTTATTGCCCCAGATGCCACACTGGCCCAGTAGATTTCCTTCATATGCTATGGTGGTGCCTTTCCCTTGGCCAAAATCCACCTGGCCCTGGTGGACCTGGCAGAAGCCCATCACTGGAACACACTAGAGCACTGTCTGCAGGACCTATTTCCGCGCCCTAAGAATTCCCAAACTCTCTTACGACATAGACTTAACCCTTATACAGGCCAAGTGACAAATAACTAGGCCCTGGAATTTCCCCAAGGGCCCATCAGCGGATAGCTGGTGGGAGGAGGTTATACACTGGGGATTCGCTGAGAGCCTCTCTCTGTTCTGGGAGGAATATCATTGGCTTCGGAAGAGACATCACCCTGACTTGGGTTGCCCTTGAGGTCCTGTTCAGAACGCTGAAGAACAGGGACGAGATTAAATAGACCAGGACCCAGGGGCGTCTCCAACACGTGGGCGTAGGAGCGTTACCCCACTGCTTTCTCGCAGTGCGAGAAGAAGAAACATAAAATGTTATAAATACCATTTTATGTTTTTGCTTCTCACACTGCAAGAAAGCGGAAAAAGGGTTTGGTTTGGGGCGGTTCGGGGACGAGTGGTTAGCCCAATGTTGTGGGCGCTGACTGTTTGGTCAGCCCGAGGGCCGACCAAACCAGTCATGCGCACACTCCCGTTTTCTCCATGTAGGCTGCATGCAGCCTGCATGGAGAAAACGCCCTTCCCATAGAAGCCTGTGTGGTCGGCGTCCCAGCTCATCACAACGCTGCCATTGCAGCGTTGTGATTGGCTTAGGCGAGGAGAGGGAGGCTGCCTGCTTCTGCAGGCGAAGGAAAATGTTAGTTTACATTTTTTTAAAGCCCCCCCCCTCCCTGCTCGACCCCGCACCCCCCGACCCCTCCCCACCCGTGAGTCATGCCGGCCACGGCTGCCAAAACCACCCTTGATGTAAACTCCAAATACCCCCCTGACACTCTGTTGCATTGACTCTCCAAGAGGCTGGACCAGATTCCAACACTCATGGGGACAGATGTCCAAAGTTAGCTTGGAAAAACATGATTGGCTCACCACCCTTCTTCCCCTCCCGGGCTCCTCCAACAAACTCCGACTACCACTGCATTCCATAAGACCGAGAACTAGCTGGGTTAGGGCAGGGGGTAAGGTATTGTTAACTGTCAACAAGGCATCTCTCTGTACATGTTGATCCTCACTATTTTTACTGAAGCAACAACGAAACCACACCTTTAATTATAACATCATGTACCATTTACTTGAAATGCGGATTCTATTGTCCTGCTTTTCATTTACACTCTCACAATCATTTCTAGCTGTAGTTTATTATTTTCTCAAATTCACTAAAACTGAAGAAAGATTGTTTAACAAAAAAAATTACACTTTGATGGATATCATCTTTCTGATGCTGGTTTATCACAGCATAGAAAGCTGAAATATTTTAGACAGTATTGGCACTGAAGCTCATTGCCACGCAAAAGCTGTTCTAGGTGGCGCAGAGGTATTCCTGCCATTCTTTATCCAGCAGATTTTTGTTTTGCGGGAAATGCATGTTGGGACAGGAAAGTCACCCACCTCGTGTTCTCCTTGCCCCAAGTGCAGGCCTGTGTGTGAATCCGGTATCATGACTTTATTTTATTTAGTCATTCGGCATGTACTGGCCCTTTCTCAGATATGATTCTTTGTGATGATTCGAACAGGCTGAGGTTGTGCAAGTTGATTTTTAGGACGAAGCCTACCAGACAGTGTAGCTTTCTGATGTGCTAAATACATATTGGGGACATTGAGAAAGCTGACCTAGGAATGCATTCTACCAGGGGCTTTGTGGTTTGTGACTCACATTTTCTTACTTTCTTTTTACTGGCTTTAAGCTGTCCCGCTTGAGTTCGCCCCTTCCGTTGTCCAAACCTGGTTTACTGTATTCTCCCACAAACTTGATTGTAAACAGACCTTTACATTTCGTTCTTTTCTTGTCACATTTGTTGTGCATCCAAAAACAGAGAACAAATGTCAAGCTCCCTCTCCTGAGGGAGCTTGGTGTTTAGTTTTCAGTCTCTGACTTCAAAGTGAGAGAATTTACGTGACAATCCTGCTGAGTATCCATGTAAGAGGAGAGGGTGAAGGATGGTTGTTTTTCTAGTACAAAAAACCCCAACAGTTCTGCTGTTTCAGAATATAGCAGAATAAGTACAAATGAGGCACTTTTTTTTGTAATTCTGAAGTGTGGTGGAAACAAATATTTGAGTATGATCAAACCACATGAATACGCTAGGTGAGGGCATTTGCACACATTATCGTTTGTGTGAAGTAAAACTGGATTTCGGTGCAAATGAAATGGTCATTTCAATTGAAAATGTGTTGGCTGTAATGGCAGTGCTCTACCACACCTTGCATACTCCACTCTATGCCATGCCACTCCATTTCGTGCCACTCCACTCCACTCAACTCTACGACATGCCACTCCACTCTACATCCCCTCCACTTACTCCTTGGAACAACACTCCACTCTATGCCATTCCACTCCACACCACTCTACCCCATTCCACTTCAATCTATCCCACTCCACTCTAACCTACCCCAATCTAACCACCCCACTCCACCTCAAAATATCTTACTCCAATCCATCCCATCCAATCTGCCCCACTCCAATCTACCCTAATCTATTCCACTCCAATTTACACCATTCCAATATACCCCACTCCAATCTACCCCACCCCACTTCGCTACAGTTGACCCCAATCTGCTCCACACCAATCTATCCCCCTCAGCTCAACCCAATCTACCCCCCTTCACCCCAATCTACCCCATTCCAATTTACTCACCCCACCCCTTTCTATCCCACCCCACTACAATTACCCCAGTTCAATCTATCCCACTCTAACCTAATCTACCCTACTTTAATCCACCCAATCTACCCCACTCCTCTCCAATCTACCCCATTCAGCTCTTCTCCAGTCTATCTCAACCCACTCCAATCTTGACTCTACTCTAATCTATCCAACTCCACTCAACCTCATTCTATCCCACTCTACACCAATTTACCACCACTCTTCCGCAATCTCACTCCACTCTAATCTTGACTCGACTCCAATCTATTTAACTCCACTCCAATCTACCATCAATCCACTCCACTGTGATCCAATCTACCCCACTCCATTACAATGTATGCCACTCCACTCTACCCCAATCTACCTCACTCCACTCCAGTTTACTCCACTCAGTCTAACCCAGTCAACCCCACTCCAATCTACCCTACTCAATCCCAATCAACCACACTCCCCTCAAATCTACCCCACTCTCCACTAATCTTCCCCAGTCTCCTCTAATCTACCCCAGTCTACCCCACTTCAGTCAATCCCAATTTACCCCACTGCAATCCAATTAACCCCATCCCAATTTACCTACCCCACTCCTGTCTACCCCACCCCACTCTACCTTAATTCGATTTACCCCACTCTAACCAAATCTACCCTACTTTAATCCACCCAATCTACCCCACTCCACTCCACCCTAATCTACCCCACTCCACTCCAGTCTACCCATTCAACTCTTCCCCAATCTCTCACTCCACTCCAATCTCGACTTCACTCCAATCTGTCCAACTCCACTCCACCTCAATCTACCCCACTCCACTTATCCCCAATCTACCCCCACTCTTCCCCAATCTATTTCACTCCACCCCAGTCTTGACTCCACTCCTATTTATCCAACTCCACTCCAATCTACCACCAATCTACTCCACTACGATCCAATCTACCTCACTCCACTCCACTCTACCCCACTACACTCTACTCTACCCTACTCCACTCTACTCTACCCTACTCCACTCTACCCCAATCTACCCTACTCCCAGAGGCTGACTGAGCCCCACTGGCTCAGCCAGCAGCCGAAAAATAAAACAATATCATTTTATTTTTCGGCTGCTGACTGAGCCAGTGTGTGTGGGGATGGACGGGGGAGGAGTGATGTGCACTGCTAACTGTGCATGTCTGTTTGGCCGGCTGTCTTAGGCCAGCCAAACAGACATGCTCAGTTAGGTTTCTCCAACCTGACTGTATTGTACAGCTGGGTTGGAGAAACAGCACAGCGGAGCAGCCTGCTTAGGCAAATCCCCACACTGCTGTCAAGCAGCATGAGAGCAGCGCAATATTGAATGGGGAGTCCACTGCTGTCCCAGTGTCTGCTGGAAGCAGGAAGCAGAGGAGTTCCGAGGTGCGAGGCGGCAGAAGCAGCATGAGGTAAGTTTTCTTTTTCTTTTATTCCCCCCGCGATCCAACCCCGCGCTCCCCTTCCACCTGCCGCACCACTGTTAATATGCATCGGCTGCCCCTGCCCACTCCTCTCCAAACCACCCTACTACACTTAATCTAGCCCAGTCAACCCCACCCCACCCAAATCTAACCCACTTTCCTCTAATCTACCCCACTCTCCTCTAATCTACCCCAGTCTACCCCACTCCACTCCAATCCACTCCAATCTACCCCAATCTACCCCAATCCACCCCATCCAAAGTATCCCAGTTTAACCCACTCCACTCCAGTCTACCTGTCTCCACTCCAATCTATCCCACCCCACTCTACTCCACTCAAAATTACCCCACTCATTCTAATTTACACCACTCCACTCCAAACTCCACTGCAATCTATCCAACTCCTCTCCACTCTACCACACTCCACTCCAATCTACACCATTCCATCACAATCTACCCCACTGTAATCTACCACACTCCAATCCACCCACTCTGCCCCACTCCACTCTACTCTACTCTACCACACTCCACTCAAATCTACCCCACCCCACTATCATCTAATTTATCCCACTCAATGTACTACACTCCACTCATATCTAACTCACTCCACTCCCATATAGCCCACTACATCCCAATCTACCCCACCCTAACCCAATCTACCCCACCCCAATCTACCCTACTCCAATCTACTTCACTCCAATTTACCCTAATCCATCCACTCCAAACTACACCACCCTACTCCAATCTACCCCACCCAACTCCACCCCAATCTACCCTACTCCAATCTATATCACCCCAATTACTCCATTCAAATCTACCTCTATCTACTCCACTCTACACCACTTTAATCTACCCCACTCTACCCCAATCTATCCCATTCTACCCACCCCAATGTAATCTACCTCACTCCACTCTATCCCACTCCAATCCACTCCACCCCAATCTACTCCACTCCAAGATACCCCTCTCCAATCATCCATCTTTAATCTACCCCCTTCAGTCTACCCCACTGCATTCCAATCTACCCTACTCCAATGCACGTAATCTACCCTGCTCCATTCCATAATCTACCCCCCTCCAATCCACCCCATTCCACTCATCCCCAATTTATCTCACTCCATTCCAACCTCGACTCCACTCCTATACTCCCAACTGCACTCCACCACAATCTACCCAACTCAACTCCACCCCAATCTACCCTACTCCAATGTACCCACTCCAATCCACCCAATCTACCCCACTCCTCTCTACCCTAATTTACCACACTCCATTCCACTCTAGCCAATCTACCCCATTCCAGTTTACTCCAGTCTACTACATGCCACCCAAATCTGCCCCACTCCACCCCAATCTAACCCACTCCACCCTAATCCACCTCACTTCATCACACTCCAGTCTAACCTACCCCACTCCACCTCAAACTATCCTACTCCAATCTACTGCATCCAATCCGCCCCACTCCAGTCTACCTCACTCCAGTCTACCCCAATCTACCTCACCCTTTCCAAATCTACCCCACTCCAATCTACCCCATACCACTCTATCCAACTGCACTCAAATCTACTCCACTCTGCCTCACTCCAAACTACCCAACTCAACGCTACCCCAATATACCCCACTCCAATTTACCCACTCCAATACACCTACCCCACTCCTCTCTACCCTAATCTGCCATACTCCATTCCACTCTGCCCAATATACCCCGTTCCAGTTCACCCCAGTCTACCACATGCCACACAAATCTACTGCACTTCACCTCAATTTAACCCACTCCACCCCTATCCACCTCACTCTATCCCACTCCTATATAACCTACCCCACTCCACCTTAACCTATCCTACTCCAATCTACCGCATCCAATCTGCCCCACTCAGTCTACCCCAATCTACTCCAATCTACCCCACCCTAAACCAATCTACCACAGTCCAATCTACCCCACTCCATTCTACCCCAACCCATCCCAATCTGCCCCATACCACTCTATCCAACTGCACTCCAATCTACTCTACTTTGCCTCACTCCAAACTACCTCACTCCTATCTATCTCACTCTAAGCTACCCTACTCCAATCCACCCCACTTCACTCCAATCCACCCTACCATAACCCACCCAATCTATCTCACTCCAGTCTTCCCCACTCCACTCCCTTAAATCCACTTCACTCTAACCTACCACACTCCACTCTGATCTACTCCTCTCCACTCCACTCTACTCCACTCTACTCCACTCCAGTCTACTCCAATCCACTGCAATCCACCCTGATCTACCCCACTCCAATCTAACCTACTTCACTTCACCCCAATATACCCCAATTCACTATATTCCACTCTCCCACTCCACTGTACCCCACTCCAATGTACCCCACTCCAATATACTCCACACTGCTCCAATCTACACCACTCTACCCCACTCCATCCAAATCTACCCAACTCCATCCCAATCTACCCCACACCCTTTCAATCTACCTACTCCGTACTACCCCAGACTCCCCACTCCATTCCGTTCTACCCTAATATAATCCACCCAATTTTACCCTACTCCAATCTACCCCACTCCACTCTACTCCAATTCAGCCTACCCCATTCCACTCCAATCTACCGCAATCCACCACACTCCTCTCTTCTCAATCTACCCCACTCCAATCTACCCCAATATTTCCCACACTACTTTACACCCAATCTACCCTACTCTAATCTACCCCATCCCAATCTACCCCACTTCATTCTACCATGCTAAACTCCCCAACTCCCCACTACAATCTACCCCACTCCATCTCACTCCAATGTACCCCAATGTATCCCAATCCACCCACTCCACTCTACCCCACTCCACTCTATGCTAGTCTACCCCAGCCCACTCGACGCCAATCTACCCCAATTCACTCTACCCCACTCAAAAATACCCCACCCCACGCCTCTAACATTTAGCCATGCTTAACAGCAGCCACACTGGTGTACACAATGGCTAAAACAGATTGCCAAAGCTAATAGCTGTCACATAGGCGAGAACTATTGCCTTTGGTAGTGATTGTTCAGCAAGTACTGATACTCAAGCTTGTTGCTTTTCATTCAGTAGAAACTTTCAGTCAGTGTTGCCCACCACAGGATTCAGCTACCAATAGCCAAGGATACCAGTTGATACCCTTGTCTTGCTCATTAATACCCCTGATGCTGCCCTTGCTATCCCTGGTATCGGCTGCACGAAGGCTGCAACTGGAGTAGAATATATACAAGACTCTATGGATCCTGCTTACTCTCGGTGGATCCGCACTGTACCTTCAACATTGACCTTCCGTAGCCCACCAGAAGCTGTTGGAGAGCTGAGGGTGGGACATGAGGGTGCCATGAGTGATGTCATGAGTGATGTCACTGACCATGTAATGAGTGATGTAATATGTGACGTCATCAGCAGTGCATTGCGGGCGCGCGAGTTATAGTTAGCTGAACTAACTATAACGGGGGAATTTCTATGGTTTTGTACGAGTGAAAAGTCCAGCTAACTATAACGCCCCTGAAACCTATGGTTTTTTCAGTGAATTAATAAGGTTTTTTAAATGCTAATTCCTAGCTGTAACGTGCCTGAAACCTATGTTTTTTTCAGGGAATTTCAAAGGTTTTTAAAATGCTAATTTCTAGCTATGCCTACAGAGATAGGACATGTGAAGAAAGAAGGAAAAACGCACAGAAATAAAAAAAAGAAATGCAGAAAGAAGCAACAGAAGTCCTCAAAGACGAAGAAAAGTGCAGGAAGAAGTATAACGTGCAGAAAGAACAAACAGAAGAGCAGAAACAAGCCTTGTTGCAAAATCATCCTGTACCCTCAACTTTTTCAGACGGATACTGGTGGTAACTGAGTCTGACTAACCAGTCCTAGAGCCAGTGCTATGTTAAAAGACACTCAGAATACAGTGAAAACACCTACATACACTAGGGAACACTATGCGTTGGGGTCCCCCTGTGATTAGCATGACCTCCTCTGTAAGCCCCTAGTATATAATAGGGCAGGGGATTAAAACTACCTCTTAAAACGCACCACAGGGCGTGTTTGAACACGTCACCTCATGCCCCGTCCCCTCCCTTCCCCACTGTGTAAACACGCCCTGTAGCCGTTTTAAGTTGGGAGATTAAGTCCCCTTGAATCCTGAGGGTCCCTAGGGTCCAACTAGACCACTAGGTACCTCCAGTAAGCGCCACAGAGCTGCGTTGCAGCGAGGTGTAAAAAGTGGCACGGCCTGCACCACCTCTCTGCAACGCAAAGCAGTGGTGCTTACTGGAAGCACCTGGTGGGCTAGTTGGACCCCAGGGTCCCTCAGGATTGAAAGGGAATTATTTTCCCAACTTAAAAACGCGCCACAGGGCCTGTGGGCGTTCTGAGTTGAGAGATTAAATCCCCTTGAATCCTAAGGGTCCCAAGGGTCAAACTAGCCCACTAGGTACCTCCAGTAAGCGCCACAGAGCTGCGTTGCATGGAGGTGTAAAAAGGGACGTGGCCTCAGAACACCTGTCTGCAACGCAGCTCCCTGGCGCTTACTGGAGATACCTGTTGGGCTAGTTGGCCCTCAGTATTGAAGGGGAATTAATTCCTCAACTTACAACTGGCCAGGGGGCACGTTTGCAGACTGCTGCAAGGAGGGGGCGTGGCCTCCGGCGCGATGCCGGTCTTTTATTTATTTATTTTTAAGAAGGAGGGCTGTGTGGCCCCCTTTCTTTTTCTAATTTATTAGCCCTGGGGACCCCATCCCCCAGGGCTTGCATCCTAATTTTTGTTGTTGAAAACAAATTAATTTGGCCCTCCCAAGGCCTTAATCGGCCCCGGGGACCCCAACCCCCAGGTCATGGCCTTTTTAAAAAAAAATTATTCTTTAGGAGGGGGGCTGTGTTGCCCCCCTACTCAGGCCACTTATGGCCCCGGGGACCCCATCCCCCGGGGCCGGCCTTTGTTTTTTATTTAAAAAAAAATATATATATATTTATAGAAACACCTAGGACATGCTGGACAAACCGTATGTACCTATCACCATGACGATTTGCGTGATATTCATTAAAAGGCGACTATGCATACAATGAATCCACGTAGAATGTATTCACACCGCTAGTGAAGCTCTGACATGTCTGACACCCTACCGTGCCTAATCCCGGCGCCCCCGCTGGTGGGTACTCTCCAAGTAGACACCCTTGTCGTTTATTTATACAAACATGGGTAGCTATTGACGGGCACATTTAATACACATGCACACCAAGCCATTCAAAGGGGATTCGACAAAAATTCGACCAAACTATGCAAGAAACCCCCTCACGGTTAATAAAACACACATCCACCGCCGGATGTGTAATACTTTTTATTTTACTCTCTGGAAAGGAGACAAACCTCACTAGAGTCACAGCGTGCTCCTGGCTGAGCCCAATGCTGTGTTACACCCACCAGTGCCCGCCGAGTGCCACACACCTCTGTGTTGTATTCCACCAGCTAGTGCGTATGCTATGACACTCTCTAGCCCATGTGCACTGTAACACCACCCCGTGAATATGTCATGCCACACTTGCCTTTGCACGGGTTATATTGCCCCATCTAACGTGCCTTCCTCGATGCCTATGTTATAAAGCACAGCGCTATGCCATACATATTACAATCTGGGATCCATATCTTTGTCACAGTGCATATGCAATGTTACACTACCCAGCACATATTTTATATTACAACTTTAGAGACTACTTAGGTTACACAACACTGCCCTGTGCATATTACACTCCAAGGCGCATATTGCATAGCACGTGCTAGTGCCTGTGCTATCTCGCGCTCTCCAATGAATCTGTCATTGCGCACAATGTATTGCATATTATATTTCACGCCCCAGTTCATCTTATATCACACTTTTTGGTGCATAGTTTATACCATATACTATATCTAGTTTTCATTTTCAATCGTGCTCTCAGGACTATGTTCTATATAACACTGCGTCCACCTACCCTTTTCACGGGCATTACATTTTGCGATGGGGGGTTGTGGGTCAGGGGATGTTTCTGCCAAGTGAGCCCGGAGTGACAGTCCCAAACGTCCTCTTCTTCCTGAATAAAAGTGAGATTATGCTGCATACTTGTTCATATTTTAAGTAGTTTGCACAGACACACATTTTAAAAACAATAAAGTTCCTAATACCCACCTTCTATAAACAGTTAGCTTGCTGCCCCATCCACCTCCTCCCTATCCTCTGTTGTCTGAATCCATGGACTAGCCTCCTCCCTCCTGCCATGCATAGTCTGATGTGCTGCCACTGCCCTGCATTTAGCATGATGTACCAGTCCACTCATCCTGCCCTCCATTGCCCAATTCTATGGCCCATCATTGACCTCCTGCTTAGCCTCTGTGCTTTGCTTGCTGTCCCTATTCTCCTTCCCCCTGCCCTCCGATGTCTTTGTGCATGCCCCTGCTCCATCCTTTTTGACCACCATGTTCCATGGACCTGCCACTCCTATCTACTCTGAGTGTTTTGTTGAGCTGCCACTCCCCTACCACCTGCCTAGCATTGTCAGATGACTGTAACCTGTCCCTGTCACCTCCCCCCTGCCTGTCCACATGCCATGCCCCTATCCCCTTCCTCCTGTCCTCCATGGTCCATTTTACTGCCACACCCTTCTGCCGTCCCTGGTCTGTTGTGCTGCAACTGCTCCTCCTGGCTGCCCCGCGCGGTCTGTTGTGAGGCCTCTTCCCCTGAACTCTCTTGTCTGTGCCCAGGTCCTGACCCTCCCTTCTATCCTCCATGGTCCTTTGTGCATGCCCCTGCACCCTCCTTCTTGCCCATCATAGCCATTGTGCTGCCACTAACCCTCTCGCTTGCCATGCATGGTCTTCTGTGCTGCCATGGCCCCTCCCACCTTCCCTGTGTGGTCAGCTAGCTGCTCCTGACCCCCTCCCACCTTCCCTCCATGGTCTGTGTGTATGCCATCATAGTCTCACTGATGCTCTCCATGGTGTGTCTTGTTTCTAGTGCCCATCCTGCCTGACCTCCATGGTCATCTTGCTGCTCCTGCCCTGCCCCCTTGCCCCCAGCCCTCTGTTTCATGTGCACACCCCTATTCCCTCCCTCCTGGCTTGTCGGTTCCATTGTAATGCCCCTGATCCGTTCCTCCTGCCCTTTATGGTCTGTTATGCTGCAGCTTTCTCTCCTGTCTGTCCATTATGGTCAGCTAGCTACCATTGCCTCTTTCCCCTCTGTTGTCTGTTGTCCATGTGCATGGTCCTGTCCCCTCCCTATTGCTTTCTATGGATTGTTGTGCTGCACTCCCGTCCCGCATGCCCTGTGTGGTGTATTGTGCTGCTGCAAACCCTGATGCCTGCCCTGTAAGGTCAGTTTGGTGCACCTCTCAATGTCCCTCCTGTTCTCTGTTATCCGAGTCCATGTCCCTACCCCAATTCCTCCTGCCTACCATGATCCAATGTACCATACTTGCGAACATTTTGAACTTGGTAAGAGGGAGATTTTGAAATAAAACTGGGGTATTGATTTCCCCCTTTGAGTTACATTGAAAAAGAGAAGATTGTAGACAGGAAACAGATCAAGTAAAGCCCATTTGAGCTTAAAAACATTGGACGTTTCCAGGCTGAAACGGGTCTGTTGGCATGTATGGTTGTATGACCACTGCCTCTTCCTTCTGCCCACAATGGTCTATTATATTGCCACAGCCTCTCTTGCCAGTCCTGTATTGTTGGTTTGTTGCCCCTGCCCCCCTTTCCACTGCTCTCCATAGTCTGTTGTGCTGCCACTGCCCTTCCTGCCTGCCTAGTGTGGTCAAATTGTTGCCTCTGCACTCTCCTACCTGCCTTCAATTTTCAGAGTCCGTGCCCCTGGCCTCTGCCTCTCAACAGTATCCTAATAAACAACTAGATTGCTAACATTCTATATTTATTACAAAAGTGTGGAATGCCTGACGTCATCTTGAAGTAATCAAAACTGTAATGCCTAGAGCATTTCCTTTAGAAATTACATATATGAGAGGGTCTTATTTGCATCAAAATTATGGTTAGTGCTCTAAAAAACTAAAATGAGGACATATTTTCTGAGTTTTCAAATAGCGACAAAGAACTTTTAAATTATTTGTAATCTTAGTTTTTTTATCCAGTTGACCACTTGATTAAATGTTGCAACCAAGGGGAGAGGGTGTGGTGTTACTTCCAGAGCTGCAGACTTTTCAACTGGGGAACCAGGTTGGAGTTTCTGCTTCAGCTCAACATTCTGTGATTCTGGTCAAATCACTTAATCTCCCCATGTCTACAACCAAAATGAATTTGATCTTGTGTGATGTAACCAATGTTCATGTAAAGCACTCCAATACCTGACAAGTCTGCACTATATAAAACTGCAAATACACAAAAAATAAGTGTTTTGCACACTTCTGTCATTGGGCTACATTTGGGCTACATCTGGGTGATATTTGGGCTACATTTGGGCTCTTTTGTCTCTGGTGGCCATCTTGGGAGATTTATTTGTTATGACGTTTCCTAATTTCCTCATTTACTGCAGTCTCCTCAGTAGGAAATACTTTCAGTTTTTTACTTTGATTCCATCAAGAAGGCATTCAGATGTGTCACACATTTTCCATAGATTCTGAATGTTAGCACTCTAGTTGCTCATTAGATCACTGTAGTAAAGCTACTGCTCACCAGGCAAGTCTGCTGCTGGTATTCAAAGTGCATGTTTCAGTCTGCATGTCAGAATATTTTTATGAAATAAAAGAGGATTTCAGAAGTCAAAATGTGCCCTAGTTTTTCTTTCTGCAGCACTAATCATAATTTATATGGCAAAATGAACCCCCTCATGTTGTTCCTTTGTAAATTAAATGTTTTAAGTGTTACCACTTTATTCCAATCAAGAGGGCTTCAGGTGTGCCATACTTTTGTCATAAGTAAGACTGTTAGCGCTCTAGTTGTTCTTTAGAGCACTCTGGGAAGCTGCAGTAGAACACAAAGGAATCAACTGACAGTCTCTGCCCTTGTTGGATGTACATGTTTTACTGAGAATGTCACACTTCATTCTTACATGACTGAGAAAGATAATGTGAATTTACAGAAAATATGCTCTCAGTTTAGCTTATAGATCACCTTCCAAACCTCTGTGGGAAAAGTATGAGAAAATAGTTTTCTCTCAAACATAGTTCGTGATATCACAGCAGAAGGCTTTTTCACATGGTAAAATCACCTTAGAACACACCACAATTCCTAAAATGAGTATGGTACCATCAACAAATGATTTATAATGTAACTAAAGTCTTAAAACCTTCTATTAACTGCAATGCTTTTTAATGAGGTGCTATCATGTATATTGGTCCCAAGATGGCTGCCAACACTTCTTGGATGAAGTACTGACAGCCAATTAGATCTCACGATGAGATGTGTGGTTAGGCTCCGCCCAGATATATATGTGATTTTACTTTTGATTTTCTCAGGAACTACTGAACAGACTGACACCATATATGCAAAAGGCATATGCCTGACCTGAGGACTACCTCTTTGCCAAATTTCAAGTAATTCTGTTCAGCTGTTCGGGCTGTACCTTGGACTAAAGGTCCCTATGGAAAACTGCATGGGGAAAATGCGTTTTGGGACCCCCCTTTTTTCTCAGCCCCCGCTTGACGAATCCCCCTGAGACTTTCAGGGTAGGAGCGGAGCGGAGCGCCCCACCTATTTTGAAAAGTTCGCGAGGATTCGACAACCGGCGCCAAAGTTATTCCAAATAGAATGTTGCGGATTTCCTATGGAAACACGGTCCTAACTATAACTATCTACTGGCGACCGCCAGTAGATAATATATATATATCTTCTTTAAGTAAGGTCTGCAGCCGACTGAAACACATTTTACACTTTTTCTAATCAGAAAATGGAAAAAATAAATATTTTTTTATGACATTTCCTGGAGTGTGAGTAATCCTTTTTGAATCCACCAGATGAACAGCCCAGTGACCCCATTGACAACAGGTGTTGCCACATGACTTTGTGTTTATGTTAGGTGTGTTTGTATAGTGCACGACTCATCCGGCAGAGTACCCTGGTACCAATGTCCATCATGATATGGAGTCATCTGGTCAACAAACCCAAATACACAAATGTATCTGTTCTGAAGCTGTGCTTCCAGAGACCTCCTTGGTGTAGCCTAGACTAGAGCATTGACCCCAAGCTAACCTGGGCAGAGCCATTTTCTGACATCTCTCCTGATCAGTGTATGGTACATTAATCCCTCTCATCTTCTCCTTAGTGAATGAGCTGAAGCTTGACCAGGCTGTTCTCACCGTGCAAAACCACCTGTCTGAGAACATCAGCCTCTACTATGTCTCCGACTACTGCTACCAGGTACGTCTAATTCTGGGCATGATAGCCCAGAGTGTGAACTCCTTCCTTACTTTGTCTGAGTGCTGTGTATTTTGGCGCAGTCATACCGCTCTCAATACATTCAGATGCCTCAGGGAGCAGGGTTTACTTGGGGGCACGGGGGAGCCTCCCTCTTCTGATTATTTCTCTTCGTAATGAGGGAAAACGTGAAGAATTAATGTTATGCTTACCGGACTTGCCTCTTTTTTGAGCATTTTTTTCCACTCTGATTTCAATAGAGTTTTCCTGGAAAAATTTGAAGGGGTAACATTTTGTACGGGAGGTGAATTATGCAAAACTCGGAATTTCAGTTTGGGCCAAAGCTCCAAATTTCCACTGGTATCCAGATTCCCATGGGACGCTGAAGGAGATCGAATGTACTTTTGAATTTTGAATTTGAGTATCAACTCAAAACCTACTTCATCTGCACTTACTTTAATCCTTTGCATCAGCGTACATCTTTAACACCTTTCCTCTCAAGCACCCAATCCCTGACCTATGTCTTCATACATGTACATTTTCCGGCTTCTAATTATGTCTCCTGCAGCTTATATACAAATTCTTCAGTATTTTTGTAATCCCCGCTCCTCAGCATGTTATTTCCTACCTAATGTCAAATGCAAGAATTAAACTTTTTATTTATATTATAATTTAAAAATAGTATAAAAACAAATGTATATTACATCCTGACTCTAGATTCCAAAATGCCAAATGGTCTGAACAATGGTGATGAGTTGCACCATTTCCTGTAATTTACTTATAGGGAATTTACATATCTGGGTCATACATCCTGTTTTATTACATTTTTTCATATCTGTCATTGTGTTTTTACCATTATGTCTTATACCATTACATTGTGTTATTTTATCGGGCTTTTACTGTTAGATGAGTTTTTATCAACAGTTTTACTGGGTTCCCGGTTCTACTCGAGATTTCAACAATCTATTGATGAAATGACTGCCGATAATAGCACCTGGGTTTGGTTCATTACATACTCAACATCCGCCTATATTTGTGCACATAAATTATTTGTAAGCTCATCCTACTTTTGGCAAAATGTGTTATCATTTTTAAACATACCATTCTAGCACTAGCACTTTATATGAGGTATGTATTTTGATGTGAAGTATACACTACAACCTCACATGAGGTTGTCATAATATGGCCATTTTCAGTCTTATTATCTACTTCACTTCCATTAAATGCCATTAGAAGAGTCTACATACATTATACATATGCACATTTCATGGATTTAGCTTCTCTATATTGATTGATTCTCATATGATTTTAATATGGATATTTTATCAATAAGGTTTTAAATTTTGTCGATGTTTGAATTTAATCTTTTACAACTTTTTAGCACTTGCACTTACACTCTGTTTACATATTTATTATTTTATTGTAAACTGCGATTTTTGCACATTTGTCCGTATGCAAATACTTATTTGTAAATCTCTAACAATATGTCAATTAATATTGTGTTATATGTTTACATTTGAGATTTCAGGAAATTGCGGCTTATGGAGTCTGTTTTCACTGTCTTTTCACCGATATAAAAGCTCTAATTGGCCGCATGCATGTCATGTGATCAAGACAGCAGTTTACTGTTGAAACGCATAATGCTGCTACTATGCCAAAACTGCTGACAACTTGAGCAATAAACTGCACTGAAATCTTCAACACGCTGTGGTCTGTACCTGTTTTTTCCGGGACTCCGAGAACAGACGGGACGGTGATACTTTGAATATATATATATATATATATATATATCATTAACCAGTAGCGGCTCCTGGAGGGAGTGCTGCAGAGTGGTGGGGCCGGGTGGGGGGGTAGTAAACTCCGGCATACGGCCGAACGGAGGTAAGTACATAAATAAATAAATAAAACAAATTACATTGCGCACGCTGCATCGCCAAAAGGCGATGCAGCGTGCGCAATGTAATTCGTTTTATTTATTTATTTATGTACTTACCTCCATTCGGCCATATGCCGGAGTTTACTACCCCCCACCCGGCCTCTCCCCTGCCCTGCCCCGCAGCACTTCCTCTAGGAGCCGCTACTGCCATTAACCTAAAATCTTTTTAAAAAACCTGTTCTAATGAAAAAAAAAAAAATCCTAAAATTCTTTACATATATAAAAAATTATTTTACACCTTCAAAATATTAATAATTAAAGATCTTATCATTTTAAATAAACAAAAACATAATAATGTAAATTATAGCAACGTAAAATAAATTATAAAATGTAATAATACATATACTATTCCCACTACAATTTATACCAAACTATTAAAATAAATATATAAATAAATTACTACTCCCACGTCATACAACTCAAAAATAATAAAACTGGTTACAATTTAAAAATCTCCCTCCAATAAATGCAACAGCAGTAAAAGCGTTGGATTGCAGATAGGTGATATTTACTATACCAATTCCAGCCAGTACAACAGTAGGAAAACTGTTGGACTGAGAAGGGATACATTTACTATTCCCACTCCAATAAGTGCAACAGTGGGGAAAGTGTTGGATTGCGTAGGGGTAGAATTTACTATTCCCACTCCAGTCAGTACAACAGTAGGGAAAGTGTTATATAGCAGAGTGGTAATATATTCTATTCCCACTCCTGTCAGTACAACATTAAAAACAAACAAAATATCTTCACCAAATTAAACTTATTTTAAAAACCAGGTGAGTAAAACAATATATAAATATTATAAAATAAGAATATATATTTAATATGATATATTTTAAAACAAAAACATATTACAATGTTAAATACGTATCACAAGTACCTACAAATATTATTATAAATAAAATACTACAATATATATATTTTTTCTTTTTTTTTATTAGTATAGTAGCACCATTGTTACACTTACACTTAACATATGAGGAATTATCAATCATCCATAGTACGTACAGAAAATGAAGAAAAACCATCTGTAACCAATGTAGAAACAATAAAGAAAGGGTAATTCAATCTCCTTGAAAGAAAAAAAAAATGTATTACTTCAGGCGAAGCAATATATACCGTTATTTACATATCTAGCAAACAAATACCAACATTTGAAAAGTAAATTGCAAGCCTGCCTGTATAAAAATAGATAAGGAAAGAGTGATCATGCTGTCAGTGAGGGTCTGTTATCCACCCTGCCTTCCTTCCATCTATAAATGGGTGCCCAAATACGCCTGCCAAGCATTCTCCCTCTTCTGCCCTTTCTCTCATAGATCCCCTATTCAAGATTATATATAGCGAGCAGCCTGGCGAGCCATTGCTGAAATGTTGGGGCTGTTTGATCAAGCCAGGCAGAGGCAATGCAGATTCGCAACACAGCCATGGCCAGGAAAAGGAAGTAGTGAGACGAGTCTTGCACTTCACTACTATTTGTTCCCAAAAGCATTAGTGCAGGCGTGTGCGAGACCTTTCAGTTCAATGTTTGATATAGAAATTTTTCAATTGCTCTCATTAAGATTTCTAACCGAGGGCAAGTTGAAAACATAAGACTTAAATCAGCATCAGGGCTGTCACTGCGGGGACATCTAGTTCCTTCCTGTCACCCCTCACTGCGCTATCTTTGCCGGAGTATAATACAATGAAAAAATTGTTTTCAAATGTTGAGCTTGCAACCCCGCGGAGCACAGGACAGTCTGTCTCATATCTAAAGATTTGAAAAATTTGTCTTGATCAACACCAAGCATGTCTGCCCATTTCTTCCCCTGCTTATCAAAATCATCCTGCTTTAGGAAAGAGAGTTCTGCGTAGATTCTCTTAATGCTGCCGTTCTCACCATCTTTTACAACATCAAGGATTTTAACTTCCCTGAAGCCATTCAGGCTGCCTTTTTTCCCTCCTAGAAAACTACGCAGCTGGGGATATTTCAAAACAAATCTTTTATCAATACCAAATTTGTCCTGGATATCGCCAAATGAACGGATTCCCTTTGGCCCTATGAGATTCCCTATTTTCCAGAGTCCACACTCCTCCCACTCTAGCATTATGGTATCAGAGAAGATTCCTGGAAACATAGGATTTCTGTACATCTGAGTATAAAAGTTAATTGTCCCTAGGACAGTTTTTTTTGTTAACTCTGCCGAAATCTTTAATGCTGCCATCAGGGTTTTAAATGTTGTGTTTTTTAAAGTACCTGGGTTCGCTGAATTTCATGAAGCAATTCCCTGCATCCTCCCCTAGAAATAACTTATATTTATCTTGCGACCCCGTTTTAATCCAAGGATCTGTGACGCTCCCACCGATTAGCCCGCACATGTTTCGAAAAGCCGCAGCCCACTAATACATTCTGAGGTCTGGGACTGCCCAGCCTCCTCTTTCCCTTTGTAGCGTCATATACCTTAAGGCCCTCCTTGTTTTTCCATGTGCCCATATGAACCTCTTCAGGATGTTTTTGAGTGTTGTGAACCATTGTTTCTCGAATTCTAGCCGTATAGCTCTAAAGAGGTAAAGTATTTTGGGTAAAAAGACCATCTTGACCATATTGCACCGACCGACCACCGACAGATGAAGATTATGTATTCTGTCGAAGTCTTTTTTTGCCTTCCGAATTACTGGCTCGATATTTCTCTCTACCTATTGTCCCAATTCGGGTTTAATATTGATGCCTAAGTATACGGCTGTATCTGTCACCCGAGGGTCATCCAAATCAGCCATCCTATTCTTGACTATCTATGTCTTTTGTCTATTAAGTGTATACCCCGAGATCCGTCCGAAAGCTTGGTCTTTTTCCCCGATTGCGGCTATAGCAGTTTGAGGGTCAGAAGTGACCACAGCGATGTCATTTGCATAGGCCAGGGTTTTTGTTTCCAGCCCATGATATCTAGTTGACTTAATTCCATTGTTGGCCTCCAGCTTCCTGATCAGAGGGTCAATGTACAGGACAAAAAGAAGGGTTAAGCACCGGCAGCCCTGCCTAGTGCCCCGCATGATTGATAGTGGTGCGGTATACCCCCATTCAATCTTAATCAGGCCGTCGGTGCTTTGTACAGAACCTGAATTGCATTAATAAAGCAATTCCCAATACCAAACCATTTCATAACCGCCCACAAATAGTCCCAGGAGACCCTATCAAATGCTTTTTCGGCATCCATAAGCATCAGAGCCATAGGGTACCCTGAGACTTCGGCTGCATCGAACACATTTATGACCCTGCGAATGTGCTGTGTTGTTCCCCTCCCTGGTACAAACCCATGCTGATGGGGGTGGATCGTTTTACCAATAATGGAGTTTAAACGGGTCGCCAAGGCCTTAGACAGTATTTTAGCATCGCTGTTCATAAGCGAAATTGGTCTATAAGACCCTGGCTCTCTAGTTGGTTTGCCCTTTTTTAAGAATATTGTAATATCCGCCCCAGCCTAGGATTCGGTAACAGAGCTCCCTTGCTGAGCTTAACATACAATATCTACCAGGTCCAGCCCAATTACATCCAGAAAGGTTTTGTAGAACTCTAAAGGAATCTGGTCTAGTCCAGCTGCTTTGCCAGAGGGGAGGCTACCAAGCGCGCCATAAATCTCCTCCTGAGTCAATGGGTTCTCGAGTAGCTCCGCATCTTCGGGGGCAATATGCTGTATAGGAATTTCGCTTAAATACCCTTGGATTGGACTCCCCTCCGCTCGTTGTTCCTCGCAACACAAATTTTTATAGAATTGCTGAAATACTTCCCAAATCCACTGGTGAAACCTTAATTAGATTCCCCCTGGTGTCTAAAATTTCGAGAATCTCCCCCGCCGCGCTCTTTTGTCTCAGTCGTGCTGCCAGGGCGTGCCCCACCCGCTCACTGAACTCATAGCAGTGCTCCCTCCTAGCAAGGAACCTTTCCACTACCTTGGCTGCAGTAATATCCCCTATCTCTGCCTTAACTAAAGTAAACCTAAGTAGTATGTCATCCAATGGTTTGCCCAGCGTCAAGGCAGCTGCAAGCTTTTCTTCTACCTTCATCAAGGTCTTATGAAGCATTTTCTCTCCTCGTGCCTCGCTCTTCTGCCGATACAAACTATCACTCAGTGTCTCCCCCCTGACCCCAGCTTTAAACATGTTCCAAACCACCCCAGAGCTGGCACTCTTCCTATTAATATTCCAGAACACCTTGATCCAGTCATTCATATGGAGCACATACTTTGGATCCTTTAAAAGCCCTCTTTCGAAAGTCCAGACCCTCTCTGGCCTTCCCTCCCCCCGCAAAAGTAACTGTGAAAATTAAAGGATTATGGTCCAATATTATCCGGGGATGTTTCTGTATTCTGCACCTAGAAATTAATAGGTGTGAAACAAAGAAGTAATCAAGTCTGACAACTGACTTATGAAGGGCAGAAAAGAACGTGCTGCCCGGGTCAGCAGGCTTTAGGTGTGAGCACACATCAGTGAGTCCCTTGTTCTGTACTAAATTAGTAAGGGCCCTAAAGACCTTTCTCTTCCGACCCGTGTAACTATCTCCCGTTCCCCCCCAGAGTCCACCTAAGCCATTAATGTTGAAATCCCTGCACTTTATTACTGGGGTAGGCCACAGTGCTAACTCTGTATCCAGAAATTCTAAAAGCTCAGGATCATCCCCGGTCGAGCCGTAAACTGAGCATATAGTAAAATTAGCGTCATGTAACATACATTCTACCAGCGCCCAGCGACTCCACCTATCTGACAAGTTTCTTTTAAAGGATATATCTCCCCTCCGTGAGAGAATGGCATACCCCTCTTGTTTTAGTGCCTTGCTTGGTATTAACAATAAGTTTAAACCCTAACTGTTCCATGATACTGCCTCTAGTGCCCTCTATGTGGGTCTCTTGTAGACATAAGATGTCAGCACGGAGTGTTTTCAAAATGATTGCAGCTCTTTGTCTTTTGGCCTGGTCATTTAAGCCACATATATTCATTGAAGCAACTCGGATACTCATTAGCTGGAATTATTCAGGTTACTAATCAAAATAATAACTTTAATATATCTTTGCACTCCTTTAGCAATTATTTGGTGAAACATTATTTTTTCATTTCTTTTCCTGTTTGTCAAATTAATCCTCAAGTGCTGTGTTGCCCCTCTCACCCTTCCCTTCTCCCCTGGTCCCCCCCTCCTCATCCCTCTGGCCCCCCTTCCCCTCAACACCCCTCACGAGCAAGTAGGTCGGCTATGACCTATGTGTGGCAGCCGGTACTCACAAATCAAGTTGCCGCAGAATCCCCACCCGATCCCAAAATACACCGTTGTGTTTCGCACCCAATGACATAAAAATAAAGAAAATAGAAACCATTTACATTTACATTTTGACCCTAAAGATTCTACGGAGCCATACCACCTCCTGAGTAAGAAATTTTCAGCCTACTGTAGGGCCCCCTTGAGACAGCCGCACCCCTCCAGAACCCCCCTTTACATCTTTCAACTCATTCATGTACTCCTGTGCCTTAATTTCAGAAGAAAACATTCGCACCCTCCCATTCAAGATAACCTTAAGCCGAGCAGAGAATAACAAATATGCTTCACATCCGATCCCCTGGAAGGGGGCTATCATCTGCCGGAGCCTCCATCTCCTTTCGACCGTTATATGACAGAAGTCCGGCCAGCAAAGAATGTGTGCCCCTCAAAAGTCCGTTTTACGTCTGGCCTTGCTCTGTCCAGTATGGCCTGCCGAAACAGAAAATTACCGATATAACTTAGAACTGCCCTGGGCCACTCCACTTGCGCCACAGTGTTACCTTTCCTTTGTGTCATCGGGAAGCGATGCACCCTCTGGACCTCCATATCCTCCATTGGGAGTGATCAGGAAATGCTCCCTTTAAAAGGTTTACTACGAATGACATAATATTTTCCCCTTCAATGTTTTCAGCAAGGCCCAGCAATCTCACGTTGTTTCTTCGCTCCTGATTCTCAAAGTTTTAAGCTTCCAGAGCACATCCTCTGATTGCTTATCATGCGACTCCTTGTATGTCTGCAGCTTTCCCACTTCCTCTTCCAGAGTTGCTGTTCTTTCCTCTACATGAGTTACCCTTTCTGCCATATATTTGCACAGTTTATTCACTTTTCGCAGGGACCCCTGCTGTTTTTTAGTGGCTTGATGCGCCCTGCGGCTCTCCTGTCTGGCTTCACCCTGCATCTGTTTTAGGGTGGAGTAAACAAAGTCTAATGATGGTGGAGCAGTAGAGTCAGAAGAGCTAGCAAGCCCCCCCTTGTGCTGAGACCTGCCCCTCATCTTCATAGATCTGACTAGTGGCAAGTAATCCCACTTACGTTTGCGGGCTGTTGCTGTATCCAGTTTAAGAAGACTGGCTCTAGATTTAGCCTTGCCTTTCAGGCTAGAGGTCTTGCTACGTTGCGCCCTTTGGGTAATGGAAGAATTCCCTGACTCAGACCCTTCTGATGTATTACCATCGCTTGTAAGTGAGATATCTGTGTCATCGGTAAGAGAGAAAAATGTATCTCCCTCTGGTGATCCAAGAGCTGATTTAGACCATAGTGGGATTAGGTTTTGGCCCATAGCCCTCCCTGAGGCATAGCAACATTAGGGACATCAGGCATAATAGTTTGTCTTTACCTTTCTCAGCAGTCTCTGTCCCTGGAAACAAACCAACAGGTTCGGGTGCGCTTCTACCGTTGTCAACCATGCTCCCTGGTGAATCCTGTGATTCCTGTAGAGCCTGCTGTTCAGGCCGATTGACAGCCTCCACAACCTCCTCTCCCTGCAGCCCCAGCTCCAGTCCGGGCTGCTGCTGCAACATAGTAACCGTGGGAGGTGGAGCCATGCCTGTCTCAGCCGCTCCCCTTGTCCTGGTCTCAGTTGAGTTGAGGACGTTCCCCGTTCCGCCAGCAGATGCAGATATCGACAGGAAACCCTCAGCAACCATTGGCTGCCGCAGTGAGCCCTCCGCACCAGCCGCTCGCAGCTCCCTTCGTCCCCCCATGCCTCCATCTCTCGCCTTGCTGCCAGCCTCCTCAGTCGTTTTAGAACATGCTCCACGCCAAGGTTGGCCCGAGCCGTGCACTGCCGTAGTTCCTGCAGCGAGACTTCCTTCGTGGATTTGTTTGTTTTTGGGCCCATCGTCCCTTCGTGAATCGGGCACTGCTGGCGTGCTCTGGCAGTGAAACCGATTCCCAGCAGCACCTTGATTGCAATGGCCAGTCCCCTTGATCTCCGACAGAAACCACTGTACAACCCCCACAAAATCAGCCGGTCAACCAGGTAAGTGTGGAGCGGCATACCAGCACTGCATCTCTATATCTCTATATCTCCCAGGGTGAGAATTCTACAGCGACTCTCACAGCGGTCAGTCGGCGGCCATCTTGTTCCCCTTTCCACTAAAATAATTTCCATACAAAAAAATTTTTTTATTTAGAAATTATTTATTAACAAAAACATTAATTATTACATACATTTAGTTCAGTTACTTCCCACCCTATAACACCACAAAACTCACAACCTGCACCTAAAAAATTATTTACACTATTAATATAAATATTAATTCAAATAATTTTCATTTATTAAATATTATTCATTAATTATAATTAATGTACTTCCCACAATATACCCCCACAAAACACACAACCCACATCTAAAATGTAAAAAAAAAAAAAATTATTTGCACAATTAACATAATTATCAATTAAACAAATATGATTAATTAAAAGCCAAATTATAATTCATTAAAATTAATGAACTTCCCACCCTTTACCCCTATAATCCCCACAACCCACACCTAAAATTAAACATAAAAAAACTTAATGACACAATTAAAATGAATTTTCAATTAAATAAGAAATAGTAATTAACAACTAATGATAAATTAATTAACATTAATTTACTCCCCACCCTTTACTCCTATGAAACGAAATCAGCACTTAAAATGTCATTAAATAATTAAAATAATTCATTATGATTTTTTAACAGCAATGGGTTTGTTGGATGTTTGGAGAGCATGCAATCTGTACTCCCTCCAATACACCTTTCATTCGGGTGTGCACAGGAGTTTATCTCACATAGATTATATAATTTGTAGAGCGGATCAGCTCTCCCTGTTAATCGAGGTGGGACACCTCCCTAGAGGCATCTCTGATCATTCTCTGGTGGTAGGAGATAGTCCCTCAGACAATAGATGTGAGATGGTGCCTAATCCCTGGTATTCACGACTCCCCACGATTCAGGAAGGGCTACTTGAGACGACAGAAAATTATTTGAAAGAAAACGTGGGCTCAGTGGAGTCAGCCTCCACTTTGTGGGAGGCATATAAAACAGTAGTTAGGGGACAGGGAGTATCCATGGTTGCTGGATATAAGAAAGAAAAGCAAAAACAGCTGCTTACCCTAGAAGGTGAAATAGCCCAATTGGAGGAAGAACAAGTGATTTTAGTATCCCCTGAACTCAAACATAAATTACTTCTTAAGCAGAAGGAATATAGAGATATAGCAGAAGTGGTGGCTAAGGCTCACTACCGGGCTACGCAGTGTCGGATTTATGAGATAGGGGGATAAAGCGAGCAAGCTTCTAGCGTGGCTGGACCGGCCTGAGCTGGCCTCTAGGTGGATATTTGAATTTGTCATGGAGGGTGGGGACCGATTTAATGACAGAAACAGCATTGCGGGGGCCTTTGCAGAACACTTCAAAGTAATATACAAACCTGCAGGTAAATCTTCAGGGGAAGAGTCAAGAGAGCTGTTATCTACCCTTAGACTCCCGGTGTTGGATGATGCGGAGATGGAGGAGCTTGAGCTTGACTTGACCAAAGACGAGTTTACCAAGGCAATTGGTGCCTTACAATGGGGAAAGGCGATGGGACCGTGTGGTCTTCAGATTGAACTATTTAAAATTAATGGGTCTACCATAGCCCCATTTTGATTTAATTTAATATCTTTATTGCATTTTATCTGTTCTGATACATATAACCCAAGCATCGGTACATATAACACTCATGGCAAAATTATTGTTGTTATGTTGCTGTATACATAAATCAAGGTATTTCCATCTTACAATCATAGCATGTTCTGCATCTACAGCGCAGGATTTGGCGTGCATTTGTAAATTAACATTGGCATTGACTGCCCACATATACTGTCATCTCTAATTGAAGAGCAAGATGTGTCTACCATGTGCGCCTCTTCCCAACTGTGGTCATCAACGTGCAGGTATATCGATTTTCGTAGAGGTACTTGGCCCACACTCAGCTCATCTTTGTAATCTCAACACACAATGTTTCATGGGCAAAACATGTATTTGCCATTATGATTTGCTAGATATCTTCATTTTTAAACATTTTAACCACAACTTGATAAAAACAAAAGAGAATCAAAAGAAAAAGAGATATCAAATATCTAAAGGAATATGCAGTCATTATATAGAGTGCCATTCGAGTTTAGTCGTGCCTAAGCTGGTGTGTTTGTAGTGAGTCTGAGCTGCTTTTCCTGTTCTATATACGGTTCCATGGACACTAGGGCAGCCTGTGACTAAAGTCATGTCAATGAAATGTCATTAAGGAATGTGGGGTCATTGCCCAACCCGACAGCTGTGACTGGCGCCTCCTATGGTCGCAGCGTGTCTGTTTCACTTAAGCGACAATTTAGGCATTATCCCCTACTTGTTGCGTAAAAGGTGCATGTAATATAGCATTAGGATGTGCAAGGGCTTTGAGGATACCATCCCAGGATTGTGCAATGGGGTACTTCCGACGCCCTGCTGTTTCTTCCCTGTGAAGGATAGTGCTTTCTGCCTGTGCCCATACCTCTAGGGATCTTATCCAATTGAGTACCTCCAGGGGATCCTTGTGCTTCCATCTCTTAGTTATCAGTCTTTTTGCGGTTATTAGGCCTAGATCACGAAATCTAGAACTTACTTTATTAGCTTTAGTTCGTTTGTAAAATCCCCGGATACAGACCTCCAATGTGTTAGGTACCTTGGTGCTGCTGCAGTTTGTGAGTGTCTCTGTTATCGTGCGCCAGTAGGACAGGAGCAGGGGGCAACACCATAGCATGTGTAGAAGGTCAGCGCTTAGAAGCCGGCATCTCGGGCAATCGCAGGTTTTGATGTTAAAATATTTATTAATCTTATCTGGTGAGAGATACGCTCTATGCAATGTATATGTTTGTATAAGCTTAAATCGTGAATTGCGTGGTATGTGTGTGGCGCTGGCAAAGACACGTTCCCATTCCTTGTCGGTCCGGGGTCGGCCTCTGTTCTCAGGCCAACGTGTACAGAGTCTCTGCGGTGGTTTTGATGCGTGGATAAGCAGGGCTTGTACTAGCCAGTGGATCACATGCGACCCCTCCCCCATTACATGCAAATACTGCATTAGCTGATGTGTCGGTGGCTCATTTGTCAAATCTCCCCATGCTCGTGTCAGCGTCCGTATGATGGCTGCATGTTGAAGGAACTGACCCACTGGCAAACCATTATCTGCCATCAGGGTCTCAAAAGGCAGAAGGGCACCGTCCACGTATAGGTCTCCTAGCGTCTCTGCTCCTGCCTCCGTCCAGGATATCAGCGCTGCGTCTGTTACAGAGTCTCTGCCTCTGGGTGTCCCGATAAGTGGCAGTATTGGGGCATAAGGGACCGTATCTTTTGTTGAAGGCTCCTCCGGTAACATCTATGAGCTAGTTCAGTATGTATTTGTGTCAGGCGGGGAAGTTTCGCCAGTGGGTGAAACAAACTATAGATCTGAGTCTGTGTCCATGATGATGACTCAGTCGCCGTGTCCGTCAGGTTCTTGCTACTCAACCACTTTGTGACCCATTGTAGCTGTGCGGCTAAGTAATATATTCCAAATGAGGAGCTGCCAAGCCACCACGTTCAGGTGGCACATATAATTTCTGTAGTGCTATTCTGGGCCACCCCGCATTCCAGATCAGGCCTCGGGTTGCGTTTACCGTAGCCCCATATTTAATAGCCATGTATGAAGAAAGTGTGGTTGAGGGTATCCTCCCTGAAACACAAAGATTGGCGTATGTGGTTGTGATCCACAAACAGGGCAAACCTCCGGAACGGTGTGATTCATACCGGCCGATATTGTTATTGAATCCAGAGGTGAAAATACTGGCAAAGATCTTGGCCTCGCGATTGTCGCCCCTGCTCCAGAAACGGATCCATCCTGACCAGTCTGGCTTCATGCCGGGCAGAAACACGCTACTCAATCTATGAAGACTCCAAGGGGTCCTACGCAGGGCTAGGACTTTACAAGAAGATGCAGTAATCATGTCCCCAAATGTCAAAATGGCATTTGCTTTGATAGAATGGCCCTATCTGTTTGCAGCGTTAGAACAATACGGATTTGGCCCGAAGTTTCTGTCATGGGTGTGCCTCCTGTATTCGGAGCCCCTGGCAAGAATGACGGTGAACAGGGGCTGTTCGGCAACTTCCCCTTGCATAGGGGGACACGACAGGCATGTCCACTCTCCCCATTTTTATTTGCTTTGGTTCTTGAACCGTTGGCAATCTGGATCAGGGGGACCCCCTCATCAGAGGTTTAAACTGGACAATAGACTGTGAAGATAGAATCTCCCTCTATGCAGATGATATCTTACTGTATTTGGCCCGTCCCTATTTTGCAATACACAGATTACTCCACATATTCACCCTGTTCCAGACTATACAATAAACTGGGATAAGTCCCTTATATACATTCTTTCTGGGGAGGATCTTCGGCTACCCGCACACTGCGGTGCTAGAATTGTCACAGAAGGTTTTCATGACTTGGATATCTATGTTACGACGGACACTGTGGCCTTTTATGATAATAATTTGGCCCCACCGCTGCACCATCTACAGACTGACGTACAACACTGGAAGTCACTGCCACTCACGTTATTGGGCAGAGCAGCCTTATGTAAAATGATGGCTTTGACTCGATTTGTTTATGCATTACAGAATACGCCCTTCCCTGTTTCACCCAAATATTTCCAGGCTGTAGAGTCAGAGGTCAGGACCCTTCTTTGGAACAACGGTATTCCCTGTATCTCCTTGGCTAAACTCACGAAGAGCTGGACCGATGGTGGAATTGCACTTCCAGCACTCAAGAGTTACCACTGGGCCTCCCAATTAGCGGTCACTAAACACTGGGTACATTTGCCAGCAAATGAACCCGCTTATAGAATGTATAGGTACAATATGGTAGCTGGCTCTTATCAACGGGCGTTGTATGGAGGACGGAGAAATGCCTCAGAATATACTCCGACCGCAAACCACAGTTGTTTTATGGTACGCAGCGACTTCCGCCTTGGGTTGGAAAAACAAGATTACCCTAGCCACCCCCCTCTTTGAGTCTGATAGATTGGGGCTCCTGGCACACAGCCCGGGATTTCGTAAGTGGGACCTCATTGGGCTTTCAAAAGTAGGCGACTTATGGTCGAGAGTTAAAGTGGTCCCCTTTAGTGACCTTCAAAGAGACTATAATCTAAATCCAGGGGAACTTTCCGATACCTGCAAATTCGTAAAAGGGTATTTTGAGCTCCCCACAATGTCCCCGGGGGTGTGGCCAAGTGGGCACGTATCTACATCAGTGGTGGGAATGCCCGAACATACATTTATATTAGAAGAAAATAACCTAAAAAATGGGGGCGGTTTACAGCAAAAGTATGGAATTCACCCCCGACTCTGCCTCCTTAACATTTGGGATGTGACAGACTTGACGGCTAAAGAAAGGAACTGGGTTTCCCTGGGAAATGTAGTTGCGAAACGTAACATAGCTAGAGCTTGGAAGGGAGACACGGCACCCAAACTCTGGGACTAGGAAACTGATATGGACTGGTGTATGCAGACGGAGAGGGTGATCTATGAAGGGAGGGGTTTCCCCTGAAAATGGACAAGGATCTGGGGGGGACTGGAACAAAGCGAGAGGAATGCTATGTGTACCATTTCTTGATCCCTCTATACAGGAATGTATAACTCCGTGAAATTATTGGTCATAATGTAAATTGACAATATGTAATGGAATGGTAATGTTGGAATGTACTGACAAATTGAGGGTGGTTAAGGTACTACAGCACGATGTAACTTTATCATACGCTGTCATAAGTTTGTTTTTCTTATTCAATAAAAAGAATGTAAAAATAAATGAAAAATAATTCATTATTAATCATTAATATGAATTATGAACTAATTATTAATAAATTAAAAATAAATTACTTCCCACATTTTTATTACAAAATAAACACAATTACTTATCAATTCATTCATTAATATTACTTGACATCTAATTACTAATTAATGAAAAATAAATTAATTCCCACTCTCTCCCCCTATAACCCTGCAACCCACACCTAAAACAAATTACACAATTGACATAATTATCAACTAATTAATTAATATCAATTAATAACTAGTTATTAATTAATTAAAAATTAATTACCTTTGAACCTTTACCCCTATAAACAACCACAACCCACAAATAACATTCACCAAAAACAAATTGAAAGCACAATTAACACAATTGAATATCAATAAAATAAATATTATTACATAAAAAATAATAATTAATTTATTATAATTAAATTACTTTCACCCTATTCCCCTATAAACCCACAACCCAGTACAGAACTAAAAAACACTAAATTTTATTAAATAAAATTTAATAACTACTAAAAATGTAACACACATATTAAAAAAATATAAACAACAAAACTTATACAAATAAATTACATCACATACATTTGAAATATATACTAAAATACATAACACTAATTAAAAAACGATATTTTAAACAGCTATATTTTTCCAAACGATATTAATGACGTCTATATTTTAAAAATCGATATTACTTACCTTCAAATTAATATTCTTGTCATCGATATTCTTGCTGACGATATTTCCATGTCACGATATTTTAGACTCGATATTTTGGCATGGGGATTTTTTTCCCCCGATATTCTGTCTAAATACCGTGTATAAGCGGAATAGAGAGTAGCACAGTGGTGTAGAGCAGAGTGGTGTAGAGTGGAAGGGCACAGAGTGGATGGGCAAAGAGTGGCAAAGCATAGAGAGTCATAGAGTGGGGTGGCAATGAGTGGAGTGGTGTGGTGGGGAGTACAGTAGAGTAAAGTTGAGTGGAGTGGCATAGAGGGAGTTGCATAGAGTAAAGTGGAGTAGATTGGGGTAGAGTGGAGGGGCGTAGAGTGGGGTGGCATAGAGTGGAGTACAGTGTTGCAGAGTGGAGTAGAGTGTTGTAGAGTGGATTGGCATAGAGCAGAGTAGAGTGTTGTAGAGTGAAGTAGAGTGGCATAGAGGGTTGTAGAGTGGATTAACGTACAGTGGAGTGTCTTACAGTACAGTGTTGTTGAGTATTGTGGAGTGTAATAGAGTGGAGGGTCACAGAGTGTCATGAAATTGATTAGAGTAGCTTAGAGATGAGTACAGTAGCACTGAGTGGAGTAGAGTAGGATGGCCTAGAATGGAGTAGAGTTGGGTGGTGTAGGTGTAGAGTAGAGTGGCGTAGAGTTGAGTGGTGCACAGTGGAGTGGCGCAGAGTGGAGTGCAAAGAGTGTCGTAGAGTGGAGTGTCGTGGAATGGTGGGGTGTAAAGTGTCATAGAGTGGAGTAGAGTGGTGTAGAGTATTGTAGTGTGTCACAGAGTGGAGGGGCATAGAGTAGAGTGGAATAAAGTGTTGTAGAATGGAGGCTCATGGCGTGGAGTGGAGTAGATTGTCGTAGAGTGGAGTGACGTAGATTGGTGTAGAGTGGAGTAGACTGCCGTAGAGTGAAGTATCATATAGTGTTGTAGAGTGGAGTGCCATAGAGTGGAGAGGCGTAGAGTAGAGTAAAGTGTTGTAGAGTAGAGGCTTGTAGAGTGTTGTGGAGTAGACTGTGGTAGAGTGGAGTAGAGTGCCATAGAGAGTTGTATCGTGGAGTGGTGTAAAGTGGAACAGCATAGAGTAGAATGGAGTAAAGTGTTGTAGGAGTGGAGACTTGTAGAGAGTCATGGAGTACATTGTCGTGGAGTGGAGTGGTGCAGAGTGGAATGGAGTGCGGAATAATGGAGTGGCGTAGAGTGTTCTAGAGTGGAGGGGTGAAGAGTAGAAATGCATAGAGTGGAGGGTCATGGAGTGGAGGAGCTTAGATTAGAGGGGTGTAGAGTAGAGTGGAGTAAAGTGTTGTATGGAGGAGGGGTGTAAGGTGGCATAGAGTTGCGTGGACTGGAGTAGATTAGAGTAGAGTAGAGTGGAGTGAACTGCCATAGAGTAGGGTGTCGTAGAGTGGAGTGTCGTTGATTATAGTGAAGTACAATGTAGTGGCATAGTGTAGAATGGAGTAAAGTGTCATAGAGTGGATTAGAATGGCATAGAGTGGACTGGCGGGTCATAGAGTGGAGGTCATATTGTGGAGGTAATAGAGTGGAGTAAAGTGGCATTGAGTGGAGGTGAATAGAGTGTCATAGAATGGAGTAGAGTGTTGTGGAGGGGCGTAGAGTGGAGGGCCCTATAGTGGCATAGAGTGGACGGTTATAGAGTGGAGAAGCATAGAGTGGATGAGGGGAGAGGGAGGGGCGAGGATTGGAGTAAAGTGTTGTAAAGTAGACTGGAGTGGCATAGCATAGAGTGGAATACAATGTCACAGAGTGGAGTCAAGTGGCGTATAGTGGAGTAGCACAAAGTGTCAGAGTGGAGTATCATGAAATGGAGTGGTGTAGAATGGAGTAAAGTTGTAGAGTAGAGTGGCATTGAGTGGAGTAGAATGGCCTAGAGTTAAGTAGCATAGCATTCTATAGTGTGGCATAGAGTGGTGTGGCATAAAGTGGAGTAGAGTGTCGTAGAGTGGAATGGCATAGGGTGGAGTAGTGTGGAGTGGAGTAGAGTACCAGAGTGAAGTAATGTAGAGTGAAGGGGCATAGATTGGCATAGCGTCGAGAGGAGTAAAGTGTTGAAGACTGTGGTAAAGTGTCGTACAATGCGGTACAGTAGAGTTGTGTAGAGTGGAGTAAAGTGTCATAGAGTGGAGGGGAGTGGAGTTGCATGGAGTGTCGTAGAGTGGAGTAAAGTGGTGTGGAGTGTAGTAGAGTGGAGTGGTATAGAGTGTTGTAGAGTGGCACAGAGTGTTGTGGAGTGTCGTACAGTGGTGCTGAGTGGTGGTTTAGAGTGTAGTGGCGTAAGGTGTTGTAGAATGGAATGTCGTAGAGTGGGATAGAGTGTCTAAGACCAGAGTGTCCTAGAGTGGAGTGGCATAGAGTGTTGCAGAGTAGAGTATTGTAGAGTGGAGGGACTTAGAGAGGAGTAGAGTGGCTTAGAGTGAAGTGGTGTAGTGTCATATAGTGTTGTAAATTAGAGTGGCATAGATTGTCATAGAGTAGAGTGGTGTGGAGTGGAGTGGTGAAGTGTAGCATTGATTAGAATGACGTAGAGTGGAGTGGTGTAAAAGGGGGTAGGGTGTGATTATGTGTCATAGCGTAGAGTGGAGTAAAGTGTTGTAGAGTGGAGAAAAGTGTCATAGAGTGCAGTACAGTGGAGTGGTGTTGAGTGCAGCGCCATGGAGTAAAGTGGTGTGCAGTGTAGTAGGGTGGAGTGGCATAGAGTGTTGTAGAATGGAGTGGCGTTGAGTGGCGTCGATTGGCGTTGAGTGTCGTAGAGTGGCAGAGAATGTCTTAGATTGGAGTGTCGTAGAGTGATGTACAATGGAGTGACGCAGAATGTTGTAGAGTGGAGTGTCATATAGTGGAGTGTTGTAGAGTGCAGTGGCCTAGAATGGAGTGGCATTGAGAGGAGTAGAGTGGCCTAGAGTGAAGTGGAGTAGAGTGTCGCAGAGTATTGCAGAGTGTAGTGGCGTAGATTTTCATAGAGTGATGTTAAGTGTTGTAGATTGGAGTGGTGAACTGTGGTATTGAGTAGAGTGCAATACAGTGGAGTGGAGTAAAGTGGAGAAGGGTGTCGTATAGTGGAGAGCCATAGAGTGGAGTGTTGTAGAGTGTAATGATGTAGAGTGGAGTAGAGGGGCCTAGAGTAGCCCTATAGAGGAGTGGCATAGGGTGGATTAGAGTAAAGTCAGAGTAGAGTATTGTAGGGTGTAGTGTCGTAGAGTAGTGTGTCAGAGTGGAGTGGACTAGAGTGGAGTGGAGAAGAATGACATACAGTGGAGTACAGCGGATTGGCATAGAGTGGAGCACAGTGGTAGAGAGTGTGGGGTGGTGTAGAGTGTAGTAGAATGGAGGGGTTTAGAGGGGAGTATGTATGGTGTGGTAGTGCACTGCCAAAACTGATAACACATTTTCAATTGAAATGACTATTACATTTGCACAGACAGAGTTTTACTGACAAAACTATACAGCGTACAAAAAATAATTTGTGGAAATTGCATCACTTAGGGAATTGATTTGTTATGATCATATTAAAATATTTGCTTCCAGCACATTTTAGAATTCCAAACAAAAGTTGCTTCAATTGTGCTTTCCTAATTCTGACATATACTGAAATATTTGCACAGTTCTTTTTGAGACATTTAAATATTTTTGTGTGCTAGTAAAATCCTTTCCTTTCATGCCCCCAGATTGTCAGATAAATCCTCTCACTCTGAAGTTAGAGAAATAAAAGCAAACACCAAGCTCCCTTGGAAGACAGAGCCTGACATTTGACCTCTGTCTCTGAATGCACAGCATATGTGACAAGATAAGAACTAAATTTAAAGGCCTTTATACATAAATCAAGCACTCGTGGCACCTTTGAAACAGACGATTAGTTTTTCACTTGAATGCGCTGCCCTCAGGGCAGCAACAAATCGCGGCTGCCCTGGGGGCAGTGCATTCTTAGTAATTTTTAAAGGTGCGCCTTGGAGAAAATACACAAATTGCACCGTATACATAATAGGCCCCCTGCTGTATATCTACAGCACATTTTTATTTCAATGTATACCTCGTAATTATGAAATGCTGAGATGCATTATAGAAACACCTCTCAAGTTTGAAATATGGATTACTTTAAACATTATATGCAGTTCTTAATTTGTAAAACAAAATTGCAGGGGGCCCAAGGTTTTTGTTAGGAACCCACTGCTAGTGCTGCTATTGCCGAAAACCAAGGCTGTTTATTTTTTAGTCATCCTCATCCCTGTTTCTTACAACACTCCAGTCTCCCTGCCTCTTTGCAGGTTCTGTTTCACATCTGCTTTCTTTCTTCCTTAGTCGATTCTTTCCTATATTTCTCTTCATCCTTCTTCATCCCATTTCTGCCTTTCTCTCTCTTGCTCAGGGTCAAAAAATGATGATTGGGGGTGGGCGATAAATTCTGCTCCGCTGGCGGAGTTGATGGAGTTTTGGCCACTCGAGTTCCAGCCAAATTCCACAAACCACCACGTGGCTGAGTTTATTCTCTCACGTGGCTCACCAATTTACCGTTTATAAGTTGGCAAGCGAGAATTGGTGTCCCCTAGCACGATTTTCAGGCACTAAGACCATGGTACTCATAGTACGGCCCGCGGGCCGCCAGCTGCCTGTCAGGCCTTCCTTGGCGGCCCAAGGACCTTGCAGGTAATGTACCCATGGCCCCCCAACTTTTCACGATTTCACCAGAAAATTGGGCAAGTGGCGCTCGTTGCTATTTGCTTTGCCAGTGCAATTTTGCAAACGTCCAGACTTGGGAAACCCAATGTTATGAGTGACAGAAGAGAGTAGAGAGAGGGAGAGAGAGTGGAGAGAGAGGGAGAGTGGAGAGAGAGAGAGAAAGAGTGGAGGGAGAGTGAGAGAGGAGGGAGAGAGTGGAGAGAGAGAGAGAGAGAGAGGAGAGAAAGCGAGTGGGGAGAGAGAGAGTGGAGGGGGAGAGAGAGAGTGGAGAGAGAAAGAGTGGAGAGAGAAAGAGTGGAGGGAGAGAGAGTGGAGGGAGAGAGAGTGGAGGGAGAGAGAGTGGAGGGAGACAGAGAGAGAGAGGAGGGAGAGAGAGAGAGAGAGAGAGGAGGGGGAGAGAGTGGAGACAGAGAGTGGAGAAAGAAAGAGTGGAGAGAGAAAGAGTGGAGGGAGAGAGGGAGGGAGAGAGAAAGTGGAGGGAGAGAGAGAGAGTGGAGGGAGAGAGAGAGAGAGTGGAGGGGGAGAGAGAGAGTGGAGAGAGATACTGACTGACTGACCGAGAGACTGACAGAGAGACTGACTGACTGACTGACAGAGACTGACTGAGAGAGAGAAAGTGACTCCGAGAGAGACACAGAGAGAGAGAGAGAGAGACTGACTGAGAGACAGAGACTGACTGACTGACTGAGAGAGAGAGAGACTGAGTGACTAGGAGAGAGAGATTTACTGACTGACTGAGAGACTGACTGACTGAGAGAGAGGCTGACTGACTGACTGAAGAGAGAGAGACTGACTGACAGACTGACCAACTGAGGGTGAGAGAGGCTGACTGAGGGAGAGAGAGACTGACTGAGGGAGAGAGAGACTGACAGAGAGAGAGAGAGAGAGAGAGAGAGAGGGACAGAGAGAGAGAGAGAGAGAGAGAGAGAGAGAGAGAGAGAGAGAGAGAGAGAGAGAGAGAGAGAGAGAGAGAGACTGACTTTGAGAAAGACTGGCTGACTGAGAGAGACTGACAGAGAGAGAGAGACTGACTGAGGGAGAGAAAGACTGACTGACTGACTGACTGACTGAGGGAGAGAGAGACTGACTAACTGAGAGAGAGAGAGAGAGAAAGAGAGAGAGAGAGAGAGACTGGCTGAGAGAGAGAGAGAGAGACTAACAGAGAGAGAGAGCCTGACTGACTAAGAGACTGACTGACTGAGAGCGAGAGAGACTGACTGACAGAGAGAGAGACTGACTGACTAAGAGAGAGAGACTGACTGATTGAGAGAGAGAGAGAGAGAGAGAGAGAGAGAGAGAGAGAGAGAGAGAGAGAGAGAAAGAGACTCTGACTGACTGACTGAGACAGAGAGAGACTGACAGACTAGGAGAGACTGTCTGACTGACAGAGAGAGAGAGAGAGAGAGAAATAGAGAGAGAGACTGGCTGACTGGGGGAGAGAGATAGAGAGAGAGACTGACTGACTGAGAGAGAGAGAGAGATTGACTGACTTAGAGAGAGAGAGAGAGACTGACTGACAGAGAGAGAGAGAGAGAGCGAGAGACGTCAGTGCTTTGTGAAGTCAGTACTTTGTGCCAGAGGGAGGAAACAACAGAAGATTACTGTAGGGGAGAAGCAAGGAAAAGAGCATGAGCTAGAAATGGGCAAAACTAAATAAAGAGAGACATATAGGGGAAAGAGCAGGACATGCACTTCCCTGGAGTGGTAAACACAAATGGTAAAGAAATAAAAGAAAAGTTGTTAAGCTGATATCAGCATTTCCAGGAAACAACTTATTCAATCAAGGTAAAGCCAAATTCCTCTAGGAGTGGGACCAGAAAAAGAATAGGGAGAAAAGACAAAATCAGGAACTGGCAATAGAATGGACAAAAAGCCTTGCAATCATGAGCAGGGGGCCGAACCAAAGCCCACTCTATGTAATATTGTATGAAAAGCTGTGAAAGACTTCTGAAGCTGTCTATAGCGAACCCACAAAACTGATCAGAACAGTCAGATACACTGATAGTGCCTATTGGTAGTAGATCCAGGGTGTGTGATGGCAGTGTGGTAGCGTGGATATGAAGGTGTCCGCCTTGTAGGATGCTAAGGCACCGGAACTGCAGCCAACAAGAAAGTCACCTGTCATTTTGCTAATTTCTAAAAAACCTAAAGCACGAAATACTTCAATGCATGCTAACAATTATTTGTTATGCATTTAAAGCTTTTCTTATATGATAGCATATCACAGATAAAGATGCAGTAAGTAACATTAATATTTGACATACAGCATTACTGTTGACAAAAGGTAACCCTTACACATGTCAGGGAGAAAGGATGAAGTAAACCGTGAAAGAAGGGATGGTCTTCATCACCATGGCAGTTTGTCGTATTTGTATTGCTTCAGCATGGCTGGATCGCCATCCCCGACCTTCCAGCAATGGCAAGGGCGTTTCTTAGAGGCTGCACTATAAGAGTGTAAAGGGAGGAAGGTCAGGCGGAAGGGGAAGAAAATCTGGGGGGCCCTCTCAGACTGGCCTCAGCAGTCATGGAGTTTGCTCCAGGAATAAAAAGTAAACACTTGGAGTCCTCTTGACTTTCTTCAATTTTTGGTCCTTGCCTTTCCGCCATTCCGTTAGCAAGACATTGCAGGCTATTGTGGGGTTAAGGGTGGGCCAAAAGTAACCCTGTGATGGAATTGGGGTCAAAGTGTGTATGAAGCTATGCAATGCCTCTTAAGATTGCTATTGTCTGTTAATAAAAATTTATTATTAAAATGTGTTCTTTGTAGTTACATCTGCTTTTGAAATACAGCATTGTCACATTGTTTTGAAACGGGTTTGATTTTTGTACTCTAGCCCTGCCCCCCCTCACTGACCCCACCCCAACCGATGCGGCCCTTGGCCACAAACCACACTGTAATTTTGGCCCCCGACGAAAAGTTTGTTAGTACCCATGCACTAGGAGGACACCCGACGAGATTTTCCCAATGCGGGCAGTCGCGGATGTTCGCCACCATTTGTGGTGAGAAAGTTGCCAATAAAGTAGAAAATCTCCTTGAGCAGCAGCCAAACCAACTCACGATCCAGCGCCCGATGATGCGCTGTGTGGTGCAGTTTCCGTGGATTTTTCAATGCGGAACAAGCTCCTGGAGCTAAAAATCAGTGTGAGCAACATAATCTCTGCATAATCTCTCAAAGTTTTCAAGTAACTCCTCCGTATTCCCCCCACGAGTTCCACCCACCCCTAAATGGGTCCTGTCCACAAAAATGAGTGCAGCCGACCACTTCCTTTAACAAACTGTAAAAATTAGACACTGATCCTACGACTACCGACCAGTGACTGAAGTGAAAAAAATAAACAGCAGAACTATTGAATAAAAAACTCAAAAATGAACACACATTCCTTCTTCATAAAAGCATTGCAAAGCTAATAGGTCTGGTCTATTCAGACAGTGGTGAACCTATACACTCAGTACCTCATAATACTTAATATCTATTGGTCGTCCTTTCTCTTGTACATCCATTGTTGTTTACTAAGAAATAGCAGACATATGCTTGCAATGAACAATATGAACAATGAGGAAAAAAATAACATAACAGTGGGATGCCACTTTGGGAAAAAAAAGTGCAAACAGTGCATCATTGTTCTTAGTTCCAACATGGGGGTCGATTACGATGCTGTCCGGAAAGGCTCCAAGGTCTGCCGAATCAGATTCAGAGCCTGTCTTTCCGACTGAATCAGAAAGCTTTCCGAACAACTGATTCCGATGTTCGGAAAGCGTTCAGACTTTCCGAGTCGGTTTCGACTCGGTTCCAGATGCCATTTAGAGGAATTGAGTGACTGAGCGATTACGATTTCAAATTCGAACAGCCTTTCCTAATCAGTTGTTCCGACTCGGATCAGCTGTCAGAATCTGACTTTAGGGGCCTGTAGCAGGCCCCCCTTCACCCGGAGCCTTCTGAAAGGGGCCCATGGAGGTACCCAAGGGACCCCCCTTTGAGGCCATGCGTAGTGTGGCAGACACCAAGGGGTGCCCGCCACAGGGTGCACGATTTTCCCCAGTCACTCCTTTATTCAATGGGAGCCTGTGTATTTGGTCGGAACACAGGCTCCCATTGAAGTCAATGGGAGTCTGACTGAATGGTATCCGGAACCATAGCAATCGGTTGGTCGGACTCCTCGAATCCGATTCGGTTGGAATCCGTTCCGGGACCGATTCAGTCGGAATACTTTCCAGACAACATCGTAATTGACCCCATGGTCTCTATCTTTAAAAGCAATGTGTTGTCCATCTTAGAACAGTAAAATATGCTAGGCACAAAACCATTCCATGATGGCATCTCAGTAAACAAATTTACTGAGCTTCAATTATAAAATGTGATTGGACATAGTATATCTTTGTTGTAATCAACCACGATGGTAGACATATTTATTCTAGATGTGGCAGCTATCTTGGGAAGGTAAAACAATGATGTACTATGGACACCATTCCAAGATTATCTCACGTTTTAAAGCGGTGGTCACAATGGGATGCAGCACACTACAGATTAAATGAGTAGCATGCAAGTAGCCCTTAAGCACTCCTTGGGGTTGTGCTGAAGCCCAAAACAAAATAAAAAAGAAAGGAAATGGAAGAAATAACAAGAAGCTGTTTAACCCCTTCGCCGCGGCACGAATTCCGCCGCGGCGCTGGGGGGGGGTTTGGGGGCAGTGCGGCGCCGCTGTGCTCATGACGGAACCACGCCGTCATGAGTCACGGCGAGCTGTGCTCATGACGGAGTGGTTCCGTCACGACTCCGCCCACTGCGCTAATCGCCCGCACAGGTGGGGAATTAGCGCCGCGTGGGCGGAGCGGCCGCCAACGGCCGCAGCATGACGGAACCACTCTGTCATGAGCACAGCTCGCCCGTGACTCATGACGGCGTGGTTCCGTCATGAGCACGGAACGGGTTAAAGGAGTCAGCTGACAATTAGAGGATTATTAGCCCTGGCACTGAAGCATGCTCATTTTCATGCACGTGTACTTGTGACCAGGTGAAATGCAATCACTCACAGCACAATAGAGATACATAGCTGAACAGACGCCGCTCCTCGTGGGAGTGCTGCGGGGCGGGGGAGAGGAAGGGTGGGGGTAGTAAACTCCGGTTAAGGCCGAACGGAGTTCAGTTAATAAATAAATAAATAAAACGAATTTCATTGTGCGCGCTGCAATGCAGCGCGCGCAATGAATTTTGTTTTATTTATTTTATTTTATTAACTGCACTCCGTTTGGCCTTATGCCGGAGTTTACTACCCCCACCCTGCCCCTCCCCCACCTCACCGCCCCGCAGCACTCCCACCAGGAGCCGCCACTGAGTAGGGCTGTTAAAATAAGAGCAAGAAATGTCTCAGCTCCCACCCAAGATAAGATAAATGCCACAGCACTGGGACACCCCGTTGGGGGTAGCTGTGCGCTTAATAAAATTATTTACTTATTATTATTATTATTATTATTATTATCATCTAAGCAACTTGGGCGCCAATGTGCGATGTAATCCTTCGGCTAAAGGTTTAGAATTATTAGCCATCCACTGAAACCTTTAGGTCACAGTCCTCTTTCTATAGTTGTGTTCTCAGTCCTAGTCACTGGAAAAAAGGTGCCATACAGAATGCTAAAATCTACAATGTCTGTCGTGATGCATCTGCTTTTTCTAGTTTCTCAGAGGCCCTGGGCCCAAAAAGAGACAGTTCGAAGAGTTTTAAACCTAGGCACCCGCGAGCGAGACTGACAAAATGGCATAAAGGTCAGACATCGTGTATGCAATACAAACACCATACCCAATTGGGACCTGGTATTGACACTGAAACTAAAATGATGTACGGGGACCAAAGACAATAATTGGCATCCATTAAAGGGTCTACTGCGGCATCAGTGGTTGGTGACAAGTGGGGGGAGGCTCTCGACAACCGCCCCATAGGGGACCAGTTACTATCGTTCCTTTAAACGACTCATTGCAGCAGGGACTTTCTGTAGCAGCTGCCACGGTTTAAATGTGGGGAGAACCGGTGTTGAAGTTTGGCAAGTGGAGAGTAGGTATTCAGGGATCTACATCTTTTGAATGGCATGTTGTCGTCATTCTGTTTTTTAGGTGGCAGGGCATTCACAGGATCTGGGACACCACTGTAACCGTATTTTCAAACCTCAATATAACCAGGATAGGAAGGGTTAGAGGAATATTCCAAATTGTAACAGAACCAGTGTGAGAATCCCCAGCCTGAAGCTAAGATTAGAGCAACTAATTATGTGGCAATTAAGGGTCAATGTATGTGGCAGGGATGACCGGGTTATGTAGCAGAGCTTTGAATCTCACATTTTCCAGCTGGGAAAAGCAAATTAGGCAACATATTACATGATTAAAGGCCAATTGTTTGGGTTATTTTGACATTTATTTTGCAATGGGTCCCAGGATCTAAACAATCCAATAGTATACGCTACATACGAAAGAAAACTATGCACACATCACCAGGCCCTATTCAAAATGCTATTCACCAATAATCGTTGATTTTCTTGCACGGAAGCTCAATAGTGACATTATATTATCATTGTCCTTCCTACTTTCCAGAGTAAAATCAATCAAACATTTGTAGAGCGCGCTACTCACCCGTGAGGGTCTCAAGGCACTGAGGGGGGGTTGGGAAGGGGAGCTGCTACTGTTCGAACAACCAGGTCTTGAGAAGTCTCCTGAAGGTCAGCAGGTCCTGGGTCTGTCATAGGTGGATGGGGAGGGTGTTCCTTGTCTTGGTGGCAAGGTGAGAGAAAGATCTGCCACCGGTGGTCGTTCGGTGGATGCGTGAAACTGTGGCGAGGGCGAGGTCAGTGGAGCGAAGCTGGCGGTTGGGAGTGTAGAAGGTGAGTTGTTTGTTGAGGTATGCTGGTCAGGCGTCGTGGAGTGCTTTGTGGGCATGGATGAGGAGCTTGAAGGTGATCCTCTTGTTGACAGGGAGCCAGTGCAGGTTAATCAGGTGGGCAGTGATGTGGTTGTGGCAGGGGATGTCGTGGATTAGGCGTTCTGTATGTGTTGGAGTCTCTTCTGGAGTTTAGCCGTGGTTCCCGCGTAGAGGGCGTTGCCGTAGTTCAGCTTGCTGGTGACGAGGGCCTGGGTGACCATCCTTCTGGTTCCGGTGGGGATCCATCTGTAGATCTTGTGAAGCATACAAGGGTGTTGAAGCAGTAGGAAGAGATGCCGTTGACTTGCTGGGTCATTGACAGAGATGAGTCCATGATGAACCCCAGGTTGCGTGTGTGGTTGTTGGGTGTCGGCGCTGCTCCCAGTGAGGCCGGCCACCAGGAGTCGTCCCAGGCAGAGGGGGTGGAGCCGAGGATGAGGACCTCCGTCTTGTCCGAGTTCAGTTTCAGGCGACTGTTCTTCATCCATTCGGTGACGGCCTTCATTCCATCGTGGAAGTTGGTTTTGGCGGAGGCGGGGTCTTTGGTGAGGGAGAGGATCAGCTGGGTGTCGTCAGTGTATGAGATGATGTTGAGGTTGTGTGATCGGATGATGTTGGCGAGCGGTGTCATGTAGACGTTGAAGAGGGTTGGGCTGAGGGATGATCCTTGGGGTACGCCGCAGGTGATCTTGGTGCCTTCGGATCAGAATGGCGGGAGGCGGACTCTCTGGGTTCTGTCGGTGAGGAAGGAGGTGATCCAGTCCATGGCTTTGTCACGGATTACTGCGTTGTAGAGGCGTGTGCGCAGAGTGTGGTGGCAGACATGTCGAAGGCGGCCGAGAGGTCTAGGAGGATGAGGGCCGCGGTTTTACTGTTGTCCAGCAGGGTCCTGATGTCGTCGGTGGCAGGGATGAGGGCGGTTTTGGTGCTGTGGTTGCTGCGGAATCCGGATTGGGACGAGTCCAAGGTGTTCTCTTCAAGGAAGCGGGTCAGTTGTCTGTTGACGATCTTCTCGATGACTTTCTCCGGGAACGGGTGCTGGGAGATGGGACGGAAGTTCTTGAGGTCCTTTGGGTCTGCCTTGGGTGTTTTGAGTAGGGCGTTGAACTCTGCATGTTTTCAGCTTTCTGGGAAGGCGGCGGTCTCGAATGAGCTGTTGAAGATCTTTCTGAGTTGGGATGCGATGATGGAGCTCGCTTTGTTGAAGTTGTGGTGGGGGCAGGGGTCTGATGGTGATCCGGAGTGGATGGTGTTCATGGTTTTGATGGTGACTTCGTCATTGATGTGGTTCCAGGAGATCAGGATGCCGGTGTGGCGGGGCGGTGGGTCTAGGGTGTCGGCGGCTGTCGGGGGGGTCTGGATGTTGAAGCTGTCGTGGATGTCTATGATCTTGCAGTGGAAGAAGGTGGCTAGAGAGTCGCAGAGGTCGCAGAGTTAGTTTAAGATTTTGAAGCATTTTATACAATGTGTAATCAGTGGAAAACAAGCCACATGCACACACTTCTCCTAATAAAAGAGGCACCTCTATTTATCTGCACATCCCAGTGATATTTTAAAATATGTATTTAGTTTCAGTTTAGCTTGTCTTCCCATTATATGTCAACTAGAAGCTCCTCTTCCCATTAAGAAGCTGACATCTAGAGCAGAGAATTATATTTCAAATTTATCATTGATTCATCTCACTAGAAGGCCCTTAGCATACTAGACAGCAAGATAAATAAAAAGAGAATGCGTTTGATATATTTCTAAACCATGAGTGCCCTCTTACGAAAAACTTTCTGATGTGAGAACACTTTCAAATAACTGAGGCTTAGAGAGCAATATCTAAGTGACTGACAATATTTGTAGTGTATACATTAGAAAGGAGGTCTCTTGGCATGTCTGTCTTGTGAACATGAATTTGTGAGAAAAATGAAACACAAGTTTTTCATTTAAAATTAAGAATATTTCTTTCTATACTTTTAAAATTACAATTAAGTATATAAGGTTTCCATTTTCAAAGGCTACATAAAAAATAAAAGCTATTCCAACTGACACATCCTTACATGCCAGAATACAACTGTTAACAGTTGGAAGGAAATCAGTTCTAATTTCTAATTTAAAACACTTATAGAGCGCGGCGTACACCTTGCGGTTTCTTGGCGCTGGAGGTTCAGTAACTGAGGAGGAAAGACCGTGGAAGAGTGGAGTAAATTTTTAGACGGGGAAAGCCTGGCTAAAAAGAAAAGTTTTCAGGTCTCTACGGAAGGAGAGGTACTGAGTGGCAGAACGGAGATTATCTGGAAGTGAGTTCCAGAAAATGGGGGCCAAAGTTGAGAAGTTAGAACCGCCCCACTTTTTGCGTGAGAAGCGGGGGGTCTGAAGAAGGGACTTGGAGGAAGACCGGAGATTTCTGGCAGGGACATAGGGTTTAATTAGTGAGGCGATGAAAGCGGGGGCAGTGCCCAGGCGGGCCTGAAAAACCATGCATCCAATCTTAAAAAGGGAGCGTTGTTTCACGGGGAGCCAGTGAAGCTTTTTTAAAAGGGGAGTGGAATGATGGTAGCGTGGAAGGCTGTATATCAGCCTGGCCGCCTGGTTCTGGATAACTTGGAGTCTACGCAGGCTGTATGCTGGAATGCCATGATAAAGGGCGTTGGCGTAGTCCAATCGTGAAATTACCAGGGCGGCTATGATGATCTTAAGTGCCTGGGGGGAGAAGAAGCGGGAAACGGAACGGATAGTACGGAGAGTGAGGAAACAGGAGGAAACCACGGAACTAATTTGTGAGTGAAGAGTGAGCTGGTTATTCATTTTAACACCCAAAGTTTTGACCACAGTGGAGGGGGATGGTGCCGGGCCAAGAGAGGGGGGCCAGAAAAGGGAGTTCCAGGGGCTGGATGAACCACCAGTGAGAACCAACTCGGTCTTATCAGGGTTCAGTTTGAGATGGTTGTGATTCATCCAGTCCCTGATGAATGTCATAGTTGACTGGAAATTCGAGACCGAAAGGAGAGAGGGGGACAGATCAAAGATGAGCTGGAGGTCATCCGCATAGTTGTAAACAGTGACCTCCAGCTGCTGGAGTGCATAGATAAGAGGAAAGATATAAAGATTAAAGAGTAAGGGAGAGAGAGAGGAGCCCTGGGGGACACCACAAGTGACAGAGAGAGGGGTGGAAGTGAAATCGCCTAGTCGGACCGCCTGAGTGCGGTCCCTCAGAAAGGAGGAGAGCCAGACCAAAGCTGATCCCCTGATGCCGGCCGCCTTGACACGGGCAAGTAAGATGGTATGGTCCACTGTGTCAAAGGCGGCGGAAAGATCAAGGAGGACCAGTGCCTGGTAGTTGTTGTCATCCATACCCTTTCTGAGGTTATCAAGGACTGAGACTACGACCGATTCGGTCGAATGCCTGGGGCGGAATCCTGCCTGGCGAGAGGCCAGCCCCCCATTTGCCTCAATGTGAGCGCTCAGTACCGCGGTGACATGGCGTTCCATCACCTTGCCCAGAAAGGGCAGCAGGGAGATGGGGCGAAAATTAGCCGAGATGGAAGGGTCCGCGCCGGGTTTCTTAAGCAGAGGCACTATGGTAGCGGCCTTAAGTACAGGGGTCACAACACCCTGAGCCAAGGAGCTGTTAAGGAAAGCAATAGGGGGGTCAGGGCAGCTAGAGTAGATTTGCTGTAGGATGCGTGCGGGACAGACATCCGCCGGAGACCCCGACTTTACTTTAGGGAGTATTGCTAGAAAGGATTCCTGAGTGAGGGGAGGGAACAGAGTGAGAAGATTCTGGACAGTGGGGGGGGAGGGATCAGCGAAAGCAGGCGAAGGTAATGGGATATTGGCCTTGATAGTTGTGATTTTGTCCATGAAATAGTGATTGAGTTGATCGCAGAGGGGCTGGGAGGGTGGGATTTGGGACGAGGATCGGTCAGAGAATGCCAGGTCATTCACAATGCCAAAGATTACCCTGGGTTTGTTGTCAGCGGACGTAATTTTCATGGAGAAGTAATCAGTTTTTGCAGCCAGGATTGCTGATTTATATTTAGCCAGTAGTGCCAGGAAATGAGTTTTAGATGAAAGGCTGTAATCTTTCCTCCACTGCCTCTCCGCCCGTCGGGCACTCAGTTTGAGTTCTTTTAGGTGGTCATTAAACCATCTATTGGAGTCCTTGAGTCGACGAATGGAAATGCGACGTAGAGGAGCCACTGAGTCGCAACCTCCAGCCAGCCAGATGTTAATGGCCTTGGCTTGAGAGGCAGATGATAGGCCAGAGAAGGAGGGAAAGGAATTGCGGAGCAGGGAGGTCAAAGAGGGGAGATCCAGCCTGTTCCAGTTCCGCGCCCAGGTGTTTTTTGCACGCGGGGTTTTGGAAAGTGGGTTATAGGGGATTGAAAAAGAGATAAGGGCATGATCAGACCAGGGGCAAGGAGAGACAGCCACCGAGGCCAATGGAAGGTTGAGAGACCAGACCTGGTCGAGTGTGTGCCCGTGAGAGTGAGTGGGGACAACTATATGTGACACGAAGTTAAAAGATAGTAGGGATTCTGTGAATTCCTTTGAAGCAAGGCACTCGTGTTGGTCCGAGGGCCAGTAATTAAAATCCCCCAGCACCAGAACCGAGGCATAATTGACCACCAGATTGGCCAGTAGGTCTTGAAAAGCAGGTAAAAATGAAGGTGAGGACTGAGGAGGACGGTACACAAGAAGGCAAGTGATGGGAGGAGAGGATAAGAGGGAGCGGACTACTAAGAAATCAGCAGGGAACATAGGGGGAAAAGGAAGTGATAAAAAATGCAAATCTGACCTGGCGATTAAGGCGACCCCACCGCCAGCCCTGTTCGCCGGACGATCGGCACGCAGGGCCACGTAGGAAGGCGGAAGGGTAGCCAGGAGGGCGGGGAGGGAAGAATCACAGTACCAGGTTTCGGTCAGGAGCAGTAAGTCCGGTTTCTCGGTATCGAGTAGGACGTACAACTCGTGGTGGTGCTTGACCGCTGACCTGGTATTGAGTAAGATGACAGACAGTGCTGGGGTCGTGGGACAAGAATCAGCCAGGGGGGGGCACGGTGACAGGGGGGTGCGTAGCGGGGGTAGCGGAAGTATGGGGAGGGTAGGAGCAAGGCCTAGTGAAGAGACAAGACTATGGACAGAATCCGGGAGTGGCCACAGGCCTTGAAGGGCGATAAGGTCCTTAGATGAGTAGGACAGGATTTTGGCATGGTGCCGTGCCCCTGGCCCCGATCGGCCGCGGACGGGCGCAGACGGGCTTGACTTATGCGCGACTTCGGCGCGAAGTCGGCGCTCCCGCTGCGCTCGTCCGCTGCGCGATCTGAAATGGCACATTGTTATAGGTGGCCGTAAGGGCGGAAAGGGGGCGTGGCCTGAAAGGTGGGCGTGGCCAGCCGGCAGGAAGGGCGTCACGTGAGCGCTTGATCCGCTACCCGGAGCCCTCGAAGTGCATCAAAACAAATAGCAGCAGGTGAGTTAAAAGCACACAACACACAGTCTCAAATGAGCGTCTCCCGGCTTTCCGCCTCAGGAGATATGAACCCAGTGGGCGCTCGAGCGCTGGCGCTTAAAAAGGGCGGAAAGGGGGCGTGGCCTGAAAGGTGGGCGTGGCCAGCCGGCAGGAAGGGCGTCAGTTAATTGAGCAAAGTGTTATGTATAGTATGTATGGATTTTTATTGAGCGCAATTTCACCCGAAGGTCTCAAAGTGCTAGCCTACATCAGAGAACGGAGGAGGAGAGGAGAAAGAAGGACCGACTGAAGAGGAGAGAATCTCAGAACAGCCAGGTTTTAAGAGACTTGTGGAACTTTCTGTGGTCGGTCTCTGTGCGAAGATGAAAAGGGAGAGCGTTCCACAGGGTAGGGGCAAGACACGAAAAAGATCTTCCGCCATTCCTTGCAGTACGGATCTTGGGAGTGATGAGAAGATGTTTATTGGCCGATCAGAGAGTTCTGGAAGGGTGATACCTTTTCAGTTTATTAACAAGGTAGTGAGGGCCGTGGCCATTGAGGGTTTTGTGAACTAGACAGTTGACCTTGAATGTTACATGTTTTCTGACAGGGAGCCAGTAAAGAGCTCTCAAACTACGAGCTGAGGAAGATCGAGGTGGTAGGTTTAATACTAGTCTGGCCGCCGTGTTTTGAAGGACCTGGAGTTTAGTTAGACGCTCTTCAATGATGGAGGCCAGAAGAGCATTGCCACAATCCAGCCAGCTAATGATTAGTTCTTGCACCAGAGGCAAACGTGATGACAGTGGGACCTATTTAAAGATCTTACGAAGGCTGAGCATTAGTCTGAAACAGATGCTGGCCACATGGTTAACGTGGTCAGACATGGAGAGTCGGTTATCAATCAGCACTCCAAGGTTATGAACTACCGACTTTGGAGAGGGACATGTGCCTAGGTTGGGAGGCCACCAGTCACTTGACCACAAAGTTTGTGCTTTACCGAAAATAATAATTTCGGTTTTACTGGCATTGAGTTGCAAGTGATTGTTTAGCATCCAGCAGTGTATGTCAGACATACACTGCCTGAACCGGAGTTTGGTGTCAGTGGGGTCAGGACCGAGCGTGATCAGTAACTGAGTATCGTCGGCGTACGATACTGTGTCAAAGCAGTGTGTTTTTATCACGCTAGCTAAGGGAGCCAGGTACAAGTTGAAGAGTGTAGGGCTCAGAATGGAGCACTGGGGGACACCCTTGTCTAAGGGTTGGCTGCTAGAGGCAAATGAGCCCATCAGGACTTTGGAGGATAGATCTGTCAGGTAGTTCCTTATCCCGTTTAGAGCGAAGCCCCAGATACCCATCTCTCGCAGGCGATTCAAAAGAGTGAGCTGGGAGATGGTGGCGAAGGCTGCCGACAGGTCGAAAGGACCAGGATGGCAGACTGTTAAGCGCATCTGGACCATTTTAATTTTAATATTGTATGGGTAGACAGGGGTGTGCAGTTCCTCACGACCATGCGTTGTAAGAGCAATTAGTGTTCCAGTTTAAGGAATATGCTCCAATAGGAGAGCAAGTGCCCTCACACACTCTGAGAGGTGTCATGCTTCATTATTGGGCTAGCTCCTCATTGGGCCATCGCTGAAATGCCCGACAGACACCCACTAGGGGGCTCTATGCCGGAGATCTTTTTATAGCCGTATGGTGAAGTGGGGGTGTGTGGGCTTTAGTGGTGTGTGTAGAGTGGTGTTAAAGAGTGGGTTAAAATAGTTTCTGTGATGTTCAGTGTCAGATTATTTAATGATTGATCTCACTAACCTAATTAAAAATGTATAGTGCTAATTTAGGATATAAAGGCCCTAATGAGCAGCAAAAGCGAGTTGTTCAAAAATAAGGTCAACATGTTTCTCACCTATGTCTGTCCAGATGGATCAAGTGGTGGTAAGAAAACTACACTACATACTGACAAGATTCAATAATTGGTGCATTGTATTAAAGTAATCAGTCACACATCAGGTCACACAGTAATATTGTACCTTGATCTGGATAAACCCTGAGAACTATAGAACTATACATTTATTTAAAAATGACATCCACATCATGCCGTTCCCTCACGTGCTAAGTGTTGCTCCCTCCTCCACCCCCCAAACATGTCTCTTTCTTCCACCATCCATCTGTGCTTCCCTTTTTTTTGGTTTGTATTTTTTATTGTACTCCACATTCTCCACCTCGACCTGCTCTGTTGTTCCCTCACCCCTTCTCACTCCCCATTGGCCCCCTTTACATTCCTCTATTCCTTCATTTCTCCATCACCCACCATTTACATTTTTTGCGTTATAGAAAAAAAATGTTTTTTTACAAATTTTTGGACTGTCATGCAGCTTTAATTTGCTCCTGATTCGCTCCTTTTCCAAAATGCACTTTCATACATGTTAAAGTTATTTGCTTTTAATTTACCACTCCAAAGGTTGATGTCGGCCTTCTTAGTAATGGTAAATAGAAAAATAAGCAAATGGCAGCTGTATCATGCCACATACATGTGCATTCATGGTGACAAATGTGCACATATATGTCATCATGCTGCGTTGCTCTAGTGCATTGAGCCCCCCCACACACACACACATGATGAAGCATATGTGCTCCCATGTCATCATACCATTTTTTTTTTTACCGTTGCCACAAAGCATTGGCAAAAAGCATTTTTTTGTCATTTTGCTGATGCTCAGGAACATTGGTAAAAAGCATTGGCAAATGCAACCTGCCTGCATTGGCAGCTCAAAGGCAAGACCTATTGGTTTTGCCAATGCATATTTTCAAGTGCTTTGAGGTATCCATTGGTTGCCCTAGAACTTTATAAGACACTAACTAAAATGATAATATGGAAGAGTGGCACTCAATGTGCTGTGGTGCTACTTAAAATACAAGGGTGCTGCTTGTGTCTGCTATGGTGTCACTCATTGTGTGGGATGCTGTCCAAGATCTCTGGGTGTCGGGCACGGTGTCGGTACAACTCATTGTGCCAGAGTGAATCAAAGGGTCCACCTGTACTCATCTTCTTTACATTTGGGTTCAGCCTCTGTGTCCAGTAGCCTTAGAGACTCGCTACAGGTATTCAGAGACGAAGTCTAAGGGGGTCATTTAGGGTTTGGTGGGGCTTATGTGCCAGAAAACATGCAGTTTGCGCTCTCCATTTACAGGTGGGTGAACTGCTCTACAACAGCGGAGGTTCTACCACCGCTGCGGTTGCCCTATGATTGGCGCAGATTTGGTCCACTGTGAGCCAGATTTGGGGTAGGCTGACATGGTCCACTCTGGCTTAGTGCTTCCTATGGGAAGAGTGGCCTACAGCATGCTTGCACTGATGAGACTAACAGGTCTAAGAGCTCACTGAGAGGATGGATATGAGAAAGTGCCACTGGGATTCAGGCCTTCCTAGCGGGGCGCGGTGGGAGCCATGCCACACAAAGAATTCAACTTTACCATATGAGTGCTTATGCACACATAACTATTTGATATTTACTTGCCATTAAAGTCATGGTGCTCATACTAAATGGTTGTGCTGTAACAGGCGACATCTAAGTTCTTTGGCTTAATCAAAACATAATAGCATTACAGTGTAAGTCTGCATGTACCCCTCGCCCCTCCTGGGACATACGGGAGGGTCTGAAAATCCTCTAGATACACTCTTCAGCACATAGACCGTAGGTACCCGCAAACATTTTCTCAAGGGTCTCAAAATATGGTCTGTGGTGTGCCAGCGGTGTGGGAGTGGGGCTTTGCAGGCTGTGGTGGCAGGTAAGGTGGGTGTTGGGGAAGTAAAGGATGTACATAGTGTGGTCAGTTAATCATGGAGTTATTTTGAGGGTTTCATTCCAAACTTCACTTCAAATAATACTCCAGTCTCTAGAAGAGTCATAGATTTGGCTAAACTGTGTTATGCAGTATCTGAATCGCTAACCTTCTACCAGCCTTCTACTTGCTATCGCTATCTCGGCAGGGTCAAGTGTTAAAAAAGAAGTAACTTCAATATTGAATTGGAATGAAATTGAATTGTACAATGTAATACCAAAAGAACCAACGAACAATCCTGGCTTCCCCACTTGACCAAATGGTGTGATCCTAGGCAGTTATATTATTTCACTTTGCCCCCCTTTTTTCATTTCTCATGTAAGGGCACATTAAAATATATGTGTTCAGAATATGCATGGTACAAAACTTTCTATTGTGTTTGATTTAATAAGCTATAATGCTGTCCATGTATAAGAGCCCAGGCCATCCACATGGTTCAACATGACAATTGACTTGCCTCTTAGTTAACTATTGGCATAGCTATCAGGGTGGGGGGAGGGGAGGGGGCGGTTGCGCAAATGTTTCATTTGTGAAAACTATCACTTTTAAAAAATACTTCTCAATGTACTGAAGTAATCTGATGTGCGAAACGCTTCTACATGTTAATGAATAATCTTTTTGAATTTTTTACACGTTTGTGGCAAGATGTCTTAAGAAATGTATATGCTTCTAAAGCTAAGTGGTGCAGGACACTTTTTAATTTGCTCCTATTTTTAACTTCAGTTTTCTTGTAAATAAACGCTTGCACATTTATTTAACATCGTTCTGGAATTTTGTACACTTTTGATTGACCAGCAGCCCAGTGTGGTCGTCCAGCAGGGGCCGCAGGTGAAGGTCAGGTGGGCCGCGCGTGCTTTGAGTATCACTGATCACAGACAATGGCAGGCCTCTCCTGGTTACCGGTTCTAGGTGTGCAACTACCTTTCTTACCAATAGGGATGGGGCCACTACACCTCAGCCTGTGGCATCCATTGTCAATCAGGTCCATATGGGCATAAGGGCTGCACAGGCAACTGAGAATGTCAGCATTCAACCAAAATGCCTAAAGATAGAGCCACTGGAATTATGCAGCAGTAGAAGACCAAATTACGTAGCAAGGTTTACTCCATCAAGAGTCAAGTTAAGGCAAATCGTGCTGCAAGTAAGGGCCACCACTTTCCATTAAGACATCTCTGCATAATAGTACAGTACATTTTATACTGTGTTTGTGTCTTACTATGAGTTACTTTACTATTCAGCTCATGGCATCTTGAGAAGAGCTACAGCATCTATGCCATTCTTCTACAATTTCAGTGCCCTACTGAAAAAACTGCAGTTTTGAGAACCACGGAGCATATTTACAAGGGCTTTATCTTTGCTTTTTATGGCGTACAAAGCCAAAAAAGAGGAGATAAAATCAGCGCCCTATTTACAAGAGGGTGCTAACATGCATAATCGCATGTTAGCACCCTTTTTCCAGCGTCTCACTTTGCATCTCCAATGAGATGCAAAGTGGGCGTTACTGGGCGTACCCAAGATGGACTACCTTGCAAATATCGCTGATATTTACATCGCGATATTTACGAGGCAGTCCACATGAATTTAGCACACATTAGATTTTGGCGAAAACTGCAGTTTTCGCCAAAACCTAACGTCTGCTAATAGGACTTACCTATCCCTAACATAGGGGGTGGATTATGCTGATATGACCCTGTGGGTCGTATCAGCAAGGTTATCGCCCTTTTGCAGGGAACAACGCTGGAAAACCAGCGATGTTCCCGGCAAAAGGGCGATAACTTCGCTATCTCTGGAATTTTTATTGCCCTGGAGTAACGCGTTGTTAATAACGCGCTACCAGGGCGATAAATACCAGAGATAGCCTGCGATAATATAATTATCGCTAAGCATGGCCAACGATAATTATTGCTGCCCGTGCAACAAACATCCATGAACCCCGTGAGACGAGACGCTGTGCGCTCCAACCAGATACGTGCCTCCACTTGAATTATATCAACAGTGAGAGAACCATTGACCTCGTGTGAAGTAGTCCAAAAGATTTGTACCACACGGAATGACAGCTGGCAACGATTTGGAATGATTTAAACCCAAAATCTCCGTTTCAACGGGTGTATGAAGCACTAACCGCCTTGCACGTATAAATCTAAATAAGAATTGATGAATCCTCATTAGAAGATACTAGTGCAACAACAGGGATGAAGTGAATTGAGACACTCTCCCATGGCTATCTAGGACAATGAGTAAGAAGCCCTGTTTCTGTATTGATTTTAACCAATAGTGAGAGCTGTTTTTAATGTGTTGGTCCTGAAGAAGGTGTTGTACATTAGACATTACACCGAAACGCGTCGACAAGAGGACACAATTGTATTTGCTGTTTTTATACTTTCATCTTTATTGTATTGTCTATTTTATTCATAATGTTTTATTTTTGCTAAAGTTCATTATGTGCAATAATTTTTATTGTTGATTAGAAGTGTTAAATATGAAATACTGTGAACGATACTTATGATTGTGATTATATGAATTTTATTTGCTGATGGTGATTGAAAGACATTGAATAGTCTTGGATACAATAGTGTAACACAGTTTGCAATAGAGGAATTTTGAATAAAATTATCATACTCTATCCCTATGGTGCTATAGTCTGTAGCTTTCTTGTCTTTGGGTTCATAATACATTGTATATGACTGTATCTGTTGTAGAACTTGGAATAAATACAAAAGGGAAGCTATTTATTTTTGAAAAACCGTTGTTAATATGTCCCTTGGTCTGTGATATATTAATAGGGAAATTACAAAAAAAAAACTAACATTGACGGAACCATTGTATCCACCCAGATTGAATAACATTTGACTATTTAAAGTGTTTTTTCCTGATGCAGATAAAAGCCGTTTTAACAGTCCGCAAATGGGAATTTTAATACTATCTAGGCAACATTTTGAATCTTTTTAAATGATGTAATCAACACCTGAAGGTAAACTGTTGAGTTTCATAATTTATCTAGCACCATACTGCAGCCCATGTATAGGGATTTTAATAACGTTTGAACTGTCTGAACTAGAAATAATGTTCATGTTTCTATGGAAAATGCTTCCCCACATGTTAGTTTTTTTCCAGTGGCCCTGCATATATACAGCCTACCGCTGCCAACGAGAGACCAAATACTGTGCAGTGCTTGTTAAATCAAATATCATTGGATCTCCGCCATGACTCGTGCGCTATGTCGAAATGACATAAGCCATGTTTCATAAAGCATGACTGCATAACGAATTATCGCCTGTGCCCCTCCCCCCGCGTGGCAAGAACACTCTGGGCTAATTCTCCGTCCTTTGCCCTTGTCGCTGACCTCATTAAGCGAGATGAAAGAAAAAAACGATTAGCTGACTGGTAAATTCTATTATGAGAAAGGGCTGGGGGACATATGATCAATATTCTAGGGTTACAGCCCCAGCTGGAGGAGAGTTTTGCTTTTCCAGCTGCTGGCTGCTGCCTACCGTTCCCAGAATCCTTTGCCCACTTGTATTTTCTTTGGCTTCGCGCCTCGAACATTTGACTGGGTCCGATTCCCATTGATTTGACAGTGTCACTGGCGCAATTTATGAAATACTGTTTTTTGTAGTTTTTTTTAAAGTCGGAACTTATTGATCCGAGCAGTTCAATATGAACAGAAAATCGACGAGCTGCAGGGGTGATTGCGATGGCCCTACGCAGCAACGTCATAATCCAGATTCTTTCTAATAGGACCGGCCTTGTTGACAACGTGCGTTCAAAACACTGAGAGAAAACAGCCCTCTCCTTATGTATGTTGGCGAACGAACAACTGATTCAACCAGAACAGTCTGCAGTTGGGGTTTCCTTAATCCGGTAACATGCGTTCAAAAACATAAATCGAAGCCTGTTCACTGACCTTGAGTGGGGAGCGACAGTGGTATCTATGTCATTCTACATATACTATGTAGATGTGTTCTTGTGTAGATAGATTGTCTCCTTGTCAGCCACAAGAGGTCAGTAAAGAATCTGTGAGGGGGGCGGACCAGGCTGGAAACCGATGCAGTACAACACCCGAGTGGCGGCTCCTCCGCTAAGGCGGAGGTGTGTTGCCGCACTGCTTTCAGCAGTGTAAATAAAGGAAAAATAGAATGATAATAACTCAATGTTATTATAATTTTCTTTTTGCAGCTGCCGCGGCTTTGCGGGCGGGGCTGCTCTGCTGACAGAGGAGCAGGGGGAGGAGCGGTGGGCACTCTGTAAGTGCGCATGAATGTTTTGCCGGCGTCTTGGGCTGGCCAAACAGTCATGCACACTTTCATGTTCTCCATGCAGGCTGCTTTACAGCCTTGGTGGAGAACATGCCCAGGCTCCCAGTCCCTGTCTGAGTGCCGAACCATTGCGCTCAGACCAATAACAACGCTGTATTGCAGCATTATGATTGGCTTAGGGGAGCCTGGGTGCTTACTGTTCTGGCCGGAGCAGAGGGACAACGAGGAGAAAAGCGGCGTGGAGATAAGTGTAATTTTTTTTTTACCCCCTCCCCCCCGCTACCCACTCCTGATCCATGAAAGCTGCTAATGTACAACAGCATCATAAAACAATAACCTATAGCCTACGGACCCCTTCAAAAGGCACAGACTCGCACAAAGACGATATCCTACGCTGTTTCTAAAGTCAGAAATAGAAAACAGGCACCCTCAGGATTTTGCGACCTGTGTTGGCCTTTTTTGCAGCAAAATGAGCACAATTTGCAGTCCCAAACTCCAAAATGTGAAGTATTTTCGTGCGAGGCAGCAAATGTGCTTTTCACAAAATGACCACTCAGTATGTGGTCTGTCGCTTCTGGAGACTCTGACAGTCCAAAATCTGTGATCTGGTAAGAGTGTCCAAAAGCACCATGCCTCCGAACAGGAGGGTGTCTGGTGCCAGAGAGAGCAGATATCAGTTTGAAAAGTCTGTTCTCTGTCATCAGGCAACCAGTGATCCACAGTGAAGCAGTCAGTATGTATTGGGGAAACAGGAGATAGGGGGAGTGGGTGCCAGAAGAGTCTATGTGGGGGTTTGGTCAGATGAGTCGCAAGAGTAGAGGAGGTACAGAAGGCACAGGGGCGGGCAGTGCTTAATATGTAAAATAATAGGTGCCAGGGCCCTTGTCATGAGGCCACTGCAGCTTGCAACACCCATTGCCTCTGTCAGCGCAGCCAATGACAGTAGCAACACAACCACTAACCATCACATTCCTACATGTGTGACAATTCAAACTATTCTAGGCCAACCAAATCTATAAGGATAGCTTGGGTGGCAGGCATTAGAAATTTTTTGATGTGAATTGAATTAAAAAACAACTGTGGTGCTCATCTCTAAACTAAACACACAGTGTCACCATTTGGTGCACTATCATAAGTCCTGGTGTTGACAATTAAGGGGGTCATTAGGATGGTGGATAGACTTTCGTCCATCCACCATTCAATCGTATTTAGGACCTCCCGCCTACAAGACGGCGGCCCCACAGGGCACGTTAGGATGCGACCGCTAGGCGGTCGCATTGCCCATGTGTTGTATTTCGGCAGGTGCTGCACCCACACATATCCCTGCACTACATGGAAGGCACCATGCGGTGTAGGGATATGTAGGTGGGCCTCCATAGGTGTCCCCCCCAGAGCCTATGTCCCTGGCCCAGTGCGTTAGGCGGGCCTACTACAGGCCCCCAAATCAGTTTCCGCCTCCTGTTTTGCTGCGGTTTGACCACCGCAGAACGACTGGCAGAAAGAGATATTGCAATCCCTGTGGCCGCCATTCTGGGACTACAGGGGTGTCTGACACGCGGTCGGATAAAGACCGCCTGTCGGGACCGTGACGGTTGGTGTTTCGGACTGCCACCCGTCCAGAAGCCATTGTAATATGGCAGACGGAGATCCCTGTTACAATGGCCGAGGGACTGCCACCAACAGCTTGTCGGTGGCGGTCCCTCAGCCATCATAATGAGGCCTTAAGGACAGTGTGGAGCACCGGAAACAACTGGCTCAAATTAAGCATTGGAGGGAGAGTTAGGAACTAAGGGGGAGTTGGGGCACAGAACAATAATCCGCTTGGGAAGGAAGGTAGGGGAGTCAGGGAGATATAGGGGAGCTCCCTGTAACAGGCTGTTAGTGCCCGAGGAGGGCCGTGTGCATTTGTAAGCAGAGCTCCAATGCAGGCGACACCTTTGCTGCCAGCTGAACTGTTGCTAATCCTTCTTCTATTGTCCCATCGGGAGCACAGAGTTAATAATAGGAGGCTAAACCTCATTTTTAAAAAAGTATTTTTTGCCCATGCACTTCCGAAAGAGTCGCAGGGTTCTACAGAAATGTTTATTTTTTTATTTTTTGTTTTCTTGTGAAAATTGATAAATTGTGAAATCCTAGGGGTCTGCCAAAAGGGGACATCCTGACAGTTTATTGGCACTGACCCCTATTGAGACTGTTTTATTAGCATATTGACTTAATAGCGTCCAATCCCTCTTTTGTGGCGTTCCACATAATCTTTAATATATACCTCAGAACAGTTTATGTATTTTTGGTTTGCAGTGAAGAGAAAAAAAAGGTAGAGTAATAAAAAGTCGAGACAAAAAGTAAAACAGTTAAAAATAGACAACAAAACGTAGAATATACAAAAAGTCAGTAGGATTAGAGTAAGCTGTGCCTGGACGTATGTAAGGAAAGGTGTACAGTTTGGGGTTAAGGTAGGGTTGGGGTTATGATTAGGGTAAGGGTTAGGGTAAGGGATTGGGTTTATGTTAGGTTAATTGTGGAGATTGGGAAAGGGTCAGAGTAAGGGTTGGAATAAGGAAAGGTTTATGTTTAGGGTTAGTTTTGGGACAGGGCTAAGCACTAGGGTTTGTGTGTGGTTGGGGTTAACATTAGGTTAGAGGGTTGTGTATGTGATGGTGTAAGAAGAAGGTTAGGAGAAGGGTGGCACGGTGGTTGGTCTGGGGATACAGGCAATCTCCTCATGTGAAAAGGAAGAGATAACATGGTGTACAGGAAAAGTTGTATGGTTGGGGTTAAGGAGGGAGAATCGTTAGGAATTAGGGTAAAGGTTAATGTGTGTTTATACATAGTTCACAAACGTTACTGTAAAAACGACTTTGTTTTACCTCTACAATACTTTATTTAGGCAACATTTAATACATTACTTTTTGACATTTTTACTCCTTCCTTTATGTTTTGCATTGTGCTTTTTATATTCCACTTTATATTTTTACTTTCCTGCAATCTTCTTAAAATCAATTCTGTTCTATCTTTTTCTGTTGTGAGTGCTGTTTTTCCACTCTTTTTGACCCTAGTATCCCGCACTGGGAAAAAACATGGATCAAAATGATTGATCTAAATTTTTCCTATGTTAACATATTAGAAAATGGGATTTGTGAAGGCAAGAAAAGTATGGGTAAAGATGTAGCCTCTATATGTGTCAAGAGCACACCAGAAATGCCCAGATTGCGTAGTCCCAAAAATCATTATCTGCCTTTATTTCCTTAGGATCTAAATTAGAATTGGGTGGTAATAGAAAATCATCAGGATTTCTGACCACACGCATCTCAGTTCTCCACCGTATATACAGTGGCGTAACGAAACTTGAGGGGGCCCCCCTGCAAAGCACATGGAGGGCCCCCCCCCAGTGGCCCGGCCCACCACCTACCACTTTGCCCCACCACCCAAAAATCTGGCGCGCCTAAGATTGCCAGCCTTTGCCCACATTGGGCCCCCTCCCTGCCAGCAATCAATTAGGAGAGCACCGGGACTCAAGTGCCGTCTCTCTGTCCACGGGGCCCGGGCCGACCCAACTGGATGTGAGGCAGCCCCAACATGAACAATTACAACACACGGATCCATCTAAGCTGCCTAAGTGTGACACTGACTTGGGCACAGACAGGCACTATACTGAAGAGACCCACCTGTTTTAATTTACCCCCAAGATACAAACCAAGCACGGCTGCCAGAAAGCCGGCTGCATTTGCCAACAAGCGCTTGAAATAATGTGCGCTCGTACTTGCGGCATTGCTGCCAAGTTTTTTGGATTGCTTATGTGCAACATACATTTCAATTGCGATTATTGGGTATCTAAAATATAGAGCAATAATACCATAACTATGCATAAGCACTATTCATTAAGATGTTATGGAGGCTACACTACAGGAACTTAAGTGGAGCTGGAGATTCATGGTCAGTCTTCTTTACGGCGCCAAACTACAGCACGCACCGTCTGCCGGGCATGATTTTGGGCAAGCCAGCCTCAGGCTCTGTGAGGCACACCCTTGGTTGCAGCGGGCAGCCCACTGCCCACCGGCAGCCTGAGCCTTGAGCCTGCAGCCATGCCCAGCAGCCCAGGGGAGATTGAACTTCAGGCAGCTGATCGTGCGCTGCCTCTTACACTAAAAAATTAATTGTTAACTTAACACGCTGTTTGCAGGGCTGGCTGTCACTGTTGTCTGACTTACTTCAGCTTGCCACTACCAGCCAGGCCGCGGGCTGCCGGTGGCATGATCCTTGAACCAGTGAACTCCTGAAATGGACACTAAAGAGCATTTTGAACCTGCAGAGTTATCCAGCACGTTCTTGCTCCTTGTCCATGATTGGCTCAACAGCATCTTATACCTTTTACACTCACAGACAGAATGTAAGTAGCTAAGACACATGACAAGAATAGAAACCACATGGTTCAACATGGAAAGGGTGTGACATTTACCGTTATCACAAGAGCAATCATAAGTAGACGCTGATGGAAGAAATGCAAATACACATTTACGTACATAACACTGCAAACCGCAATATTTCATTGCAAAGCGCTCCCTCAATATTGGCAGATATATAAACGGAGGATGAAGAAAAAAGCAAATGACCCGTCCCAAGCTAGTATCACAAAATGTGCTGTAGTGGGGAACCCATGAACTGTGCCCAGGTCTCCTCGATCCAAAGTATGCATCTTGGCCACAAGACCACTACATAATCTCGCAGAGAGGGATCACTCGTTCTATCATGCCTCTCAATCGCCTTCTTACTGCTGCCCCATAGAATCAATCTCATGGCCAGTTCTGTCCCTAGGCTTGCTCATTTGTTCTTCATGGGGTCTGTCCTTGGCGATATTTCCTCACAATGTGAATGTTCCTCAACATGGCATCCACTGTTTTCACTGGAGGTTCCATTAATAAATGATCATCGCCGAAACCATATTCAAGGTAGTCAGTTACTCTATTAGCTTGCGGGCACAAAATTAACAAACTAGATCTGCAGTGACCAGCAGGAGTGTGTGACCCAGGCTGCAGGTTTCTTTTACTCTACAGCACAGTGTATGTGTTCTACTTCTATACCGCACGTCTCGCTGTGACTCTGTTAATCTACAGATTCCACAGTCATCTGTGTCCCCTGCTGCCCATCACCCTTTGGCGATGGATGCACAAACCACACATCACTTAGTAGTCACCACTGGCGAACAACACCCAGTGCCGCCCTGGCACAAGCACTCATTAATCCCTTCCTGCACATTACACTGGATTCCCCTGGTACATACACATCTGGTACACATCATCCTGTGGTCCTCTAAAGACGACAACAGTGTGTCCTTTTGACACATCACCCTGTGCTCCTCTGGGGACCATCGCCGTATCAACCCTGCTGCGCATCACTCTGTGCCTCCTGAGTGTTATGTGCACATTATTTACCCAAGTGTGCATGGTGACCTGTGCTTATATTGGCCTGTTTTATGCTTGTTTGTATATTTTTGGTCTGTATGCATACGTGTCTGTCTGTTAGTCTCTGTTAATTGGTGCCTGTAAGTGTGTTTGTCTGTCTGCTCGTTTTTGTGTTTTATGCTTAGTGCATTTATGCACATTCATTATACAAAAGCCAGACATATTGTCTTTGTCCATGCTTGTTTACCGTAATAGTCAATTGAATGAACTTGATTTTTTCATTGTTCAAAACGAGAAGTTTTAACATTTGCATCAATAAATAAATGGAAAAATAAACATGCAGTTTGTGGTTTTCATAGCAGATAAAATAGAGTGAGAATTATAAAAAACAAAATGTAACCGACAAAATATTGGAAAGTCACAATAGCTAATATAGAAGAAAGCGTGTGTGGGTATACATTTGGAATCCCGTTAGGTAACCTCTCTAAAACATAAACGTAAAAATAGCAAAATATGTTAGACGCTTGTAGCAGCCAGATGAATAGTAGGATTGGGACTCGGCGGCACTGTGGGTTCAAGGAAGTTTTTACCTCACTCCTATTGACATAAAAATACCACCACAAGCAGTGACAGAGTGGAAATGTTGACACAGTTGCTGGGTACTGGCAGTCGAGCTGCTGTTATTGAATATTCCGTATTGGGAATTTTTAAAACAGTCTTAATAGACTGTGATATTACACTTTATATATTATGTGGCTGATTGAGTTTTCTTAGGCATTTATCACAAGATTTTGAGTGCCCTCAGGCTCTCACAGGAGATTAGGCAGAGAAATACGGTTTAGCCTCAGTCGTCGCTGTATTGTGATGTAGGGTATACAGATTACTAGAACCCAGTGTGTGTGATACAACATCCAGTCCCCTCCAAGAGTGGTCACTTCATGATAATAGGGCCCAGGCGTGTTGCACAGAAGACCATTGGTGTCTGCACAGCTGGAAATTAACGAGAGGACTAGGTATAGACTAATGCTTTAAAGTGAGGTTATTGTGGCCTACTCGGTGCTTGTGTGACCACGTGACGTAGTTTGTAGCTCCCTCTGAGGGGATTAGTCTCAGATTATTGTGTGGGCTTTCAGGGCCAAAGGCCTTCATGCGAATCAGGGGCTATGAATTCTGTACCTGCTACTGCACCCCCCCCCCCCCCATACCAGTTACTGCCACCCCCCTCCCCGACACCAGTTACTGCCACCCCGTTCCCCGACACCAGTTACTGCCACCCCGTTCCCCGATACCAGTTACTGCCCCCCCCCCTCCCCGATAGTATCTGGCTATGATCTCTCTATGCTGATGGTATGGGGTTTTTATTACTCATGATGATTGTCACGGTGACAATCTCTGCCTCCGGCCCCATTCCATCCTTTATAATCTTGGCATTGTACTTCTGAAACCTGCAGTTGTGCCAGAGACAAAGCAACAACTGGAACGCTGGTGCAAACCTGATCAAGGTCATAAGGACTGGCCTGCGTCTGAGGCCTACGGGGCAGTGCCAGCCAGGCACAACAGGCCTGGCGCTGGTGAGTGGACAACAAGGAGCTGGTGGGACCGTGAGAAGGCCTACATGTGTGGCGGAGGTGAGTGTCTGCGAATACACCCATCTGGGAGACAAGAAGATGCAGCACCCAGGAGGAAACATGAAAGGAACCCTGCCTGCCTGTGCGATGACCCGCACAGGAGAAATAATAGCCGTTTTGTACAGCACTGTCCTGCCTATCCCTCTGGGGGTTGGATGGAGGCGTGTGACTCTTTTGAGTAAAAGTTTTGATTTATTGCAGTCAGACACGCCACAGCCGCGAGTGGTGCGCAAGCCGTAACCACCAGTCACCACCTCGCTCCGCTTTTACTTTAACTGGAGATATGTATCTTCACAGTCTCCATTGCGCAGAACCTGGCCGGGGCCAATATTACCTTTGGTTTTTAATCCCGGCCCGGCCGGCCGCCCGCCCGCCCGCACACTGCCCATGATGATGCATGCCCTCCCAATCCATTCCACCCGGACTGTCTGGAACACACAGACTCACCTGCGCGGGCTGCAGAAGACAGGGCAAACAAGGCTAGCCAGGGGCTAGGAATAATTAATTATGACCGGCCGGCGGTTGCCGTCGCACGTAGTCTCTCAATCGTCTCCGGGATGCCTCCTTGCCTCACCAGTCACGTGAGCCGCAATGTGCATGACAATTCTTTTTTTTTTTTTTTTTTTTTTTTTTTAAAAACCTTTATTCGTGCATCTTAAAAGAACAAATACGGGCCTACAACCGTCAGGCCGGCCACGATACAGTAAAGCACTGATACCCACATTACAGCCCCCGTGCATCAACGGTCAGGATTAACAACCGGTTATGAGTCACACACTGGAGATATCTTTGAAACCCGGGGAAGGAGAGGTGAAGGTTAATTTTAAGTTTTTTGATAATTTTCTCAGAGAAAAAAAGTCAATGAAGGATAAGAGCAAAGTAGATTCGAGTCCGCAAGATAGCTTCACCACACGGGCGAGCAGCAACATCAGTAAGAACAACAATGGGAGTAAAATCTCAATCAGTGAGGCGGTGCAGAGATATATCAGGATAGTCACATGAGCAAGTACGCACCCCTCCAGAGCCGCCCCCACTCGATCCACCCCACACCCGGACCCCGAATCGAAGAAAGTAGAGCACAGAGACATAAAAGAAAAAAGGCCCATAGAACTAATTGAGAACAGAGTATTACCCCCCCACCCTACACCAATGCGGAGGCTACGGCCTACCCCCCCCCCAGCATAGTGCCTGTCGCCCAAGGAACCCGAAATATAGAGAAGAGAGAAAGTAGGAACAGAGTAAAGAAGGGAAGAAAACAAAAAGGAAGGTGGGGAGGAGCCCACTGGACACCAGAGCGCCCCGAACCATCAGCCAGTTATGGCCCCCACACACTGAGAGCCCTCTACGCCAAAAAACGGCATGCAAAGATACCATGGCACCACAGTTTAAGCAAGGGATACAAGTCGCGACGAGTGCGCGCAAAACCTACATACAGTCCCAGTCCCAGGCCAGCCCGTCCATAAACCATAGCGATAGAAGTCAGTCTAGCCCTGGCCCGATCGCGGGCTTGGGATTAAACCAGCTCCTGCGTGAAGGCCCCGTGTCCCGAGCAGACAAAGACAAGATGGCCGCTTGTGAGAGGATGGTGAAGTAGGATCACGAAATGGCCGCCGACCATCGATTGAGGTCCCTCGTTGCACCACATAAAATCCAAACCTGGCAAGTAAGGTACAGGAGTTCCACAAAAAGGCAGCAGTGGGCCACCGCGGACGGTCCCTCGAAGCCGTTAGGTATCGCTCAGCAGGATAGCCTCGCGGACGCGGTGAGGCAGGGAACAATAAAGCAGGCAGCCATGACCAGGGGGACAAAATATCCGCGGTTGAGGTGGAGAGCGGTGGACCCTGGGCGCCGGGAGCGCTAGATGAAGGCACCAGTGTAGCACAGTCATACACCGCCGCTGCTTCCCCGCAAGCGGACAAGAGCACCGGAGGACCCACGCCCTGTGGATGACAAACAGTGCGCCCACGGCCCGCAGCCGACAGTATGGGGTCAAACCTCTCACTCAGCGCCTGCAGGCCAGCGCACATCTGTAGTTGAAAGTCCCGCAGGACAGCCAGAACGGAGCCGCATGTCAGCGGAAGCCGGGCCCCAACATCGGCAGCAATCCGGGACGGCACTGTGGAGCTGGTGTCCGGAAGAGGGAGGGCGAAGTGAGCAGCGGGCGAGACCGGAGTGTCACCCCCCAGCCGCGAGCAGGCACTCAACGCCATGTTTTGCCGCTATACGGTGCAATGGCCAGGGGGGGGGGTCGTGGCAAGGGGTCAATTCCCCTCAGGTCTACGCCGCAACAGGAAAGGCCGACAGTCGCTTATCTTCTCGCCGGTCCCCCTCGCCGCCGGCTAGGCAATAGGCAAAGGGGGCAGCAGCCCCCCACAGCTCGGTCCTCAGAGCGGGGCAGGAGACTCACCGCACCGGGGCCCACCCCACAGCTCCAGCCCGTCAGGCACAGGGTGCAGAAGGTGTCCGGCCGTCTCTCCCCGGGCTCATCAGGCAACGATCCATGGTGCGAGGCGAGATCGGGACCGCGGGGCTCAGGTTAGCGCTAGCTGGTCCGGTAACTGCGGAGCTTCCAGGAGGCAGGCAAAGGCCGTAAGGGCGCAGGGTTTCAGTGCCGAGGACAAAAGCACCCAGAACTCGGGCATCCGGGCGGGTTAAGACTCCGGGAAAGCAGCAGCGCGGTCAGCGCGTCTTCGCACACGGTGCACCTCGAGAATCGGCGAGGATGGGCATCAGGATAGTAGTCCGAGGCCACGGACCGACGGAGCCGGGCGCTCAAGCGTCTGCTCCGGTCGCCATCTTGGCTCCTCCCCTCTGCATGACAATTCTTGGTCACACACCTGCCCCACCCTAAGACCCCACAGACGCAGCTGCGGACACATCTGCACGCTGCGCAGTGCGCACCATTACCATTTTTTAATGTTACGGTTTACCATTTAATTTATGCAGACAAGTCTAGAGGCTTGAGCAAGCATAAGTTTGTTACATAACTGGCTGCTAATGCTTATGCTACCTATTAATTAATGACCGTCACGCCGGATGTGTAGTGCTTGCTGGCTCTGCTGAGGGGGCCCCTGGCTGGAACACGGCACCCCCCTTAATTTATTAAGTCTAGAGCGAGCATATCGTAACATAAGTTACATAACCCCTACCTATTAATTGATTACCTATTAAAAATGGTCACAGGTGTGTTTTGTGTAGTTCTTACTGGCTCCCCACTGAGGGGGGCCCTGGAGCGTGGGGGCCCCCGCAATGCAGGGGCTGCGAGGGCCTGTGTTACGCCCCTGCGTATATAAAGGTGGGAGTATCTTAGTTTCAGGAGGTAGACCCTGAGCTGGCTCGGCTACTGGAAATTCCTACTCCATGTCATTAACGACCTGCCCTATCTAGGGTGTGGCTTAGAATGCAGTTTTTTCCTGTTTGTGAACACCATGCAAATCAGTGCTGGAAAAAAGGAACAATGTCCACCACACACTCGAAGTTATCTTCCAGTTCATTCGGAGATTGGTTTTCATTATCAGAAACAAACCCCTGTCTTGGGGTTTGTTTAAAAAAATCAAAAACAAAAAATGTGGACTGGACTACCATGATATGGTTGGCAGGGTGGAATTACAAAGTTTTGTTTATAGTACTTCTGTCCCTTCAGCAAAAGCATTTTCTCAAGATAAATTGATCACAATGGGATTTTTGATTCTAAACTACACCATACCTCTGATTTTGTATTAATTTTCTGATCAATCTAAGAATTTGCTCGTGTTTTTCCCATACAGGCTCATGACTCATGATTAAATAGGGTTAAGACATTTCCACTTTGTGGTATGCCAACCCTGAGGGGGGTTCTGTCAGCTAGTAGGTTGCGCCAATGGGCAGAGGCCGGAGTTGAGACGGTTGGTGACTTATTCTCAGATGGAAACCTGATGCCCATGATGAGTTTTTGCGAGTTAATGCTGTACCGGATACACTGTTCTTGACCCACGCTGCAATTACGCATTTTTTATGTCGCCACTGGTTTGTGGACCAGAGGGAGACCCCCACCTTCCAATTACTACAGGCACTTCACATAATGGACCACAGAAGCCATCTGGTTAAATGGTTACACCAAGGGCTAAGGGGGCACTTGGGAGCTTCGCTATTGTCCATTCGCATGAAGTGGGAAACTGCTATAGCTAGGGAATTTACTGACGGGAAATGGACAATGGTTCTAGAGTATCCCAAGCGAGTCTCTCGCAATGCCTGACTTAAATTCATACAGCTACTGATCTTGCTTAGGTTTATCTGACACCACGGACGATACAAGCGGTGCACCCGACTGCTTCCTCAGACTGCCCTAGGTGTTGTCACTCAGATGCTGAATTCATTCATATTATGTGAGCCTGGCCCTCCTTGAAGGGGTTTTGGAGTGAAGTTACACTGGGCCTCACCCAATATCCGAGCGCTCTTCTTGGTCCACTCTTGAGGCCTGTCTCCTGGGTCTTTCCACGCTCCCCAAAAAGGCGGTAGTACTGCTCTGCTTTACGGGACTTTCCTTAATACTGGCCAAGAGGTTAATCACGCAACGCTGGAAATCTGGTGCAGCACAGCGCGAGGGAGCGTGGAGAGAAGAAGTCCTTAAGTGGGCTACTGCCAAGAGAGAGGCGCTACAGCGCGAGAAGTACAGGGGGCTGAGGGAAAAAACGATTTCAATGGAATGGGCCCATCTGGTAGACCAGTTCAAAATAAATACTGTAGCTGATCCAGGAGAATGAGTGACTGTTAAAAGACCCTCCCTCATATCCTCAGTCTGCGGCTGAATGCTAGGGCGTGTGATAGAAGCCCGGGCCCTCTCTCCCCCCTCCCCTCGCTCCAGCACTATCATCTCATAAGGATGTCATACACGAAACAGGTGCTCAGACCATAGCGGCTTCTTTGTAGTTGTTCTGTTTTATTAGGGGGGTGGGGTGGAGTTCAGAGTTTAACAAGTTAATTGCCTTAAATGCTTATCCGGATATTAATATGGAATTATTTCAACATATAGACTTGAGTGAAAAGTGTAGTGCAATGAATATACCCGGTAGAACGTACATGTAACAGAAGGATTGGAAATGTCATGCCTGATACTGGCTAAATTGAAGATATACTCACAGCACAATGTATTGAGCATACAAAAATAACGTGAAAAGGAATACATTATGTGTTCAAAGAAAATAGGGTTAAGACAGACTTACTACTTCGAGGCAAGGAATCGTTATTTAAATATTTAAAAGAGATGGCTATTGCCTGTTATGTTGAAAAGAAACTGGCAACGGGTTTAATAACTTTTTTGGGAAGGACTTGTTTCCGAGGGTTCATTTTGTGCTCCTCCCCTCCATACTCTGATTTTCCCCCTAGTTAGGAAATAGGACCCACTCACCATGCTCCCTCTTGCATGCAGAAAACATATTTAATTCAGGAGCATAATAATGCATGCAATTTCGCTATAGCACACAAGTGATTTTCACATCTCTTAGAAACAACTACAACCAAAATGAAAAAAAGTGACTATGGAAATGTGATCAAATACAATTTATTTGTATAACAATCTTTACTCCAACCAATTACTTAATACAATTGAATTTTCTGAGGGTACGTGCTTCAAATTAAACCGCAGCTGGTACACCGACTATTTGACTGAAACGCAAAGACAACTTAAATCAAGTCTCTTTTGAAGTCTAACCATAAAACGTAGTTACAATAACATATGCTTATTTATTTGACAGTAGAAGGAACATATATGTATAAATATATGCACAATGAAGTTGAAGACACTATTTCACAAACTTTCACACTCTTTCAAATCAACTTTTGAAAACCTCCAATCAAAACATGGAATGTAAAATCCAAATATCAATAATTTTTTTAACAGAATAAATAATTGAGTCTAAAACATTTAAAATAGTATCATTACTTTACTGCACTTTGATTGGAATCAAGACAATGTAACTATTTTGCAAACAGTTATAATTTTATATTATGTGTAGAGTAATAAAAATAATAGTTTTGGAGTCACCATGTGCGTTTGTAGTAGGCCAAATTTAGTTTAAATACCAATTAGGTTATTTGAATAAAAATGATAATTCAACGTACTAAATTTCAAAATGCAGATCTCAAATTCCAGCTCAGCAAATGACTTTGTACATTGTAGGTCATATTCTCAAGGAGCTATCGCGGAGTTAACGGCACTTTATCGCAGCCAAAGTTGCGATAAATTTATCTCCCCATTCATAAGCTGGTGTAAACAGCCCACAGCACCAGTTCACCCGCGATAGCAACCGCAAAAAATATCGCCACAGAAGACCCCTGCAACTATGGCTAATGAGCTGCAGAGTAGGCGTTCCCGTGCCAAAAGCCGCGACAACACCACTCCACAAAATTCACAACGACCAGACAGAACTGAGATAAGGTGCGTTAGCAGCAGGAAAATAACACCTGCTCTGACCTAGTGCAAAGTCGGACCACAGCCTGCACCACAAAAGGGAGCACAGCCCACAGCCACATCGGAAGGGCAACATATGCCATGGAGCCACTGGTCATGCGGCCCGGACACCCAAGAGGGCCACAACACCCACTGCCACCACCCCAGGACCCTGACCCCAACCCCTACCCGAAACACCCCCCCCAACCGGACCAACACAGAGGCAGCGCAGACAAAGACAGCAGACCCCCAGGAAACGCACCAGCCTCACACACCCAACACCTGACAATGTCATTGCCCACGACAGGCCCAAAAGGACAACCATCCTACGCATCCTGACCAACAACGCCCAATAGGCCGACTGAACCAACACAGCGGACAACCAACATACCACCCCACACAAAGCTTCTGGCTGTGCTGCACCTGTTGGCCCCTGGTACCCCCCCAACCAACACTCGCCAGAGTCGGAGGAGTGACACAGCCAGCCACATCCAAGTCCCTCACACCTGTCCTGGACATCACCACAGCCTGGTACCCCAGTCCCTATACGTCCAACACAATGCGCAGGATCCACTGGACACCAAGCAAGGACCATACGCCATAGCTGGAAGCACGCACGTGTTGGGGGCAATCCACAGCACACATGTCATACCTGTGCCCCCTGCCAACACAGCACACATTCACCGCTACAGAAAGCACACGTCTCGCATCAATGTGCAGGCAACAACTGAACACCGTGGCACCTCCACCAATGTCGCCTCCAAATACAAAGACAGTGTGCATGATTCCTCCATCCTCCGACAGTCCATCAGCAACCAGCGTTCCCAGGATGGCACCAAGGGAAATGCACAGCCCCTTGGCAAGTTTCAAATGAACACCCCACTCACCTCAACTCCACAACCATGCAACTAACAACTCTGGCAATGCACACGTCACAAAATCTAAAACAACATGCCCACACGACAGAACAACTCACAATGGTAACCTGGGCAAGCCCTGCACATGAGCCATCAACGGCATGGCACCTCAGCCACACACTAGCCAAATGTGGGGAGAGGTGGCAACCAGGCATGTGTGAAGGAGACAGGAGAACCATGATTGGGAAACACAATTCCAAGAGTGGCAGAGATGTGCTAGACAGACTGCAGTATGCAGAACACACCCATATCCATGGCGACATACACCTCTGGTGTATGGAGTGTAGTGGACAGAGGACAGTGGACGCAACTGTGTCATCCCGGCCAGTGAGGTATTTTGCAGAAATGTTGCCTGTGACGTCCCCCCCGTAAGCGTGAGCGGAGTGGGATGGCCTGGCGTACGCCAGGCCAGCATAGCGGTGTGCACAAAAAGCACGTAGCCCTGGGCGTGGTCCTCTTCCGGAAAGCCCAACGTCCCTGCCAGGGTGGCGCCGCTCACCATGACACGAGGCCGACGCCGTCCTCCTGAGTGGAGTTGCCTGCGATCCTGTGCGCCAGCCATACCCCGGCACGCTGGACACTGAACCCGTCAGGCCCGCCCCTGCCCAGCCAGGTCACACTGATCACCTGCCGACACCGGCGTGTGTCAAGGAGGGCCCGCCACGTGCCTGCGCAAGCTCCAAGCCCGAGTCCCGCAACCTTGGCAGCATCCTCTGACCATCACGGGCTCCACGACACAGGCCCGCTTTACTCCTTTCTCGTTGACGTACTCTACTGCCTCCTCTGGCCTACACCACAGTCAAGTAGGTCACACATTTGGAACTGAGTCTTGATTACACCATGGCAGGGAATATTATTTAAGGCAGAGTGCATGTCACTACGCTCCCTTCGATGTGGTGCCACCAGGTCTGTGCATGGCATGAACAGCCACACGTGTCTGTGGGCCTACGCGGACTACTGCCCTCAGTCTACGCTGCACACGAGTAGGTCACAGAATTGGAACTGAACATCGATTATTCAAAGGCTGAATACGTATCCTCGCACGCAAGGAGAGGCGTAAGAGGATGATGCGTTGCAGTCCGGAGGGAACAGGATCAACGTTACGGAGGTGATAGAACACTACCAACAACTGCCCTGGTGTCACTAACCCTGTGCATCGCGAGCCAACTACAGGTGGGTGTGGGCCATTGCTGACCGCGGCCTCCGGCCTACACTGCGGTCCAGTAGGTCACAGAGTCTTGATTTAGCGATGGCGGAGTTCATATCAGTGTACCGGCATCATCGCAGACTGCATCCTATCTCAGCACCGGTGCCACTAAGTCTGTTATCCGACATTCATGGACACTCTCTGATCGTACATTGGTGGCGTCTGAGTCTATGGACTAGGGGCTAGTTTTCATCCTCATGTAGCTGATACCGAATTAGTGGTGAAAACGAGGCTGGCGCTTTCGACCTCCATTTGCTGCTGCCTGATAACATCAGACCTTCCGCATCATGCCCTGAAGGACACCTTCCTCTGTCCCCCGCAAGCCTACGCCACATTCGCCTTGGACATCGATGAGGACCCGCTCACTGCGCGTGGACCTACCTCAGTGCACCACAAATCATTGTCCCGTGGCAGGGTGCCTGTGCCGGCTGCTGTGCATCCGAGGCCACTAACTCTGTGCTGGTCAGGTCCAGGACCCCTTCTTCTGAGATATTGGATGGCCTCTGAGGCGATGGCCTTGTCTGTGGCCCTGTGCTGTCCGCTGCCTCTGTTCTCAACTGCGGTCCACCAGGGCTCACACATCAAATCGAGGCCTGACCGGCCCGGACGTCACATCACTGCAGGAGACACACGCCACCACCGCCAGGACCAGCTCTAACCACAATCTGCCAGAGTCGAAACGGTGGTCCTGACGGACTTACGGAGTTGCTCACACCTTTCATGGATGCCTTCATCAGTCGGATACCCTGCTCGGCACTCCAGGTGCCACTGACTCAGTGCACTGCAAGCCATCGTCCGTTACTGATTGAGTTTTGTGTTGTTGAGCGGTTGCGCAGCAATGTCACCTCAAGCAGTGTGGGAGACCTGGGACGCTGATGAGGAAGATGACGCAGGTCTAAAACACCCCACTGCATCTGCATCAGGAATGTCTTGAAGGAACAAAATACGAGACTTTTTCTTCACATGGGCGCACTCAGCTGTAGTGGCCCCACCTCAGTGCACTGCAACTCACGGACACTTCTGTTTGCATGTTGTTACCTCAGGAATGTCTCTGGCTCCCCCCATGTTGCTCAGCAGTTGACATGGAAGAGGTGTGGTGCCGCGGCCAGGGCGACTGACTCCAGAATCTGGGGATCACGGTTCGATCCCCAGCGCCGGCGGCAGATTAGCCCAGCACCATGTGACTCTGGGCAATAGCTTGCTTAATCTTCCTGAGCGCCCCCATCGCCTAGAGACCCTTACGGGTGATTGTTCGCGCTTTACAAATGTGGATTATTATTATTATTATTATTACTATTATTATTACTATTATTATTACTACTCTGTCATGCAATTGTTTTCAGTTTCCGTTGCACTGTTGTCCACTGTTCAAGTGGTTGCCAGCACCAAGCACTCCGTGCAGGCTGGCTTGCACTCACCCCACACACATCCAGCACAGGCGTCACTGTACATGTGGCCCTGCCAATAAAGGGTCCGGGTGCACGTGCCCGTAGCCAGTACAACATAATGTCTACGTGTGTCCCTGTGGTCTTGTTGAATGCATGAGGGCCCCGGGCCCTACGACATTACATTGTGCTGTGTACATCGGATGCTGACATGTCACCCCAGGATGCGGGTTGGAGCTTGGACATGTAGCTTTGTTGTCACCCGCTCAATTCATAAGGGGAGTATCCAGGGCCGTCGTACGTCGAGCCAACGTGGGTGTGTGACTGCTATTTGCGCGCTCCTGGGCGTGGTTCTGTACTGTGAATGAGCATCTGCCAGTGTTGCTATGGCAGTGTGGGTCTCCTTTGTGGGGTGTGGGCGGTCCCTGAGGGTGATAGACACCAACGTATGTGTTCTAGTTCGCCTTCCAGGGGTTCGGAACCCACCCACACCTGTTGGGCCACCTCCTTTTGAGGTGCTGACACATGGCATTGGGGTGCCATGTGTGGGTGGGTGAAGTGTTGTGAGCCAGCTGTGCTTGCGGGTGCTTCCTGCTGTGTGGTCTGTTGCAGGGGCTGGGTTCTCCTCTGAGTAGCTTGTCTCCCCTGAACCTGGTGGGGGGTTGTGTGGGATACCCATGGGCTGTTGTAGGGCGTCGGTGTCGACGGTATGGTGGTCCTCTCCGGCATCACAGATGTGTTGTCTTCTGTGCTCTGCTGGAGGTATTGTGTGCCCCTCTGCAATGTGAAGGGGAGATGCATGTTGACATTGTGTTGACATGTATGTTGGCACATTGTTCAGGTTAACATGCAGACTGTATGGCAATGTACATTGTGACTGTTTGTGAGGGGCTGGATTCTTCTGCGGGACAGTGTACATTTGGACTACATGACGGATGTGAGATCATACGTGTACATTTCCATTTCACAGTTCCCAGCTCTGTCAGAAGTAGTAGGCATGTTTCTATGCATGTGCGGAGCCAGTTGAGTCCTCTGTTCTGCAGTGTCAGCTATGCGCATTGTACCACGTTGTTGTCGATGTGGGTGTGCTGTTCTTGCTATGTGTGTGTGCTGCAGTGTGCCAAGGGGATGAGGGAAATGATCCTGGGTTATTGTGGGTGTGCAGTGTGCTATACCTCGTTGTGCATGTGTGCCATTGTGCCCATCTCCCCTGTCCACCCAGTCCCTGTCCGTTACTTTCCCTGTTGATGTCAGGTCCTCTCGAGTTGTGTCCGTACTCCCTACTCCTTGCACCGTCTCCACACTGATGACTGTGGCCTTGGTTTACTCCAGCTCCTTCTGTGGTGCTGGACTGCCACCTCCTGTCGCCGTTGCTGCCTTCCTGTTGGCAGTGGGTTTGTGCCTGGTTTAGGTTGTCACGTCATGCCGGCGCCTCTTGGCCTCCTCGATTGGCCTCCTCTGTACTCCGACTGTATTCCAGGTGGTCTGCTTGTGGGTCAGTTGCTGGTAGTGTTCTGTCACCTCCGTGACGCTGGTCTTGTTTTCTTGCGGTCTGCACCCCGTCTTCGTCTTCCTCTCCCTCTTCTCCTTGGCCTTCCCCGACCCCGTTGTTCCTTGCTTGTTGTTTTGGGGGGTTGTGGGGTTCACGTTGGCCTCTGCGCTGGGTCAGGGTGCATCCATGTTGCTACGTGCTTTGGCCTGTTTCTGGTGTGTTGTTTCTGTGGTTTTTATGGAGCATTTTCCTGCAAGATTTGTGGGATTTGCAGGCCTGTGGCTGGTTTTCGCAACTTTTTGTACAGCGATTGGCCTCATTGCAGGATTTTTTCCGTTCGCGTTTCGCATTTTTGCGGCGTGCCGTTGATTTTTGCACACCCATTTGATGCGTTATCTGGTGACTTTCGCATGCTACAGCCACGTTGTGAATACTTAGTTGGCACGGCGTAATTTTCCCGCGATGGGCTGCGATGTTGAGAGTTGCATTAGGCTACTCTGGCGGTAGTTATCACGCGTTCTTGTGAATATACCCCTATGTGTAGACATCTTACACATGCAGCAGGAATTGAGATATTTGAAATCCACTTTAGCTGTTAAAAATAATAATTTAAGTATCAATGAAAGAGGGTTTAAGGACAGTAGATTAATTAATTATGTATGGAAGTCTTCCATTGACATATCTTACACCGAATAACTGTGGGTTGTTTTCTTGCCTAGAATGAATCCCACGGTCCAGCTCTTGACACATCAAACCTCAATGCTCTATACTAGTAGCTTTTTCAAAGATGACAGGAAATTCAGTTTGATAACGTGCAGTGATAGGCTGGTCCTAGGGAAAACATTTCACACTCAAAGGTGAACACTCCAATTAAAACTGTTCAAAGTTTCCAAACGATAAATTCACCAATGAATGGCTCAAAAGGGAATTCTTAGTTCAGAAAATGTCATTGGGAATGAATGAATTAATTATTTGTATAGCGCAGCAGCTGCCTCCAAATAGACTAATAAAATGAAAGTTTTCAATAGCTGTGGCGAGTGCATATGACAAGGGTAAATCATTCAGGTCTGAGCTAAAAATGCAGTTGAAAAATCATGTCCTCCTGCCAGGGGATGCCAAGCTGGTTCTGTTTTCACTGTATATTAATGGCTTCTGTGTGTAAGGGTTCTCTCTCATGTCTGTCTTTCTCTATTTATGTGATATACCACCTTTTTTTACATTGCCGCCTACTTCTAGAATTGGCAGGGCTGCAACCTAAAATGACCGAACTCAGAAGTCTGTTCAAATTTCACGTTGGGAGTGCACCTTTAAAAAAAAAAATATTAACTAAGGTATAATGAGACTAAACTCCTCATAAGGCACCCCTAAATTTTGGAGGTTGAACTTTTTAATGTGACTTGTTTGGAACTTCTCCTCTTAACCATGCCAACTATATCGGTAATCAGCATTTTTAAGTATTTCAAAAGTTCATAGTAACAAATAATTTCATTTTTGATAATTTCATGATAAAACATTCATAACTAGCTAATTTTCAGAATATTAGACATGCTATCTTGAGATGGGACCATGTCGAAATGTTTAGCCGTATCTGTGCTTTATAATGATATCTGGTGATAAACATTTATTTCTATTCTTTATTTGCTCTGCAGAACTTTTTTTTTCATTGAATACAATAACTCAGACGATGCTTTCTAGGTAAAGATTTGGTAGTTTTGTTTACCTAGAGAAGGGAAAGATCAGGTACTTGATATGTTATCTTTCACTTCTCTTCACATAGGCGTTAACCAAAGATCCTGCAGCATGGAATGAGAACATGGAGAACCAAGAATATGGAGCATTTTATGCTCCTCTCTTAAAGTGCAATTTCTTGATGTATTGAATAAATAAAAGCTAAATTATGAAGATGCACCTCCTCACAACAGCTGATGCTGCACAGGAAAATACCAACTCTCCTTCTTTGATTATATATTTTTTAGCAGCTTAACACTGGTTATGTCACATGTTGCTTCCCAAATGGCACCTCTAATATATCTTCGAAAAGAAACACAAACAATAAACAGAAAGTTATTTCTATTCAATCAGATGATCAGATAATCTAGACACGTCCAATCTCTTTGAGAAGTATGAAAACAAAAAACCTGTTGGATAATACAAAAGGTCCCACAGGGATAAGACTTCTTAGTGCAGATGCACCTCCTTCTTCTGTCAACATAGACTTTCAAGACGGAAACATATTTACTAATAAAAATGACAATTAGTTAATCTTAAATCCTAAAGCCATTCCATTTTATTCTTTGTTCCCACTTAACTGTAGGGCTCCTATGGGTATACGGTAGGGTGACCACCTAACTCTAGGTCATTATGGACTGTATCTCTAGTTGTGAACTTCTCACCTACAGAACATTGTCTTTGAGTCCGTCAAAAGCGTGGTGTCAAATGCTTTTTTGATAACTAGCGCCACGAGGGTGCCATTGATATCTATATTTTTGGTAGAGGGAAGCACATGGGTAAGCCTGCTAATTTTGTGTAACATGCTTCCCCCAGAGGTAAAACCACACCAGTGGTGTAGCAAGGGTGTGTGGAAGTCAGATGGTTCACCTGGACGGCACAAGTTTTGGGGGCGGTGGCCTCTCCCCCCCCCCCACTTCTACCTGCGGCTGTCGCGGGGCCGCAAAGTCAGGAATCGCCAACACCTCCCCCGCTCTTACATTCGGCCGCTGTGGGCGACAAACGCAGGGGCCGCCACGGGCAGTATAAAGCATAGCTACGTCACTAAACCACACTGTTCCTCATGCACAAGTGTGCCTATCACATGATGAAGTCTATTAGCCACTATCTTAGCCTATAATTTTGCATCAGTGTTTATCATAGAGAAGGGTCTGTATGACCCCATCTATGTGGGATCCTTGTATGGTTTAGGACCCATACACTATAACTGCTCCTCTCAAGGTATCTGGAAATTTCCCTACCATGGTGGCCTCCATGTACACTTCTAGTAATTTATCACAGATTAGGTGCTAAATTGTCTGATAGAACTCTGGAGGCACACCATCTAAACCCAGTGTCTTATTATGGAGCATGAGGAACAGGGTCAATACTGATTTGCATATAGCTATGTCTGAACTCGGGCGGTGAAGTGAGCTAAAGAACGGTGATGGATTCAACCCAGATCTGTGACTGGGGGTGAGTGTCTGAAAAATGTCAGCGCTCTCTATATCATCTTCTTGTGTTTGCTTTGTTCACCCTAAGTTGGCAGGGTGTGTCGGGACGTGGGTTCCTTGCTCACTTTGCCACTGAATTCAAGCTGGCCTGGCTGATGAGGGCTGATAGCCCGAAACCGGTCCAAGGATGCTTGTTTCCGGTCCAGGGAAGACATGGCTTGGCAGTTCGGGCTGGACTGTTCCCATGAGGAACAGGGTCAAGACTGATTTGCAAATAGCTGTGTCTGAACTGGGGAAGCGAAGTGAGCTAAAGAACAGTGATGGATTCATCCCAGATCTGTGACTGGGGGTGAGTGTCTGAAAAGTTTCAGCGCTCCGTCCATCATCTCCTTGTGTTTGCTTTATTATCGAGCATCTCATGAAGTGCCGGCAATAGCCCTCTTTTCGTGAGATGTTTTATCTAGGCTCTATATTTCCTTGTCGATGAGCCTTGGTAACGTAAGCCTGCTAAATACACTCTGGTGGTGTGTCCTTGTTCCCCTTGCAGGCATGTTTTACATCTGTTTGAGAGACAGGCTAAATGCTCTAGTAATACCAGTATGGGTGAAAACCTGGACTCCGTTTGACTTTATGAGTGACAATATCTGTAGGTGCTCTGCATAGTAGCCACACAAGAAGGTTACCTGATTTATACCAATCCTTACAGAGTTTCTACCTACACTCTCTCTTGAATTGTAAATCTATTTATTCTATGTGTCTCTTAAAGTTTAGGTCATAACTAGTCAATCTGTTTTGCCAGTACGTTGTAGTGTAGATGTGGGTCTTCATGTCACAGCAAATCTTGCTTGAGTTGTCAGTGTATTCCATCTACCTTGCCAATGCACTCACCTCTTACAACACATTTAAAGTCCTCCCACTCATTAGCATTAGTAGCAGATGTAACCCAGTTAAGTTAGCCTTGAAATAAGTACCTAGACCCTCTTCCATCTCATCCCGAAACACCAAGCTTTGTAGGACCTTTGGTCGTAACTCCACAAAGGGACATGTGGTCCATTCAGTGTACCTAAGTAGTTGATAATCAATGGAGAAAGACCGGGTAGGGCTCTATAATGGTACTGCACTACATCTATTCTACGTGCTATGTTGTTTGTTACTAAAAAGCGGTCAAGCCTACTATATGTGCCTTGGGTCAGGGAGTAAAGTTCAGCGGGTGAAGTTCTCACCACATATCCACACAGCCAATCTGGCCAGCACTTCTCTCTGAGTCGTTGTCATGGATGGCTTTAGCTGAGGTATGACACCCAATGTTTGCGGGTAAGCTCTTTTTGATAAACTAGAGATTATTCTGATGTTGGCACTAACCATTTATACCACTAATGAAGGGATCTCATTGGTGGTATAGACACCAATTAACTGAATAGTGACCAGGGTGCTGATGACTGTTGATTGGTTCAATTTAAGATTACTTGAAATTGTCGAATGTTTATTATTGTTACCATTGTTTGAAGAATAACTACTAATTCCTAGTACCTTTTGAATTGTACCTCTTCCATTCATGTTTCCTCACATGTACCACCAGTGAATCTGTCACCCCTGAACATTCCAAGGGATCACTGGTTTTGTATATTTGTACAATTGAATATATAAAAAAATATTTTTGGTTCTGAGCACTCTTTCGGGGTCACAGGCTGCAACATGTTGACCTTTGTGACACTTGAGCGAGTCTAATGTTTCCTGCTGTGCCTTTCTGTTTTTCAATCCTAGCCAAGGGTCTCCCGAATAAAGATATGCAGCGAACCCTGTAGTTTGTTTTTTAATTACCTTACCCCTTCTTGCACTGCATCCCCCATGATCACTTCAGCCCTTTCATTGGGTATTTAGTATATACCACCATTAGCATCAAAACATTCCTGAACTCCTCCCTCTCAGTGAGGGGGTTGTAGCCTGTATCATGTCTAGACATCATGATATGAGGAGGTTCCCCAATGATGAAGCATGCCGCCTCTGGTGGGTGAGGGAAACCATCCTTTAAAAGGATGCCTTCTGGGTAGGTGTGTGTTTTTCAGCCAAGCTTCAACTATATAGACCCAAAGGTTCATTTTGTGTTATATGGATCAGGGGAGCAAACCCTTGCTGGTCTTTAAACCTCCTCTAGCCCTCCCTCCTTGTGAATAATACCCATGTAGTGTCCCATATACTTCTTTATCAAATAACAACTGAAATCATCGCCTCCATCTTCATGGACAGTTCTCAATTTTAAGGCCCTGATGGAGTTCGAATTATGGTTGTTAAATATTCTCTTGTAATCTGGACCTATCTGTGACAATCTCTCTTTAACAACTGCATTATGGTTTAAGAAAATCCTAGATTTGTGGAAAGGCAGCAATAGTATTTCAATATACAAAACGGGAGACAGGGTCCACTCCTTAAACTATTGACCCATTGCTTTATTGGCTGCAACAAGAGCATTTATTGCCAAGATAATATTGTATGTCTACAACTTTCATGTGAGAAGTACTTACGGAATTGACTTATACAATGACATCTTGCTGATGTCGATTTCAGCTGCGCATTTGATTGTGTTAAATATGTAAAAATCATGGCAAAAACTCAAATATTTGAATAATACTGATGATTCATATTTGTTAGATCCTATTAGCAATCTGCATTCCAATACTACAGGTTATGATGGGGACTTGCATGAGCTAAAGACTAGAATCTCAGTGGTGAACGGTGTAACCCTGTTCTGTCTTTGCCGCTATTTGCACATTATGTACCTCAAATTTCAACACATGTAAAAACATTTACGTATTTTTCTCCCAAATTTGGGTCATCAGACATATATTTTCTAATGCATGCAGATAATCTAGTATTAATCGACCCCACTCCAATAGGTCTGCAGCTTGAAGTTAATGCTCTGGCGATTTAGTCAAGTGTTTATACCATGATGTTTAGTAAAAAAAAAATCTAAAATGATTGCAATGGGGGCTTTTGGGTCAGCTGCCCTTGTTCAGTGGTCGATTAACTATAGTTGTCTTGAAAGTGTCAAGTAATACCTCGCTATGGGATTAATTGTCTGTAATAACCTATCGTGGTCAATTCATAACAAAAACTGTGTAAGGCCAGGTTTATTACAACTCTTTCAGGTGTGGTTTTGCTAGCCAAAGTTGAAGAGGCTGATTCAAAAGGCTGCACTTTGTAGTGCGTTTGCTGTACTACAATATGTACTACAAGCTGCAATTCACAAACTACATGCGACCGAGTTCTACGCATCTGCATTTTCTATACTTATGTGTGAGGAGTTCTCCGTCCAACGGCGGAGGTTTTAGTAGTAAATATGGGAGGGACAATGGGAAGCGGCTTTAAGAATGGGCACACTTACTAGGATTGGGGAGGAATCAGATGTGTTTAGCGAGGGACGTCACACACGCAAGAGTAAGTCAATTGCAGTGCTCTGGGGGTAGAGACTTGTAATTTACCCTTTTGTAGCTCGTTACACTACAAGTTTGAGAGTATCAAATGTAGTAAACATACTTCTAAATGTAAACTTACTCAAAAGTGTAAGTTATCTTGTGAATCGGGCTCTATATGTATAGAATTCAAGCCACTGCTCCATATGCAATTGAGGCCCAACCCCCATCTGTGAAAAGAAAGAGACAATAACATCTGTTTACACTGAAGCTTCAGTTTTAAAGGAGAAAAAGAAGTGTCTATTGTGTGTGTTTAACTATAAACCTCGCCTTCTAAATGGCCACATTTCCTCAATGTCTGTCATTTCATGTCGAATTTTACAATATTTTAACCTGTGTTACCATTTAGCAAAAACACATACAGGGCATGCCCCAAGTATGTGCTACTGGCTGACAGCTTCCAGCCTGTAGAATGCCCTTTGGCCTTCGTCACACAACACATGACTGCCTCTCACATGCATGCCTACCCACTGTATGAAACACTCATTCAAATAAAAAGTCTGTGTTTTTAAATGTAAATGATATATATAATGTAGTGTGTAGCAAGTGAATAAAGCCAACCCATGGCCTGCTTTAAAGGGTGTACACTGTTGATGCTTACATATGCGGAAACCATGCTGTTGTCCTGAATGGGAGCTAAGTGCCCACAGAATTTCTTTTACTTGATGTTTGAATAGGAAAATATTCTTATTGACACATACCAAGAGAAGAATGAACTTCATTTCATATCAGAACAAGTTGGATAATGTCCATCAATAATCTCTCCCATTTATTGTAGTCATTTCCTAATATTTGCATGCCCACCGATTCGCCCAAATATCTGGATTACTGTAAGTGTGTTATCACACAGGCTTTGAGCCACTACTCCCAATGACCCTGCAGGATTGGCTCTCGAGCCATCCTTATGCTCTGAACAGCCTTCTACTTGCTGCTGAGCACAAGGAGGGAACCCCACCAAGTAAATAAGCCTCTTTTCTTTTCCTCCTGCTGCTTTTGGAGGCACTGAGCCATTTCATTTCATAAGGCTTTATTCGGAACAAAAAAGCAATATCCATAAAAGCACATATATAATAAAATACAATAACAGAACGATTACAATCACATTAGACAGCTGATATATAAAAAGGAAACATAATACAGGCGAGGGGAGAATAAATATTTAAAAACTCATACTTTTCCTAACATGGATAGCTTTTAGTAGGAAAGTAGCAGTAAAAAAATAAATGTCAGGATGGTGCAGATTAAAGAGCAATTTCATAGAATCATGTACTGTCCTGACATCAAACTTAACAAAAATGGGTTTTAAAAAGGCTTCACGGAAGTTCCCATATAATTGACACAGCAAGAGAAAGTGCATAGTGCTTTGTGCTGACAAGTTATCACACGGACAGGGACCAACAGGCTGCTTGTTCACGGAAGGGAAGGCGACCAGATTATGCACAATCCCCATTCTTAGTCTAGTTAAAACAAACTGGTGAGAAACTCTGGTCACTTGGGTCAAATAAGGTTGATAACCCTCCATTTCATTCATATTGCTGTAACGCACACAGGTGGATACAATGCCAGCATTGCAAGCCCGTCTCTCAGTTTTACACATCAAAAAGATTTGCTTCATTTCTGACTTTGGAATTTCTGAAGCCCCATATCGATCAGTTTTAATATCAAGGCCATAGATCTGAGCCATTTAATGTGGGGTGCATACCTCAAAGCATCTTCCTAATACAGTTAGGGCCTCAAAATGATATATGCATTTTAAAATGATACTGTGCTTCTTCCTTTATTCGAATGTGAATAAATGGCCCAGGTTAACTCTTTGGATTAAGATGATTACCTTGTTAACTAGAGGTGAAATTACTATTACTTCCATAACTGATAAGGTCGATGCCATGGATGACTACGGCTCACACTACTGAAAGATGACCAGAAAGAAAGGGATTAGTATACCGTTTTATATATCTGATTATTTTACATTGATTTTTAAAAACATATCAGAAATGTGTGTCAAAAGAATGTAAAACAATGAATCCTACATAGTTTATCTCAGCCAGTGGTACCATATTAAAAAGAGAAACATGAATGTTCATAACTGTAACCCAATTCAACCTTTGGGGTAAGGACGAAAGGCTAGACACAAGTTATAGAATACATTTATGTAGAATGTTTCAGGCTATATATTCACATATGACATCTTTAGAATGCAGAATCGAGTGCCCTATAGTAGACATGTACACATGACCATAGGTGTATATATTTCTTAAAAAAGGTATTTTTATTCAAAATTTCTCAATGGCATAGAATTTTTTTGGGGGTATATAAAAAATAAATCATCATTAATTCTCATATATACAGTATGACAATGTACAATCACAGGTCTGTGAAAAACATATACATAAACAAAATCACGTGTCTATAGAAAACAGATACATGAACACATATATCTGACACAAACAATAAGTAACATCACTGTACATAAACTTTAAAATGTGAGAAAGGATAGATGAACTGGGAAACAATTTGAGGGCTGATGGTAGATGGAAATGCTACGCACGTTTCGGCGTGTATGCATTCGTCAGGGAAAACCGTCTCAACTTTCTCTACAACGAAATACACAATAGACATAGTGTAAAAAATATACAAGTGCACTTTAGGCTTGAAACAAAAACTTTTCTTTAATATGAGCAGATCATGCTTCTTGGGTGAATAATCAGTGCCAATGCTACTAAGGGAACACTCATATCCTCAAATTTTAAAAAACAGCAAAGTGATATTAAAACGCACAATGCTAGTCATGCAATGTGGCCATTGTATGCGGCCTCCACGGGGATTACTAAAAGTATGTCCTCAATATCCCCAAAAAGGAAGGTGTCACCACTACGGAAAGTAAGAGAGAAAAAAAACACTAGAAGGTAGTGCTTCTGAATGATACCATAAATTAATAGGAGGGCATTAGTACAATGTCTGCCTCCTCCAATATTGCAACTTAGCTGGACTTGGGCACTAATAATGTGGACATCCACGTGTTATTGATATTCAATTCACCAAACGTGTGGGAAATATATATACCTAATGTAGGTGCAGGGGGCAGTGGTCTTGATGCTGGAATTTAAGATCTATATTTCTTAGGATCCTAGGCCATCAGGTTGGACCTGTTCGTCTGCAGTCATCGAGGTAGAAATAATAATAATAGGATGGAAAGTAAGGAGATATTTTTAGTCATATCCCCTGATACAAGAGTGTTTTTAGTGACAAGACTGCTTAATTCAATTATATTTAGTCTAAAGGACATGAAGAGAATGTACCTGTGTAACAACTAAGAAGACGGGTACTTCTCATGTGTAGGTACTGGGTCCATCGTTGCTTCATAAAAGGTTACCAATCTATGGAAACAAACAGATGTTATCTCGATCTATTTGTAAATGTAGTGTACTGGTGGTAGATTATAGATTGTGTCCCTCTTTTTAGGAAATTATGTTTACACTGGGTCTAGCCAGCAGTGGCCTCAATGTGTGGATAAAAGTATGTTCACGGGAACTTATCTCCAAGGTAGAGTTTAAGTTGCGTGGGTAGCTGCAAGGTACAAACATCTGTACATCTTAGGGTATATGGATCTTTGCTGGTATTCCAAAATATATAAATGTTAGAGCCTTTGCTCTACTAGTTCCTTGCGGCTCAGCCTGTGTGAGTGTGATGCAATAGAATGTTCATGAGTGGATGGTTTGGATGAGTGGTCAGTTGGAATGAGTGGGGCTGAGCAGCAGGATGCTGTTCCCAGTGGGGCTTTACCATCTTTTTTTTTTTTTTTTTTTTTTTTTACATCGGCTTTACCATCTTGTAACTGAATAAACCTACATAATCTATACTACTGGCTACTGGACTAATTACCAACAAGGGCCTAACCTCGTTTTTCAAAATATCCTATCGGGGAATGTGCAAACAAGGACTCATTTCTTAAGTTGTCGCAACAATCCTTAAAATTAATCACAAGTTCAGATATTGGACTGGAGGATTGATGTCTCACCCAGAGTTGCCCTGCTCGGCATCAGTGAGGATTTGGAGGGCACGAGTGGATTCTGGTTGGACTGGAATTGGTACGGTCGAAACGAGGCAGAGCAAAATGCTGGAAAGCGCTCGGGTCTCCGCCCCACTGGGGGAATGGAGAGCAGCCATGGACCAATGTGCTTACTTGGAAGAACCTATTTATATATCACAAGGATGCCCAAAAAACACTTGAAGATATGGTGGAAATGGCGGCATCCTACCGGTTTGGGTCAGGGGACTGATTGATGCGGGATGGGGGGAATTTGTGGACTTTTGAGATCAAGCAACTGTACTCTGTGGCCTCCCACAGGGCCCATGGTGTGTGTAATACTTCTGCCTATATCAAAATTTATTAAAGTGTTGCTATAAAAAAATTTTGGGAAGTTCTTCAGTGGAACATTACGAAAGGGCATCAGATCCTGCACCGCAGGACAATTACTGTTGACATTTCACAGCCTGCTTAATAATGGGCCATCTTTCTTCAGGACAACACTGAATTTATCTTTCTTCATTAACATTAATTTATAGTGTTGTAATGCTCTGATCATGGGGAAATACACCATAGACACGGAGCCCTCTTCTGTCTCCTCAAAATAAATTCCTTTCAGAAGCGCAGACTTCTCCCAGGTCAAATTCCATATTGTTGAGAAAGTGAAAGGTTCCAAGGCTATCAACCCTTATATATGGAAAGATATGAAGATATATCTAATACCTAAAAGCAGAATGTGTGTAATCTTCTGAGGTCTCTAGAGCTTTGCTAGAGTCATGCCCAGCCTTTGGTTGATAAGCTTGATGCTTGTTAAGTTTGTTGGGATATGTTCCCAATTAAAAACCAAAGGAACTCCATTTTGCCCACACCAAAAAGGAACACTGCACAGTAAGCCATCATACAGGACGCCAGGCAGACCTATTCCTTAAACGGATAGGGGTAGGGATGGCACAGCTAGTGGTATCAAAGGGAAAGCCGGGAGGAGTAACTCCTACCCTGGCCAACCCCAATTGATGACCATAAATACTTACTTTGCCCTCTTCATGAATACGCTGAAACTGATTCAATTTGTGTTTCTCTCTACAGTGTCTGTACCAGCTGTTGGTGTCTTTGGAGCCCAGGTCTGCGAGTGGCACTGCCAATGCCAGTGTAGCAGTGAGCACGCGTTTCACCCTGACCCTGCAGGTCTTTGCGGGCACGAACACCACCACCACCCCTGTATGTAGGTAAGAACGTACACTTTGGTGCCAAGGCCCTCCGTGTGACTGAGCCCGATGAGGGCTGTGCCAAGCCGCATGCACCCTTTTTTTTTCTTCCTTTTTCCATACTTTGTTTTAGGTGGCACATATGCTAATGAATCTTAGTTAGTCAACAATGGCCTTGTAAGTTTTATCATGCAGCTCTGAGCTTGCACTGGGGTGACATGGTGCCTAGTAGATAAGAACTGGGTTGTAAGTAAAACAAATGGGGCCTGATTTATAATTCGGGGGTAACAAAGCAAGTCAAGTCAAAAAAGTCTTTATTGCGAATATTCATCATAAAAGACATACTAACATTTCATCATATAAAAAGTAATAAAAATATAAATTGACACAATAGGCATAATAAACCAGTTAAATAAATAACACATTAAAATCAGTAATGATAAAAAGATATTAAATATACAATTTTACAGCGACTTGAATCTATTTAAAACCTATACCACGTTAGTCTCAGCATTATTTGGGGCCAGGTAGTTAGGGACTAATCCTCCGGTTCCGTAAGAGCCATGCCCAACTAATGTACTTAGCCACACCAATAACCACAAGTATTGATGTATCAGACTTGAGTATTCTGCTGGCAGCCTGCGCTGATCTAACGCCCAGTGCACGACATACAGGGCGCAACCACAGCCGTCTTGGTTGGAGATACTCTGGGCAAACAAAGAGAAAATGATCAACTGTTTCAATTTTATCCTCACATAGGGGACATTTATCATTACCAGAAGTATTCCAACTTTTTGTAAAGCAACGTAACGGAAGGGTGCCAAGTCTAAACTGATGATAAAGTTTACGATCCTGCAGCTTTGTTATTACGTCCCAATACACTTCAAAAAAGGATTCATCCTTGACAGCCAGATATGTTGAAGTCAAGGAACTGCCAGTCAGGGAAGCATGACGCTTACCTTTAATCCTTGCCAGTAGGTGTCCCTAAGGATCTTTTTCGGGGGGGAAAACAGTCGTCTCAGGGTTGGTCCATAGCTCACCCATTCCAATGTCAATAAAAATAGTTTTGATTTCAGATAGCCAGCTGATCCTATGAGAGCCCCCAAGGGCTTTAACTTCAAGCAGTGCCTTGGCATATAGGGACAGTTCTGCAGTAGTCCACAGGCGTCGCCAAAACGCCAGCGGCCTATACCGCACCATGTCCTCAACAGGCTGGCAACCTAGGTCATATAGGAGAGGAATGCGTGGGGATGATTGTGGTAACCCTACTGCAGACCTAAGACATTCATTTTTTGCCACCCTCAGGGAGTCCAAGTTGCTAAACCCCCATAGTTCAGCACCATACATCACCGCTGGGAGAATTTTAGACCCGTAAATTTTAAGCAGGGGAGCCATAGGTTTAGTTATAGAAAGCCTATGTTCTTTAAGTAGAGCTCCACCTAATTGTATATGCTTAAGGGTGAAGAGGTCAATCTGAGACTTCCAGCTTAGGTTGTCACTAAAAGTAACCCTCCAGTATGGCTCCACCCATTTCGACCCTTGCTTTCACTGGTCTAGCGCCACGAAGGTCCATAAACTTAGTCTTCCCCACATTTACCTCGAGCTCATGTTCGCGGCAAAACAACTCGAAACGGGACAGTGCTAACTGTAGCCCCTGGCGTGTCTTAGAAATGAAAAGAGTGTCATCCGCGAACATGAGCAAGGGGACTTTCATACCAGCTATGGAAGGTGCATTTGTCGGGAGGTTTAAAAAATAGCAACAAAGCATTTTAATTTCTGGCGGAAGTGCTGAGTATGGGATGGAATCCATTTATGGAATTTCTGCTCCAATATCCATCTCCTTAACAAATACTTTCCTGACCAACGTCAACTAACCTAGACTTCATTATCCGAGCTGACTCCTCTCCCTCTTTACATTCAAGGATAGTTGGTGACCGGACTGTGTTAGCCACCCTCGTTTGTTTTCTCTCCCTCCCCTGAACTGTTTACCTATTTTTCATGTTGTATTTTTTATCTCTGTTTTCCTTCCATACCACCTTCCTACTATGTAATGCAATTTCCGTCTGTTTTTACAGTGTGTATGTAAAGCGCTCTGATACCTACGGGTCAAGCTAGCGCTATATAAAACTTTTAAAATAAATAAAATAAATAAAAATAAATATGCATTTGGAGGAGCAGATTCCACCACTGGAGTTTATTCTGGAGTTGACACTTTCGCCAGAAATCGGAGAGTTTGTCATTAATGCTCAACTGGAAATCAGTGTTGTATTCTCTGGCCGTCGGATTCAACAATATGCACAATGTGTGATCTTGGGCCAACATGCTATAATCCACTGCATAGATTATGTAATGATAAATTATGAGAAGTTCTGCAGCAGGCATTATGGCATCTCAAATCACAGTGGAGCAGCAATGTCATTTTGTTATTTCCTGTTTCTAGAGATGTCACAACTTAAATTACTAAGGAATTCACGAACGGGCTTTTATCCAGCAGTTAAATGTCCCCTTACATTCAGGACCACTGGAATTACGCGTTGACTTGGATCCTCGTGGTTAGTTGGACTGTTCAAGTTATCCAAAGCAGAAAGGACCAATAACAGCACAGCACCAGATCTAGCAAGGGTCGCCCACGGATAACACAATCAGCACTTGCGCAATGAAAGGCTGTTCTGCGTGCCCTTCAACACAATGGTGTAAGAAGGCAAACCAGCAGTGTCTAGCATAGGGTTTGTACTCCAGGTACGCTCTCCAGAACAAATTCCTACATTTAGACCACTGCACAGATTTCAGATGTGTAACATTTGCGCTTTAGTGAAAACCTCATGTTACACATACGTATGTCAGGTGATATACTGCTTGATCCCTTGCACCTGGTTACCCTAGGGGTTAGGATATGGCTCAAAGTCAGGTCACACTGTTTTAGTAATATAGCTTTGTGCCCAAACCAGGGCCACTGGAATTATGCAATTGTGCGGCTGGGGCGATTTTTGCATAGTTATAGATCTGCCACATAATCCATCATCTGCTGCATAATCTGCAGATGTGAACAAAAAAAATGTTTTTACCCGCTCAAACGCTTCAAAAGTTTCTAAAAAGGCTGCGACACGTGTTGCCGCGAAGTGGACGGCCCTTCGCATAGGTGGACAGTGGTCTCCTTCCTGTTACTTAGTGCTATATTTGGGTGTAAACTGGTACCAATGAGGTGCAACCAATGCCCAGATAGTGTTAACAAGTTTAAAAATGTCAAAACAATGAAGTACCACTATCATAAAATGCGCTGCATTACCCCGCATAATTTGTCTTTTCTTGCTGCATAATTTACTCAACCCTGCCGCATAATTTGGTCCTCCCCTGCCACATAATTCCAGTGGAACTGGCCGAAACCTGTGGAGTTTGCACTGCTTTGTCCCAGGTACGTATTTTTTAATAAATTAAAAGGGGGGTGTCCAGAAGCAGTTTTGGCACTGCATGAGGGTCCATTTTCTGCTCATAATAGCTTTTGCGTCGTTTTGCAGGACGTAGGCACGGCTGCTAATAATTTAGTACATCTGGACCTAAGCTTTTTCCTTGAAAGAAATTCTGTCACCATGAAGGTTAGTTCTGCTGCCGCTTGAAGGGAACGTGAAGGTCAGGCGCCTGCCCATCCTTTGAGAAACAGAGCCTAGATTAATAAGGGAGAAGAAGGAAGCCCTGATTAATTAGCCAAGGGCCAGCGAGAGCGCGGTTTATCGTAGGTGAACCATCAGGCGAGGTTTCACTGCCGATCGATCACGGTGGAGATAATAGAAAATGACAATCGGTAGGGGGACAAAGGAACAGCTTGTCGAAATGGAACTGGAAGTGCAAAAATAAATCACCAAATGATTTAAATAAAAATATAATTAAATTGAAAACGAACACCTGCAAAAAAACCTTTCTAAGCACCGCCTGCTGAAGTTGAACTCCTCCGCTTGCGTGCTTACGGCTCATATCAACAATCCTAAATTTCGTTTGCACTAGGGTTGAAATGTTCCTTTAGGGGTCACCCGAAATTGAACTGTAGAAGCATTAATTTTGAAATTGGCTGGGTCCACCCCCTGGGCTAGCGGCCCGGGAAACCCACACATCATCGCCCAATCAATCCAGCGGTCCCTCGCCAGCCAAAACAGCTATTGATTTTTTTTCTTATCCCCCTCCTCCCCTTCAAATAAAAAATCGGTCTCTAAACTGATCGAGTAATATATCTTCCCATGGCGAGATCGATCCCCGGAGCAGCAGAAACAAGAAATATGATCCAGACCCTGAGCACTGCTGGACGGCGATAGATCAACGCGGCCTGCAGTGCCCAGCAGCGCACAGCAGATGGCGATGTTGGTGCAGTATGAGAGTGACTGGATACTCCAGGAAAAAACCTTTTTGACTGAATGAGTGCTATTTTAACTAGATTACTGTAAGTGGGACGCGGCGCGCACATAAGTCTATACAGGCCCTGTTTGTTTTATTGCACGGAAAATTTCGGAGCGGAATACATTAGAAAGGTTGTCAGACCAGACTCCTGAGAGAAAAAACCTGTCGTCAGGGTGTGAATATATATTCGGTGTGCTCTTGTGCGCCTCTTCTTTACTTAAATAATGGTTTCATGTTTCCTTTGCTTTAGTAGGTGGTATGAAAAGCTCCAAGATACAAATAAGGGAGACAGGTAGACCTATAGGGAGCCGGACAAATTCCTGCTAGTTCCCGGTCATGGTTGTCGATTTAGGAATTATTTTTCTCGAGATATGGACCTGAACTAAGAGGCCATCTTTATCATAAATTCACGCAACGCAATTCAGCAAGCCACCTTGCTGCGCTGTGTGAAAGGGAAGGGGCAGGGATGCTCCGTATTTACCATTATACAGAGATTTCCTGTCTTTTCCTAGCGCTGTCGCACTTTTGGCTGCCTAGCGCCAATGCAGGCACCCTTGCATCATGTTGCAATGCTGCCTGTGGTACAGGCAAGATTGTTTTTGTGTAGTGAGGGACACCTTCCTGTGTAAAAAAAAATCAGCAGAAACCATGAAACAGAAAAGGACAAAAGTACAAGCACCCATTGATGTACTTCAAGGTACTGCGTCAAGTGCCTGTTTACTCAGTTTCAGTAATGCTGCTGATATGGGACTATCTGTGAACAACATGAATGTTCATCATAAAGTAGTAAACCAGTTCCCAACGTTGTTTCATGCTTTGGGAAATCTTAAAATGATGAAACTGCACACGCATTTCAATGAGGATGTTCGTACTGTTGATCAAAGACATAGACAAATTGCATTTCATCTACAAGAAGCTGTAGAGAAAGAACTTGAGACATTATTAAAGCATCATATCATTGAGCGATCAATTGGTCCAACTCCGTGGGTTTTGCCCATAGTTGTAGTGTTAAAAAAGGACAGTGAAGGAGATGTACGCATCTGTGTTGATTTGGGTCAAGCCAATGAGGCAATTGAAAGAGAACGACATCCTGGTCCGCACATTGCTAACATGATCACATAGTTGAATGGTGCTAAAGACTTCTCTCGCCTTGATCTTATCAAGGGTATTGTCAATTAAAACTAAAAAAAAAATGACAGATCAATTAACACCTTTTCTACCCATATTAGTTTGTTCAGATGTAAATGATTAAGTTTTGGTCATCAGCTTCCGAAATTTTCCAAGATGTCATTAAACTTATCCTACAACTTATCATGAATGCTTTTAATTACAGTGATGATATATTCGTTTTTGGAGCTAAACAAAAGGAACATGAGAACGGTCTTACACAAGTGTGTCGTTTACTTGCTGATGCAGGTTTACCTTTGAATGCTGAGAAATTTGAGTTCCACACAACAAAACTCAAATTCTTTGGACATATCTTTTCTGATGCCAGATTCAGCTAAACCATGTTATGTTCCTTCCTTGGCATGGCCAGTTACTGTTCCCAATACAAGCATGACACTGCCACAGTGAGTGCTACTTTAAGAGACTTCACAAAAAGAAATGTTGAATTTTAATGGTCACATGAATGTGAACAATGTTTTAAGAAAATCAAGCATGCAATTGAGGACGCCTTGAATTGGCCTACCTTGATCCAGAAGTTTATACAGAGGTTGTTGTTGATGCCAGCCTGTTTGGATTGAGTGCGATCTTGTCCAACATAGTGAACACCCAAATGCTCGAAGGCATATTGTGGCATATGCAAGCAGAAGATTGTCAGAAACTGAACATGCCTATTCGCAATCAGAGAAAGAAGGCTTAGCAGTGGTGTGGGCTTGTGAACATGTCCACATATACCTATATGGAAAACCTTTCACTCTGTACTGGATCATCAAGCAGTGCTTGCCATTTTTGGCAACCCTTGCAACTATCGTGCACTGACCAGGGAAAGATCAAAACCCTGCTGACTACTTTTCATGAGTGCCAGTGCAGTGCCCTGGTAACCCTTCCAAAGCATCCGGAGACTACAATAACTTCATTGTAAGGTCCAATACACCTGCAGCTATTTCATTAGAACAAATCATTGCTGCAACGATTAAAGATAGCGACATGTAAATGCTAAAAAACATTATTGCACATCAATCTTAGAAAGAGCACATTCCACCTGTCACACATGAAAACGAATATTAAAAGTTCAGAATATGAAAGATTAACAGTCTGTTACTCAAGAAGGTAGTGTTTAAGAAGGTGGCATTGTTCCCACCAGGAGGGGACAGCTATTACTTCTGCTCTATTTGGGCGGGAGCAGTTTTTAATCTATTTTTATGCCAGCTTCAGTGCAGAAAGGGAAACAAATCAAAAGGCTGCTCCCAGCGAATGGGAGCATTTTTAAAGCTCCTCCCTGCTCAGAGCGGACTTGGTGTTTGCTCCCTTTCGGTGGGAGATTAAAAAATGCTCCTGCCACGCACAAGCAAAGAGAGGTTTCCCTGCCTGCACCAGTCCAGGCATGGAAACTGTTATGTACTGGGGTAGGCTCCCTGAGACATAGCTACTGAACTGTTCCTGGGATATGGGGATCCCAATCAATCAATCAATCAATCAAGCAACCAATCAATTAATTTGTAAAGCGCACTACATACCCATGAGGGTTTCAAGGCGCTGGGGGGGGGGGGGTGCTGCTGCTATCGGTCGAAGAGCCAGGTCTTGAGTTGTCTCCTGAAGGTCAGCAGGTCTTCGGTTTGTCGCAGGTAGATGGGGAGGGTGTTCCAGGTCCTGGCGGCACGATGGGAGAAGGATCTGCCTCCGGAAGTTGTTCTCCGGATGCGCGGGACCGTGGCCAGGGCGTGGTCAGCGGAGCGGAGTTTCCTGTTGGGTACGTAGAAGGAGAGCTGATTGTTGAGTTAGGCTGGTCCGGTCTTGTGGAGTGCCTTGTTTGCGTGGATCAGGAGCTGGAAGGAGATTCCCCTGTCGACGGGGAGCCAGTGCAGGTTCCTCAGTTGGGGGGTGATGTGGTCATGGCGCGGGACGTCGAGCATCAGGCGTGCAGAGGCGTTCTGGATTCTCTGCAGTCTGTTCATGAGCTTGGACGAGGCTCCGGCGTAGAGGGCGTTTCCGTAGTCGAGTCTGTTGCTGACTAGAGCCTGGGTGACTGTTTTCCTTGTGTTTGTCGGGATCCATCTGTAGATCTTGCGGAGCATGCAGAGGGTGTTGAAGCAGGTGGAGGAGACTGTGTTGACTTGTTTGGTCATGGAGAGTTTCGAGTCGAGGATGACTCCCAGGTTGCGTGCGTGGTTGGTGGGGGCCCGGGGTAACCCAGTGACGTGGGCCACTAAGAGTCATCCCATGTGGAGGGTTTGGACCCGAGGATGAGGATCTCCGTCTTGTCTGTGTTCAGTTTGATGTGGCTATCCTCCATCCAGTCTGCGACTGCCTTCATTCCCTGGTGGAGGTTGGATTTGGCGGTGAGGGGGTCCTTGGTGAGGGAGAGGATCAGCTGAGTGTCACCGGCATAGGAGATTATGTTGAGGTCGTTCTGTCGGGCGATGCGTGCTAGTGGTGCCATGTAGACGTTGAACAGCGTCGGGCTGAGGGAAGATCCTTGAGGGACGCCACAGATGATCACGGAGGCATCGGATCGGAACGGGGGAGGTGGACTCTCTGAGTTCTGCCAGAGAGGAAGTAGGTGGTCCAGTCCAGGGCCTTGTCTCGGATCCCTGCGTCGTGGAGGCACTTGCGTAGTGTGCGGTGACAGACGGTGTTGAAGGCGGCAGAGAGGTCCAGGAGGATGAGGGCCGCCGTCTCGCCGTTGTCTAGCGGGATCCTGATGTCGTCTGTGGCGGCGATGAGGGCGGTCTCGGTGCTGTGGTTACTGCGGAATCCTCATTGGGACGGGTCCAGGATGTTGTTGTCTTCGAGGTGACGGGTGAGCTGGGTGTTAACTATCTTCTCGATGACCTTTGCTGGGAATGGAAGCAGGGAGATGGGTCGGAAGTTCTTGAGGTCGCTCGGATCCGCCTTGGGTTTCTTCAGTAGGGCGTTGATCTCTGCATGCTTCCAGTTCTCAGGGAAGGTGGAGGTTTTGAAAGAGAGGTTGATGATTTTGTGCAGGTGGGGTGCAATGGAGTTGCTGGCTTTGTTGAAGATGTGGTGCGGGAGAGGGTCGGACGGGGACCCGGAGTGGATTGTTCCCATGGTCTTGATTGTGTCCTCGATGCTCACGTTGGCCCAGGTTGTCAGGGTGTCGTGGGCGGTGGGGTGTGGTGGGTTCGGTGCGGCGAGGTCTGCAGGGGTCGTCCGGGGTCTGAAACTGTCATGGATATCGGTGATTTTCCGGTGGAAGAAGGTGGCGAGGGAGTCACACAGGGCTTGCGATGGTGGGATGTCATTGGTGTTGGAGCTGGGGTTGGAGAGTTCCTTCACGATGGTGAAGAGCTCCTTGCTGTTGTGTGCGTTGTTGTCAAGTCGGTCTGTGAAGGAGGTCCTTTTGGTAGTCCTGATGAGGTGATGGTGCTTGCGGATGGCGTCTTTGTGGGCAGCGCGGCTGTCTGGCGTCTTGTCGCTGTGCCATATGTTTTCCAGTTTCCGGCAGGTGCGGTTTGAGTCGAGGAGTTCCGGTGTGAACCAGCTGACTCTTCTGCTGGTGTCTCTGTTGGTGGGATTTTTCAGCGGGGCTACGGTGTTGGTGCAGTCGTTCATCCAGCTTTCGAGGGTGAGTGCACCCTTATTGGGGTTGGTGGGGTTAGTCGGCGGGTTGAGTGAGAGGCTTGTCTGTAGTGGTTCTTGGGTGACTTTATCCCAGCAGTGGTGGGGGGTCTGTAGTGTGCGGTAGTGTGTGAGGGGTTTTCGGAAGGAGAAGTGGATGCAGTGGTGGTCTTTCCAGGTGAGTTCGGAGGCGTGGCTGAAGGTGACGTGGGGGCTTGAGGAGAAGATGGCATCTAGCGTGTGGCCGGCGATGTGGGTCGGCGTCATGACGAGCTGTTTCAGTCCAAGGTTGGCGAGGTTGTCGATCAGGGTGGAGGAGTTGTTGTCGTTGTTGTTCTCCAGGTGATAGTTCAGGTCTCCGAGGAGGATGTAGTCGGTGGAGGTCAGCGTGTGCGTGCTGATGAGGTCGGCGATGGAGTTGCAGAATTGAGGTCGGGGTCCTGGCGGTCTGTAGACGAGGGTGCCTCTTAGGGTGGTCTTGGGGTCCGTGTGGATCTGGAAGTGCATGTGTTCGGCGGTGCTGAGGGTGTCGTTGGTGTTTGTTGAGACCCTGATGGTGTTTTTGTGGACGATGGCGATTCCTCCTCTGGCCCTGTTGGTGCGGTCTCTGCGGGTGATCTTGTACCCGTCTGGGATGGTATGGCGATGTCTGGCGAGGTGGTTTCGTTCATCCAGGTCTCGGTAAGGAAGGCGACATCCGGTGATGTGGTGTCGAGTAGGTCCCAGAGTTCGACGGCGTGTTTGTGTGCGGAGCGGGTGTTGATCAGGATGCATCTAAGCTGGTTGGGTTCCGTCGTGTCAGGCGTCTTTGCGCTTTCGCAAAAACAACAATTGATGGACAGAACGCAGAACAATGTCATACCTTCACCCCAGTACAGAGATCTGGGCCTCAATCCATCGTTTTTTTGCTCACCATGCCATTCCAGTTTGTACCCAGCCATATGCAAATCAGTCTTGACCCTGTGCCTCATGGGAACAGTCCAGCCCGAACTGCCAAGCCAGGTCCTCCCTGGACTGGAAACAAGCATCCTAGGACCGGTTTCGGGGTTTCACCCCTCTTCAGCCAGGATAGCTTGATTCCAGTGGCATGGAGAGCACGGGACTCACGTCTGAGCATACCCGACCCACTCGGGGTGACAAAAGCAAAAACAACAATTGATGGACAGAACGCAGAACAATGTCATACATTCACCCCAGTACAGAGATCTGGGCCTCAATCCATCGTTTTTTTGCTCACCATGCCATTCCAGTTTGAACCCAACCATATGCAAATCAGTCTTGACCCTGTGCCTCATGGGAACAGTCCAGCCCGAACTGCCAAGCCAGGTCCTCCCTGGACTGGAAACAAGCATCCTAGGACCGGTTTCGGGGTTTCACCCCTCTTCAGCCAGGATAGCTTGATTCCAGTGGCATGGAGAGCACGGGACTCACGTCTGAGCATACCCGACCCACTCGGGGTGACAAAAGCAAAAACAACAATTGATGGACAGAACGCAGAACAATGTCATACATTCACCCCAGTACAGAGATCTGGGCCTCAATCCATCGTTTTTTTGCTCACCATGCCATTCCAGTTTGAACCCAGCCATATGCAAATCAGTCTTGACCCTGTGCCTCATGGGAACAGTCCAGCCCGAACTGCCAAGCCAGGTCCTCCCTGGACTGGAAACAAGCATCCTAGGACCGGTTTCGGGGTTTCACCCCTCTTCAGCCAGGATAGCTTGATTCCAGTGGCATGGAGAGCACGGGACTCACGTCTGAGCATACCCGACCCACTCGGCTTTCGCGGCAGGAGAAGCTGCAGTTCCGGCAGGTGAAGGGGTCGTGGGTGTGCCACGGGGCGGCCTTGCAGCAGGTGTGGGTCCTTCCTGGGTTGAGAGCGACGAGGGTGTTGGCGGCGTAGCAGAGGCGGCGGTCCTCATGGCTGCTGCGGGGGCCAGGGGTTCTGGTTCTGGGCGCGGTCCAGGCGCAGACGGGCTTGCCTTAGGCGCGCCAGCGGCGCGCCAGCGGCACGCCTGCGGCGCGCAGCTGCACAGCGGCCGCACAGCTGCTGCCATATATGGGGAGGTGGCGAGGGAGGAGCAGCTGGGAGGCGGGAGGCGAGGGATGGGTGGAGCGAATGGGCGCGGAGGGGGCGGGGCTGCAGGGGAGGCAGGGACGGGGGAAAGGAGACTGGCACGGGGCACGGACTCAAGGAGGGGTCACAGAATACGAAAAAAGCACAATATCAGAGGGGCACAGAATACGAAAAAAGCACAATATAAGAGGGGCACAAAATACGAAAAAAGCACAAAATCAGAGGGGCACAGAAGTACGAGAAGCACAAAATCAGAGGGGCACAGAAGTACGAGAAGCACAAAATCAGAGGGGCACAGAAGTCAGTGGTACAGAATATAAGGGGGCACACTGGCGAGGGGTACGGAATCGGAAGGGGGCACGGAGGCGAGCGGGGGCAGGGGGGCACAGAAGAAGGAGCGGGCAGACAGGCAACACAAGCACCAGGCACAGCGGAAACAAACCTTAGGCCACCACTGGCCACCAGGGATGAGGCGCAGGTGGGAGCCTGCGGGTGGTGGAGGGCCTCGATATCACCGGCGGCAGCAGAGACAGGGGGGGTGACGGCGGAGCTGCAGCGGGGGGGGAGCGACCTACCAGGAAGGTCAAGGGCCAATAATGGCTCACAAAGGGGGTCCACATGGCCCCACTGCCGTTTAGTTCATTTTGTGGCCCAGAGGGATGGGGTCCTTGGGCCTTTAGAGGCTCCACAAGGGGGAGGGTGTGGCCCATGGAGATGGGGCCTCTGAAGCCAAAAGTGGCCAAAGAAAGGGAGCTGCATGTCCCATTGCCTCTCAAAAAACACTGGGCCCTGGAAGAAGGGGTCACTGGGGTCAAAAACGGCACAGGGAGCAGGGCCGTCCCCTTCCCTCTGGAAAAAGTCACCGGGCCAAGGGGATGGGGTCCCGGGGGCCAAAATTGACCTCGAGAGGAGGGTCACGTGCACCCACAGTCCCCAAAAATATTAACAACTCTTCCCCTTTGGGGCCCTGGCCCACCACAAGGGATTTTTAAAAAACAAGCACAGGAGCCTGCGCATTTTGTATTTAATTTTGTAGAGGATTCGCGGATCCTCTGCAAATTCACTGCAAAATAAAAAAAGAAATCGCCACAGGCCTAGGGGGTCAGGGTAGTCCTACTCTGCCCTTTATGTCTTTATTTCTGTTTTTTCTAGTACTCGGGACCGAGTCCCAAGTCCTAGGATGGCTGCCACCACTTTCTGGTTGAGGTGGTGGCAGCCAATCAGATCTCAGTAGGAGGTCTTTTGGGATCCGCAGAGGCTCTGTGTTTGAGCATTAATTCCTCAAAAACTACTGAATGGGTTTACTCCAAAACACAAAAAGCACTCTTTCTGAACCAAGATCTAACTTTCTGCCAACTTTGGTGTGAATCCGTTCAGAAGTTTAAGGAGCAGCTGTGTCTAAAATTCCTGTGGGAAAATAATGGGAAAAACAAGTTTTGGGACCACCCTTTTTTCTCGCCCGTTGCTTGATGGATGCCAGAGGGACAACACCAGGGACCTAAAACATATTTCTTTTTCTCTGTGCTCTGGATCCGGGGCACAGAGAAACAAAATGCAGCCTTCCACCCTGGGCTGGGTAATTTTTTTTATTTTTAAATGGGAAAGGGGTGTGTGGTGTACCTTCCTGAGCCTTATTGAAGCCCCGGGACCCTATCCACCATGGTCGATACTTAAAATTAGGGGAAGGATCGCCTGGCCCCACTTCTCGAGCTTATTGAGGCCCGGGAAACCCATTCCCCTGGTAAATAATTATAATTGGGTGAGTGAGGCACGTGGCCCCCTCCTTGAACCATATTGAGGACCTGGGGACACCATTTCCTGGAACGATCCTTAAAGTTAGGGGAGGGGGCATTGTGTGCCCCTCACTAAGCCTCCCACTGGCTTCAGGACCCTATTTACCAGGGACCGATGACAGCTGTGTCCCAGAGACCCAATTCCCTGGGACACTGCTGGTTCCTGCCCGGGAGAGTGTGGCCATTCCCTGCTTACATGCTCCCGGGCAGAAAACACAGCATTGCTCCTACCCAGACAGGAGCATAGAAAAGTGCTTTTCCTGTCCAGGTGAGAGCAAAGTGAAAGAACTGGATCTGGTGCTGGCTGGACAGCTCTCAGGGGCTGTGGGGGCATTGAGACCCCCCGTTCTCCACAGTGCCTCAGGAACTCGTGGTGCCCGAGTAGGCACCTACTTGAAAAGAATGTATGATGTTACAACGCAAACATTTACAACGCATGCCTTTACAACGCAGTTTTTACATCGCAACATCCATTACAACCCATGATTTTACATCGCATGCCATCACAACGCATTTTTCAAAACTACATTTACAATGCATTCCATTACAACGCATAGCATTACAACGCATGTTACTTTTAGGGCAACAGTAGGGTAAGTGTTGAATAGTGTAGAGGTACAAATTACTATTCTCACTCAAGTGAGTGCAACAGTAGGGTAAGTGTTCGATAGTATAGGGGTAAAAATTACTCTTCCCACTCCAGTGAGTGCAACAGTAGGGTAAGTGTTGGATAGTGTAGGGGTAAACATTACTATTCCCCATTACTTACCTTATAATGCGTTGTAATGGCATGCGTTGTAGTGACATGCGTTGTAATGACATGCGTTGTTGTGACATGCGATGTAATGGCTGCATTGTAATAGCATGCGATGTAAAGGATGTTGCGTTGTAATGACTGCGTTGTAAAGGTAGTGCGTTGTAATGACTGCATTGTAAAGGTTGTTTCCCACTTGGAAATAGTGATTGTCACACCACATTTCAATAAAGCATTATCTAAAAAACCCTTAAAATGTCTGAGTCTTTTTTTTTAAAACAAATTTTAGGCCACAAAGTGTAGCCATAGAACCAACCACAAGGGGTCCCTACACTTTAGAGGAAGAGCATACAGTTCCAGCTTGGAGTGCTTAAAAAATTTATGGTAAGCTCTCCAGGGGATATGGATTCAATGACCCAGGAGACTTACTGTTTTGTTTTTTATTGTTGGTAGGGCACTGGTGCTTTCCCAGCAGCGCTCCACTACATAAAAAAATTAGTGGTACCTTTGCCCCTTTTAAGGGCACCACCAGGATCCCAAAAATATGAGTTAAGACCCTTTGCAGGACAACTGTCTCAGTGCAGTAAACAATCAATAAGCAGCTGCTGCAGCACATTTATTATTCTTTATTTTTCTTTTTTAAATTTTTGTGTGTGTCCCGGCGTCCGCCTGGGGCACCCACACTTTTAAAAATGTATTTTTATAAGTAGGGGGCTGCGATAGGAAGCCCAAGTCCCCTGTGGCCCCTGCTAGCTCCCCAGCCACCACATGTGTGAATATAAACAATGTGGATATTAGGAGAGTTGTTCCCCGAAAGAAAGTAAAAGTAATTGTTGCATGCAATCTGGGAAGCAGTAAAAACTGTTTTCTGTGCCATGGTAATAAAGGGGAATGAGAGAGAGAGAGAGAGAGGGGGGGGGGGGGGAAGAGAGGGGGAGAGGGTAGGGAGAGGGATCTTTTTGTTTGGACTCTGAGGCCCATTCCCGTTCTTTTCCCATCTTCCGCCTATGACTCCATATAGAAGATTCTGATCTGTCTTCACATACATAGAGGCCAGTATCTCCCCATTTGAATAATCAAAATATAAGTCTGCCATCCCACGGATTCAGCATCCCCTTGCCCGATAGGGGGCAGCATAGAGCTGAGAAGTCTTCACAATAATGTTTGGAGGAATGAAGGTTAGATTATCTTGAGTGATTACTTCCTCCTCAGTTGGAAAACTCGAATGACCCCTTAACATGCACACAGACACACACACACATGTCCTTGGAGGCCTGGGTGTGTGGGGTCATCTTGAGGGCGCGGACAGGTGGCCACTGAGCCTTGCACAGAGCACCCTCCCGGCCTGGACCCTGCCACTTAATAAAGCTAATGCCATTTCCTATAATTAGCGCTTACTCACAGACCGCCATTGTGGTCTCTCGTGCCAAAGGTCACGTCCCAGGCACCGGATGTGAATCAGAGACAGGAAGATGGCAGGATTAATTCTGGCAAGGTGACCCGCCCCTCTGGGGAAGTCTGTGCCCTCGGAAGGACCTGTACATCGTGGTTTCGTGACATGCCTTCAACATGCATGTGCTTATGAAGTGAGAGTGACGAGGCACACTGAGATAGGACAGGTGTTTACAGTTAGACAGACAGGGGTCCGCTGACTGCTGCATTTTTTCTTGTCTTAGATCACTGTTTGCATTTGTTTCATATCATGAAAAATATTGGACCATTTCAGAGGATTCTGCAACACATTAAATGAAAGCCCATATCTGTGTACTTATGGGCATATTGATGAAGAAGTCACGCAGCGCAGCAGCACTGCGTGACAGGGAAAGGGCAGGAATGCACCACATTTACCCTCATACATTCCTGCCTACTACAATGTGCTGCCTAGTGCAAACGCAGGCACTGTTGCACCATGGTGCAAGGGTGCTTGCATTGCAGCTTTTGTGCATGAAGGCAACATTTTCTGCACAAAAACAATCCCCTGAGGCATTTTCCTCTTTCTGCGTCTGCTGCAGAATCCAGTGCACATAGAAAGAGGAAAAAACAAGAAGAAATAAAGATATTTCTCCTTGTTATGTCTCTGCTGGAAAGGCATAACATTTTGGAATATTCCCAGGTCTACCAGTAATGGTAAATTGGAAATGCATCAGAATCCATAGGTGTTGCGTGGAAGCACCCAAGCACCACCCTTGGAACGCCTCCCTGGGGCAGAGTAACACAATGCAGCACTTTGTGCTGCGCTGCGATATTCTGGATTTATCAAGCCACTCAGGGCCACGCAAGGGGGACTTGCATGGCTTGATAAATCTCATCTTAGCGATTGCGTTGTTTTTGCACCCCAGCTCATAGAACCATCACTGTTGGGGTTAGGAGATGTTAAGAACATAAAGACTTCAATGCAAAAAACATATGGGATCCTCCATCCGGTGATCCCTGTAAAACAACACGTGGTTACAGTGGCTTAAGACATTATATACCTGCAGATCTGTATGCTTACTCACCGATGGTCTGGTGAGGGCGTCATCTCAAGGCGACCAAACAGCAGGAAGGAGGGCTGCAACTAGGAGACACATCCTGCCCAGATTACTCACTATAAATGTCAACACCTCTATTGGTATCCTAATACTACTAAGGTCAATTGAATACCAAGTCTACAAGGTATGTGGAGAGGGAGGGCAGGCTGGAGCCCAAGGCGTGTGACATGAAGACCACCTGAAAAACTGTACAATTGTTGTTGACACTGACCCCATAAAAAATCTTTAGTTGATCCATCTTGGGAAATTCCATACTGCCACTAAATCTAAAGTAATGCAAATGTAAGTGTCTATGTCTGGAATGTCTCCCTATTTCCAACCCGGATGCTGTGCTACATGCTTCAACAATCTGGTTCTCTCATGGTTATGGTTGTATCCAAGAGGTCCAACAATGGGAGGCACGGCTGCCCGGAACCGCCGGGTGATGTGATCTCTCCTTAAATTGCATGCCCTCTCTCCAATAAGGCAGTCAACTTATAAAGATGAGTCGCAATGCTGGTTAAGGCCTTTATTATCTTGAGCAAGCTCTCAACGTGGTGCTCCCCTCACCAGTCAGCCAGCAACTGCCAGAGACCAGAAACCCACAACAGAACCACATTCTATTAGGATTCCTGTGGTTAACAACATGCTGTGTGTTTAAAGGAATAGTTAACACACACACTAAGAACTGGATAATAACACACCCCTCTTTGTTACACAAATATGAGAGAGCATCATTACACTGGAAAATGAAGGAACATAACTATAGTACATACAAAATAATCATACGGAATTGACATATTTACACTCCCTTACACTGTATGATTATAGGAAATTTGTGCAAATTTGTATGTAAGCAGTCAGCTGGAAAACAAGCAAGATCACACACTGGAACACCAACTGAACGCTCAAGTAACCTGAAGTGTTCAATGTACATAATCCTGAAGATAACTCGGTGGTCTTCTGAGTCTAAGAATTGTGCTCACCAGCCTACCACTCATGTTATTTATCCCATTAGGGTGGCTGCAATTTCCATTTTCAACATTCAACCTGGTACCCTGTAAATTCTCACTTCTTTGCAACCCGTTCACAACCTCCTCATCTCTCATCAACATGTACCCACTACACCCTTTACTCTCTCTCACTCTACCCCCATCATCAGCACATCCATATCTCGCGACTCGTCACAAATTCCAACGCTCTCCATTACACAGTACTACAGGCCACCTGTGTAGTTCTTCAACCTTGAAAGGTCCTCTAAGCTTAAACAACCCTTTCACAATGCATCCTGATTTTATCTTTACCAAATCCCCTATCTGAGTCCTGGAATCGCACACAAATGTGGTGTTTTCCTTGTAAGTCTGAACACCTCTCCCTTCCAACAAGTTTTGCATCCATGACAGATTGAGTTTGGAAACGGGTTTCCTTCCCCTCATCAGGCTAATTGGAACTTTCCCTGTCATGGAATTCTCTATGGCACAATATGCCCAAAACCAGGTCATGAACCAAGACCTCCCCATACATGTGATTACCCAACGCTAATTGTAAAGCCCCCATAATCATGCGATAAGCCCTTTCAGCAATTTAATTGGCGTGGGGATTGTACAAAGCTGTGCATGAATGCCTTATGCCACACAAACTTCCACTCTGCAGAAGTCAACTGGGTTCCGTTGTCAGTGATCAAAACTGCTGGGTAACCCTTTTCACAGAAAACCTCTTACAGGGCCTACATAGTAATTCTAGCAATGATTTTGGTCAAAATCTTCACCACTAACCACCGTGAATGTACATCCACCATTACGATGGCACACCTTTTACCACCATTAACATTAGCCATTGGACCTATAAAGTCCATGCATGTGTACCAGGATCCTATAAACTACCAAAGTTCGCCTGCTAGCCAATCTTCAATCTTTTCTCACTCTCTTGGCACTCAATACATCTCTTGATCCATTCCACTATGTCCCTGTCCATGGCGGGCCACCAAACTCCATCCTCAAACCTTTTTTTGCAACCGTTTGCTCCTAATGCCCTTTATGAGCTTTTACAAAAAGCCTCTTCCGAATTTCTGTTGGCAGTACAATTTTGCCTCCATACACTGCAACTTTACCTTGCACTTCCAACAACTTATCCAGAATTTTACCATATGATCTCAAAAGCTGTCAGCAATGTGCTTTCTCTCCGCACTCCTTTTTTTATCATGTCCACATCTCTGAGCACCACATCATTTTCCATGACCGCAGACCATCCCTCTTCACTCAGAGCACCCTGACTCCAACTTGCATCTCCCACACTAGCCACAGCATCATCTTATTCATTGTGAAGAACACTGTTGTAAAGGAAGATACAGTGTCCATCTGTACATGTAGGTTACTTCTTTATTAGTAGCTTGGTTCCAGTGTAGGAGATCAGGATAGTAGGAGAAGATGGATGGTAGAAAGACAGCCCCACCAGGAGCAGGCTCCTAACAGAGAGGCACTCAGGCATTCTATGATGTCATGGAACATTCTGATAGAGCAGTACAGTGGAGAATAGTAGACAAGTAGTTTACTACAAACACCTTTCTCGTCCACACATCACTGGCACTGGTACTGCTGAGGCAAGCTTTCACGCTTAATGGATGTGTACTTACAATCTTCGTTAAGCCGCAGCGTGATCTGGGTGTCAACAGTATACTTGTAAAAGGCAAAGCCAACCTACACAAACCGATCAACCAGCAGGCGAAAGTAGACATTGATCATAATAGGAGGCAGCAAAGGCTCACATGAGAGGCTGTGTGACTGAAGAATAAGGGGGGAGGTAAAGAGCGTTAGTAGAGCAGCATTGTTCGATGGCATTAAAACAGATCTTACCTCAGATAAAGACCTACCTCTGAACACCACTGCTGGTTCTCTGGTGGATATGATGTTAACATTATTGCAGCGGTGCTCTCTTGATGTAAGTCAAACAGAATGACTGCTTATCAATTTTCCTATGACACTGGACATCTTAGCACTTACACTTTTATCTAAAGTGTCACAGAGTGTCTGGCAGGACAAGGCTATTTTGTCATACACTTTTATAAGTTCCTTTAAGTGCTGCCGGCGGAAGAAATGCAGATGGCTAAGGAAGACAGTTTGGTGGACTAGACTGCAGACATAAATATTCTAATTTTATCTTATAGGTTTAAGGAAAAACAGGCAGTAACTGGAATGCCAATCATGCCCTATGATCTGTAGGTTTTTTCATATTGAAAATTAAATTTGCCGCCTTCTGAATTGATATTCAATATCGCCCCTTGGATACAGGTGTATTATGTCTGAATGGATGAGTCTGTTCTCTAATGGTGCTGCTCAGGGGTAGGTGTGAGTGCGACGGGGGGTGGGTTTTGGGGTGTGTTCTTTTTGGTTTTGGGGTTTTTTGTTAATACTTTAAATGTATTGCTCTTCAATTGTCCTATTTTGCTTTGGAAATTGTCAAAGTCATTTCAATGTACATTCTATATGCACGAGTTGCTGGGTTACAGTGCTCTGTGATATATTTGTTATTTGGCAAATAAAATCTGTTCTTAAAAAAAAAAATTGCCGCCTTCTGGACTACAGGCACAATATAGGCCCCGAATTACAAGTGCAAAGTCATTCCTGTGGGATCGGTAATAGGAGTTATTGACCCCGTCACATTTAGAACGCGTTCGAGAACACAGGAGACCTTATGTATGTCACCCAGAAACCTCTGGTGCTGTAAGCAGTCTAGTCTCCGGTTGTATACTGTTGGTGAAACGAGGAGCAATCAGGAGGATCTTGATCACGTGTATAGATACCAGACCTGCCAGTTCACGTGGCACCACAGTGTTTCACACAGTATCATGTATGGTGGCTCCATTAGTGGATATCCAGCCTCCCAAGAGGAGGATGGCACAAGCCTTTATTTGTGTTTTGGGGCTGCAGAAATGGCTGCTCAGGAGATATTGGCACAAAGCACCAGAATCCCCCCCGTCAATGACCCCACCACCTCCAATGCCACTCCGTGGGGACTATTCACAAAGGTAACTTACACTTGTGAGTAATTTACATGTATGACTTGCTCTTATACTTTTGAATAACTTCACTACTTTTGCCTATTCACAAAATGTGAGTGCAACATTACTCAGTGTGTAGACTTACACCCATCCACTCTCTGAAACAGAGGGTGGAGCCAAATTTATGAGTATATGTTACTATTGTCAAAAAGAAACAGCAGAAAGTCCGGGACTACACAAGGCCAACTATTGGTACAGCAAGACTCTCACATAGAAAGTAATAGAGGGGACTTACAATAAAACCTGTAGAAAATAATGTTCAATTATATCAAATGAATTATAATACTTAAACATATAATTAGATATAATTTAATAGTAAGAAAAATCTAAAATTAAAATATTTATTATTTAATTATAAAATATTTTACCAACCTTTTTGAATTGATAAATTAGTGTAACTTTTGTATTACACTATAATTAAACTACTTTTAATAAATTCTATGCATCCGTTCAAATAATTATTAATGTATAATAAAAAAGTTAGTAGGTGAGACTTTATTTTTTAATTTACACAGGAAAAGAGCTTTTATTTAATGTAATATATTTAAATGAATGAAAGATTTAATTTTAAATTAAGTTAAGAGTGATTTGGCATTTTTTAAAATGTAGTTCTACATTGAAAATACATTTTTAAAATCAACTTAAATTATTATTTAACATAGAAATATTTTTACTAATTTATTATAAAACTTTATAAACTTTTTAAATTTTCGCTATACTTTACTATAGGGAGATCTCAGCTCCCACTGTGGTGTCTCCCTATGGTAACGTATAAAGATATATTTTTTTATTTAATCAGAAACAAATGGCAAAACTATTTTAGATAATATGCCAAGCCCTGGCTTAACATGACTAAATGACTTTGTGTCTATAACTCTAAATAGCATTCATGATGAAGTTTAAGCTTTTATTTTTAAATGCCCTCTCTCAGGTGAGGGTTTGGAATCCTGAAATTCCAGTCTTGTTCCTGTACAGCCAGCTCAGATATAACCTGACACCATGGGCGGCTCCTCCACTAAGGCGGAGGAGCATTGCCCCACTGCTCTTCGAGCAGGAAAAATTAAATGATAATAACGTAGTTATCATCATTTTATTTTTCGCAGGTTTGGGCTGGGTTAGGAGTGGGGGAGGAGTGGTTTGTGTACACTAAGTGCACATGACTGCTTGGCCGGCCGTCTGGGACCGGCCAAACATTCATGCACACTTAGCATATTCGCCACCAGGCTGCATTACACGGCCTGATAGGGAACATGCCCAGGCGCCCAGTCCCCACTTGAGCACCGATCCACGGCGCTCAGATCAATCACAACGCTGCATTGCAGCGTTGTTATTGGCTATGGGGAGCCTGGGTGCTTTCGGACTCCGTGGAAGCGAGGAGAGATGGCTGGCAGAAGAGGTAAGTGGTGTTTCTTTTTTATTATGTCCCCCCCGCTACCCCCACTTCCCTCCGCCGTCCACCCTCATTTCCTGCCAGCCGCTACTGCCTGACACACAAAAAGAGGCGTTTTTTCTCAATTTAGGCAAAAAAAGTATACTTCAGTTTTTGTGAAAAGCAGTAGAACTGAAAGTGAAGAAGTGAAAAAGAATAAATATTAAGTACCTGACATTTTGGAACTGAAATTAGTATATTGTATTTATTTGTTATGAAGACGTTTTAAAATTACAGTGATAAAAGGTAACATCCTTTGGAAATTAACAGTATGTTCCACATCAAGGGGATGTTAAAAAGATCTCTGAACTAGCCCTAATCTTGGTTACATATGATGTGAAGACGGCAATGCTCTTTTTCTACGCTCTACTTAAAAAGCTGAGCTTTACAGGGTGAATCCTCTGTACTTCCGGTTCCCATGAAACAATCTCACTGCATAAAGTTGCACATTAAAAAGTCCTGTACTGCCACGAATTTGCTAATCAGCCTCATATTTTATTTTGTGCAAAAAGGGGAGCATCCACTGTCTCAAAACACATCCCTTAACCTCTGCCTCATGATGTGCTCCAAACACCTCTCTCTTCTGCATTGGTCTATTACTAATGCTCGTGGAGTGTGCACATTAAGATCCAGGGGATGTACCTATGCAACTAAACCAGCCCTGGCTGCACCCAGAATGCTGTTAGCATTATTTATTTTTTATTTTATTTTATTTGAAGTTTTATATAGTGCGAACATGACCCGTTAGGGTATCAGAGCGCTTTACAAGGAAAGATAGGACAGGATGGCACAGGTAAAATACAGGGATGGGGGTTAGGGAAATGTTAATAGTGGGACAAAGCCATGAATATATACAAGAGTCAATACAGTTCCAAAATCAGTGAGCGACTTGAATACAATAGGACACAAGAAAGAGATATATACAATAAATGGTGCAGTTCCAAGTATAGGCTGGCCTAGGCAAAATACAAGGAAGGGGGTTAGCGAAATGACAATAGTGAGACAAAGCCATGGATATATACACGAGTCAATACTGTTCCAAAGTCAGCGAGCAACTTGATTACGATAGGACAAGAGATATGTACAATAAATGGTGCAGGGAGCATTAGAAGGAGTGTGGGTTCTAACAGGTGGAAGGTCAATCAAAAAAGGGGATTAAGCACAGAAATAAATCAAGAAAAGGCGGTATGTGCACCAAGGGAGCGTTATTGGCGGAATTTGCTCATTAAGAATGTTTTAGCTTCTTTTTTGAAGCGCGTCAGAGAAGGTAATCTTCTGATGGAGGGAGGAAGCGAGTTCCAGATTCTTGGTGCAGCCCCGGAGAATGCTCGATTGTATGTTTTTGCCTTGCGGAAGCGGGGTGGCTGGAGCACATGGTCTCTGGAGGATTGCGAGTTTCTGGATCTCCCAGATAACACAATTTTCTGGGCGAGGTATGCCGGGGAGTTCGTGAACAAGGCTTTATGAGTGATGCAGTCCAGCTTGAGTTGAATTCTGCCTTCAAGGGGAAGCCAGTTCAAGGCCTTCAGGTCTGGTGAAATATGGTCAAATTTTCTTGAGCCAGATACGACTCTAGCTGCTGCGTTGAGGCAAGCTTTTAGGGGGGGCCGTCAAAGTCTGAGGTAGGCCAGATAGTGTGGAGCAGCCATATTCGATTCTGGAGATAACTCACGCCTGCACAGCGGTTTGTAGGTCGGCAGTTCCAAGGAAGGCTTTTAGTTTTCTCAAGTAGCTCAGATGGAATCTGGCAATTTTGGCCATCGCGTTGATATGTTCAGTCATATTCAGGTTGGGGTCCAAAGTATTTCCGAAAGATTTGGCAGAATCCACTATGGTAGGGGTGCAGTGATGGAGTTAGTCCATTCCAGGATGTCATTAGAATTTTTGGGGGGGAGATGAGAAGAAACTCATTTTTTGGGCATTCAGTTTGAGCTGGTTGTTTGCGAGCCAATGGACAGTCAGTTTCAGGGCATCATTTAGATAGGTGATCTCCTCAAGAGAGGAGATTTTAATGTAAATCTGAGTATCATCGGCATACACGTGGAAGGAGATGTTGGCCGAGTGGAGAATTTCAGCTAAGGGTTCGAGGTAGAGATTAAAGAGGGTAGGGAACAGAGTGGAGACTTGTGGGACACCGTTGGAGATTGGGGAGGGAGCAGATAGGTTGCTGGTGACAAGGAATCTCTGGGTGCAGTTTTGGACGAAGGAACCAAACCATTTGATGACGGTACCTCCTAGATCCATCCGGTGTTCAAGGCGTTCAAGAAGTTTCTTGTGGTTGACCGTGTCGAATGCTGAGGAGCGATCCAGAAGGATCAAAAGACAGGGTGTGCCTTGGTCGTGGGCTAGGAGAGCATTGTCAACGATGTGAAGAATAGTAGTTTCAGTGCTGTGCCCAGGCCTGAACCCAGATTGGAATTCGTAAAGTAGATTGAAATTGGCGATGTGTTGGCTTAGTTGTAGCTGCACACATTTCTCCAGCACTTTCGCGAGAAGAGGGATATTCGAGATAGGTCTGAAGCTATCTGGAATTTCCGGATTCAGAGTGGGTTTTTTTAGGATGGGGATGACTTGCCCGGTTTTCAGGGAGTCAGGTATGGTCCCTTGGAGAAGGGAAGCATTGATAATGGTAGTCCAGATGCAAGCGATGAGTGAGGCGGTCGCTGCCAAGCAGTTGGTGGGGAGGGAGTCGTTAAAGTGGGTGTTCGGTTTTAAGGAGGATAGAATTTTCAAGATGGAATGCTCATCATAAAGTTCGAATTTGGACCAGTGAGCCTTGTTTTTTGGTGTTGCTTGGTGGGGACGAGAGGAGAGAAGGGACCCAGAAGGAGAATGAGAGAAGTTTGAGGAGGTATTGAGTTTGTTACCAAGCACGCAGATTTTTGTTGTGAAGAAGGAGGAGAACTCATTGCAGGTTATTGGGGATTTAGTAGTTTCTTTTGATGATTTCACTAGTTTGTTTGATTGAAGTTTGACTATTTCGAAACGTTTTTTGTGTTCTTGGCATTTTCCAGCTCTGATTTGAAGAACTCTTTTTTCGACAAAAGGATATTCTTGTTGTATGTATTTCTTGCCTGACGGAGGAGTTTAAGATGGAAGGCTGAGGGGTGTTGTCTCTAGTTCCTTTCTTTCAGACGGAGAGCTCTCCTTTCGTCATTGTGGGGTCCGCAGAACCAAGGGTTTTTGTCTTTGATATGGGACCTTTTCAGCTTAAGCGGGGCCAGATCGTCCAAAATGTTAGTCATAGTCGAGTTGTAGTAATCTGTGAGGTCGTTGACCTTAGATAGATTCGGGTGGGGGGTAGAAGCTTATTCTCGCAGCGGGCTGTCAGCTTCCTGAGGTCCAGGCTCTTAGAGTGTCCGAACCAGTGTTTTGGTTTCACTGGTTGCCCGAGGCTTTTCAGGCGGTGGTCAGTGGTGAAGGTGATGATGTGGTGATCTGACCAGTCACATGGCTCTATTGAATTCAGCCTGACCGCTGAAGCCTTAGCGATAATCCAGTCCAAAGTAGCGCCTTTTGTGTGGGCAGGGTGCAAGTCTGGGTGAGTGATTGATTGGCGAGGAAAACTTTGACAGCGTTGACCTGGGAGTTATTAGGGTCATCCCAGTGCATATTAAAGTCACAGAGGACAATGTCATTGGAGTGGAGCGAGACCTTAGTAGTGATGATTTCCATGAGGAGGTCCGAGAAAGTGTAGTTCCTGCCTGGGAGATGGTAGAAGATGTGCAATTTGCATAGCTGAGAAGTGTTACTACTAATGGAGAGGGTAAGATATTCACAAGAGTCCGTAGGTTCAGCGAGGAGTTCTGTGACGAGGAGGTCTGAGCGGAAGATGCAAGCAATGCCATCCCCCCTTCTTAATTTGCTTGTCGAGTCTGGCAATGTTATAGTTCGGCGGGACCAATAGGTCAAGGTAAGGAGATGAGGATTCATTGAGCCACGACTCGGTTAGGATAGCTACATCGGTGTTATGGTTAAGGATGAGGGCGGCAATGTCCGAGGAGTGTCTCGCAGCTGACTGGCAGTTAAGAAGGAGGCCGGAGAGTGGAGCATCAGAACGACTGTTGTAAGAAGGGGAAGTTAAGGGTACTTTGCTTAAGTTGTTACTGTTTACCCCTCTGTTACAGCGGGATGATAACCTGGTTGTGTTGATTGTGATAGTGGGAATCAGGCAATTGACTTCCTTGTCAGGAGGACAGGGGGCATCGGGGGGGCTCATATAGGGTGAAAGGAGGGTTAGGGTCTCCTCCTCCGAGAGGTAATTAGGGGACATTTGCGAGGGCGAAGGTGTCGGCTGGCCAACGGCATGGGCTGGAGAGTGGGTATGGTGAGCAGGGGGGGGGACAGAGTTAAGAGAGGGTTTGGAGGTGGTGATAGAGTGTTCAGTGAGGAGAAGGATGTTATTCAGATCAGATGGGGATTTCTGGATTCTCTGAACTATGATGGATGTTCAGGGTTTCAAAGTCCAAGAGTATGGGTTGAGCTTGTGGGCAGGGGACCCGGGGGTCAGGACAGGGTCTATTGGCATGTGTGGGAGGCACGGTGAGGGAGCTCGACCCCCCCCCTATGGTTAGGTTACCGGGAGGCAGGGAGAGAGGAGGGCAAGGCAATCTCCGAGAGGAGGGGGATCCGGGTATGTTGCGGGGAAAGGTCGATGAGCTGAGGGTGAGGTGATTGTTAGTTACTAAGCGAGAGGGCAAGGAGCGAAGTTGGCTAGCGGTGGTGGAGGCAAAAACCTAGTGGCTGAAGCTTTAGGTTGGGGGGGAGGGAAGATCTCTGAACACACTAGAGGAGAGACTGTCTCTAGGACACTAGGGGAGAGACTGAGTGGGGAACGCGATGGGAGGGTTTGTGCTGATCTGACCAGAGGGAGGGAGAGAGGGTGTGGAAGAGGGAGAAGCGGCAGCATTAGTAGGTCTAGGTGGGAGGCCCTTACCCTTGGGATTGGAGTTGAGTGGACCGGCGCTGCGAAGGGAGTCAAGGGTGACAGCAGGCCCGGGGGTGCGTAGAGGAGTTAAGAACTAGATTCTTAAGGGTGGCGAAAAGGTAAGCAAATTTAGTGAGATCAGAGTCTGATGCTTGGATCATGACGTTGCCGTTTTTATAAACGGTAATGTGAGGTCGGCTTTAAGGGTATGGGATGGCACGATCGTGAGTTTGGAACCATGGGGCATGTTCCTGGCATTGTGTACGTTAAGCACGTTAAATATGGTAGTGCGCCATATTGCAGTTTTCCTAGCGTAGAAGATAAGGTCATTGGTGATGATGCCCCTGTCAGCGTTGAAGTACATGTCAGAGATCAGGGTCTCAGGGTGTCTTCTCAGGAGGGAGTGTTTAAATGATTTAGCAGCGGACTTGTAAAGGTTGGGTGGGTAAGCCATAGTGAAGGAGTTGCACCCAGTAGCAATCAGGTCAGATTCAGCCATCGTGGTAGGATGGGCAGGAAGGCCAGGGAGGGCCTAGCGATGTAGATGTAGTGGGCAAGATCTATTCGGACAGCAGGCAATGCGGGGAGATAGACTGAGCACAGTGAAGCCCAGAAGCTGTGATCCAGAGGCTGCATGGGGCAGGCAGTAGGGAGCAGGTCCGGATAAAGGTAGGGACATCAGGAAGAAATGGGTACCAGAAAACGCACTGTAGGAACAGTGGGAGGGACACACTAGCTTACGTGTCTTACTTCAAATGAGACATCAGCACTGAGATAGACGAGGGGGTTAGAGGCTCCTATTCCCTACCTGCGTCATGCTACACATGCGGGGCTTGAAGGGCGGAATGTAAATCCTATAATTCGATTGAAAACCTGGCTGGGAGTAGATGCAGCGTGATGAAGGAAGCCCAGATAGACTCTTTTGTTCCACTTATAACCTATAGATGGTCTGAGCGCAGTGTGTCTGTGCCCTGCAGTGAAGAACATTGGCACTGCAGAGGCAGTAAACACTGTTACAGCTTGGGTTGAAATGGGCCCTGACAGAACTGTAACTTTATTGTACAACTGACTTCACTTTCTAGTCTTCTTGCTCGCTTGAGAAACGAGATGAGATACAGAGATTCTATTTCAATGTAAGAGTGCCTATAATCTCACATGTCTAGACGCACCGTGGGAGGGAATGAGCAAACCTTGATTTTAGGCAATTGTTCCATTAGATGGAAGAATTTTTAAGGAGATAGAGTCGAATCCATGACGGGTTCTTTATAAGCTCTCATATAATCTTTTACCTCCATCAGCATTAAGATAGCTTTTGGAGAAGGGGACACTCATCCCTATAAGATGGCGGCCGGGAGAGTCATGGAATGGCGGCCGAACCCAGGGGGCAAAGCAGGCCGGTAGATGGGGTCACGAAGAGAGTGGGGAGAGGGATGCTCTCCTTCCAGGAAGGTCGAAGCAGGTCAGGTGATGGGCAGAAAGGCGTCCAATGACTGGATGGCGGGCAACCCCAGGGGTCTGTAGGCAAGCCAGGCGGTAGGCAGCGGACCTCCGGTATCGGAAAGTCGGCCGACCCCAGGGGTCACGATGAGTCAGGTGGGAACCAAGCACCAGCAGCAGGCGTCCGGTGTCAGGATGAGGAGGGATGCAGGACATACATTTGCAGCCGGCAAGCGGCCGGCGCCGACGAAAGGAGCTTCTGGTCAAGGTCGACTCCGAGCTGCGGGGTTCAGGTTTGGCCACGAACAGCTGATGAGGCTCTGCCTGCGCGGGACAGCATAGGCATCAGAGCTTCCCCCACGATCTGAGAGCGGGTCAGGAGCCCCAAGTGGGTTCGCCAGAGCGGAGACACCTCAATCGCCGTTCCCCCGGAGATGCCGGCGCAGGAACTGCAGGCTCAGCAGACGGACACAGGAGCTCGAAGCGAGGGCCATACCAATGGAGAATGCATCTGGGGGTCAGCGAAAATTATGACTTTGAGGAAGGTGGGCGCTGTGGGCGCCGCGGCGGAGAGACGGTCAGAGAACGGGTCTAGAGCCTGGATTGGGTTCACCCGAGTGGGGGCACCTCAATCGCATGTATCCTGAAGAAGCCTGTGCTGGAACTGCAGGCTCAGCGGCGGATCCAGGAGAAGGGAGCGTGGGCCACATCCCACGGAGAGTGGGCCACATCCCACGGAGAGTGCATCGGGCAGTCCAGAGAATTTGATGGCTACGAGGATGGTGGGCGCAGTGAGCGCCGAGGCCGAGACGGGCAGACGCATCGAGTCCGGGATGTCCAGCCCTCCAAGTGCAGGTAGGTGACTCCAAATTGGAGATTCGTGGTCCAGGAGTAGTTTGCGGCACAGATTAAAGTCAATGCGGGGTGGATGGCTGGGTTAGCGAGGGATATTTACCGTACGGTGATCCCATACCCGGTAGCTCCAAGGCTGAGCTCCTACCAGGCGGCCATCTTGAGATTGAGTAAAACATTACATTTATTGTGTAAAATATGACTTGCCTGAGATTTTGCCTAACTGACTTTTATTTCTTTCAATAATTCTCCGAATAGACATAATATTTCTGACTTTATTCCAAATAAACTAATTTGCCACTTAGGCACTCATTAAGAGATGCCGAATAAAACAGCACAGAAATACCGCACTTGGGAGCATATTTACAAGGGCATTGGGCCTAACCCTGGGCGTAGTGGGCATAGCGGGGCTATGCGGAGGTCCATGGAGTTGTAAACAAACTCCGTGGAACTCCGTGGAGCTCCGCTACGCCGCCCTCCTCCACACCCCCTATTAAGAAGTAAGTTAACAGTAATTAAAAATGAACTTAAAACCACTTGCGTCTTTACTGCAGCGTCCCCGGGCTGCCCTCCTCCTCTTTCTCGCCGTACCGGTAATGCTTAAGAAAACTGTGCGTGCGCATTTCTTGCAAGAAATGCGCATGTGTGGGTGCGCGTGCATGCTCCGTTTTGGAATGCTCCGATGGTGCTGTACCCTGCTCCATGGTTACAAGTCGCCACTAAGCCACTTTGTGGGGCTTAATGCCACCTTGTAAATATGGTCCTCCTCAATGCAGTTTTCTGTGGAAAAGGGGCGTACAATGGGTGTTGCTGTGGGCATTCCCATGCGACAGCCATTGCTTTATGCCACTGCTCCAAATTTACAAGCATATTTAATCTGAGGCAGAGCCAAAAATGTACGCTTCCCAACGGGGAGGTGTAAGAGTGGCACATTGAGGAGAAATACTTTTATTTCTCCCCGTTTTCTGCTCAAATGCAGCACACATAGACAGAGGAAAACACCACTGAGATTTGTTTTTGTGCAGAAAGGTATTCCTTCCTGCACAACAACAATCATCCGTGCAATGCAGGCACCCTGCACTGGCGCTAGGCTGCTTGTTTTGCGCCGACACTGGGGTAAGTACAGGACGCACCATATTGTTGTAAATGTGGCGCATTACTGTACTTAGAAAATGACGCCACTCGGCGTAGAAAAATTGCTTGCAGCACCGCGCTGCTCCATTTTCTTGTAAATATGCCCCTTGGAGTTACCAATATTGCACAATATTACCCCACCTTTACTAGCCCAATCTGAGTTTTACAGCTGAAATGTGGAATCGCTTGCTGAAACCAGTATTACCACACGGATGTGTGCATGAAGTTTCCAAATTCCAGGCTGTTTTCTATGCCTACATCCCACCAGCTTTTGGAAGGTTGAAATTCGCCTGGAAATACCTGAGATATTACCGCATCCGGGATACCAGGCGAGTTACTCCGCACCACATGTAATCTTGATCTTGTCAAAAACTGGCCAAACCAAGAATAGGTAGCCACTCCTATTTAAGTCCTCAACGATTATCTCACTTCTTCTTTCTAATGTATTGCTTTTTACGTTCATTTCATTATGTCTTTATTTCGATTAAAATAATCATAAAAGGCAGAACAGACAGTGTTGAATTAAAATACTTGGAGTAAAAGCACAGAGCCATATATAACAATCATTAGAGTGTAGCTAAAAACAGTAACTAGTACAAGGGTTTGTATCATATAAAAAGGGCTCAAGAGTACATAACCACAATAAAAACCGTAAGAATACAACGGTAAAATATATAAGACAAAATGATTCAACACCACAGGGCCACACTAAAATAGCATAACATCGAGATAGTTATAACTAGACTTGGGTTTCTCTTAATTTTTTGGAGCGGATAAGCCATGCCCATCTCAGAAATTTCGCCATAGCTATAACTATTGGTTCATTGGTGGATGTCTGCAGAATCCTTAGCGCCTCCATGGCAGATTTGGTACCCAGGTTCATACAAGTGGGTTTCAGCCATTTGATCCTGGGTAACTTATAGGCCGGACACACAAAAAGGACATGGGGTATGGATTCCGTCTGGGCTGGACAGACAGGACAATGATCTGACCCATGCAGAAGCCATTTTTTTGCAAAGGCGTTGATCGGAAGAGAGCCAACCCTAAACTGGTGGTATAGTTTCCTATCCATCGGTCTTAGGATGACATCCCAGTAAGCTTCAAGCACAAAGTCCTATTTATGCATCAGAAAGTCCCTGGACAGGGTGGGCCTAGTAGTGGAAGAAAAATAATTGCTCTTAACCATATCCCAATAGGCAGCCTTAAACTCCCTTTTAGTCGGAAATTGATTTTTCACTTTTCTTTTCAAACCTTTCACCTGCTTCTGTTTTTATCCTCTAGGTGACTAACATAAAACCTTATTGCTGTCCCTTTATGAAGCTGAGGATCATTAAAAATTAGAGATGTGGCCAGGAAGGAAGCACAACCCAAACGTTCTGTTCACTTACTGTTCAGTTACAGGAAAAAGATTCTCTTGTATTCTGGGTATTATTCTTCAAGCTGGAATTGTACTACCAGACTATGCTCTGTGGGTATTTTAATAAAAGAATGCACAGTAGAAAACTAGGCGAGTGGAAAAAACATTTCCTGTGTTTGCTTGGGTGACTTCCTCTCAGTTGGAGTGCAGAGAATATGGCAAACAACAAAAAAATCACATTCTAAGTTTGCAATTTCCGCGCCCTGCTTGGGAGCAATTTGTGATTCAAAACAGATGACATTAAAGTTATCAGGAACAAAAATCCAAAGGTTGTCTGGCTCTATAATAATTCAAAAAAGGTAAACTCAGCCTGTTCTTTACATTTTTATAATTCGGGCACTGGAATCATGGGATCGTTGGACACAATTATGTGGCGGGGTTGACTAAATTATGCAGCCAGAAAAGGCAAATTATGCGGCTGAAAGCAGCACATTCTGTAGGTGTATTATCTTGTGATTTTGTCATTTTGTCACATATTTTTACAGTCTGTGCAAAACGTACACCACGTTATTGCCAGTTTAACACCTGAATACAGCAATCAGAAAGTAAAGGCGACAAGTTGACCATCGCAAAGTATCTGTTAATGAACAGCACCTTATTTTGTGCTTAAGTAAATTTGGCACATTTGAACTAAAATAAATATATTTTTTGTCGAAATCTGCCAGTGTGCAGTAGACGGTGGCTTATGGGGCAAGAGCACTGGATCTATCTTTATGCGGTAAAAGCTGCAGCCGCACAATCGTATAATTCCACTGGCTGTAGCTATAATGTAACCAGAGAGTGACTGTCCAGCTGGGGAGTGACAGGCTGGTGCTCATCAGAGCAGACAAGGTTGGGCCGAGGCACTGTAGCTCATGTCAAGCTCAGCCCGACCTCTGCGGTGAACCCACTGGGACACCTCTGAAGTGACAGTCCTGGCTTGGCATGGGGGTTAAAAAGCAGCATGTAAAATGTTTTAAAGCCATGGAATGAACAGGTGTAACTGGTGAGTGAAACCCTTTCCAGAGGCCTTAGAGTGGTGGAGGGAGGTGTCTACCCAAGACAACAATAATCAAACATTGAGAATGCCAATCGTTTTGTTTGTGTGTAGTGAAACAGCTTTCTCATGCTTTAGGAAAACATAGAGAACAGGTACCACATTGACACAGTAAATGCATGCTCCTATCATGCATGTAGAAGAGGCATAGTATCTGCAGCAGCAAACAAAGGCCCACAAATATACACAGATGCACAGTGCAGCGTACACAACAAGGTTCCTCTGAGGAAGCAGTAGTGCACTAAACATACCCATGCTCCCCTATCAGACTCTCATCCGTGTCCAGTAGCGGTGGCGGCTCCTCTGCAATGGCGAAGGAGTGTCTCCCTACTGGTTCAGAGCCAGCAGCTGCAAAATAAAACGATATTTTACAATTGTTTTATTTTTCAGCTGCTGGCTGAGCCAGCGTGTGCAGGGAAGGGCGGGGCCAGACCATGGGAGGGATAGGAGGAGGGGTGGATGTGCACTTTTAAGTGCGCATGTCAGTTTGGCTGGCCGTCTCAGGCCGGCCAAACTGACATGCACACTTAGGTTACTCCAACCCAGCTGTATTGCACAGCTGGGATGGAGAAACAGGACAGACTCACTGTGCTTGAGCGAGTGTTAATCCAGTCCACTCAGGCCAATCCCCACTCTGCTCTCATGCTTGAGAGCAGCGCGGGGATAGGATGGGGAGTCGTGATGCTGTCCCAGCGACTATTGGGACCAGGGACTGGCAGCGGAGGAGCATGAGGTGGTTGGCAGCATCACGTAAGTAGTTTTTTTTCAAGTGTTTTTTATAAATATATTTTTTTTATTAACCTCCCCTCGCACGCTTCCTGACGGCCCCCTCTCCCCCACCCCGCCCCTAGCTTCTCACTGGTATTTAACTGTGTCGGCCGCCACTGACTGTGTCATCCCTATATAAATGAGGAATGGCCATGGACCATGATAGAGTGTGAATTTACTATTTTGACTCCGTGTGCATCTTGATTCAGTGGACCAAAACAAATATAATGGCCCTATTTCTCTAGAAAACCAAGGTGTAGACAGTGGTGTAACAAGAAGGAAGGTTGGGCGGTGGTGGCAGGCCGCCCCTGATGGAACGAGTTTTGAGGGCGGCGAGACTCAGCCCCACCGCTCTTACCTGCGGCAGTTGTGGGGCAGTGGCTGCCGATGCAGAAATCGCCAGCACCCCCCCCCCCCCCCTTCAGATGGAGGCAAACTCAGGTGGCCGCCATGGCCGGCCTCAGGTTTAGCTACGCCACTGGGTGTAGAGGAATACATTTTGAGCGCACACCATCAACTTTAGCGCTAGTCACAGTATACCAGCTGGCTCAGGCTGCAGGCTCCATCACCTCAGACTGAACAGAAACTTCCTACTGCGCCTGCAGGCTGGCCCTATCGCTCTCTAGGCCTAAGCAACATCAGAGCCTCACTATTGGAGTGAATGGCTCCCATGGGCTAAGAATCACATCTGAACCTCTGACTATTCTGTGATTTTTGTTTGTCACTCAAATTGTTAAAATGATTCCATGTTCCTGTTCAAACTGCCTCAGCCTCATAGTGTGTTATAGTGACACACTTTTGTTTTGTGTACTTTACAAACACGTTTATTGACAGTCAGATTTTGTTTTATTTAGATTCAGTGCGAAGATACAGGCTGCCAAGTACCCAGATTGCCTAGCTTTGAGTTCACCTCATGACTCCTTCTTCCACCACCCTAGAGTTCCTATCTCTTCATCTCACGCCAGTAGATTCTTTTTCATTCTTGCTTTCATCTTTTGTCACTGTTTTCCAATCTTTACCTTCCTCTTTCGTTCTTCCTTTTCTGACTTTCTGTCTCTTGCTCTGGGTCATATTAAGCGCTACTCAAAAAAGAAAAACGAGAAAAATCAATATTTTAAAAATAACGGGGCATATTACCAAGCCCCTATCGCCACCACAACGTCACTTTTTGTGACGTTGTGGTGGCGATAGGGTCAGTACCCTATTACCAAGGCAGCGTTAAACCACTTAACGTGGCTAAAAAGCCACGTTAAGTGGCTTAACACTGCCTTGGTAATAGGGCCCCTTTCACGCTAAAATTAGCGTGAAAGGGGCGTGCAGTGGGTGTTGCGGTGGGCGTTCCACTGCAACACCCATTCACATCGACGCTGCCACCTATTATCAAGAGAGGTGAAAATAGGTGGCAGGGCCGAACTGGAGACCAGGAAAATCCTGGTCTTAAGGTGGCGAAACAAGGAGAAATGCTTTATTTCTCCTCGTTTTTCGGTCTCACCTGACCCAGCGCATGCGCTGGTCTGGCGAGACTTATTGAGAGGGCTCCAAAAAGTGCTACCAGGCCAACCTGGAGCTGCAGTGCATGGGCGCGGACGCGCGCACCGCGCTTTACCGCGATTACTTTCACTTTAGCGGCCGCACGGCCGCTTTGATGTTTGATCATAATCGCGCTCACTTTTACTTTCGCGGCCGTACGGCCGCTTTGCATAGCCAATAGGTCTCGCTTTTGGAACCTTATAAGTATTTAGTTATGCAACTGTTGCATGGCTAAACACTTATAAGGTCCCTAAGGCGAGACCTATTGGCTATGCCAATGCTTGTTGCTTTTTCCATGTGTGCTGCTGCCTTGTGCAGTACACATGGAAAAAGCAAAATGCCAAGGTTGTCCCTTCCTGTACATAAACAAACCTTTTTTTAAAATGCCATTTTGAAACTTACATGTGTACTGCATGAAGCAGCACACTTGTAAGTTACAAAATAGCATTTTAGGTTTGTTTATGTGCAGGAAGGGACACCTTCCTGTACATAAACAACCCTTCCCTGCACAAAGACACCCTTGCACTCTGGTGCAAGGGTGCCTGCGTTGGCGTTAAGTCGTGAGACTTAGCGCCATTGCAGGGGGAAACTCCAGGCTGCGCCATATCCTTGGTAATATGGTGCAGCCTGGCGCTTCCTTAGTGGCGATGAGAGGCGTTAAGCAAGGAGGCTAACGCCTCTCACCGCCACTTCCTAGATAATATGCCCCAACTTGTTCAAAATTACATTACAAAAATACAAATTTTAGGAATTACTGATATTTGCACTCGTCTTTGCTCCTTAAGGTTTCAGAGTACCCCTTCTCCACAATGTTTTACATCCTGTGCCACAGGATAGCAGCCCTTGCTGCAACCAGTCTTCAGATGATCTGATGGTAAGTGGCAGATGGGGGGCAGGGGCCAAGGGGCTTGTGACCCACCAGCGCGCTTAGGAGAAACTACTCCCTCGCTTGAGCTACAGAAATGAAAACAAACCATAACGTCAAAGTGTTTGCTTTCATTTTTTTTCTGACCTGTGCCCCAACGAGGCATGCATATATCAGCAGCAAAGGAGACAAAGATCACAAGGGCTCCATTAAACCATGAATTGAGCATGTGTCATTGGCATACTTCAGTGTTACTACTTCACACCTGTGAAGGCTGGCATCTACTGGTAGAGAAGGGGGGGCGCCCGCGTGCTTCAATTAGTATATATATATATATATATATATATATATATATATATATATATATATATATATATTTATTTATTTATTTTTTTACAGTATTAGGCTACGTCCTCGCTGCGTAATTCTTCTTTCCACACATGAACCAGAAGCAGCAACTTCCTGGGCCAATTGTGGAGCTGCTCTCACCAGCATGAGAGCAGCCCTAGGATTGGTGGGAGCGGCCTCAAACGGCGGCGGCGCTCTACAGCACTCTGGAGGCTTTGGCTTTCTTTAACCCAGGTGGGTTAGAGATGTTTAAAGTGTGCATGTCTGGCTGACCGTAGCAAGACGTCCGGCCAAAAAGACCTGCAGACTTTAAATAGTGCCATACCAGCCCACCATCAGCCCTGCTGAGTGACATGCTGCTGTCACTCAGCAGCAGCCCCGCCACCGTCCTGACGCTTGGCTCGGGACGGGGGATGAAAACTAAAATGGTAATTAATTACCATTTTATTTTTCACCCTTGGGGATTTTAAGTGGAGTGACGCTCCTCTGCTCAAACGGACAAGCCGCCCCTGCTTGGCACAGGAAGGATCCACAGTTGATGTCCAAAATCAATAGCTGCTACTATGCTCCAGGCAGCCAAGCACAGAAGCTTGTTTTTGGTTGTCTTATTTTTGCAAAAGAACCCCCTACCCTATTTAAAGGCAAAATGCAGCCTGGCTGAGGGACTGGAAGAGTAGAAGGGTTGGCTCCCAGCCCTTTCCTATCTTCTTATAGGGCTGTCGGCTGGCCGCTCACCTGGACCTCTTCAAGCTTGTGGAGCCTGCCAGCAGTAGAGATGATTTTGACCAAGTGAGTGATGTGTGCACGCCATGACGTCTTTGTTGTCTTAAGGATTTTGGTCGCCCCTGGAAAGAAATATTTTGGGAACTCATATCTGGTTAATCTTTTAAATCTATTAAACATTTTTTGCTTATTCAAGCCCTCTGTGGCCACAATGGCCAGATCAACAGCTTTTACTAAATGAAGGTTAAAATCACCAACTAAAAGAAAAGAGTCAAAGTTGATCGCTTGAGAAGCTATGAGCTGTACAAAGGTGGCGGCAAAAATTCACTTTGGGCCAGGTGCCTTATAAACCAAAGCTAAGGGGGGCAAACTGCCCCATGATACATTAATTCGCTATGCTTTAGGGGAGAAGAGTGTAACATGGAGCACTTGAGCGTATTTGTATAAATCAAGGCAACCCTGCACCCCATTCTGTCTTTTCAATCTATCTTAAATACTATTATATTTTCAGGTAGGAGCATGAATACATCCGGGCTTGTTGTAGAGTTGAGCCATGTTTCCTTACAAAAAGTTTAAAACAATCCTCCACTTGGTATCAAATCCCAGATTTGAGCACAATGCTTAGGTAAAAAAACATTGAAATATCTGCACTTTATTCTGTTGTTGTCTAGTGTGTTGATGAAGAGATGTTGGGTATTAAATAAGCTGTTCCCTCCACCCCTCGACCAGGGTGCAATCCTGCGTGTGCTCCAAATGACAGTTTCAACAGGTAAAAGGGCCAACTATATCTGATGGGCCATAAGTACCACAATAATGACTACTCTTAACTTTCTTTCATAATGTTTAAAGCTGCTCGACTATATGGTAAACCTTTGCCTTAGATCCTGATGGTAAATTGCCAGGGGTCCTGACATCTGGTGTCGTACAGGCATGGACGGGTGCAGATGGGATTGCCTGGGGCACACCTTTGGACAGCCATCGGCATGCTGGCTGAATGGACATGCAGTGCGCACATTTGTATTTGATTTGTAGGTCCGGAAACTGGACCGCAGCATTGAGACTTCCCAGCCACACCTCCCAAAGATGGCGGCAAGATGCGGTCGAGGACTACATAAAGTGGGAAGACAAGGGCATAGATGCCTAACAGTTGGCAACTATGCTTTTGTCCTTCCACTTTCTGTACTCCTCGACCGCATCCTGCCGCCATCTTAGCATCTTGCCGCCATTGATGGCACGGACAGTCCCGGCAAGATGGAGACTGTTCCAGGTAACATTGTTGCAGAAACTGTTCCTCCTTATAACATACAGGTACGCATATAAAAACTTTCTGTCTGCATCAGCCCTGTGCTGCAAAGTTTCCCGGGATTTATTTTCTCCAAATTTTGGCAACTATGCAAAGGCTACAAAAAACATCCTACTGACCCTCTCCTCAAGAGCCAGTGCAAGGAGGTAATGTGATAGGTAAATTCCAAATGGGCAGCAAATGTGCATACAACTCAACCACTGCACTCACCAAAAAGTTAAAAATTGTATTTGGTTTAGAGTAAGCCCGCAGGAGAAAGTAATAATGTTTGAAAGTTTAAACATTATTAAGAAGTAGTGTGAGTCGGAGTGAGTAAAGTGTGAATGAAAATGAGTGCATGGGTGTGAGAAAGAGTGAAAGAGAATGTGATGAAAGTGAGTTAGAGTGAGTGTGTGAGAGAGCCAGCATGAGAGTGAGTGACATTAAGAGCGAGTTAGAGACATAGCATCAGTAAGCGTGAGTATGCATGATTGACAGTATATGACTGAGTAAGAATGAATGAGTTAGAGTGAGAATGGACGCGACAGTGAGTGAGTGATATGGTGAATGAGAGTGTGATAGAATGACGTGAGAATGCTAGTGATATATGCATCTGCCTGAATCACTGTTGTGAGCTTGAGTTGTGTGATGCGTGTTTGATGGTGGGTGTTGAGGTGGGTTTTGGTGTCTGTGTGTGAGGTGCAACATGGTGCTCCTCCTTGATTTATTCTGGACTTTTTCAGTGGTATACCTCAATCCCTTGCATAATGGTGTTTGTCAGCATTCCTGGCAGCATTCTGAAAACGTCTGGCGTAGTGGTGGCACATTCTTTATTGTGGGCATTTATATGTACATTCTTGACCAATCTGGCAAAATATTGGTCCATTTTTGACGCTTAACACATGTGGACTTTTTTTTTTTTTTAAAGCTGGCTATGCCAGTGCATAATAGTGGCCTATCCTTGAAATACTTTTGCCATTCTTGATAGCATTCAGGCAAAATGATAGTGATATTATTTGCCATACAATAAGAATCACTCGTATTTGATTGAGCAGATAAACAGTCGCGAAAGGCCGAATCTGTCAATGTTTGACAGTGGTAAATGTGAATACTTGTGGAAAATTAAAAGGTGATATTTTGGGGGCAAACGCATATCTTTTTTCATGACAATGGCATGTATCTAAGGGAAATGTCCATAGGTTTTTTTTTTTTTTTTTTTTTTTAAAACCTTTATTTGTGCATATGAAAAGGACAAATACGGGCCTACAACCGTCAGGCCGGCCACGGTACGGTTAAGCACTGGTACAAACATTAAATCCCCTGCGCATCCACGGTCAAGATGAGCAACGAGTCATGAGGTATACACTGGGGAGATCCTTGACACCAGGGGAAGGAGAAGTGAAGGTTAATTTTAAGGTTTTCAAAATAATTTTAGCAGGGGAAAAATCAGTAAAGAATAAGAACCAAGGAGATTCGAGTCCGCAAGATAGCTTCACCACACGGGAGAGCAGCAGCATCATTAAAACGATCATGGAAGGAAATCTCAGGCAGTGAGGCGATGCAGTTATATAACAGGATAGTCACATGAGTAAATATGCACCCCTCCAGAGCCGCCCTCACTCAATCCACCCCACACCCGGACCCCGAATCGAAACAAGTATAGCGCAGAAACATAAAAGAAAAAGGCCCATAGAACTAAGTAGAAACAGTGAATTACCCCCCCACCCTACACCAATGCGGAGGCTACGGCCTGCCCCCCCCCCCAGCATAGTGCCTGTCGCCCAATGAACCCGAAATATAGACAAGAGAGAAAGTAGGAATAGAGTAAAGAAAAATAAGAGAACAGAGAAGTAAGTGGGGAGGAGCCTACGTTACCCCAGAGCGCCCGAAACCATCGGCCAACTATGGCCTCCACACACTGAGAACCCACTACGCCAAAAGCGGTCGTGTGAAGATAACGTGTCACAACAATTTAAATGAAGACGGGCAAACCGCGACGAGTGCGCACAACATATGCAAACAGTTCCAGTCCCAGTCCAGCCCATCCGTGAAACCATGGCGATATAGGTCAGTTCAGCCCTGGCCCGATCGCGGGCTTAAGATTACACCAGCCCCTACATGAAGGCCCCGCACCCCGTGCAGACAAAGACAATATGGCCGCTTGGGAGAAGATGGTGAAGTAGAGTCACAAAATGGCCGCCGACCATCTATTGAGGTCCCCTTGTGCACCACATAAAGTCCAGACCTGGCATGTACAGTACAGGAGTTCCACAGAAAAGAAGCAGTAGGCCACCATGAACGGTTCCTCGAGGACGTCAGGTGTCGCTCCGCTGGATACTCTTGCGGGCACGGTGAGGCAGGCAACCACGAAGCAGGCAGCAATGAACGGGGAGACAAAGTATCCGCAATTGAGCTGTGGAGCGATTGATCCTGGGTGCCGGTAAGGCCAGATGCAGGCACCAGTGTAGCACGATCATAAACAGCCATTGCGTCCCCGCAAGAGGACAAAAGCACTGGCAGACCCACGCCTTGTTGATGACAAACGGGGTGCTCACGACCCGCAGCCCACAGTATGGAGTCAAACCGCTCACTCAGCGCTTGCAAGCCAAGACACATTTGTTGACGAAAGTCCCGCAGGGCAGCCAGAACGGAGCCGCATGTCAGCGGAGGCTGCGCCCCCACATCGGTAGCAATCCGGGACGGCACTGTGGAGCTGGTGTCTGGTAGAGGGAGGGCGAAGCGGGCAGCGGGCGAGACCGGAGTAGCATCCCCCAGCCGCGAGCAGGCAATCAACGCCATGTTTTCCCGCAGAACGGTACAGTGGCCAGGGGGTGGTCGTAGCAAGGAGGCAATTCCCCTCAGGTCTGCGCCGCAACAGGGAAAAGCCAACAGTCGCTGCCCTTCCCTCGGGTTCTCTTTGCAGCCGACTAGGCAATAGAAGAAGGGGGTCTGCAGCCTCCCACAGCGCGGTCCACAGAACGGGGCAGGAGACCCGCCGCACCGGGGGGTGAGCAGCCAAAATATCGAAACTAAAATATCTACCTACACAAATATCGAGTTTTTAATATCGATGGGACAGAATATCGATGTCAATAATATCTATGGACAGAATATCGATCCTAAGGTAAGTATTTTAATATCGATGTTAGTAATATCGAAGTTAGTAATATCGACATCAAATATATCGATTTTACTAATACTGATGTTACTAATATCGATATTTATATTATTGTTATGTATTTTATTATGTATTTAATATGTATGTGTTATATGTTTTTAGTTAAGTGTTCTACTGGTTTTAACATATATGTATACAATTTTTATATGTTAACAATGGTTTTTTAAGTCAATTTTGTGTTTTAGTACCGTAGCGGGTTGTGGGTTTATAGGGGAATAGGGTGGGAAGTAATTTAATTATATGGAATTAATTATACATTTTTAGGAATTATAAATTGATATTGATAAATTTTTGCGTTTAAGTTCTGTAGCGGGTTGTGGGTTTATAGGGGAATAGGGTGGGAAGTAATTTAATTTTAATTAATTAATAATTTATTCTCATTTATTGGTATTGATAATTATATTATTGTTAATTAAGTATTAATTGGTAATTAATTTTTATTAATTGGCAATTAGTTTTAATTAGTTGATTAATTGATAATTATGTTAAGTGTATTATTTTATTAGTGGAGTGTGTTGTGCGTTTATATGGGAATAGTGTTGGAAGTAATTGAAATCTAATTAAGTAATTATTAAATTAGTTGTTGGGTATTGATAATTAATTAATTGGACAATAATTATTAATTGGTAAATATTTTAAATGATAATATTTTGGTTATGAAAAATAATTAATTGTTGATTAATGATTAATTGTGAATTAAATATAATTAAATATTATGCATTGATATTTCTAATTAATATATTAATAAGTAATTATTAATTGGTAATTAATGTGTAATATTTATTATTTTGGCGTATGAAAAATATTTAATAGTTCAATATTTTTAATTGGTAATTAATGTTTCATAATTATTATTTTGCGGTATATATTTTTTTAAATGGTTAAATATATTTTAATTGGTATTTACTTTTTAATAATTCATATGTTTTTGGTTATGAGAAATATTTTATCGTTTAATATTTATTATTTGGTAATTAATATTTATTAATTATTATTTATTGGTATTTATTATTAATGTATTGTTAATTAATTATTCTTTGGTAGTTATGTTTGTAATAATTATTTATTGGTATTTGTAAATAATTTTGAGTTATTTAATAATTAAATCACTAATTATTTTAAAGAATTATTTTATTTATAACTATGTTATTTTTAACTTCTACGCTATCCAACACTTTCCCTACTGTTGCACCCTCTGGAGTTGGAATAGTAAATTTTATCCCTACGCTATCCAACACTTTCCGTACTGTTGCATTCTCTGGAGTTGGAATAGTAATTTTTACCCCTACGCTATCCAACACTTTCCCTACTGTTGCACTCTCTGGAGTGGGAATAGTAATTTTTACCCCTACGCTATCCAACACTTTCCCTTCTGTTGCACTCTTTGGAGTTGGAATAGTAATTTTTACCCCGTCGCTATCCAACACTTTCCCTACTGTTGCACTCTGTGGAGTTGGAATAGTAATTTTTACCCCTACACTATCCAACACTTTCCCTACTGTTGCACTCTCTGGAGTGGGAATAGTAATTTGTACCCCTACGCTATCCAACACTTTCCCTACTGTTGCACTCTCTGGAGTTGGAATAGTAATTTTTACCCTTACGCTATCCAACACTTTCCCTACTGTTGCACTCTCTGGAGTGGGAATAGTAATTTGTACCCCTACGCTATCCAACACTTTCCCTACTGTTGCACTCTCTGGAGTTGGAATAGTAATTTGTACCCCTACGCTATCCAACACTTTCCCTACTGTTGCACTCTCTGGAGTGGGAATAGTAATTTTTTCCCCTTCGCTATCCAACATTTTCCCTACTGTTGCACTCTCTGGAGTTGGAATTGTAATTTTTACCCCTACACTATCCAACACTTTCCCTACTGTTGCACTCTCTGGAGTGGGAATAGTAATTTTTACCCCTACGCTATCCAACACTTTCCCTACTGTTGCACTCTGTGGAGTTGGAATAGTAATTTTTACCGCTACGCTATCCAACACTTTCCCTACTGTTGCACTCTCTGGAGTGGGAATCGTAATTTTTACCCCTACGCTATCCAACACTTTCCCTACTGTTGCACTCTCTGGAGTGGGAATAGTAATTTTTACCCCTACGCTATCCAACACTTTCCCTACTGTTGCACTCTGTGGAGTTGGAATAGTAATTTTTACCCCTACGCTATCCAACACTTTCCCTACTGTTGCACTCTCTGGAGTTGGAATAGTAATTTTTACCCCTCCGCTATCCAACACTTTCCCTACTGTTGCACTCTCTGGAGTGGGAATAGTAATTTTTACCCCTACGCCATCCAACACTTTCCCTATTGTTACACTCCCTGGAGTGGAAATAGTAATTTTTAGCTCTACGCTATCCAAAATTTTCTTTACTGTTTTTTTGTGGAGCTGGAGTAGTAGTTTTATTGTCGATGCTATTTAATATATTTTGTAATATTTTAGCTAATGTAATATATAATTAATTTTAACAATATTCAAATTAAATGTAATTTTTTAAATGTGTTATATATAATTATTTAATTTTTATTCATGTTATTGTTTTATGTGTATGATGTATTTGTAATTTATAATAATTTGTAACAAGTTATAAGTTATTAAAACAATTATTAAAATTTATTATTAAGTAAGTATATATATTATATATTATATGTATATGTTTAATTAATGTTTTATTACATTATATATATTAATTATTAATTTTAAACATTATAACACATATTTAATTATGTTTATTTTATTTATAAGTATTATTTGGTTTATTTTACATTTTTTTTTTTAACTAAAAAATACTTTATATTTTTAATAACGATATTTTTGACATTCTATATTTTATTTTCGATATTTTTGTACTTACCATGTTGTAGATAGGATCTCGATATTCTTGTCATCGATATTTTTGTGTCGATATTTTTGTAGGTCGATTTTCTGTCCGTCGATATTCTGTCAGACATTCGCACCGGGGCTTACCCTATAGCTCCAGCCCATCAGGTGCGGGGTGCAGGAGGTGTCCGGGCGTCCCTCCCCCGGCTCATCCGGCGACAGTCCGTGGTGTGAGGTGGGACCGGGACCTCGGGGCTCAGGTTTACGCTAGCGGGTCCGGTAAATGCGGAGCGTCGAGGGGGCCGGCCAAGGCCACAATAGAGCAGGGGTCCAGTGCGGAGAACAAAAGCACCAAGAACTCCGGCGTCCGGACGGGCTAAGACTCCGGGAAAGCGGCGGCGCGGTCAGCGCGTCGTCGCACACGTTGCACCTCGAAAATCGGCGAGGATAGGAATCAGGATGATAGTCCGGGGCCAAGGGCCGACGGAGCCGTGCGCTCAAGCGTCTGCTCCGGTCGCCATCTTGGCTCCTCCCCCTGTCCATAGTTTTTTAATTAAAATTCTGCATATCACATTGAGATGTCTGCATTTTCAGAAATTGGCAAAATGAGGGTTAGGAATGAATTAATGAATTGGTTTGATATTTAGAGCTGGTGGTTTGAAGGATAATTTTACTAAATTTGGAAGGCTTATTGCTGGTTTTGGAGTGGCGTAGAGTGAAGTAGCGTAGAGTGGATTAAAGTCTTGTAAAGTGGAGTGGCATAGAGTAGAGTCACATTGCATAGAGTGAAGTGGTGTAGAGTGAAGCGGCTGTGGAGTGGAGGGCCGTAGAGTGGAGGGTCATAGAGTTACATGGAGTGGAGTGGTGTAGAGTTGAGTGGAAGGTCGCAGATTGGAGTAAAGTGTCAGAGAGTTAACTGGAATGGCGTAGAGTGGAGTGGCATAGAGTGGAGTGTCATAGAGTGAAGTGGTGTAGAGTGTTGTCAAGTGTTATAGAGTGGAGTAGAGTGAAGTAGAGCAGAGTGTCAGAGTGGAGTGGTGTAGAGAGGCAGAACATAGAGTTGAGTGTTATCGAGTGGCATAGTGTGAGTGGAATAACTTGTTGTAGAGTGGAAAAGAGTGGAGTGGTGTGGACTACAATAGAGTGGAGTAGTGTAGAATGGAGTATAATGTTATAGAGTGGCATGGCATAGCGTAGAGGGGGTAAAGTGGAGTATACTGGCATGGAGTGTCATCGAGTGGAGTTTCATGAAGTGTCATAGAGTGGATTATTGTATAGTGCGGTGTCGCATTGTGGAGTGTCATTGTCTATAGTGAAGTGGCGTAGAGCGAAGCAGAGTGTCGTAGAGTGGAGTGGTGTAGAGTGGAGTGTGCATGGTGTGGTAGCGCACTGCAATTAAAGACAAGTCATATTCGGTTTAAATGATCTCTACATTTGCACATACAGTTCTACTGATGGAACTATTAACTGCACAAATGATAATGTGTGGCAATGGTATCACCTAGTGTATTGATTTGTTTTGACCATATTTAAATATTTGTTTTGACCATACTTCAGAATTAAAAAATATATTTGATTTTTGCTTTCCTAATTCTGATTTATTGTTAAATATTTGCATAGTTCATTAACGGACATTTAAATGTTGTTGTGTGTTAGAAAAAAGCCTTTCATTTCCAGTACCCATCAAGATTGTCTCATAAATCCTCTCACCTTGAAGTCAGGGAAAGAAAAGTAAATACCAACCTCCCTTGCAAGACAGAGCCTGACATTTGACCTCTGTCTTTGAAACGACAAGAATAAAATGTATGGCCTTATTACCGAAAGCGAGCACTTGTGGAAGTATTCAGGATACAGGCTATGTTGCACGGAAATGGACAAACTTAAGCTGGACAACCTAAAACAAAAAAAGCCATTAAATAGAAAGAAAGCAAATGTGAGTTACAAACCACAAAGCCAATGGTACGCAACCCGACAGCTGCACTGTTTGGTAGTCTTCGACCTAAAAAATGAGAGAGCGAGGAAGAGGGAGACACAATAATTTCCGCTAGCTCTCCTTTTATACCTCTTCCATTTATTCCACTTGGCTGTCTACTGTGGAGAAAGATGCCTATTCTTGTCCATTTGACAACAACCGGGGAGAAAAAGAAAAGATACAGAGAGTTTGAGATAGGAAGACAAATTGACTTTCTTCTTGAGCATCTATTCCCAGTTCCCGACTTGATGGTCCACTTGCTGTGGCTACTGCCTCTTCTCATCAGCATACCAAAAACACAAGGATGCAAAGGTAAAAGAGAATCAGAGAGACACATAGCCTTTTCAAGTGCACCCCCAATACCTATCCTCACTCCACTCTGTTGTTCACTTCTGCCACCACCTGCCCAGAATTTCTAGTGTGATACTGAAAGACAAAATAATGAGAAGCAATCAGTTCAATAGAGAGGATGAGCATGAAGAGATCACCAGCATTATTAAGCCTATGCCGTACAACACGCCACGGTCAGCTCCCTGAGTGCCTTCACCATTGCATACTTGATGCCAATTTCTCCATCACACTCATCATCTGATATGGGTGCTGTGGCTTCTGTCCCCACATGCACGATCGGAGACCTTGGGTTGCTCTGGAATGGACAAATAGTGCACCTGGTGGCTACATCATTTATGTTTCCTCAGAATCTTCACCAGAGCCCTGGGTAGTGATTCACCATATGGTAATGCCAATCTACAAATTTGAAGGGCTCACTGGCCAGACACGCTCACTGTTGGACTATGGCCCAGTAGTTCAGGGCCCACAAAAGTACGAGAATATCTCGCCAGTGCACTAACCCTAAATGGGCGTACGGAAGCAAAATGTGGTTGTTTAGGATAACAAGATGTAGGTTATACTAGTACCTTCTGCGTGTGTTGGGTGGTAATAGCAGCTATGGTTTCGGTGGCATTAGTAGGATCGTGGTTGCAACGGAGATTGCTCTTGCTGCAGGATTAGTGAACGTATGATGCTGCTGAGGGGTGTCCGCTTACAGATGTTTTACCAAGCGAGAACAGTTTGGTATGTGGTTGCCTCTTCTTGCTCTCGTGCTCACACAGCTGCCTTGTGAGGACCTGGACATCAATACCCCTGGCACAGAGATGTACTGCCAGATCCAACATGATAACAGATCAGGCTCTGGATTGGTGCTTCTGCTGGCAGTACTGTTGGTTCCATGCATGGTGCCACCACCGATGGGAGTACCGATGCTGCTGTTGCCTCTGGTGGTAGTTCTTGTACTGCTTGCGGTGCTGCTTCAGAAACCCTTGGTGCCACCAATTGTGCTGCTGCTAGTGTCACCACAAATGGTAATTGCGGGACTGCTGCAGTTCCTACAACTGTTGGCAGTGCTAGCGCCACTGCTGATGTCACTGTCAGTGCTGCCACTAGTTTCATGCTGTTTGACAGGAATGGAACACTGAGAAATTGAGATGCTCAAAAGTTTGCACTTCCCCAGTTGCGATGGAACTCTTCCTTCTCCTTGTCCACCGTGAATATCGTATCTTGGTCACTTATGGGTGACATCCACGTACCCTGTGACTAATGGCACAGGGTATGTAGGTGTTGTTGCCGCAACTGGTGAGGGGGCAGCAGGTCTTGCAAACCAACAATGTACGTATATGGAAATTCCTCCCCTTCCGCCTGCTGCTGGTCTGTGGTTCCCGTGACAATATCCGCTGCTTCCTCCACCTCCTCCTGTTGACCCTGCTTCTGTGGTGCCACTGCTTCCTGCCTCTGCCCACTTTTGAAATGGCATTTCAGATACCACAGGTAGCCATCCCTGAACGCAAGCAGACCTGGCAAGTAGGTGAATGCTTGCCTCTGGAGGAGTGTTCATGATTGTGGTGATGGTCAGTATGGTGGGCGCTGTTATCATCATCTCGATGATTGTGCTGGGACTGCACATCCCGAGGCTGGAAGCTGTATCTCCTACTTTGTGGCCTTACTGCTCCCACCAGGCGTGCAACACCCATTGGGCTCACTGGGCTTCAGCCCCCCCCGTCATGTGTGTCAGCCCGGCTGAGACAGCCTCGCGGGCTGGCGTCCATCTAATTGCAGCCGCACACGAGTACTTCACAGGTCCTTAAAAGACCATTTACCCGTTAATGAGACTTTTGTCGTGTTTTCACCCCTTCTTACAGCCACTCTGCCTATGGCTGGAAGACATAGCCCCCCCCCCCACCGAAATCTTTTTCAGCCCCCCGAAATTTGGCTCTAGTTGCCCGTCTGGCTCCCACTGCTAGAAATAGTTGACTCTGCGCCCCTGTAACCTCCAGAAATTCAAACAAAAACATCTTAATCCGGGGTTAGAGGAGTGTAGAGTCTATGAGAGACATTGCGGCAGATTTATGGGTTGAGTGAGAGCTGAGGTCGGTAGAGAAGGGTTGTTGGGAAGACGTGTAGGGAGTGAAAGTACAGGCAGCATTGCTCGGCTGCTTCTCCTGGAGATTAGGGCCGCTCGTGGGGCATTCCTCCTTCTGGTTTGTTTCCAAAGGCAGCTTCACTGAACACAGGGATTGTAATATGCAGTGTGTCAAGTTCTATTGCGGGACACTCGCGTAACGCGAACCGAAGCATGGACCTGCGCTGATTGAGTGTGAGAACTGGACAAGAGGCACATGTGTGCTTCTGGGGCCGGAAGTTTGAAACGCCTGGAAAAAAGATATGCCCAATGATGCACAGAACTGCCGAAACCATGAAACGAGGTTCTATTTTCTGAATGGTGCGAATGCTGTCAGTCAAATAGAATGTAGAAACCGGCAGATGAGAAAAGCAGTGACGTGGAAGAATGCCAAGACCTATTGAGGACATCTCAGCCAGTTTGTGGAGTGAGGAGAGTCAATCAGGGACAAAAAGAGTAGGTTTGGATGGAACTTGGCTTATGATGACCCAACTTAAAACATTCCTAAAGAGGTTTTCAGCAAGACTGATGAGGCGACTCTTACAGTAAACGGATTTGCTAAGAACTAGGACGTTGAGGGTTTTGGTCGACTGTAAGGCAAGGAGAGCGTGGACCTTGCCGATACTCGGGCTATGGAATTGAGCAACGGTGGTGGTGGTCGAGGCACTGAAGGAGGATAGGAACATGTGGTTATCAAAGTGGATCTCAACATTCTCTCATGAAAGTTAAATCCATAAGGGGCATATTACCAAGAACACGCGATAAATATCGCAAATCGCGCTTAGCGCATTTTTCATTATCGCACTGAATTACATAGCCGTGTTAGCGGGGTATTAGCAACGCTTTGCTAACAGGCGATGTACAATCCAGCGATAGACTGCGATAATCATCATTAGCGTGAGAAATTCAGCAATGATTTCACAGCGCTAATGAAAGCTTGTTAATAGGGGAGTGTGGAATTAACCGGACCATCGACCTCCCATACAAAACATGCTTAAGTCAAGTTTTTACCAGGCGTAAGAATCCGGCGATAACCGCGGTTACCGCTGCTCTTTTTTTATCGCTCCGCGGTTACGGGGCCCCGTTGTTAATACCGCGATGTCGTGTTTGCTTTTTTCTTCATGTTTAAAACATCTCTCTCTCACAAAAATAAGACTTATTTTTGTGAGAGAGAGACAGAGATGTTTTAAAATCAAAAATAATGTCATGAGCAATGCCAATAGCTCTAACTTTAACAATGCCGAGACCATTGCATTGTAAATGCTTGTTCACCAGCTGTCCGGGCAGATTTCGAGAAAGTTAGCTCATGTCCCGGTTTTTGGAGAGGGTCGACTAAAAACGGAGGGAGGTGTTTTTTATGTTTTACCAAGCGTGGATAGTTAGCAGTTGTTCCAAGAAAGCAATTTAATTCACAGGCAAGCTACTGGGTTTAAAAATAGCATCTTATGTATGTTCTTACTGCCTGTTTTGTAATTCTCTGCTGAGGAGCGCTGTCATTCTGTGCGCTTGCTTGATGTAAAATGATAGTCCTTCTTCTATTTTTGTGAAATGTCCCAGTTTTTTGCTTTAAAATTCTGATCACCCTAAGGATGGAGAAATGCGGAGGCAGGAATACCAGTTGAACAGATAAAACTCCGGAACCCAAATCCCTATGATAGGACTTCCATCTTTCTGTGATGATATTTAATGAAATGAAATGAAAAATTATATTTATATAGCGCATAGACTACCCGGAGGCCTCGCAGCGCTTTAATTGATCACTGTGGCGGGCCGCAGGGTGAGACTATCATGTTTTTGCGAACAGGTGGGTTTTCAAAGCTTTCCTAAAAGCCAGCCGGTTATTATTTTCTCTGAGGGCTAAGGGGAGGGAGTTCCAAAGTCTCGCAGCAGTAAGGGAGAAGGAACGGCCGCCCCAACGGGCTTTGTTGATTTTAGAAGTGGTAACTAGGTGCAGTGATCCGGAGCGAAGGGCTCTGGATGGAGCGTAGGGCACGACTAAGGGGGACAGGATGGCAGGGCCTGTTCGATGGAAAGATTTGTGCACAATGCACATAGCCTTAAACTGTGCTCTAGCAGCCATAGGGAGCCAGTGCAATTCTTTTAGAGCTTTCTTGGCTGACTGCCAGCGGGGGATGTTGAATAATAATCGGGCGGCGCAGTTTTGCGTGATTTGGAGCCTGTTGGTCACTGAAGCCGGGGCACCTAGGTATAGTGCGTTTCCATAGTCCAGGCGGGAGAGTATCAGGGCCTGAACCATGATTCTCCTCGCCTGGAAAGGAAGCAGAGGGAGGACTTTGCGGAGCATTTTCATTAGCCCGACACACGTGGAGGCGGTTTTGGTAGCCTGGACCGAGAAGTCCAGCGCTTTATCGAGCCAGATTCCCAGACTCTTTATTTGCGGTTTGGGAGGGGGAGGAGCACCGAGGCAGGTGGGCCAAATTGATGTCAAAATGGTCGGAGGAGGGTTGCCCAATAGCATAATCTATGTCTTCTCCCCGTTAAGTTTGAGACAGGAAGATTGCATCCACTTAGCAACGGCCTCTAGACAGAGGCCCGGGGTGTTGGACAACTCCTCAGTGTGGTCCAGAGAGACCACCAACTGGGTGTCGTCCGCGTAGGTGACAATACGCACGCCAAAGGGCTGGACTATCTCCGCTAGAGGTCGCATATAGACATTAAAAAGTGTGGGGCTCAGGGAGGAGCCCTGGGGAACCCCACATCTAAGTGGTTGCTTAGGGGAGACTGCTTTGCCCTCAAACACCTGGAAGAAGCGCTCGTCCAGGAAGGAGGTCAGCCATTCCAGGGCCGTGCCCGACACGCCCATGCCTTTCAGGCGATGTAGTAGTGTGGCATGGTTGACAGTGTCGAACGCGGCACTGAGGTCGAGTAATATGATGGCTGTTTTTCCTCCCCGGTCCAGCACCAATCTAGTTTCTTCCGTCACTGCTAGGAGAGCAGTTTCAGTTCCATGCTGCGGGCGGAAACCCGTCTGAGAGGCACATAGCAGACTATTTGATTCTAAGTAGTCCACTAAGATATTATTGATGTGCCTTTCGAGCAGTTTGCTCATCCAGGGAAGTAGGGAAATGGGGCGGAAATTGGCCAAGTTGTTCTGGTCCAAGGTGGGCTTTTTCAAAAGGGCCCTAACCATCGCACATTTCCATGGTACTGGGACGGAGTTAGAGGAGATGGAAGCATTAAGGACATCCAGGATGACAGGGCGGATGATATCCATCACCTTATTGAGAGTTTGCGGGGGTGCTGGGTCATTGGGGGAACCCGAGGTGACTTTAAGAAGCATTCTGTCTAGAGTGTCGGAATCTAGGAGGGGAAATTTATCCAGTGAGCTGGGGGCTAAGAAGTCGGAATCTGTGGTGGTGGTGTGGTCCATGTCACCACTGCCAGTGGAAAATGAAGAGTAAATGGCCTGGATCTTCTGGGAGAAGAAAGTGGCTAAATTATTACAACGGGTTTGCGCGCCGTCAGGTGACAGACGTTCGGGGGGAGGGGGAGAAATGAAAGATTTGGCTATTTTAAAGATTTCTTTGGGGGAGTTTGCAGCTAGGTTGATTTTGGCTTCATAGAAATGGGCTTGTGCAGATTTTATTTGGTTTTTATAGAGTTTTATTGCGGCTCTATTCTCAACTTGCTTTGATTGCGAGTAATCTTGTCTCCAGGCTCTCTCTAGTTTGCGACAAGATTGCTTCATAGTCCTGAGAGCAGGGGAGTACCAGGGGGCAACTTTGGCTCTGTTTATTAAGTGCAAAGATTCCTCTGGTAGGACTAGGTCAAGGGAACTGGAGATCCAGTTATCAAAATTGACAGTGGCTGTATTGGGGTTGGTCACATTTGGGGGTAGGTGTTCTGTAAGAGCCAGTTTCCACTTAGAAAGTGGGAGGGAGGCCCATTTTCTTCCCCGCTGCTTATTGTGATTTTGTGAAATGGGGGGGGAGCATGTGGACCATGAAAAGGGTACTAAAAAGTGATCGGTCCAGGGTAGTGGTACTGGAGCCTCGACGGTTAAGCTATCTAGATTGCTGTAGATGTGATCTAGGAGATGTCCCTTGACATGCGTTGATTGAAAGCCTTTCTGGAACAGGTCAATGGACTGAAGGTTGGTTCGAAGACTGTTGGCTATTGAATCAAGCGGATCATCTAGGTGTAAATTAAGATCGCCCAGCAAGGTGAAATTTGCCGAGGTGAGCACTAGGTTGGCAGCTAAATCCGTCATGTTAGTGATAAAGTTGTTGAGAGTGCCAGGTGGTCGATAGACTAGGATACCGGAGAAAGTGGTGGATGGGGAGAACTCAAGAGTGAAATGTAGGTTCTCACAGGCTGGCATGGGGGAGGGAGTGATGCGGCATCTAAAGTTGTCCCTATAGATAATAGCCAGCCCCCCGCCTCTGCCAGTCTTGCGATCCAAATGTTTAATAGTATAGCCTTGGGGGGTGGCCCATGCTATTGCAGGATCGGTTTCTAGCTGAAGCCATGTCTCTGTTAGAAAGAGGGCGTCCGGATTGAGCTCCTCTGTCAGCATGGCCAGTTCAGTGTGGTGTTTAGGCAGGGAACGGCAATTAAGAAGGAACATCCTCCATTTCTGCTTGGAGGAGTTTTTCACAGCATTTGGAGTAGTTATGCCCCAATCACAAGTTTTGTAGTGGGCCTTCGGGTGTAAGGGAAGGACTGAATGCAAACATAGTGGGTTGACAGTAGGACGCAATGCATATAGTGAGGAAGTGCTGTATGTGACGAGATTTCCTACCATAATGACAGCTGGGTCCGGAAACTGGAAGCGTCTGGACGCGGACTGGCGCAGACTGGCTCCTCTTTGGCGCGTCTAAGGCGCTACCGCTGCGCGGGGCAGAGGAAGTTAATATAGATTGGGCTCAGGGAGCACTGGAGCGTCAACCCACTAAAATGGCCGCCAAGAATGGCACTACCAGGAAGTAGGAGCGCTCTGTTCTCCCTCCACAACAATCAGCCCGAGTAGCTGCGGTGGACCGGGGAGTCAGTGCACAATTCGAATCACATTAGCAACAACAGTTTGCATGTAAAAACGATTTTCTCTTTTTAAAAAAACACATTCAACAGAACAGCAATGGTGCTATCACCTAGAGCGCTAGCGCAGGAGTGATCAATTCAGGTTTTACTCGAGCGTGTCAGCGCTGGGAGCCTAAGTAGTCAGGGCTCAGGGAACACTGGAGCGTCAACCCACTAAAATGGCCACCAAGAATGGCACTACCAGGAAGTAGGAGCGCTCTGTTCTCCCTCCACAACAGTCAGCCCGAGTAGCTGCGGTGGACCGGGGAGTCAGTGCACAATTCGAATCACATTAGCAACAACAGTTTGCATGTAAAAACGATTTTCTCTTTTTAAAAAAACACATTCAACAGAACAGCAATGGTGCTATCACCTAGAGCGCTAGCGCAGGAGTGATCAATTCAGGTTTTACTCGAGCGTGTCAGCGCTGGGAGCCTAAGTAGTCAGGGCTCAGGGAACACTGGAGCGTCAACCCACTAAAATGGCCGCCAAGAATGGCACTACCAGGAAGTAGGAGCGGAAGAAACTTTCCTGCATCCCAAGTAGACATGGGCTAGGCCCTCAGCAATATTAGAATGTTGCTCCTTGCACTTCATTAAATGGATGAGTATCTGAGACTCATCCAAATGCACCTACCATTGTCTCTGATGCTGGCCCAGTACTTGAGACGGAGATGGGAGGTAAATGGAGAGGGGCGTCCGGCATTCTTTGAGAAAATTGAACAGAAGAAACCAACCTATACATATTTGTTTACTCTAATTATGAAGACATGAGCGAATCTAATCAAAATCATCCATACTATCCAGGCCCATCCATACACATGCTCAGGAGCACAGGTGTGGTCAACCATGTCGCAGAAAAATGAAAGGTCAACCTGAGTCAAAGCTGCTTTATTTTGTTCATCATTGTGGACAGGGAGGTCTTTTCTGATGGTTGAGAATTCTGATTACATGTTTCAATGCGCCAGGAACCAGGACACCTAGGAGAGAAGAATTTATATTGCTCGTCACATCATCTGTGAGGGTTGGGAGAACGTGGAGTTGGAGTTTTTAGTTTTAGTTTTTCGTTTTCTTGGACAGCTTTGTAACAAGTGATTGTTTTGTGTTGCTAAAGATGGGTGCAGGGACATTAGGAATGTCAGCCTCAAACAAGTAAATAAAGGCTTTCCGACGTTGTGAAGTGCTTGGTATTTCTTGTAGCACTTTAGGCTTTTATAGTTCTTTTAATATTTTAAAGATTTCTTTTATTTTGTTTCAAGACTCGCTGATGCATTTATGAGATGGATCTTTGATGCTTTCTTTGTCAAATCTTCTGCTCTGTACAGTGCAGGAACGTTTTTCAGATTCAGATAAAGATGTGTGCCAAGTGCATTCCATTATCTGGCACTTTCTATTTCATTGATCCAGGTCACAATGATACCCCTTTTGGTGGCTTTGACCATAGTCTTTGCTTTCTAAGGCGACGAGGTACAAACTTATCGAAAGTGTACATCATCTTGTTATGGATGGCGGAGAATGTTGTTCAAGAATTCGGGATCAGCACAAAGATTGTTGAACTCTTATTCCCTTATGATGTTTCAATTACCTTGATGAGAAGAGTGGTTTCCCCAGTGGTTTACTACCAGAATATTGATACTGAAATATGTATTTGCAATTGTGACCATATTAATGACTATCAGACTATCGTGAAAGTAGCATATCAAGCCAAGAATAGGTTCATTACACTTGACTTCATATATGAACCCCAGCAATACTTATATCTTTATGGTATGTAGATGTGGAGTGAATAATAGTAAATCTACACTTACTATATATACTTTTTCTTACATTATTCTGGTAGTCTGGCATTCAGCAAAGCTATTTTCTGTGTTGAACTTTTGTCTTTGATATTCTGGGATACAATCTTCGCCAGCTTAGTTGGCGGGCGTGGCTGGTATCTGAGGTTAGTGAAGAGGAATGTGATTAAAGACTTCCCACACACATCACAATTTGTTTTCAATGTTGTGACTGAACACAAGGTCCAGGGTATGGCGGCAGCATGGACAGAGCCTTTCATCACTGGCACAAAGGCCAAAGTGGTCACGTTCTCAATCAGCTCCGAGGTTGGCTGTCTTGTTGGGTTGCCCACTCATAAGTTAATGTCTCACACTGCAATGCCTTTTCTGGTTGGTGGATTGTTCGTGGGAGGCCAGTTCGAAAATTTCGTCCAGAAACTGATGTCTATATCCGGTGTTTTTTTTATGCTGATTAATAATACCGATCGCTGATAATTTTATAAGCAGGGTTGTCGGTCATCTCATTAATAATGATATGTGTGAAGTCATGAGGAATATCTCAGTGGGGACATTTAAGGTTGCATCGTTTTCTTAATGCAACTTATGTGGCTCTGATTGCGAGCGGGCTAGAGACGTAACTCCATTCGTTGGGATACACCTCTGGGCGATGTTCTTGTACTCGGACTTAACAGATGTGGTTTCACTTGGACCCAGTTTTACAGGATAGGAAATATGGCTGCAAAAAGATTTGGACACCTGGCCCCCATCCTCACCCATTCTATGTCAATGGCTAAGCTTTAAGTGGGCCGGGTCCTGCCGGTGCTCAGCACAGGCAGTTCTAAGAAGCAGGTGCCGAGACGAGCCCCTATTAAGCACCCCGGGCCCGATTCACAGAACAAACTTAAGACTAAATCCTAAACTTAGTACCATTCTGGTATTCACAGAATGCACCTAGTACTTCTGCTATTCACAGAATGAACTTACTACTTTTGCTATTCACAGAATGAACTTAGTACTTTTGCTATTCACAGAATGGATTTACGACTCCTAAACTTACGTCCGCACTCGGGCCGGAAATTCCGGCCCGGAGGCGGAGCTTCCGGCCCGGAGGCGGGGCTTCCGGGCCGGAGGCGGAGTTTCCGGGCCGGAGGCGGAGCTTCCGGCCCGGAGGTGGGGATTCCGGCCGATTTAGCTATGGCCGAAATCTCCACCTCCGGGCCGGAAGCTCCGCCTCCGGCCCGGAAGCTCCGCCTCTGGCCCGGAAGCCCCGCCTCCGGGCCGGAAGCTCCGCCTCCGGGCCGGAATTTCCGGCCCGAGTGCGGACGTAAGTTTAGGAGTCGTAAATCCATTCTGTGAATAGCAAAAGTACTAAGTTCATTCTGTGAATAGCAAAAGTAGTAAGTTCATTCTGTGAATAGCAGAAGTACTAGGTGCATTCTGTGAATACCAGAATGGTACTAAGTTTAGGATTTAGTCTTAAGTTTGTTCTGTGAATCGGGCCCCCCGTTTTTGCCCTCACGGTGAAAAACAAATCTTAACTCTGCAGCAGTGCCACCCTTCACTGCCTTTGAGGTAACTTTAAAGAGACTTGTTATAGTTCTTTCACAGTCTCATCATTTCAGAAGCACTTTCTATATTCTATAAAACGAAGCTATAGTTGTTGCTTATTTATCTTATGAAACTAACAACCATTGACAAAGTCAATAGTCCTGGCGTGTTGTTGGTGTAATGTTACTTGTATTATATGTCTGGATGCAATGACAGAGGCCACAAAATACCAGTGGGGTGGCACACTTTGCTAAGCACAGATTTTTAGTTTATGAGTTTTTAAGCCACGCCCTTAATTATATCGACCAACCCACTTTGAGAGACCCCCCAGTTTTTTCACCCCACTTAAAGCCCTGGTCAAGGCTAACCCCAGAGACTGAACTGCCCCTAAACATCCTCTTAGGCCATGATTTCCATCCGCGCACACCCAGCTCCTATTCACCACCTTGTCAGGCGAGGTGGTGAAAAGGAGCGTTAAACCTGACGGGACTGGGAACTGGCAGCAAAATCTCACACTCTCCCAATAGATCAGTCCACTGCAGTCATTCATCAAACGGTTCATGTAAAAAGCCAAAGATATGATTCTGAATGGGAAGCTGAACCTCGTCCCTTCTCCACTTAAAGCTGCGCCTTGGCATTTTAAAACATTTACTAAGAAGCACGGCCCAATGGCCTGCAAACATCTTTGAAACGCCGCAATGATTTATGTGCGCCATCTTGTAATTCAGTTTAATTCTCCTTAGGCAGTCCATCAGCGGGTAACATGTCTGACTTCGATGAAACCGCAAACCAGCAGCAAAGCACGTGCCCAGGCCGTCACCGGCGTGACATATCAACATATAGGGGCAGATTTACAAGCCCCTTGCGCTATTTTTGCGTCACTTTTAACATGGGAAAAGTGACGCAAAAGTGGCGCAAGGGGCTTGTAAATCTGCCCCATAGTGCATCTGTGAGGAACAGTGCCTGAGAATGCTGAATCTGTCAGCCTCCGACTCTTGTATAGTTACGAATATGCCATACATGCGCTTTCCATCAGTAGTGTAATACTTCTAATGGAGCGTTACCTTCACTCGTAAGCAAAACTGCTGAACTTCTCAGCAGAAGTGGCTTTGCATCCTGGGTCGGGCAGAGCAAAGAAGCCCCTTTGGAAAGTATAAATAACCACCAAGAAATAGCAACCCCTCAATAAGAGAGGCCTGTATGGTGGGGTGCCCTTTTGTTACTAGTCTGCAGCTCCGCACAAGCCCTGTGGAAACCATCAGGCCTCAGAAGCCCATCACTTAGGGGCATTTTTATTTAAAAATCATGCAGCGCAGCAAGTCACCTTGCTACGCTGCACCTGTGATAGGGAAAGGCAGGAATGCGGCATTTTTAACAGACAACGCATTCCTGTCTTTTCCCTGCGCTGGCGCACAATGGGCTGCCTTGCGCCAAGGCAGGCACCCTTGCCTGCGCTGTAAAAGGGGTTGTTGTTTTTACGCAGAAAAGGACACACAAAAACAATCTCTTGAGGCATTTTCCTCTTTCTATGTATGCTGAAGAATGCAAGGTGACTTAGCGAGGCTTGATAAATCTAACTAAAGAGTTGCATTACTATTGCACCCCGTTCGTGGTATAAGGGCGGTGCAACTCTATGAAAAATATGTCCCTTAATTCCAAAAAGACTTTCGGGAACCAGTGATGCTACGCAAAATGATGGGACCACCCCCCTGCAAAATAGGATGAGAGGACCCTTGAGTCTCCCATTTCTTACAAGTATGCATCAGCCTTGATCTGAATGGTGTAAGTTGACCACCTGGCATGGAGGCAAGTTCTGGGCAGGGACTTTCAAACTTCAGGACAAAGAGTCCAAATTTAGGACAACCAATGCATTTTATGGACACATCTATGGAAATCGAGAAGTAATATTAAAGAATATAAAAAGATGATAGACAGCAAGTACAAGTCAAAATAGTACAGTGAGCTCTAATCTGTGGCACAATGCATCACCCACAGAACAGTACGCCATAACCTATGGCACAGTGCACCACACACTCAATACACTGTGCACCATGCGACAACCCAAAAAAAGCTCTTCCTTCCATCTTGCCTTGTAGTCTCCTGTTTAAAGGCAACAGTTCAGGTAAACCATTTGAAAAGCTGTTTTCTTGATGCTACACCTCAATCCATGCCCATGTTTCACATTTACAGAATCCTAAATCATATCAAGGACTTTTCTTGGTAATCATATATATTTTGGGAAGATGTGTCATCATACGCTCAAGAGCTGCAGTCAGAAGTTTGATGGCCATGTCTTTAGTAAAAGTGTTGACTACTCTGTGGTGGTCTGGGTGGGTGAGTTGGACAAGGGTGTTTTGCTTGTGCTCAGAAGACACTTGAGACCCTGGCATAATAGGGTACATTCCTGGCATATTGTGGGAAACCAGACATGACAAAAAGGGTGTTATCTTTTTGACATATTGTCGATATCCTTTATACCACTCAATAAATGGTGTCATGGGGATTTTCCAGTCAGGCATGAGCCCAAACAGACATTCAACAACTACAAAGCATGCAGAGGGGTATTCCACTTCCAAAAAACCATGAGTGGTTTCTTACCATCTTCTAATGAATGAGGGGAAGGAGACTTACCAAGAACCCAAAAGGATTTTACGAACTCTTAAGAAATATAGGAAGTACATATACGAAATATACCCTCCTGTGAATCTAAAGAAGGGACATTCAACACTTGCCGTGCATCGGGGGTCACATTACCTAAGGACAATGAGGAGGGACTTTGCCATCTGTTGTGAACCAAGAAAAGGTGGATTTTCTACAGGAGGGGCATCAGTCCCTACCAAATTATGCGCAATGCGGACTCCTATATACAGCCCCATCTTCAGCCAGGACTAACACTTGGCAAATGTTACTCCTAGACTATCACTGCTGAGACTACAGATCAATAACCAGCTGCACTGTCTGTCAATCCCCTGTCGACTAGTTCGCTAGGTCTTTCAGATTTCATCCAATGGGGGACTTTGGGGATTAGCCCCGAAAGAGGCCACACTATGCGGTGAATGCTTAGATCCCACAGTGCAATCTCTGAAAAATAATGAAGAGAAGGCATAGGAGTAAGGGGCTGCCTTCCTTTTTCAGAAACCACATCTAGAGTATTTTAGGTCTGTTTACCAAAACTCTCTGTAGAGTAAGAAAATTAAGCATATGACGTGTAACTAGAGTGCAAAAAAGCATTTATTCACATCATGTGAAGTTTTCAAGCATTTCAGTCTCAAGGTGAGGGAAGAGCCAAACCAGAAAAGTGAGGAATATCCATCCTTGAAGTATGTATGTGTACAAAATGTATTGCAATATAATTAATACAAGGAGGAGTAATTGCGTCTTCCAAATCGAGAGCGAGTCTTCTGGAATTCTTGCATTCAACACAATATTGTATGTCTGTGTTTCATTTCTCTTGGTGCTAAACTGTAGTAGTGCTTGTCGTGGCTCCAGGCGGCACACTGTGAGGCGTATATGACTGGCATGTTATCAGCGGTATGTGGTCAGCGGACAAGCAGGCCACTGGCACAAGTTGGACCACATAAGTGCTCTTCTGAAATGGCTCCTCTAAGAAGCGAGAAGCATCTTTAAACTAGCCTGCATCATGAACAAAAACATATTTATGGGCTGCGGTCTGAGAAGAAGACCGCTTGAGCAAAGGTATAAGGCAAAGGGCTTGGATTGCGACACACCTTAACAAGAGAGAAGGGCAAACTTCCCATAGTCCTGAATCCTATGTCCAGCTTAGGGACATTGAGCTGAGCCCAGCACCAACAACAATAGGAGTGTCTCTGTCAGACACACAATCCGAGTGGACATTATAAGATGCCTATCACCATCACATAACCAGGGAAACCGGATTAATGCAAAATGTAAGGGCCAAATTATGTGGCAGGGTTGAGTAAATAATGTAGCATGAAATGAATTATAGTTCATTATTTTGACATTTTTCAGCTTGTTAACACTGTCTGAGCATTGTACCTCTTGTGTTCAAGTTAATCACCCATATATAGCTCACACTCTGGTGGCCACCAGCATTTCTTTTCTCTTTATTTACTTTTGTTGCATTCACAGCACGCTGCGCTTTAGCTTTAAACATGTGAAGCTAAAGCGTGGTGTGCCGCGTATACTACAAATGTAAGGGCGGGCAGTCGCCATGTTTAAAGGTAAAGCCGACGCACAAGCTGCAAAGAGTGCGCAAACACAAAACACAACCTTCAGAGAAAGGATACCATAATAGGCCAAGACTCCATGGTAGGAGTAAGACACTAGAAGGTGGGATATATCCCCACAAGAAACCATAGAGCAGAAAGCTTTTCGGAACGACACACATTTTAACCAATCAGCAGCGAGGGCGTGGCCAAAGCCCATAGAAGTCAATACAGCATGTCTCACAGCGCATACGCACTGCTAGTCTCGACCTAAAAACCCACAAACAGATCAATGAACTGTTGTTTCTGCTTCTAGCCTCTCCTACAGGGGCGGCTCCTCCATGTGGGCGGAGGAGCATTGCTCCACTGCTTTCTTGAACTGCGAGAAGCAAAAACATAAAATGGTCTTATAAATACCATTTTATGTTTGTGCTTCTCGCAGTGTGAGAAAGCAGAAGAGTTTGGTTGGGGTCGGGCGGGTGGGCGGTCCTGCTCGATGGCAGGGGAGGAGTGGCTAGCCCAATGTTGAGGGCCCTGACTGTTTGTTCGGCCCTTTGGGGTCGACCAAATAAACCAGTCATGCGCACTCTCCCTTTTCCCCATGTAGGCTGCATGCCGCCTACATGGAGAAAATGGCCTGCCCATAGACGCCTGTGGGGTCGGCGTCCCATCCAATCACAATGCTGCCATTGCAGCATTGTGATTAGCTATGGGGAGTGGAGGGAGGCTGCCTGCTTCCTGTTCCTGTGGAAGCAGGAAAGCAGGAGCAGACCGAGCAGAAGACGCAGGACCCAAGAAAGGTATGTTTTATTTTATTTGTATTATTATTTAAACCCCCCTCCCCGTGCGACCCCCCTTCCCTCGTGACACTCACAACTATCTGTTCTCTCTCAGCTCTCTCTAAGTTGTCTCTTTCGCACCTCTTCATTCTTTATTTTATCCCTCTGTCTCTTGCAACTGTCTTACCCTATCCCGCCCTCTCACTCTCAGGTGTATTTTAACAACTTTCACACACTTTTCTCTTTCACTCTTCTAGTTGTCCCTTTATCACCTTATCTTCACACCACTCTTTTTCTCTTTCTTTCTCTACTTCACACCTGTATCTCTGTAATTGCAGCTTCCTCTCCTTTGTTCTTCACCTTTCCTGATCGACGTTCCCCTTTCCCACTCTGTGCTGTATTTTTGTTTCTGCTTAACCCCTTGAGTGCCCATGACGAGATGGTCTCGTCATGGGCCGCGGTTGCGCTGTGCCCATGACGAGACTATCTCGTCATGAACCCCGCCCGCTAATTCAACGCCCGGCACAGGGCGTGGAAAGGGCGGGGCACACAAGGGGTTAATAATCAGTGACATTCATAGACTTGGGGGTGCTGTCTACCCTGGGAGAAACAACAGTTCAATATTTTGCAACTTTGTCGCCCGTGCTTCAGCAGGAAGCAGGAAGACATGGTGAAGGGATGCACGGTGGGGGGGGGGGGTCTGTACCCAGGCATCAGCTTTAGTTTGAAGCTCCTTTTCAGTTGTGTGCCTGCTCTGGAGCAAGGCATGCGTTTCTTGTCTCTTTGCTACTGGTATTTTGCGAGTCGTTTTTAGAACTTAATGGTGCCATGCTGGTGGCTTGCACTGGGGGATGAAGTCGATTGTAACCTGTTCGCTGGCACAATCTAGTTAAAACAAGCACTGACAAAACCAATAGGCTTCATTGTCAAAAATCACTAGATCTCACCTCTGCGACCTATTGGCTTTGCCACCGTTTTTCAGCCACACCGCACAGCATCCCCGATGCTCTGCAGCGTGACTGAAGTTCAAAAATATATATATTAAAAAAAACAAGAAAACAAAAAGCTTTGACACGGCTGCCTGCGACATCTTGTAAGAACACACACCACGGATGAGCACCTACAAAATTCAACAGTCACTTTTTTTTCTTTTTAGTTACCGATACGAGTTAGATTGGTAACTAGAAAGAACATTTAATGTAAAAATTGTTTTTTCAAAGCAAGGATTGTGGAAGCACCACGGGGAAGATGAGGGAACAAAGAAGCAGTACAGGGGATGGTGGGGAGCGAATGACAAAGCAAGCACAGATCGTTGGGGGAACACCAAAGCAACAAGGGAAGGAATACAAAACAACAGGGGAAGGAATACGAAAGCAACAGGGGTGGGCTGAAGAGGACACGAAAGCAACAGGGGGAGGGCTAGATAGGACACGAAAGCAACAGGGGGATGGCGGGAGCGAAAGCAACATGGGGGTAGATAAAATAAACACAGGGTACACAGGTAGGGGAAACAAATAACTCTGGGCGTAGTTCGCGAAGTAGCACTTCGCGAAGCTACGCAAAGTCCACTTCGCACTACGCGAGCTACGCGAGCGACGCGAAGCACTTCGTGAACTGCGTAGTACCTTGTTCGCACTGTGCCAGATGTCGTTTTCAATGATTGCACAGTGCGGACAAGCAACCGGCACTGTGCAATCATTGAAAATGGCATCTTGCACAGTGCGAGCTGTAGTTTTCTGCTGCTCGAGTAGATTTTTACTCGAGCGGCAGCTTTCTCAATGCGAACTGGTAGTTTCTCATCGCGAGCAGTCGCGAGCATACGCGACCACTCGCAATGAGAAACCTGACCTCCTCGTGTTGGGAATCTCACCGGGAGGTTTATTTTCCATGCTCGCGATCGCCAACTTTATGTTGCTGATCGCGAACAAGGAAAAAGTCTCGCCGGGATATCATTTTGCTTGCTCGCGGTCGCCAACTTGACGTTGAGGACCGCGAGCAAGCAAAAAATGACCGCAGCACTACGCAACACTACGATACGCGTGTTCGCACTGTGCTACGTGCAGTTCGCGTAGTGCGAAGTAGCGCGAACTACGCGAGCGTAGCATAGTGCTTTGCCCAGGCTTAGAAGCAATGGGGAAAAGCTCACGGGCAAGCGAAAGATGGAAGAGGGCGGGGAGAAGCAGTCGGGCAACAGAAAGGAACAAAGAGTGCACAAAGGTAAACTTTGGCAAACTCAGCAAGTCTTGGTTTGATGTGCTAAACAGGGGTGTTGCTTAGTCATTGAGATTCGGAGATAGTGTGTAAATCTTAAACTTCTCAAGTAAAACAGAAGTAAGCTGCAGGGTGGAGGGGTGAGATGGCCAAGGTTTGGGAAGGACTATTTCAATGCGGAACAGGTTTTGTACTGATTAGCATTAGGTGGTCCTCTGTCTAGAGTGGCACAGTGGCTGAAAAGCAGGTTGGAATCCTACCCGAGCGATTACCCATGGTTAGGCTATTTGCAAGCATTCATCCTATCACCTTTTAGTTGTTTGATTGCCAGTAGTATGCCTGGAAGGATGTGGCTAGCACAGCTTTCCAAGCCAACTACCACCAATGTTTGTGAATTCCATAAATTATTGAATTTGCATTTATTTAGGGAGTAATTCTATGGGAGCAGATTTTCAATTGTTTTGGTGAACCAGTGACTATATATTTAAGCCTCAATAATCGTACACAGTTATGTAAAACATGCTCAGAAATTGCAGTAAGGAAGAATCAAGGAGAATCAATGATTTTGGAAAATTATTAAAGAGCGGTCTATATTTTGAATAAAATATACAAAAGAAGTATCAGCACTATTTCCATTATATGTGGGTGTAACTCATAATCTTGTGCACAACAGTGCTTGTGTGGCTAAGTGAACGTCGCAAGTGACAAGTGAGGTAAGATAAACATCAAAAACGGCACAAAGAAAATGTACAATCACTTAAATGGTTGCAAAACTTCAAAAGTTCTTATGAGATTTTTATGAGAATTCAGAGTCATCAATAAGTCAGTGAACCAAAAAACGCGGCAAAAGTTGTGCTAGGTTGTCGACGGCGTTTGGACCTGTGTTTAGTTCGGGTCATCTTCAGGACCAGGTTACAAAGGGATTGGTAAGTGCTGTACAGGGGGGAAAAACAGGGGATAGAATAAGAGTAGTGTAGGTCACCATAAGGTCAAGTTAAGAAGTAGGAGAAGGGACAAGGTACCTGTTAAGTACGCGGGACAGAAATCCATGGAAAAGTTATTTCAGAATTACACCCAAAGGTATGGTGTAAAGGAAATCCAAGTGGATGGCTGGAGAGAAAGACACTACCAATCTGGTGAGCAAAGGGAATTCCTGTAAATTGAGGGGAAAAAGAGGGATAGAAAGGCGGGTGGGCTGGGAGGCAAGTAGGCAGGTATGGGCCGAGTCGTGGACTCAAGGAAAATGCACTCGATAAGAGAATATAGTGCAAGTATGGATGAATGACGCCCCGAATTAAGGACGGTTCCACTAGGTAAGAATAAAGTAGACGGGTCTAAATTACTAAGAACAGCGTCAGGGGTCGATTCAGGAAATTAATTGCACAGGGTGAAAAAGACATGATCGAGGTCTAGTCGGGTAACACAATGATAACATGTATGGTGGGTCATGACCAAAGGTCTTCCACAGATTTGAGGGAAGGAGGCAGACCAATTAGTGGCAATACGCTGCAGGGCAAGGTCGGCTGTGCGTGAGGAAGAGGTGTGGTGCCGTGGCCAGGGTGACTGACTCCGAAATCTGGGGATCATGGCTCTATCCCCGGCGCCGGCGGCAGATCAGTCCAGCACCATGTGACTCTGGGCAATAGCTTGCTTAATCTTCCCGACGGCCCCCAGCGCCTAGAGACCCTTATGGGTCATTGTTAACGCTTTACAAATGTGGATTATTATAGTCCGCGAGGAACCCACCGTAGAAAAGATGGAGCCGGCGTGCAGGTCCAGGCATCCGGGTTCTGTGTGCCGATGAGCTCAGCACCCGGTGTGGAGTTTTGCTGTTGAATCAGAGAAACCTCTAGGACTTGGACTCTCGCCGACGTCGAGACCCAGAGGTTTCTCTCATTCAGCAGCAAACCTCCACTGCCGGTGCTGTCTATACTTACCACACAGGTGAGCGAATCCTTAACTCCTCTTCGCCATTATGCACCCGCTAATTCTTACTTTGACTGTTTCAACATACTTCCCCTCCGTCTGTCCTTTTCCTGCTTTCAGTCCCCGGTCCCGAATTGCCTCCTTTTGACGCTGGCTCTTGCTTAACTGCGCGCTCTCCCCCCAACTTCATCGTCAGCGTATTGCCACTAATAAGTCCTTCCCTCGAATCTGTGGCAGACCTTTGATGCAACGTGGTCCTCACATCGGACATTTATAAAGCACTATAAACTAGATCTTGCATATCCTAATAAATGTGATTTTGGTTTGACAGTCTTAAAATCGTCAATGAAGCAATTGTCGACTGAATAGATATGTTTGGTTGCATCATTTGGTTGTTGGTGCATATTTTCCATGAAGCTTGGTATATCTTCATTCAGTTATGAAGGGGATGAGGAAGATGAGATGAGAGGGCAATGCTCCAATTACTTACCGGCGATCTTCATTGCGTCGAGTTGTCGTCCTCCTCGTCCCAATCCACAGCCATCACTCTCTTGTTTGCCCCTCCAACTAGAGGTTGTGAAAGTTACAAGATAAGGAGCAGTGGTAGGTTCATTCTTCTACCACTAGCAGTGGAAATAAAGAAAGGACTCAAGAAGTGGGATAGCCATCCCTTAGCGTGTCAAAGCTCTGTCTGGAGGCGGGGTCACCTCATTCAGGTATGACTGGGACAAGAAGGACCATGAAGCAAGGTATGAAGATCACATGTAAGAATTGGATCATACTAATAGGGATAATTTAACGATAGCAAAAAGTCTTTAGGAATTTGTTGTAAAACGTCCTCCTCTGTGTTTCTGTTTCACTGCAGGTGGAGTGAATTATTCGGTGAACATGGGCAGTACACCGTGTCAGTCCGGTCCACTCCCTCTGGACACAACGATAGCGCCATCTCTTGCATCGTGAGCGTGGATAAGGCCCCGGTGAATGGTTATATTCGTAAGTAAACAATTTACAATGAAATGAAATGCATAGCCAACCAGGGAATAGAGGTGAAAGCCCTGATTAGGTATAATGTAGACATCCTATAATTTCCCCATTGGACCTCAGTCAAAGGCGTGGGCAAATAAACCTGACGAATTTGGCAACAGTGGAAGTGACGCAGGCCTTTGAATGCATAGTATGGGTATAAGCAACATGTTGTGTTAGGGATACTTGTAAAGTGCTGCTCATACGCCTCTCGGCGCTGTAGGGCTAACACTGCCTACTAACAACAACCAAGGATTGTGGACGTTCATTGATTAAAAAGGCAGGTTTTCAAATGTTTTCTAAAATGCAGCAGACTGGTTTCTGATCGTAGGGACAGAAGTATGGAAAGGAATTCCAAGTTTTTGTTGCAGACATGGAAAAAACATTGTCACCATAGTAGACTGTTTTTAATCTGTGGACAGGAAGGAGGAACAGGTTTCGAGACCCAAGTTTTTTATGTGATTATGCCATGAACATCTTACGAAACAAGGGGCATATTTACAACGAGGCGATAAAAAATTATCGCCGCTTTAGCGGCCGTTTTCGGCCGAAAAGCGGCGATAATTTTATCGCTATATTAGCAAGGCCACGCTAACGCGTGAAACCTTGCTTTAGCATGGGTATGTCTAACGCCCAGCTTTGCATCTCTAATGAGATGCAAAGTGGGCGTTCCTGACATGATAGGAGAAATGTCGCTAAGCGACATTTCTCCTATCATCAAGCCCCATGCTATGAAGCATACCGTCAGGAAAAGTAGCGATAATACCTGTTATCACTACTTTCCGAACACCTGCTTCAGGACTGACTTAGCCATGATATCCTATGGAAGGTGGATATCATGGCTGTGAGTCCCTATCAACTCGCTAAAGTGAGATTATCGCTGGGTTTCCAGCGATAATCTCACGTTAGCCAGTTAGCGCTAGGATTTTTATCGCTGATGAGATAAGCGTTGCTAATAGCACGCTATCTCAGCGATAAAAATCGGCGCTAGCCGGAGATAATTATCCGAGAGCTAAGTGCGCTCAGCGATAATTATCGCCGGTTGTTGTTGATATGCCCCCAAGTACCTCAGTCTCTGGCTTTCACATAAATTGTGTTTTCATTCAGTCCAACTCAAGCTAATTTGAGAACATTGAGGCGATTTTTGCATTCTTCTGTCTGCCAATCTCTGGGGCATATTAGCAAGGGCTGGCGATATAATTATAGCCGCTTTAGCGTTCGTTTTCAGGCGAGAAGCGGCGATAATTATATCGCAATATCATCAACGACATGCTAGCGCGTGTTTCTTTGATGTAGAGCCCGTTTTTTCACATTCTCGCCTTGCATCGCTAATGAGATGCAAAGAAGGCGTGGCTGAAAAAAACACACATGAAAATATCGCGAAGGCAGCTTCGCGATATTAACAAGGAGGTGCAGCGATAAAAAAAATCGCGCTACCTCGGCCTTAACGCTGGAATTTAACGTCTGTTAAATTCCAGACTAAGGCATACTAATAATGGTAGGTGGATTATGCTGATACGACCACAGGGTCGTATCAGCAATGTTATCGCTGTTTTCCATGGAACATCGCTGGAAAACCAGCGATGTTCCATGGTAAACACCGCTATCGCTGAAATATTATCGCCATAGCGCTATGTATTGTTAATATAACGTTATCATGGCGATAATTTTCAGCGATAGCCGGCGATAATATTTCTACCGCTATGTGGGGCCAGCAATAATTATCGCTAGCCCTTGTTAATTTGCCCCTCTAGGCGTGTGCGAGCTGGCGTCTATTGGACTGTGTGGATTGGCTGTCATTTAGTATGGTGGACTTGTCTTGTCTGAGTGGGTCTTTTATCTTTTGCGGGTGTATTCTGGTATTTGTGTTTGTCTCTTGTCTATTCTATTCCTGGCAGAACACTTGTCTAGTGGTTGGTGTGTGTAAGTTGCTCTGTGTTGATTGTGTGTGTCAATAGGTTTGTTTTTCTGATTTTGGCTCTGTGTGTGCGTATGGTTGTCAAGTGCATCTTTGTAGGACACATTCCATTAGGAAGCCAGCATGAGACACCCATCTCCTCAGTGTGACTTATTGCGCAACACGCTTTATATCATGAGCCAGGACCCTGTCACCTCTAGCAGAGAGCCCTCGCTCTAAGTGATGGGCTGAGATATAGGTATAGATCTTAGAGCCTTTCTGTCATTGAACCACTCATTGATCGTGTTAGAGACAGAGTCGGGTCCTGGACGCCTAGAGTGATGAGCCAAGCAGCCATAGATCACCGCAGGTCTGAGCCATCGAGGGGTTGCCCCGGCGTTCAGTACAGTTTCATCTAATTTAATGAATTTTTCACTATTCTTTAGTGTAACTGGCTCTGCCCCAATCCCACTTACATTTCATGGCAGTAGCTTGTTGGTTGATACAGTGAGCTCTCTGAAGCACAGACCACATCAAAATAGGGCCAGAGCTGCCTCAGCAAGAGACTAAAGAGCTCAGGTAGAGGGCGGTGGTGGTGTGTCAAGGCATCTGCTAAAATGCAGCAGATGCAGATGTTCCCTCCTCGTGGTCCCCATGGTTCTTTTGCAAGTGGGGAAACTGCTAGGTTTCTGACAGAGGAGCTTCAGCCAGCTCCACTGTAGGCTTCACATCTCATGCAGGCCCAGTGGTGGCTCCTCCACTAAGGCGGAGGAGCGCTGCCCCACTGACTTCAATAGGAAAAAGAAAATGATTATAACGTATCGTTATTATCATTTTCTTTTTCCCTTTGAAGTGAATGGCTCTCGGGCAGGGTGGGGCTGGCCAGAGCAGGGAGAGGAGTGGTTTGCACTCCTTAAGTTCACATGACTGCTTAGTCCGGGTCTCTCGGGCGGCCAAACAGTCCTGCTCACTTTGCATGTTCCCCACCAGGCTTGCTTTACACAGCTTGTGAGGAACATGCGAAGCCTCCCAGTCCCAATCGGAGTGCCGTGGTTCGGCTCTCAGGCCAATCACCACTGCATTGCAGCATTGTGATTGCTATGGGGAGTCTGGGAGCCCGGGTGCTTTCTGCTGCTTCCTGCTGCCAGCGGAGACCGGAAGAAGAGGACGGAGGAGAGGCGTCGGTCGGTCGGCCGGCCGGCCCAGGTGTGTTTTTTTCCCATTTACTTCCCGCCACCGACCCCCATCCCGCTACTCCTGATCGGTAGCAGCCACTACTGTGCAGACCAGCTGCTAGAAGATCGCCGGCACAGCATCAGAAGGGCTGTGCTCTGGATGGGCTTCCGATGCTAATTGTTACTGCTCGGGAATGCCATTCACGACTTGTCAGATGAAGGCAGAAAAGGAGAATAATTTCTGCAACATGCTGCCCCAGCAGCCCTGAGACACTGAGGGGCATATTTTTATCAAACGTTCACATAATGCAGGGCAGCAAGCAAAGTTGCTGCGCTCTGTGAATGATCAAGAGCTGAAAAGCACCACATCTTCTAAGATATCAGCTCCCTCCTAGCGCTTGAGCACTTGGGGCTGCCTAGCGCCAACGCAGGCACCCTTGTGCCATAAGACAAGAGTGCCTGCATTATGGACAGGATTGTTTTTGCGCAGGAATGGGTACCTTCCTGAACAAAACCAATCTTTTAAGGCAATTTCCAGTTTTTATGTGTGATGCAAAATGCATTACGCATAGAAAGGAAGTAACGAGGAGAAATAAAGGTATATCTCCTCGTTGTGCCTCACTGGGGAAGGTGCAGCATTTGACACATTCCCAGGTTTACTAGATTTAGTATTTCTTCGAATTTACCAACATCCATGGGTGGATGCATGGAAGCACCCATGCCCCACCCATGGAATGCCTCCCAAACGGTGTGTAACACAACGTAGCTCTAGGTGCTGCGCTGTGTTACATTTTCTTTACAAAGCCACACAAGGTAACTCAAGTCGGCCTTAACATTGCTGAATAAATACCAACTTACATTTTTCCTTGAGGCAGCACAAAAAAAGAGCTGCAACCAAGATGCAAAATGTTAGCTGGGCCTGAGTATTTGTTCTTAAAAACAGCCTCCTGCTTTTAGGGTTTATTTCGGAAAAAAAAGCTGACCATCTATGCCACCATGACATGGTGGACAGGTTGGAATTGAACACTTTTGACTTCAGTTCCTCGTCCACTCAGTAATGAACTCTTAGTTGGGCAGGATGGCTGCAGATGACGTTGAAAAGTAGCGGTTCTGCCACTTCAACACCTTGGTGACCAGCCCAAGAATGAGTATATGAGGCCCTAGGTGGCTTATTTAGAGGTGGGTCGTAAAGTAGAATAGGCCAAAGATATTTTGATGCTCCACCCCCTCCCACCTTGATGGGTACCACTTCGCTTTTAACAGCAGATCCTCAGCCGACTCTGCCATGAGGAGCCACAGTGGATCGCCTCACAGCGCTGTGCAGGAAAAAAACTATTAGTGACCCCGCCCCCCACCCTGGGAGAAATCTCCCAGCACATCAGAGCTAAATAATTTTGGGGGATATATACAATGAAGTGGCGGAGCGTGTCGTTAGCCTCCTTGGCTACACGCTCCGCCACTTCGGAGATGCAACGCTGCACCATATTTACAAGAATGTGGTACAGCCTTGCGTTTCCCCCTTGCAATGGTGCTAAGTTTAACAGCTTAGCGCCAACGCAGACACCCTTGCACCAGAGTGCAAAGGTGCCTGCATACAAGGGATGATTGTTTATGGGTAGGAAGGTGTCCCTTCCTGCACATAAACAATCCTAAAATGCAATTCTGTCACTTTCATGTGTGCTGCTTTAAGCAGCACACATGAAAGTGATAGAATTGCACATTTTTAAGGTTTGATTATGTACAGGAAGGGACACCTTCCTGTACATAAACAAACCATGGCATTTTGCTTTTTCCATGTGTGCCGCAGAAGGCAGCAGACATGGAAAAAGAAAAAACAAGGAGAAATAATGCATTTCTCCTTGTTTCACCAACTTAGGACCAGGGTTTTCCTGGTCTTAATTTTGGTGCTGCCTCCTATGTATGTCACCCTTGTACATAGGGGGTAGCATCAAATACAATGGGTGTTGCGGTGGAATGCCCACCGCAACACCCACTGCACGCCCCTTTCACTCAAACCATAGCATGAAAGGGGGCCTTATGTACAAGGCAGCGTTAAGCCACGTTGAGTGGCTTAATGCTGGCTTGTACATAAGGCAAGGCCCCTATAGCCACGGGAACATCAAAAAAAGTGAAGCTCCCATGGTGATAGGGGCTTGTACATATGCCACTTTGTTTCTCAAAAGCAAACTCCTACTTTGAAAAAAGAAAAAAAAAAAGACAACCAGTCCATCATGATGTCATGACAATGGGGGAGCAGTCAACATTAAACATTTTCACCAAAAATGCTTCTGCCATGTTGTTGCAAGCATTATTGCTGAAAATTAACTGCTGAAAGTGGGGCAGATGAAATGGGGCAAGCCGGCAGGCACTTGCCCGCATGTTATTGGTCAGCAACTGCTGGTTTCATTTTGCCAGTCTTGCTAGGGAGGATTTTGGTTTCACTTCTTTAGATTCAACACACAGGAAAACAAAGACACCGGAAAAGCTATTAGCTCTTGCCTATATGCGATCTATCGTATTGTCAATGTTTTTTTTTTTCGCCATCCCTCCTCTGCAGAGTAGGGCACCTAAAGACAGTTATTGTACTTAAACAAAGGATGTTTCAGGTGAGATTGTTTGAGTACTGGAGGGCTCATTCGACAGACGAGCAAGTGCTGTTCTACAACCCGCATGCTGCACTGCTAACGCATCCTCGTCCTTCTCCCGTTTTACCGCTGACACTCTTGCGCATGTCGGCCGATGCACCTCATGTGTGATGTGCCGCTCATCTTCCGTTACAGTGCTGAGACACTCATACAGCTCTGCCGATGCACCACATGGGTGATGTGCCGCTCATCTTCTGTTACAGCGCTTAGACACTCATACAGCTCTGCCGATGCGCCTCATGGGTGATGTGCCGCTCATCTTCCGTTACAGCGCTGAGACACTCATACAGCTCTGCAGATGCACCTCATGGGTGATGTGCCGCTCATCTTCTGTTACAACGCTGAGACACTCATACAGTTCTGCCGATGCAAATCATGTGTGATGTGCTGCTCATCTTCTGTTACAGCGCTGAGGCACTCATTCAGCTCTGCTGATGCACCTCATGTGTGATGTGCCGCTCATCTTCTGTTACAGCGCTGAGACACTCATACAGCTCTGACGATGCACCTCATGTGTGATGTGCCGTTCATCTTCTGTTACAGCGCTGAGACACTCATACAGCTCTGCCGATGCACCTCATGGGTGATGTGCCATTCATCTCCTGTTACAGCGCTGAGACACTCATACAGCTCTGCCGATGCACCTCATGGGTGATGGGCAGATCATCTCCTGTTACAGCGCTGAGACACTCATACAGCTCTGCAGATGCACCTCATGTGTGATGTGCCGTTCATCTTCTGTTACAGCGCTGATACACTCATACAGCTCTGCCGATGCACCTCATGAGTGATGTGCCGCTCATCTTCTGTACAGCGCTGAGACACTCATACAGCTCTGCCGATGCACCTCATGAGTGATGTGCCACTCATCTTCTGTTACAGCGCTGAGACACTCATACAGCTCTGCCGATGCACCTCATGGGTGATGGGCCGATCATCTCCTGTTACAGCGCTGAGACACCGGACTACTTGGACCGGCCGTTCCGCAGGGGTAGGGTTAACGCTATAATCCAACTGCAAAACCACAGCAGTGCTGGCGGAGACCGGTACCAATATGGCCCGGCACAGATTGAACGAGGGTTAAGCATTGCTTACCCCGGTTGACACCAAGGTACCAACCACCCCTACACATTTTTTAGGGTGCTGTAATGGTGGCCGCTCCTTCACTATTCGCTTTGGGTGACCACCACCAAAAAATGTGGAGGTAGTATATCATTAGGTCCTGAGGAATTGCCATCAACCTTGATATATAGGCAAGAAACATGTCGACCTCTTTTTAGCGTATCACAACACAACATTGTAGTGACGATACGCGCTATTCTCATTTTAATTAGGGGAGTAACCATACTCATTAAAAATTCTTTTGAATTGGATTATTTTTCCCTATTTTAACGCACACAACACCTTCACGTATACTGACACTAGGATCCTCACTTGCACTTCACCCATCGTCTCTGGAAAAAAGATCTCCGAGAAGTAGGCCCCTCAATGGGTGCCTGATCGGGCATTGCAGCGCCGGCCCGAGTAGGAGCAGACCCGATGATGAAGCAAGACACCTACTTGTCAGGTGTGTGAGGGTCTTATTCCAACAAGGAGATCACTCTCCGAATTTCCATCGATTTCAACCACACAGTTAGCATTTCTTTCCCCTTTTCGTTTCCCGATAGGAACTTCATACTCAGTGTTTGAATACAGCGCTGAGACACTCATACAGCTCTGCAGATGCACCTCATGTGTGATGTGCCGTTCATCTTCTGTTACAGCGCTGAGACACTCATACAGCTCTGCCGATGCACCTCATGTGTGATGTGCCGCTCATCTTCTGTTACAGCGCTGAGACACTCATACAGCTCTGCCGATGCACCTCATGTGTGATGTGCCGCTCATCTTCTGTTACAACGCTGAGACACTCATACAGTTCTGCCGATGCACCTCATGTGTGATGTGCCGCTCATCTTCTGTTACAGCGCTGAGACACTCATACAGCTCTGCCGATGCACCTCATGAGTGATGTGCCGCTCATCTTCTGTTACAGCGCTGAGACACTCATACAGCTCTGCCGATGCACCTCATGTGTGATGTGCCGCTCATCTTCTGTTACAGCGCTGAGACACTCATACAGCTCTGCCGATGCACCTCATGAGTGATGTGCCGCTCATCTTCTGTTACAGCGCTGAGACACTCATACAGTTCTGCCGATGCACCTCATGTGTGATGTGCCGCTCATCTTCTGTTACAGCGCTGAGACACTCATACAGCTCTGCCGATGCACCTCATGAGTGATGTGCCGCTCATCTTCTGTTACAGCGCTGAGACACTCATACAGCTCTGCCGATGCACCTCATGAGTGATGTGCCGTTCATCTTCTGTTACAGCACTGAGACACTCATACAGCTCTGCCGATGCACCTCATGAGTGATGTGCCGTTCATCTTCTGTTACAGCGCTGAGACACTCATACAGCTCTGCTGATGCACCTCATGGGTGATGTGCCGTTCATCTTCTGTTACAGCGCTGAGACACTCATACAGCTCTGCCGCTGCACCTCATGGGTGATGTGCCGTTCTTCTTCTGTTACAGTGCTGAGACACTCAAACAGCTCTGCCGATGCACCTCATGTGTGATGTGCCATTCATCTTCTGTTACAGCGCTGAGACACTCATACAGCTCTGCCGATGCACCTCATGGGTGATGGGCAGATCATCTCCTGTTACAGCGCTGAGACATTCATACAGCTCTGCCGATGCACCTCATGAGTGATGTGCCGCTCATCTTCTGTTACAGCACTGAGACACTCATACAGCTCTGCCGATGCACCTCATGAGTGATGTGCCGTTCATCTTCTGTTACAGCGCTGAGACACTCATACAGCTCTGCTGATGCACCTCATGGGTGATGTGCCATTCATCTTCTGTTACAGCGCTGAGACACTCATACAGCTCTGCCGCTGCACCTCATGGGTGATGTGCCGTTCTTCTTCTGTTACAGCGCTGAGACACTCATACAGCTCTGCCGATGCACCTCATGAGTGATGTGCCGCTCATCTTCTGTTACTGCGCTGAGACACTCATACAGCTCTGCCGATGCACCTCATGAGTGATGTGCCACTCATCTTCTGTTACAGCGCTGAGACACTCATACAGCTCTGCCGATGCACCTCATGGGTGATGGGCCGATCATCTCCTGTTACAGCGCTGAGACACTCATACAGCTCTGCAGATGCACCTCATGTGTGATGTGCCGTTCATCTTCTGTTACAGTGCTGAGACACTCATACAGCTCTGCCGATGCACCTCATGTGTGATGTGCCGCTCATCTTCTGTTACAGCGCTGAGACACTCATACAGCTCTGCCGATGCTCCTCATGTGTGATGTGCCGCTCATCTTCTGTTACAACGCTGAGACACTCATACAGCTCTGCCGATGCACCTCATGTGTGATGTGCCGCTCATCTTCTGTTACAGCGCTGAGACACTCATACAGCTCTGCCGATGCACCTCATGAGTGATGTGCCGCTCATCTTCTGTTACAGCGCTGAGACACTCATACAGCTCTGCCGATGCACCTCATGAGTGATGTGCCGTTCATCTTCTGTTACAGCGCTGAGACACTCATACAGCTCTGCTGATGCACCTCATGGGTGATGTGCCGTTCATCTTCTGTTACAGCGCTGAGACACTCATACAGCTCTGCCGCTGCACCTCATGGGTGATGTGCCGTTCATCTTCTGCTACAGCGCTGAGACACTCATACAGCTCTGCCGATGCACCTCATGGGTGATGTGCCGCTCATGTTCCGTTACAGCGCTGAGACACTCATAAAGCTCTGCCGATGCACCTCATGTGTGATGTGCCGCTCATCTTCTGTTACAGCCACGAGACACTCATACAGCTCTGCCGATGCACCTCATGAGTGATGTGCCGCTCATCTTCTGTTACAGCGCTGAGACACTCATACAGCTCTGCCAATGCACCTCATGTGTGATGTGCCGTTCATCTTCTGTTACAGCGCTGAGACACTCATACAGCTCTGCCGATGCACCTCATGTGTGATGTGCCGCTCATCTTCTGTTTCAGCGCTGAGACACTCATTCAGCTCTGCCGATGCACCTCATGTGTGATGTGCCGCTCATCTTCTTTTACAGCGCTGAGACACTCATACAGCTCTGCCGATGCACCTCATGAGTGATGTGCCGTTCATCTTCTGTTACAGCGCTGAGACACTCATAGAGCTCTGCCGATGCACCTCATGAGTGATGTGCCGTTCATCTTCTGTTACAACGCTGAGACACTCATACAGCTCTGCCGATGCACCTCATGTGTGATGTGCCGCTCATCTTCTGTTACAGCGCTGAGACACTCATACAGCTCTGCCGATGCACCTCATGGGTGATGGGCCGATCATCTCCTGTTACAGCGCTGAGACACTCATACAGCTCTGCAGATGCACCTCATGTGTGATGTGCCGTTCATCTTCGGTTACAGCGCTGAGACACTCATACAGCTCTGCCGATGCACCTCATGTGTGATGTGCTGCTCATCTTCTGTTACAGCGCTGAGACACTCATACAGCTCTGCCGATGCACCTCATGTGTGATGTGCCGCTCATCTTCTGTTACAACGCTGAGACACTCATACAGCTCTGCCGATGCACCTCATGTGTGATGTGCCGCTCATCTTCTGTTACAGCGCTGAGACACTCATACAGCTCTGCCGATGCACCTCATGAGTGATGTGCCGTTCATCTTCTGTTACAGCGCTGAGACACTCATACAGCTCTGCCGATGCACCTCATGAGTGATGTGCCGTTCATCTTCTGTTACAGCGCTGAGACACTCATACAGCTCTGCCGATGCACCTCATGAGTGATGTGCCATTCATCTTCTGTTACAGCGCTGAGACACTCATACAGCTCTGCCGATGCACCTCATGGGTGATGTGCCGTTCATCTTCTGTTACAGCGCTGAGACACTCATACAGCTCTGCCGCTGCACCTCATGGGTGATGTGCCGTTCATCTTCTGCTACAGCGCTGAGACACTCATACAGCTCTGCCGATGCACCTCATGGGTGATGTGCCGCTCATCTTCCGTTACAGCGCTGAGACACTCATAAAGCTCTGCCGATGCACCTCATGTGTGATGTGCCGCTCATCTTCTGTTACAGCGCTGAGACACTCATACAGCTCTGCTGATGCACCTCATGTGTGATGTGCCGCTCATCTTCTGTTACAGCCACAAGACACTCATTCAGCTCTGCCGATGCACCTCATGAGTGATGTGCCGCTCATCTTCTGTTACAGCGCTGAGACACTCATACAGCTCTGCCGATGCACCTCATGAGTGATGCGCCGCTCATATTCTGTTACAGCGCTGAGACACTCATACAGCTCTGCCAATGCACCTCATGTGTGATGTGCCGTTCATCTTCTGTTACAGCGCTGAGACACTCATACAGCTCTGCCGATGCACCTCATGTGTGATGTGCCGCTCATCTTCTGTTTCAGCGCTGAGACACTCATTCAGCTCTGCCAATGCACCTCATGTGTGATGTGCCGCTCATCTTCTGTTACAGCGCTGAGACACTCATACAGCTCTGCCGATGCACCTCATGAGTGATGTGCCGTTCATCTTCTGTTACAGCGCTGAGACACTCATACAGCTCTGTCGATGCACCTCATGAGTGATGTGCCGCTCATCTTCTGTTACAGCGCTGGGACACTCATACAGCTCTGCCGATGCACCTCATGAGTGATGTGCCACTCATCTTCTGTTACAGCGCTGAGACACTCATTCAGCCCTGCCGATGCACCTCATGGGTGATGGGCCGATCATCTCCTGTTACAACACTGAGACACTCATACAGCTCTGCAGATGCACCTCGTATGATGTGCAGAACATCTCTTCCTGTGCTGAGAATTTCACATAGCTCTGCCGATGCATCTCATGTGTGATGAGCAGCTCATCTTGTAGTCCAGTGCTGACACTCACACAGCGCCGCCAATGCACCTGATGTGTGATGTGCTGCTCAATTTCTTTTCTAGTGCTGAGACTCTCACTAAGCTCTGCTGATGAATCCTGTGCGATGTACTGCTCATCTTTTGTTCCAGTACTGGGACTCTCAGACCGCTCCCCCAATACACATTATGTGAGATGTGCAGCCCAACTTTTGTTCCAGTGTTGAGACTCTCACATAGCTCAGCCGATGCACCTTATGTGTAATGTGCCTCTCATCTTCTCTTCTGGCGCTTAGACTTTCACACAGCTCCACCAGTGCACCTTAATTGTGATGTACAGCACATCATGTATTCCAGCAGTAAACTCTCACACAACTTAGCCGATACACCACATTTTTGATGATCAGCACCCCTGCTGTTCCAATACTGAGCCCGCATAGCTCCTTCAATGCATCTGATCACTGAAGAACAGCATTCACTGGCATTGTAGCACTGCATCCCACAAAAGGCTTTACCACTGGACCTCTAGCCTAATGTGCCCTACCAGCTGCTATTCTGGCATTGAGACTCATGCAAAGATCTACCTAAGGACATCATTTCTGATATGTGTCAAGTCAAGTCAAAATAACTTTATTCGGTACCAAGACCATATAAGTTTGACAAACAGACCTTACAAGTTAAAAATTTAAATATCCTTATTAATAAAATCAGATACATTTAAAATATCACCAACCATAACATTTCAGAATAATTAAAATTACACGGTAAAAGATTTTTCTCATCCTGTTAGTTTGCTATTGTTCATAACGCTTTCTAATGGCCATTGCAACTTTGCTATAATCTGTGATCACAATACAGATAACAGGATTAACCAATGATTGCAAATATTGGAACCCATCAACGTATGTACAGGGCTGGATATTCCTTAAAAGTGATGCTAAAATGTTTCCCCTTGCTTCTTTGTAGAGCGAGCAAATTAACATAAGGTGCAGCGTGCTCTGGGTTGCCATATTGTCGCAAGGACAAGGAATTAGTTTGTCGGCCCACCCAGATTGTCTTTGAAATGCCACTAGAAAGTGCAAAGTGCCTAGATGCAATCTGGTTAGAAATAATTGTGTCTGTACATTAACAGTAAAAGTTAAATAAAATTACTGATTGGCAGTGAACGTGCAAATGGGACCTGTCGCCTCCGATTGCATGTGGCACACAGTTGCCCAGAAATGATGCGCCTCTTTTATGATGGCCTTGGCGTTTGTATGAATACTCGTCGTATTGTCAAAGTACTCTCCCGAGCCTATCTCAAATAACCTTTCCCTCACAAATCGAAGCCAGTGGATCGACAGTGCTCTGTCCAAGTTGGTACAATCTTTAATCACCTCCCTAGAGAACAATAAGTCCTCCAACGATCAGATTTTGGCCCATAAGAGCAAAGGGGCAATGTCAATACGATCTTCTACATATTCCATCCCCAATTCTCGATGACAAAAAAGTGTGGGGGCACTATTTGGGGTCATCAGTAGCCTTTTTATAAACGTATTTTCCGCAACTTGTAGATGGCGACTTTTATGGTGGCCCCAAACCCCTGCCCCGCAAGACGCATTAGATAAACATTTTGCGTTATATAAGGTGACTAGCTCAGTCTGGCTTGCGGGTAAAGCGGTAAAGCCCCTCCACTACACTTCTTGTCTGCTGAGCTCTTGCAGTGGCAAGTGGTTCCTATCTCATCTCGTTGTTAAACACATTCCCTAAATAAGTAACATTTTCCAGCTTCCCAATACTCTTGCCCCTAACAATAATATTTCTGTTTTTTATCCTTTTAGGGCCACACACCATAACATAAGATTTTGTAAAAATGAACCTTTAGGTGAAGAGCCGACACAAAATCCGTGGAGGCATCAAGTGATTTTTGTAGGCTTTTGCCGTCAAGGCCATGAGCACGGTGTCATCCACATATGAAAGTAGCGGATCTGATTTCCCCCCAATACTGGGGAAATCAATATCCTTTCCTAATAAAAATGCCTCTAAACCATTAGTATAAATCAAGAAAATAAAAGGAGCTAAAATGCACCCCTGTCGAACACCCTCTGTGGAGACATTGGGCCTGGTCTTTTCCCCCTGTGCACCATATCTTATGGCCACAGTGGTGTTAGCATGAAGTCTTCTCAGAAGGGAAATCAGTGCTTCCCCTATGCCCATTTTCCCCATTTGCACCCACAATTTCTCCCTGTTAACGGTATGAAAAGCACTGGACAAGTCCATGAAGGCCAGGTGGATAGAACCTCTCCTAGCCTTCATGTACTTGCCCATGGTCAGGGACAAATTGAGGCACTGCTCAGCGGTACTCATCCCCCTATGGAAACCATATTGGGTTTTTTAAATGACCCCCATGGTACTTGCCCAATCCTCAAGTCGAGCAAGGACAACCCTCCCCAGCACCTTGACAGTAGCGTAGATGAGGGAAATTGGCCTATAACAGGCGGGGTCATTCCTATTGCCCTTTTTATACACAGGCACGACAATGGCCTCTTTCCAAGAAACTCTGATTGGGCCAATCACAACTGATTTAAAAACATTAGTCAACAGGGGTGCCCAGAGGTTGATATTCCTATTAAACAGATCTAGTGGGACCCCATCTGGACCTGGGGCTTTCATACATATTCCTTTTGCTAAGGCTTCTTCAACCTCTGCCACTGTGAAAGAGGCACTAAAATGGGAGGCCAAGGTTAAATCCACGGGCAAATCCTCACTACTCCCTGTAAGCTGCAAGCAGTTTGGGTTAAATGTGGCCGAGAAGTGCGATTCCCAGGTATAGCCCAAAATCAGTGAACCCATTTTTTTCACCTACTCTGTAAATTGTGGATGGTTAATAATATCCCAAAAACTTTTATTGTCTTTGAGGGCAATTGCTTTATCCAAGTTCTCCCAGGCTAAACACACAATTCCTCTTTCCTTTTGTTAATGGTACTTTTATATAATCGTCTAGCACATTTAATTTGGGTCCTGTTACGAGGTCTGGCCTGAAGAGCAATTTTTTAATTTTTGCGGGCTTTAGAGCATTCAGCGTTAAACCACCGTGCCTCTTGAGGCTCCTTTAACCTAACTGGGCGTGTTAGTCTATTAGCTACGTCTGTACAAATCCTTTCAAAATTGCAGACAATCTCGACTGAGGGGGAACCTTGTTGGAGGCACCGAATTATGAGATCATAATTTATTTTAACTATTTCAGCCTCAAATTGGGCAGGGTTTATCTTGCCCCAATTTAATGTGTCACTGTCTGCTATTGAAACACCATGGGCCATATGTATGAAAATGTCCATTTGCGATTCTCAAATAGCGATTTTTTGCGAATCGCTATTTGAGAATCCCAAAAGGCTATGTATGTATGATTTGCAAATATTTTTGTGAATCCTACATATTCCTTAATTGGGAATCGCAAATTGTGATTCACAATTAAGGAATACCTCCCCATTCATTCCTATGGGCTTGGAGGCCCATAGGGATGAATGGGAAGACATTCTCAATTTGCGATTCGCAATTAGAGAATCGCAAATTGAGAATGCAATTTCAAGGGTGCCAGGGTGTCAAAAGGACACCCTGTTGCACCCCTGAAATGTGCATGTGTGCACATGTGGCACACATACATGCCCTAAGGGCATGTATGTGTGTCTCATGGCACTTTGAAAAATGCTAAAAAGTGCATTTTTCAAAGAAATCGCAAATTACCACCAACTTGAAGTTGGTGGTAAATTGCGATTCCTTACGGACAAATTGCACTTTCATTGTGCTTCTTACATTGCATTTAAGGAATCGCAATTTGTGATTCCTTAAATGCAATCGCAAAATAGGGAATCGCAAAATTTCCGATGCCTTATTTTGCGAGGGGTGTTTTGTGTCATACATTGGACACTGCTGATTTGCCTTCCTACATATGGCCCTAAGACTCACATAGAACCCTTCTGATGTACATTATTTTTAATGTTCAGTACTCTCAGCTATTTCACCACCAAGATCCTCAAACACTCTTCCAATGCACCTCATTCCGATCTGCACCACAATGTGCACTATTGAAATAGCAGAGTGTTGCACATCGGAATGAGGTGCCCTGGAGACACAAAGTGCCTCACACAGCTCTGTCGATGCACCTAATTTCTGATGTGTAGCAATCTATGCTAACCCAGCACTGCGATCCACAGAGAGATCTTCTGATGCATCTAATTTCTAATGTACGACACTCTCTGCTGTCCCACCATTAAAGACCTACATTCCATGCAGCTTTTCTGATGCATCTCATTTCTGATGTACAGGGCCCTGCTATTCCAGTACTGAGACGCACACATCTCTGAAAATGACTAAAACTCTAACCCCCAACATTCTTTGTGGAAGTAACAAAATGAATAGAAACTCACGAGACTCACTGCAAGACACCTTGCTGCACTACACTGCGTGACGGGGAGAGGCCAAGAATGCGCCATGTCTATCAAGATATTGTGTATCCCTGCTCTCTGCCTGCGCTGGTGCAAAAACTGCTTCCTAGAGCCACTGCCTGCACCTTTCCACCCCCATGCAAAGGTGCCTGCGTAACAAGCAGGATTGTTTTTGTACAGGAAGGGATGCCTTCCTGCACAAAAGCAATCCGTTGAAGATTTTACCTCTATGTGTGCTTCTGAAGCACATGTAGAAATACAAAAAGCAGGGAGAAATAAAGATATTTCTCCTCGTTACACCTTCCCTGGGGAGGCATCACATTCTGATGCATTCCCTACCAGTATTGGTAAATCTGAAAATGCTTGAGAATTCATGGGTGGATATGTGGGAACAGCCACGCTCTTACCATGGGACGTCTCCCTGGGGAACAGTAATGCAAGGCAGAGACTTGCTCTGCGTTGCATTACGCCAGACTTACCAAGCCGTGCAGGGCCAGGCAAGGTGGCTTTGCGTGGCGTAATAAATCTCGTCTAGGTTTTGCGTCACCCTTGTTTTACCTCGCATGGTGCAAGGGTGACGGAAAACTTTGATAACTGAGGCCCAGAGTGTCTTTGTAAATGCTTCACTGTGTAAAAGGTTTGATAGTGGATGTAGGCAAACAGTCTACAAACATTGCTGTGTTCTTGGCATGTCCTTCGACATGGAGTATGTCACTTAATACTGTAATTTTGTGACAGGTGATTAGTGTAGGCAGATACACAGTCTATGACGCTGGGTTATTGATAGAAAATGCTTACCATTGACATACAATAGGAAGGCCTACAATTTGCGAGATGCTTTATGTAGGCAGCTATTACTAATGTGTGTGTAGTGTACAGGGTCTGAAAACGCTGCATTTTTATATCATGTCATTGCTGCAGCTAGACATGCTATAAATACTGCGCTATTTGTATTATTCCTTTTGTTTACGATGAACAATTGTAAAACCTGCACTCTCACTACTGTGTCCAAGAGATTGAAGACTGCAACAGGAGTCTCTCGCACACGTGAGCACAGCAGTAGTACCAATGTTTGGAATACTTGTTTGTAAAGTGCAGTTAACTCTGACTTCACCATGGACTGCTGAAAAAGCTGCACAATGTTCATTAGTGTATTGACACAGGCAGAGACAGAAAACCATCTACATCTTGTGCTTAATGTTATGTTATGTTACCAAAACTTGTATAGCGCAACAGCTGCCCCAGCAAAGGGGCGTCCCGGCGCTGACAGCACAGCAACTGAAACATGCTGGGGGAACTGATAGCAGGACTACGGTGCAGGGAAAAGGTGAGTTTTAATGGCCTTCCTGAATTCTAGGTAGTTGTTAAGGCCCTGTATGTGAGCCGGGAGGGCGTTCCAAAGGAGGGCCGCTCTACTACAAAAGGAGCGGCCTCCAGCACGGACTCTCCGTGTCCGGGGGACCACTACCAATGGAAACACATGAACAGATTACGCACACAGCACTGCATGGATAGGTCACTGTAATGTAGACAGACAGGCCGTAAACACATCTGTTTCTATGATGTTTGTACGAACACATATGCAGATTGTATAGATCACTAAATGGGCAGTTTCAACCTGACGGGCACTCTATGAACACTGCACTCCACTGCTAGTAAGGCATGTTTAGTGCAGCCAGACTGATAGTCAAACTGTGTAAACAGCATAGTTCAGTAACGTGAATGGTGCTGCCGCGCGAGACAGACCAGCACATTGTTTCTATAGCCAGGTTAGTTAGTAAGGCATTTCAATGGCTAGCAGGGGTATTATATAGTAATGTCAGTGAATATATAACCCTTATGGTCCCCGTAAACACTAATATCATAACACTCAGCAGTCGGCAGCCAATTGTATTACATACAGCATGCATAATAACTCTCTTATACAGCTTAATCCTCTTACACTCACATATGACACAAATACTGGTCTGGGCCTTCACTCAGGGCTGTTCCGGCCCATAAAACCTCCATATCCAACTGAGTAAGCATGGAGTAGCTGAAGAAATCTGCCACATGCTGCTGGCCAATGGAAGGACTCGGATCGAGTCTACCACTGCAGGTGCCAACTCGCTACATACTGTGATCACTTCTTGACATCTCACATTGACAGCGGGATGACAGTCACAAAGCGCGTCCCAGCGGATCTCCCCGTCGCTGATCCCTCCAACCACGCCTGCTGCGGACAATAACTTTAAGCAGAAAATCAGAAAATGGACAACACGCTGCAAAAACCAGCTGAGTGAACTATGACCATAAGAAATACCATAAAGGGATATGCACAGATGCATAAAGCTGCCAGCATACCAAAAGTCATAAACTGTGCACCTACCTCTAATGCCTCATCATCCAACGCACTGCTAGGCGCTGCACCCTATAACACGGTAAATGCACCATGACGATCATCATGCATTCATGGGAACACTTCCCATATAGCATTAACAGGCCGCGTGGCTACCTACTTCTGATGTGGTTAAAAGTAAAAAAAAAAAAAAAACACCCTATGTTGTGGGGAACGCTGACCGCATAATACCACTTTCTCTTCTTTCATCCATGCTGCACAGCAACCATGCTGTTGTGCAACATGGCTAAAAAACCCATTGACAAAGCCAGTAGGTCTCGCTTAGGCGAGACCTATTAGCTTTGTCAAATCTTATTTTAGTAACTTTTGATCCATTTTTGCTGGAAACAAATTTTTGTTGAAATCAGGCAACTATGCAGCAGAATGTTGATTCATATCTGTGTGGAAAATGTTGTGGCTGCGGAACCACATAATTTCTCTCGCCTTGGCATATACTTTTTGGTCTACACTGGACTGAAATACTCGATTTGATATTGTGCATTATATGAAATCATCAAGTCAAACAAAGATGTCTACCCCACACACTAATTCTCCCCAGCCCCCTATGGCCGTCCAGGCGAGGACGTATTTTAATTATGACGTGATTAAGCGCGAGGGTAATACTTTTTAGCTGGCTAACCATATTTAATTTCCTAAAGGCCCTGGTCGCCGCTGCGAATCGACGCCTCTCCGCTGTAATCATTTTAAAACACTTGCTTATGAGCCCAGGCGCTTTCTCCCGCACCCCCACGAGCCGAGGCGCCTCCGTTGCAGTTTTCCCGCAGGTGACACGGCACGCTCGTGATGGATGGCTGCGATTTTAATTACAAAATAACAGCTGATTGAAATGTGCACGCGGCCTTGTCCCACGCCTCACTTGTAACTCCGAGACACCTGCCATGTTCGGTAAAGTCCTACAGCCGTTTTACGGTGTTTGCAGGAACGGTGCCTTGATTGCAGCGTTGATTTATCAACTCCTCCTTGGAGACAGCGCCAAGCAGCCCTGCTGCATGTCCTTAGCGCTACAGAAATGCTGACTTGTTTGTATTGAACGGAAGGCCTGCTCAAACTCTGGCGACACACATTTTGAACCACAGGAAAAAGGTCATAGCTTAAATTTCTAAATGACTGGGCCTAGGGCTTTAAATGGGATTAAAAAACGGGGGGTTGGGGGAGGGGAAATTGGGGGGGGGGGGGGGTTGGGGGAGGGGAAATTGGGGGGGGGGGCGTAACAGGGGTCTCTCGGAGGGGGGTGGGCTATGTAATTAAGGCCGTGACTTCAAACCCCTTAGCTTAAAACACGTGCATCTCATAGTGTGCCGCCCGTCTGGTATTTAGCAGTTTTTGTCATAGCATCCAGATATATAATATAAGTAACATCACACCAACAACAAGCCAGGACTGTTGGTTTTGTCAATGGTTGTTAGTTGCATTAGATAAATAAGCAACAACTATGGCTCAGTTGTATATATTATTGAAAATGCTTCTGGTCTGAAATGATGAGAATGTAAAGAACTATACCAAGTCACTTTGAAGTTACATCACAGGGCATGAAGGGTGGTACTGCTGCTGAGTTAAGATTTGTTTTTCACCCTTAGGGTGAGGGCAAAAATGGAGAGCCCGATAGGGACCCATCTCAGCACCTGCTTTTTAGAACTGCTGGTGCTCGGCACCTGCAGGACCCGGCCCACTTAAAGCCCTGACTGGGCCGTGACAGAATATAGTTGGGCAGACAACTCGAGGAAGGGTGTTTAAATTATACTTAAGGGTTGTGTTGGGAAATTAATGGCAAACTAGAGAGGGGTTAAAAGCAATCTTACAAGCAGGCAGGTGGTGTTCTCCCACAAGGAATTATAAGATCATATATGGAAAGCAGTGTACCAATCACATTGGCCATAATAGGAATCATATTAAAAACTCATTCATAGGGTTGTTTATTGGAAAAAATTGCATTTTAAAACACATTTGACCTACCACACTAGTCAAAATGGATAAAATTTAGAGTCAATTTTATAGAGAGGTGTGTTTATTCAACTCCTTCCCCATACCAAAGATTTCTGTGTGAACATTAGTGGGAAATAGTTATTTTTAAAGTAGAATGGAATATTAACATTGGTCAAAACATACTATGATTTAAATGCTTTAGTAGGGTTTCGAGAACTCACCAAAAATACATTTCTAGGAAGGGTTGTGGCAAATGTGTGATCTTCCCTTTAAACATTGTAAAATCGGCATATACATGACTGGCACAATTACTTCACTGATATTCCCTTAGTATATGGTACTACCTGTACCAAGATCCTGTAAATTAGATGCTACTAGTGGGCTGCAGCACTCATCGCTCCCCCCACCAAAGTAGCCCCCTAAAACATGTCTCAGGCCTGCGATTGCAGACTGCAGTGAAGTGTTAACCGTCCATTTCAACTTTGTAAAGTAACCGTTTGTTAAGCATCAACCTTCCTTTTTAATAATTATATGTCACACCTAAGGTAGGCCCTAAAGCAGAGCTTTCCAAACTTTTCATGTTTGTGACACACTTTCCAGACATGCATAATTTCACGACACAGTAATGCAGTTTTACTAGCAAACCAGAGGTCAAATTAACTGCATTTTAGACGTGCATCATTTTGTGAAACAGTAATTCAGTTTTACTAGCAAACCAAAGGTTAAATTAACTGTATATAAGAGATAAAGACAAATACATATGTCATAGAAATTGTAAATAACAAAATATATGGGGACATAACATATCTCACGAAAACCTTTCATATTTTTTTTATGTGATTTGTAAGATAACACACATATATTTCCAAACTGCTGCTAGCTTCTGGGAATGCTCCAGTAAAGAGTATACACACCCATCTTAGAAGTTCTACCACCCTCCCTTAAAAGTGAACTAGCCTTGATGGGAAATGACTGCGGTGGCACATTAAATGCACACCCATTCGCTTGAAAAGTGCTGTACTCTGCTATTAAAAGTACAGAATCCCTGCCGCGATCTCCTGTGAATGTCTCACCAACATATAGTGCTTAATGCGGACGTTCTGTCACTCTCACATTAAAGTGAACCAGCCTTGCTAAGAAGTGATTGTGCGGGCGCTTTAAGATTAAAATATCCTGCCCCTTTCAAATGTGCTGCCTGCACCATTAAAAGTATGTAGTCCTATTGAGAAGTTCTTTCGCAGTCCCATTAAAAGTGAACCAGCCTTTGCTGATACCTGGGTCTGTGGAGTGGACAATTATTGACATACAAGTGGGCTCGGATAGTACACAGTGCGGTGTGGTGTCATTTTGGAATTGCACATTCATGTCCGATAGAGCCTGCGTCCCTGTTTCCTTGTGAATGGTGTCGCATAGAGCTGTCCCTAGTTCTCTCAGATGCTTGGCGAGTGATAGGGTTTGTGTGCCTGGTGTTTGACCCTGGTTGAGTGTCATTCCTAACCGTGCATGGTGCCTGATGGTGGGTGTGCACAGTCTTAGCACGTTAGACGTGCCCGGTGTCTGACAGTGGCATGGGGCCGTGCTATTTCCTGCTCGATGTCTGACAGATGCTGCAGAGGCGCAACTAGACCCAAATTACGGGGGGGGCTGAGCAAAAATTTCGGGGGGGGGGCTGAACTTTAAGCAATAGGCAGAGTGGAGCTGCAGGGGCTCTTTGAAGGGGTGAAACAACAGCAAGGCCTCATTAACATGCAAATGGTCTTTTAAAGACCTGTAAAGTGCTCGGGTGCGGCTGCTTTTTTGCCCAGGAAGGTGTCTCATCCCGGGCTGCCACACACGACGGGGGGGGCTGAAGCCCTTTGAGTCCAATGGGTGTTGCGCGCCTGAGAGGCTGTATCTTGTAGTCTTCTGCTGGTGTCTGACAGTCTCCAAGTCTCGCGTTTTCTTGTGTCCTTGCATAACTGAGTCCCGTGCTCTGGTGCGCGGTGTCTGACAGTGATCGTGCCCCTGGGTTCTCGCACCTGCTGTCTTTCAGGTGATGTGCCCATGCTGTCTCATGCTGGTGTCTGCCAGCTGCTGAGCTCTGTGCGCTCTTGTGCCCAGCGTCTGACAGTGCCTGTGCCCCACGCTCTCTCATCCCCGGTGTATAGCAGTGGCAGAGCCCCGTACTCTCTTGTACCCGGTGTCTGACACTGGCTGACCATCGAGCTCTCTTGTGCTTAGTGTGACCCAGCATCTCATGCCTACTTGTCATGGTGTGCGCGATCTCGGGGCTAGAGTCCCACGGGGTTGTACCCCTCTGCCCCCCCTTTTTCCCGTCATGCCTGTTGTCTAACAGTGGCCGAGTCTGACAGAGGTTGTGTCCGGTGTCTGGCAGTAGCTGCGCCCTGCACACTCTTGTGCCCCGAGTCTGACAGAGGTCATGTCCGGTGTCTGGCAGTAGCTGAGCCCTGCATGCTCTCATGCCCGGAGTCTGACAAAGGTCGTGTCGGTGCCTGGCAATAGCTGAACGTTGCACGCTCCCGTGCCCGGAGTCTGAAAGCGGCTATCTCTGACCTTCTCTTGTGCCCGTGTGTGACATTGGGTGACTGTGCCCTCTCAAGCCTAATGGACGTGCCTTGCACTCTTTCGTGCCCGGAGTCTGACAGGTTTGGGATTCGGCTCTCTCATACCCGTTGCTGACCCTGTCCGTACCCCTGCTCCACCCTGGTGCTCAGACGCCGCAGGGGTGCCCTCTGACCACCAGAGGAGGAAAAGTCCAACGCAGCAAACAATGCAGAACTCTTTGTCAGTCACCAGGACCCTTCCCCGCCCCCACCCTGCACACTCCCCCGGCATGAAACAACAAGAGGAAGGCAGGCCATTTCATTCCCCCACCCGAAAAAGCACAGCCCCTGCTTCTGGGGTTGTCAGAGGAGCTGCAGCTTAGTTGTACTGTGTCACTGACATGAGCAGTACCGTCCTGCAAAATCAATGAATAGACCTTGTTTATTCATTTTCACGTGACACACCCACACATGGCAGGCGACACAGTACTGTGTCACGACACAGAGTTTGGAAAGCTCTGCCCTAAAGGCTTGTAGCGCAGGGTGGAGGGTATTTAAAAAGTAGGAAATGTATCTTTAATCTTTTACATGTCCAGGGAGTGAGAAAACTGAAAAGTAATTTTTCACTGTGGCAAGGATGGTTTCCCATAGGCCAACACTGGTTTTTCCTTATTAGATTTAATAGGTGCTAAATTTAGTTTGCGAAAAGCTACAGAAATCCTTGAGCAGATAATGAGCAAGAGGTGGTCTACCTCAATGTTCAATGATGTCACATGTCTCAGTGGGTCTTCTCATTCTATGTCTGATGCCGCTGACAAAGTTAAGGTCTTCTACTCCTCCCTGGCACAGTTGTTGGAGGAGAAAACCTTGGAGGTGCATATGCGCCTAAGCAGTCGACCGGGCACAGCCAGTCTAGAAAGAGTGAAAGACTGAAGACCAGAGAAGATGAAGGAGCTGGTACCTCTTTTATACAGGGGAGGCCCAGGCATTTTACAAAGCTCAGTTTATGAAATACCGAGCTTGCCCACGACTAACAAAATCAGCCTTTGAGTAGTACCATCATGCGTAGTACAATTATAATGTCTTCCTCTAAATTATTTTGTAGAGCAGTTCTTTTTATGGGAAAGAATGTTTGTTTACGAATCCATCTCTCTTCTCAATTAATTTTGTTTCACTTCTGAGACAACCTTCAGGAGCTCTGTTAGGGAATCAACACTTTGTCCCAGATCACCTAAATGTTTGTGTAATACTACACAGTGAAACCACGTGCAAATAAGGGCGAAGGTGGGATTTTGCATGTGGCATATGCATATGACTTGTGAAAGCATACTGTGTGTGTGGATTGTCCTTGGGTAGTTGTTTCCACGTAGGAATTGGATGCTGCACATCGAGTTTAAATCCTACATGTAACCCACTGGGTCATCACATTTCAAGACTATGTATGGCACTGTTGGGACGGGAAGTCTCCTGCATGTCTCTAGAGAGAGTGCTACGCCTGCCTTATGCTAATCTCCAGGCAAGTCACTCAAAAGCTACTGTATGGTTTCTAGATCCCTATCTCAAGGAGCATGACAGTCATACATGTCCACTGAGGGTCTCCCTGTTTACATGGATTGAGACCCTAGAGCTTGGCTCTGAGGTCGAGGGAGCATGCCTAGTGCACGCCTATTTTTCAGAGAGTGGCTACTGCCCTCTCTATTAAGGCTGTGGTAGACTGACAGTGGTGGCAGCAAACAATCTATAGGAGGGGTGGGTCCCTAGGCACCCTTCTGACCAAGTCTGTGCAGTCTGCCATGCCTGTGGTACTGTTGCCTTTGTCTACCTGACGTGTGTTTGAGAGCCCATGGGTGTACTGGGTAAGAACAGTGAGCTGAGCCAGTGTGAGGAATGCAAGCTGTTCTGCTGGACATCCCAGCTCCCCCGTGCCCCTCCCCATTTCCTTGGAAAGGCTTCGTGAACTGGGGAAGACACTCAGCTCCTATCTGGGTTTAGCTGCACTAGCTCTGCTAAGAGTACCCTCCCCACTGGTCAGTGCCTCCTGCGCTGGAGTTAATTAAAATTCCTCTTTAGGGATTTGCACAGGCTAGTACCAGGAAAACATGGAGGGAAATTCTGCATGCTTTAGCCATGCATTGAACATGCCATGAATGGTTTGTGATTGGAGGTGTATTCAGGATGCAAAAGTAGCAGACCCTCAGATTGGATGAGCCTATCAATCAGAGGTGATAAAAGTCTGGCCTGAGTGGTCAGCTGTTGTTCAAGACTGGTCTATGACTGAAGAGGCGGCCACACCAGGTCCGCCTGAAGATAGCCACTGCTCACTGCGTCTGTAACTAAGGCAGTTTTCTCTATGACGGATGGAGTCTACTGCCAAGAGTTCAATGCAAATCCAGGGCATCATCAGATTGGGAGAAGACCAGCTGTTTCTGTGAGGCTTGTGAAGCGTGTGCTTTTAAACAAGGAAATTACAGACAGCTGCCCAAGGTGTGCAAAGGAAACTTACAGCACATCAAGGGAGTTGGTGTGGAAAGGAAGCTTGCGGCACATCAAGGAAGCTGGTGTGGAAGGAAGCTTGCAGCGCATCAAGGGAGCCAGAGAGGGGGAAGCTTGATTCTAGTCCTTGAAGGTGAGATCAAATCCCCTCTAACCTCCTCCCCTGTGCTGTGGGAGCCTGTACAAGCAGTGGCTGGGACTAGAGGCCAGTGAAACAGGCCCCCACCTTTCTTTTTGTGATCTCTGGGGGTATCAGGGTGAACTGGCACTCTGTCCAGCCACTACCCTCCTACAGCTAGCCAGTGGCTACTGGACTAGTGGGACTCCAGTAAACTGTGCCAAGACATCAGGCACCTGTGGTCAGATCCATGACACCACTAGAGCGGTGTCCTCACTCACGACGGGAGGGCACTTCTGTTGCTTTGGGGGGGCTATGGGGCTGATCAAAAACATTTGACTTCACATCATATGCTGAAACTATATCCTTTCAATCCAAAGATTGGTATAAAAGGCTCTAGGGAATGAGAGCAGCCCTGTGTAACATGGTCTGTAATATGCAATGCTTATTGTGTGTTTTCATGTTAACTGTGTTTTTATAGTGCTTGGCGTCTAGGCGCTATGATACTGTTTGGGGTCAGAACTCTGTCCCAGAGGGTTGTAGAGGCATCTGTTTTTCACTGTTTATCCTAGTTTTATGTCTAGTATAATTATCTTGTGTGTATTAAAGTACTTTCTTTTATAAAAAGTATAGCACTGACTGGACATTGAGTTTATCAGCTGGTGGTACGGTGTGCACTGTATTCTGAATGTCTAACCCCACCTCACCACCCTGAGAGAGTCAAGTGCTGGAGAGGAGTACTTGGTTAACCAGTGGGGAACACTCCAGTTGATGCGATTGGAGCGCAGTTACCCCTGAGTGCCCTGGTGCCCAGGAAACCGGGTCTAACAGGCACAAAGCAGCCTACTGCAGCAGCACCATCGATATCACCCACCGGTGACTCTGTAAATTCTACACACCCCAGTTTTCAATCCCTCACACAATTGAACACTGCAATTTTTCACAAAGATCTCCATTGCGTGAAGGATAGAAAACCTAACCACTGCTGTGCTGTCAGAAAATTACATCATGGGCATGCTTTTTGGGTTGAAATCACAATCTACGGAGGATCCATAACCCATCTAGGTCCTGACAAGCTGGCTTGGGCCGTGGCACCAAAGATCTCAAGCATTATTAAACCTCTTTTGCTTCGGACAGGCTCCCCATTCCTGAAAACGATAGTGTCCACTCAACTAGTACAAAAGTCTTAAGTGGACCCCCCCGTTTCAGCTGGTCATCAAGCCATCACTCTTTTCCCACCAATGCAAGGACCGCTAAGAAACATCTTGCTGATTCGTAATCTAGGTATTAGGAGAGCAGTGAGATTTTGGATGGGTCCAAATCAGTTCTTTGCGTTGCTGCACTTGACTGATTGAAACCTTGTTGCCTTCTTGGATAAGCTGCACATGAGTTGGAGAACAGGTTGATTCCTGCGGTGGATCTCTCTGCTGCCTTCGGTACAGTTGATTATAATGTTCTCGGCAGACTCTGTCCTGCAGTGGTTCTCGTCTCTTACAGAGTGAAGTTCCCCTGTTTGCTCCTCAGTGGCTTTGTTCCTTGGTGAGCATCCAGAAATCCATCTCTTTTCACTTTTTAATCTTTACTCCCGCCCCATTGGGAAACTTGTTTAGATCCTTTGGCTACCAAACAATAATTCTCAGAGGAAGCCCACCTTTCTAAGAGCAGCACTTGATGCATCCATGACTGTCTAGGAGCCAAACTAAGCTGGATGAGAGCATGCTTAAAAAAATGAATGCCAGGAAGATGGCGAACATGCAGAATGGATTTGTCTTCCCTACTGGGAGTACTGCAGTCTTCTTACCTAACCATTATCCACTTATACCTGCAAACTGGTCTCCTACTATTGTGGTTAATCTTTAGAAAGACAAGTGTGTTGCCAACCAAGAGCACTTTTCATGCTATGTTCTTGCCCTGTACTTACATTGGGATAATGAAGCTATAAGTTCCTAAATGTGGCGTGCCAGAACTTCCTGGAGTAAACCATCTTGATTAACCGCTAATCCAGTTGCAAGCTCCACCGATCCCACACTCTCCTACAACCCAGATATTTTTGGGCACCTTAGTATCTACGAACCGGTATATATATATACATACAGGGCCACTGGAATTATGCGATTTTCCTGCTGCAGCATTTTTTCACATAAATATGGGTTTGCCTAATTTGCCACATAATCCATCACTATCTGCATAATCTGCAGTTTTTAACATTCTAACATTTTGTTTCTAGGTCAAACCGAACAATAGTTACTATAGATGTGGCAACATGTGTTGGTGTGCAGAGGCAGGCCCTTTCCAAAAGTTGATGGTCCTCTTTGTATTGCTTATTGCTGTATTTGGGTGTGAAACCAGTACTAATAGGGTGAAAACTTTGCCCAGACAGTATTAAATTGTCTAAAAATTAAAAAATAAAGAACTAATATTATCATAAAATGTGCTGCATTACACCACATCATTTTCTTTTCTTGCTGCATAATTTAGTCAACACTGCAGTATAATTTGTTCCCACCCTGCCACATAGTTAAGTGGCCCCGCACATATACCCTATTATCAGTGAAGGAGTGATGTCTCTTATATAAAGATGGAGCATTAACACCAATCTGCTCATGTACTTTCCTGAGTTGCTTTGACTATTTCCTATGGAGGAGGTAAATGCCTAAATGAATACTAAGTGCTTTTCCTGTCTCTTCGATTATAATTTCTTTTAAAAAAAGAATAGGGTTAATAACATGCTAATTATATAGCTCTTCAAACTGAAAATGTTTATAAAATCATATACAATTGTTTCTGTGATCCAGTTAAAATTAGTATTCACTTTATCAACGCAGCAAAGAAGAAACCTGATTTGAATCTGCCAGGTTTCAAACTTCAGACCATTAGATTCAACACAAATCTTCACTCACTACATTACCAACTTTTCAAAACGAACCCAACCAATCAGAGTGGAAGAGCTGTTCATCACATTTGGCTTTGACTAAAGGCAAGAGCTATGCAAATTTTCCCAATAAAATTGTAGCAGCCATTTGCAGTTGAGTAGATAGTGTCCAATAAACGTATAATCAGTCCTACAGAGACATTTTGGAACTATCCGTGGAAAGTATACCAGACAGTTGGGAAGCTCTGGCACTGTTCAAATTAATGTGTAGAAGTCCAGGTGAGGAATGGAACTTTCCAGCATACGCACTGCATCCCCATTGAAGGGCACTAGTGTGGCCCATGAAAGGTAAGGCAGCTGTGCTAAAATGTTTGGGCCTTATCCGGTGCTTAATTTGTAAAATAATTAGTGCCAGGGCCCTGACCAGGAGGCCACTGCAGCTTGCACCACCGTCCGGCCCTGTGATCGCTGCCAAAACAACTACTAACCTTCTCTCTCGCCTGCAAATGCCACATTTCAGAATATTTGAGGTCCCCGAAGCTAAAGGAATGGCTGGGGAGGCAGGTATTAGTAATTTTTAATTTATGTTGTATTCATAAACAACCGTTGTTCTGCTCATCTCTCAGTTAGATGAGCAGCGCCACCATGGGGCAGACTGTCCAAAGTGCGGTGTTGACAATTAATTGACGGTGCCGAGCATCGGAAACCAATTAAGTGCCAGTGTTGAGAACCGGAAAGCACCGGCTCAAATTAAGCACTAGTTATCCCATCAAAGGTATGGTAATCATACACCCAAGCATTGCTGCTGCCTAATAGAGGAATGGCAGCCATGCTGACAAGTGTTAGTACTGTATTAGAGATATATAGAAGCTCTGCATCTATGTTGCAGTCCTGTCAAATCGAGGGTATGGCAGCCACGCTGAGAAGTGTTAGTACTGCCCGAACAAATGTAGGACCACTGCTTAATGTTTTCTTCCTCTCATATGAGGGATGGCAACTATTCTAAAATGTATTGGTACAGAAAAGTAGAATTGTTGCAAGCTTGTTGGGAAGTGTTGGTGCTATTATGGTTGGGTATTTACTAAGTCACCAAGCCTGTCGTTTACTGGATTTCAGGATATCTCAAACAAATAATAAATTGTCTTTAAATCCAATTCAGTTTTGTGTAAAGTTACTGAGCTGTTTGGCTTTAATGTACACTATGTGCCACAATTTGCAATGAATTTCCTAAGAGAAATGTTGAATTCTATCCGTTTTTAGGTCTCGCCTGGCATTGCAGTGCAAACCGCTGGTCGCTGGGAGAGAGAGTAGATTTAAGAAGGGGACTTGAAGCCCCGCCCCTCATTTTCATTGGTTGGCGTCACCGTTTATGCTAAACGGTGGCCTGCCGTTGGAAATGAGTTTTTTTTGTTGACGCCTTTTCATTCGGCCGATCCGACCAGGGTAGTCTGCTTTGCTGCTGTCGCAAAGCAATTTCTTATCTCTATGGGGGCCATCTGTTTTCACTCCCCCAAAGTCAGCATGGAGCTGAATTCTATAAACACTCAGTCTAATCTGATACGTCCCTGTTCTGTCTGCTGTAAGGAAGTGTAATTCTCTTGAAATAACACGAATGGATTGCTGCGATAAAGAGTTGTGACGTAAGATGTGCTGGTCACCCAACTCCTTGTAGAGAAGATGGCACAAGCTCTGCGTTGGCCCAGAGTCAGCAGTTTGTCCCCAGGGCCACGCGCAGATACATTACCTATGTGAGCTCGCGCATGCAAAATGTTTGAGGCAGCCACTTCAACGTTCTGAGCACTGAAGAGACCACACATGGAATTCACGCGAGATAAGGAAGCAAAACTTGGACGCACCTTTCATGCCCCTATTTGGTGCAATGCTCCTCCTTTTAGCAGTGCACCCGGGGCGGAAAAGCTTCAGATTGGAGGAGTGAGGTTGGAGACTGCTCTGCTGCCTGGGTAAGTGCTGCCCTCTGTTAGTGTAGGGAGGCCCCTCCTCCTTTCATCAGCGCCTAGCCCCTGCCTGCGGCTCGTTTCCTTTCCTCTCGGAGGCTTGGTTTTCCCCAGTGTTCCACAATGATCTTCAGGGTCTTCCTTTTGTGTTCATGTCTGCTGTTTCTCCCCCTTGCTCATGTAATGAAGCCTCCTTCCTTTGTGTTTCAGCCTGTATCCCCTTTTCTTGTGCTTCATCCTGTCTCTAATATTGTCCTTGAGCTGCAGCCTGTGTCTCTCTTTCCCTTGTGCTTCAGCCTGTGTCTCTCTTTCCCTTGTGTTTCAGCCTGTATCCCCTTTTCTTGTGCTTCATCCTGTCTCTAATATTGTCCTTGAGCTTCAGCCTGTGTCTCTCTTTCCCTTGTGCTTCAGCCTGTGTCTCTCTTTCCCTTGTGTTTCAGCCTGTATCCCATTTTCTTGTGCTTCATCCTGTCTCTAATATAGTCCTTGTGCTTCAGCCTGTGTCTCTCTTTCCTTTGTGCTTCAGCCAGTGTCTCTCTTTCGCTTGTGCTTCAGCCCGTGTCTCTCTGTCCCTTGTGCTTCAGCTCGTGTCTCTCTTTCCCTTGTGTTCCAGCCTGTGTCTATCTTTCCCTTGTGTTTCAGCTTGTGTTTTTTTTTAACTTTAATAAGCGCGGCGCCGTCTTCACGGACACCGCGCTATGCAATGCAATAGGTGTTGCTTTTGGTATTGTAAATAACAATGCCTTTTAATTTTTTTCAAGGCATTGCCATTTACAATGTCAATAGCTCAAAATAATGTCATTGCGAGACCTATTGCATTGCAAATGCTTGTTTAACAGTGTTCCTGATACACTTTACATTGAAAATCACTACATCCTAATATTTTTCCCAAATACTTCTTGGTGTACAATGACACCCATAATCAACTAATTTCAGTGTGGTGAGTAGGAGAACTCCCAAGCTCCCTTTGTGTTTTGGTTGTTATTGGGCTCATACGCCACAAAGCATGCTCCTGGATTGGTGCTTGGCTGGCGGGCGCGGTTCAGGTGTTCCACTGGCCCTCGACCTTGAAAGTCTATGGTAGGCACTGGACTTCTCACCAGGCCAGGTGTAGTACTGACAACATATCCCGGTGACACTGAGCTGACTTGTCCTCATCGGTACTTGCAGGGCATGTCTTTCATTCAACAAGGCATTTGGGTTAATAGAGATAAAAGCATTTTCTGGGCTCCACTGTAAATGACGCGATTGCTGCCATGTTAAGGAGGGGCCTTATACTCACGTCCCGGGCTTTATGCTGCCGTGGTTGATCAACTCCATAAGAGCTTTTTCCATGCAAGTCTCCTGGTAATATAGAATGCTGGGCCCCTCAAACAGAAGCATTGCACAGAGGTTACATTAAATCGTAAAGGCGTGGCATTAATGAAAGTAAAATGAGAGAACACGCCATGTACATAATGGATAGAGCAAAGAGAGCGCCTAATTATGAAATAAATAATTCGGAAAAGTGAATTTATAAAGAGACAGAGCATTGACTTTAAAGTGCCGACTGATATTTTCTGGGCACCAGAGTTCTGGTACTCGAAGCCTTCCCTTTAAGTGAAGCCTGGCACCGGCTGTAGGGTGATGCGCTTAAATCTTCCTAAAAACAGGTTTAGCCCCGAAGCGTTTTTAGACCGCATCCGTCACGTGAGGTTTGTTTATCGGTAAAAAGAGAAACAAGCATTGGCATAGCCAATAGGTCTCGCCTTTGGGACCTTATAAGTGTTTAGCCATGCAACAGTTGCATAACTAAATACTTATAAGGTCCCAAAAGCGAGAACTATTGGCTATGCCAAGCGGCCGTGTGGCCGCGAAAGTGATCGCAATCGTGATCAAACATAAAAGCGGCCGTGCGGCTGTGAAGGTGAAAGTAATCGCAGTCAAGCGCGGCGCGCGTGCCCGCGCACATGCACTGTAGCTCTAGGCTGGCCTGGTAGCACTTTTTGGAGTCCTCTCAATAAGTCTCGCCAGACCAGCGCATGCGCTGGGTCAGGCGAGACCTAAAAAACTGAGGGGAGAATAGTGCGTCCAAAGAGGGAGGATAAATGGAGCAGTTCGCAGGAGCTCCGTCAGGTGGCGCCAAAGAGCGGCGCTGTCAGAGATGAGCCTCCAGCAGTTAGCAATAAATGACCAAACTTACTTATGCGAATGTTAATTATTGATAGTAATAATACATGGTTAGAGTTTTATTAAAACTGATTAATAATAACAGCAGAAACCATCGTAGGGATATGTGATTATTACGAATAGCAATAAAAGTAATAATAATAATACAAAAAATAATGTGAATAAAGTAATCATAAAAATAATAATGCTAAGACTGCCACAGCTCCTTTTCAAGAGCTCATCTCCTTTGTTTGCATTGTAATTGGCCTGATCTGCATAACCTTTGATCATCCAGGGCAAGCATAGACCCCGGTTAGGGTGACCAGGCCTCCCGGATGGTCCCGGTTTTTTACCAGCTGTCCCAGTAGATTTCAGGAAATTTAGCTCATGTCCCGGTTTTTGAGAGGGGCGACTGAAAACGGCAGGAGGTGCTTTTTATTTATTGCAAAGCAGGGATAGTTAGCAGTTGTTTCAAGAAAGCAATTTAATTAACAGGCAAGCTACTGGAGTTAAAAATTGCATTTTATGTATGTTTTGACTTCCCGTACTCTAATTCTCTGCAGGGGAGCGCTGTCATTCTGTGCGCTCACTTGAAGTAAAATTGTAGTCCTTCTTTTTTTTTTTTTAATGTCCTGGTTTTTGTCTTTAAATTTCTGGTCACCCTAACTCCGGTCATACCACAGACTCCGCGAGCCCTTCGTGAGTTTCATCCAGTGCTTTAAATGGAAAAAAATAAGTGCAGGTACTCACAAAAAGAAAAGTAGTGGATTGGGGGCAGAGTTTGGGGCGGGGCAAGGGGGCGGGGCTATGTTTTCCAGTAAATGGCACACTGACGAATCAGTACTAGTGCTGCAGTTTTTTTTTTTAAATCATGAATGCATTGATGTAATCTAGAGGACCGGGATTTTTTGTTATGCAAATCCCTCTCATTTAAATTGTTGATGGGCGAAGATTTGCGCGCGATTAAAACAATGGGCATACTAACAAGCTGTGTCCCTGAACAATGTGGCCCACGCTCGCGCCAATCAGGTTTTTTTGTCACCTTCAGACCCCTCTGAAAGGGACACTGCAGCAATACTCGACCTTTCACTCCAGAGATGCACACGCAGCTCTGTGTTCTACTGAAGGCGAGCTGCTCTGCTGGCGCTTTTGAACCAGCGCAGCCCAGGCTTCTGCTTGGTTTGAAAGGCGCTTTAACCGATTGTAGGCTGTGCAGAAAGACCTGCCAAGGATGGAGCGCAGCACCAACCGCATCAAAACCGGGCCGTTATGAGTACCGGTACTCTCCTTTCCTGAGGAAAGGTCCCGGTACTCAAGGGGAGAAAATATAAAATTGCTGGTACTCCGTACCGGTGAGTGCCGGCCCATTTAAAGCTCTGGTTCCATCCATTCAGACTCCTGAAGTCAAACAACCACTGCCGCCTTCAAGAAGCCTTGCCTTGCCCCAGAGGTCTGTCTCTACCACATGAGTTGTAAACATATAACTACGATATCTGCCCTCTTCCCATGTATGTATGTGGTATGTTTATAGTGTGAACCTTGCCAAAAGGCAGTGCACGTGAGAGTGGTGTGGTCTACTGTGACGAAGGCTGAAAAGTGCAGCAATATCAGGAGACATGGGTCATTTTCACCTGTGGTCAGGCGGGCATCGTCTACAGCGTATACGATAGTGGCCTTCACAGTGCAGCATGATCAGAAGCCAGACTGTTAGTCGTGCAGGACAGGGTTAGCACTGATGCGATCTTGGAGTTTACATCAGGGCTGGCTTTAGCACTTGTGGTGCCCTGCACAACAATATTTTTAGGCCCCCCCGCAATTGCCACCTTCTCTACGACTTCCCTCACTACCACCCTCCAACAGTGACCCTCAGCAGTCCACAGCCCATCTCTCCCATGCGTTTTATTTGTTTTATAGGGCTGTACATTCCTGTGTGGGGTGTCAGAGCACCTTATAGCACACACACATTAGACAGAGACAATGAATCATATTTGTGCACATCAGTGTATAGGAATTGTTACATAGGATAATGAGATTACAAGGTGTAGGAATGATATGTCATCTATAGTTGTATGTAGTATATTTAAAAGTGTTTGGGCTGAAGAAGCACAAACTCAGGGCCTCACTTACAAGAAAGTGCCGCAGCGAGGCACTGCCAGCAGCCGCGGTCGGTAGTAGGAGTAACTGCAGGGCGGTGACGTGGGGAGGGGGAGGTGCAGGGTGGGGGGTAGTAAACTATGGATTACAGAGGTTTACAGGTAAGTTAACATATAAATTAATAAAACGAATTTCGTTGCGTGCACTGCATCCCCAAATGCGATGCAGTGCACGCAACGAAATTCGTTTTTATTAATTTATATGCTAACTTACCTGTAAACCTCTGTAATCCATGGTTTACTACCCCCCACCTTGCCCCTCCCCCTTCCCACGTCACCGCCCTGCAGTTACTCCTACTACCGACCGCGGCTGACTGCCAGCCTTTTGGTTGTGCCACGCAGAGGCACTTTCAAAGCACAGGGATGCGTCATATCTACAAGGATATGGCAGATCCCTTTGCATTCCCCTGCGCTGGTGCACAACTAGCTGCCATACGCCAGTGAAGGCACCCTGCACCATGGTGCAAGGATGCCTGCGTCACGGGGATGATCTTTTATGTGCAGGGAGGTGTCCCTTCCTGCACATAAATAATCTGAAATTGTGTTTTTCAACTTCCATTTGTGCTGCATTAGCACACATAGTACTTGTAAAATGTCATTTTTTAATGATTGTTTATGTGCAGGAAGCGACACCTTCCTGCACATAAGCAATCATAAGAGGTGATTTCCTTGTTCTATGTTTGCAGCAGAATGCAGCACGCATAGAAAGAGGGAAAAAAACAGGGACAAATGAATACATTTCTCCTTGTTGCACCTCCCTACGCCTCCCCTGGGGAGGCGCAGCATTCAGACTCATTTCCAGGTTTATGATTTCTCATAAATCTGGAAATGTGTCAGGTTCCATGGGTATTGCGTGTGAACACTCACAACAACACCCAAAGCAACACCCATGGAACGCCCGTTTCACGCAAAGTGATGCATGTAAAGGGGTCATATTTACAAGGACAAGAATAGCCACGCAGGGTGGCTTTTTGTGGCCTTGTAAATATGGGGCAGCAAAATGCGCCGCAGGTGTGTCTCAAAAAGTGACGCACCGGAGTCACAAGGGCCTTGTACATAAGCCCCTCAGTATTTAAAACTTACCACAGTGGTTGGAATGAACTTTACTAATAAGAATGTATTTCTACCCAAACAAACCCTTTTTAGCAACAATAGGCTAATGAAAGACTGGGGGGAAAACACAACATCTGACCTATAACATGTAGCTTGCATGTAGCACTTTGGTGGCATTGTTCACTGTGCTATATTGGGATTGTAACTTATGCACTGTTTCAAATGCAGTAACACATTTAGCTATCCTCATAAAATACAGGCCTAGTCACCCTCTGTGCTACTTTATGATGAATTATAACTTTCACTAGACGTAACTTGGAATTCTCTCTGGCAGGAACATCATTCACCAGAGTTATCTTTACATTTTTATTGTGGCATGAAAAGTGCTTGACACACAAGGAACTCTGCAGCAGGTGCTTTTAAACCCATAAGTTATTTCTAAACACAGCATCCCCACACCACCACACCCATTGGCACCAGTTGCTTTTCCCTAAAACCGGCCCTGGTTTAGATAGACTACTTTTTCAATGATTTTGCCAATGAATGGTAGGCGAGTGATGGGCCAGTTGTTTTCAAGGTCATCGGGGTAAAGTGTAGGTTCCTTTAAGTGTGGGATGATTCGGCCTGTCTTGAAAAGTTCTGGGAAGATGCCTTGAGTGAGGAAGGCATTGACAATGTTAAGTACAAGCGAGAGAGAGACTCCAGAGAGAGCTTTGACGAAGGATGAGGATAAGACGTTATCTTCATAAGAAGTGCCTTTTGAGGAAGCTGAGTATGTTAGCAATATTTCAGGGCGATAGGGCTTTGAAGGGTGGCCATTGCAGGATTTGACCCAAAGAGGTGAAGCAGGCTTGATGCTTATGTGCTGTCAGATCTTCTGTAGTTTTCACTGAAGAAAAGGCTGACTGCATTTCAGTTTTCTGTGGGGTGAGAAGTAGGTGATTCCAGGAGGGTTATCCCCATCGCCAAGTTTGAAAGCATCACCATCCACTGGTGATGCCTCTCAGAATCTCATACATGCAATTTTCACTCCCTCCTAAAAGCCAAATGCAGACATGGAGATTTGCATTGGTAAAACGCTGGTGACTTGTCTCACTTCATCCGTCTCCTGACACGTAGAGATCAGTAACTTATCAAGGCAATCTCTAAGGCATTGGGGAAGAGCTGCAGATCATCCCTGATAGATGTCGTAGAAGTGCACTCAAACTATCGGACATCTCAGCTGCCTTCAATACCATTGGCTATGACGCGCCTTGTAGGCCTTCCTCCCCTACAGGTATGAGTGACCATTCATGTGAGCGCTTGAGTATTGCAGCTGATGTCTGCTTTGGCGAATGCTTTGCATGCCACGTGTTAGGAGGTCCGGGAGGGAGCAAACAAAGTATGTAGGCCGTAGATTCAAGGACTACTTTGGGCAAGGTTTTATATATATTTGGGACTGTGTTTGCCTGATTGTTGTTGTCTAATTAGCTGAGCTCATGCAAATGAATGAGTATGAATGGACCATTGAAGGGGTAGAGTGTGAATAAGAGTTGAGAAGGATGGTGCGTCTTATTACATAAAGTGTGAAAAACATCTAAATGAGTAATTAGGAAGTGCAGCAAAAATGCTTTCCTTGTTTTTCTTCCTCTGAAATACATCACATGCCACAGGAAGATGAGTTAATTTCTCTCTAAAGCTACAAGCATCAGCAGTAAGGTTGATGGGGCACCAGTCCCCTTCTTGATCCATTTCATAACCTTCCTGACCCCGCTGACAGCAACCATTAAACCCCACAACGTTAGTAACCACGTGTGGTCAGACAGCCTCTTCCACCTCAGACCACAGAGGGGTCTGGCAAATTAAACTAAATGATGGTCTACCCAAAGCATGGTCAGTATCTGACACTGCAAAACTGACTTTGGTAACTACTGACAAGCACAGAGGTAAGGTAAGGCAGCAGTCATAGAAAGCTGCCTATTGGTGGTGCTCAATTACAGTAAAAGGCCAGAAAGAAGCCTTTTAGGTCTGGCGTTGGCCAAGACTTTTTAATTTTATTTCACTGTCCCCCAAAACTATAAGCCTGATTGGCTACAGTAAAGCACATGCTAAGCAAGCAGTGGTATAGTGGGAGAAAGAGAAGGAGGGAGCCCCCTATGGCATTGTGAGAAGTGATAATGTCAAAGGTAAACACCAGACGCGACAGGCAAACGACTCCGTCTGAAAACAAGTGAATGCACTGAACAGGAACATCTAGTTCCAGAGTCCAACCCTCTATTCATGCACGCAATCGACTTCTCAACGCACATTCGAAAGACACTGTTTGCACCACTAATCTGCTACCAGACATATTCCTGCTCTGTCTAGTATAAGACTTTGCTTTCAAGAGCCATTAAAGAGCACTCATCTGTCTGGTGGAAAATCTGATGTCCGGCCCTGCTTCTCGGGCTTATGCTAGATTGCTTTCCATCTTCAGGTGTCTTGCGCTACCTCTTTCTTCTCCGCTCCCATGCCAATGCTGGATGCTTCATGTCCCAGGGTATCTCATGGCTGTCTCTCCTGTGACAGTGTAACTCAAGTCCTGGTGGAAAGTCATGATGTGTCAGCATTCTTTAAGGCTGCACTGTTGGCTGGGATGTGAAAATCTACTGACACTCATGAAGCAACAATACCCCTGTACCTGCTTGAATGTAGAACCTTTTGGGAGTTGGGTTGCATCTTCTTCTGTGAGGTCCTTTAAGGACGCCAAATAATTTGGCGACGAGGATGTCATATAAATGCAGTGATATAAACTGATGAACTAAGGTGACATGTTTTCAGCATGTTAAAGAAATAACCTTTTTGGAATTTTGAAGAGGCTTTATCATATTTTTACATGGTTTGTAGCGGGGTTTACTTGGTAAATATGTTCATGGCTCGGTTCGTTCACGGGTTCTTAGTGCCAGGGAAGACCCCTGGCTCGGCTCTTGCGCGGCTCTCCCTGATAGCTTGTTGAACCTACCTCTACAGTTCCACGGCTCCCTTCTCAGAGGTGCCGGTGATTGTCACGTCTTACCTGCTCTTGTCACCAAGCCGTATGGTGCATACTAATCCTTTATGGGTTCCGAAGTAGCATTCAACTTGCCAAAAAAGCACTTCAACACCCCATCAAGGTTAGCAAGCGCTATATAAATGCAAACCTTTTTCCCTCTTCTATCCCTCCACTATCCTTCTCAATGCAAATAACTGACTAACATGTCCACCACTCAAATTGCTTTCATATTTTCACTATACTAATTCATAGCTAATCCTTCTTGGGGTCCAGAGTAGCACGCTACTTGCCGAAAACACGCTTTGACGCCTCGTCAGTGGTAGTAAGCGCTATATAAATTCAATTACAATACAATACAAGGAGCCTGCTTCCTACTCTGCCTCGTTGGCAGCAGGCGCACACACGTACGTCTCTTGGCCCAGCTCCATCTCCTCTCTCTGAAGAACAGGCCGTGCTAGGCCGAGCCCCGTCGAAAGCTTCCTCCCTCTGCGGCACGCGCCCTCCGCTAATGCATTCTGTGACTTTGCAGAAAAGGGAAGTGCTGCCTCTTCTGATAGAAGCTCTTGTCTCATAAGCCGCCACGGGGCGCTTTAGCAAGTAGTGTTCATTGCTGTCAGATTGTGGACCATCCCTGGCCGTAGGAGGATTACTTAAGGAGTAAATGCACGTGCCTCTTACATGAACCCTCGGTGACCCGGTTGAGGCCCACAGGTTGAGGTCCATAAACCCTTGTATTCCCTGGGAAAGAACTCCTGTGTGTCTAGACATGAATAATCCAGCAAATTCTTAGGGAAAGCATGAGGAATGGATGATTGGTTCTATGGAGAGAGAGAAAACAAGCATTGTCAAATCCAATATATATGGTTTTGGTACCAATCTTTTGGATTCCTCAATGCTTTTGTTGTTTTGTCATGTGTGTTGTTTAAAAAGTTACTGTTGTTCGTGTGGCTGGGCACTTCCCAATATAAAAAAAAATTGGCTTAAAGGATTTTTTTTGTCTAAAAAGGAACCCATTGCCACAACAATCCCTTCCTTGCACTAAAGGGAACTTGTTTGTGTGTGGATGTGCTCCTTGTGACAGAGCAGGATGCCACCTCTCACAGTGAAGTTTAGCTAGCGGTTGAAATCGACCGGCCCATTGTCCTATGCTGTATGTTGCAGAGGGCGAAAAAAAACGTGCCTGGCATAACAACAGACCAATAGACAAAGGCGGCCTGTATGTAAGTATATTGTTCACATCATTTTGGTAATATCAAATGGTTTTGCGCAACATTAGACCTAAAAACGAGCTGAGCAATGGTAAGATTCAGCATGTAAATAATACATCGATGGAGAATAAAGACCCTTTCAGATTATTTATTTTTTTATCTTTTGCACACTTGCGTTTCACTTTAGTCCATTAGATTAAATCACTGCATTGACCTCTGTTAAAAATAAAAGTTTCTAAACCTGAAAAACATTGCCATATGTGAACTAAGAGATGTTAGTCTGTCATGGTTACTGTATATATGTGCAATGTTGCAAGCTGAGTTATATATTTTTTTAAAACATGCACAGTTTAAGTATATAGCGCACACCCTGAACTGAATTAATTCAATTGGGCTTTAGATGTCACCCTCGACATGGGGTACAGTGAAGTGAAGTAATTTGCTTAGAATCACACTATTTTGGACAAGTGGGGAAGCCAGGATTTGAATGAAGTTTTCCTTGTTACACATTATGCAGTTCAGCCACTGGATATACATCTCCTCACTCCCTTTTGCCACCAAAGGGCAATGAGTCGTGTTCAATAATTTCAAAAATGAATTAGAACGTTATGTTCAACAAATACAAGTGTCACATTCTCAGTCTAACACGATATATGTACAAATTATTTCTTGAAAAAAAAATACAGAGTTAAGCATAATAAAAGGTAATAACCTAGCTTTACATTAATATTACTGCTTTCCCCTGACTTAACTGACAGTAAAGAAGGACATGGTCAGAACCTCAAAGCCATAATGTAATTGTTTGTAAAACAAAAAGGACTCTCACTTCCCACAGGTTGCTCTTCGATTACAGGTACGCAGCAAGACACAAGTGTTTTGCAGCTCAGCTTGGCTGCAGACCCACACCGCAGAAAAGCAGTTTTCAGATTTTGTATGTTCAGCTATCCCTTATCTTGTGGGTTTTTTTAAAAAAAAAGCTGCTTTAGAGAGGGGAGAAATAGGGCCTGGATGCTTGGCACTGTTTTGGCTCTCTGGTCTGATTGGAAAATGGCAGAGCCAAAGCAAGACCCTCAACCAATCAGGAGCTGAGCCTGGCTTGGCTTACTCACCACTAGCGTTGATATCCCTCACTCAGGGCTTTCACACAGTGCTTTGTATCTGGAAAAAACTGAACCCATCTTCAAGTGATTTAATGCATGCGCAGTGCTAAAAATGAGCCTGCAATTCGTTTATGTAGGTGCTTCATTCATGACAATTTAAAGGGCGATTTTGTCCGTCGGCGATCGTACCTGACTAGACAAGCAGCCCTGCCTGGGACGCATCTGCGGTGCAGGCGCTGTCTCTTTGCTGCTGGAGAACAGTGCTTCAGCGCCCCTCAGTCTTTTTACATGCCAGTGAAGTCTATGCCTAGCCGCGTGGGTGTGGTCCTTGCGTGATGGTCCCTGACGCATGATGTCCGATGACCATACTTGATCACTGAACACATCCCAAATCATCACTCTGTACTATAGGGTTGGGAAAATTATAGCACCATCTATTTCACTTCTAGTTACAAGTTATCACTAAGGTGCATTGTCAGTAGCACAAACGAATACAATTTAAGGGCTGTCATGTATAATTCTTGTCTTCAGTAGAAAAGATACTTTTCAGTAGCACCCTTTTCTGCATGCCTTACAAACAGTAATGTCTTCAGGTTGGGGTTCTAGGAGTAGGAAAGGAACATATTACGCTCTCGTCACATGCCTAGTAGCCGTCGTCACTAATTAGTCACAGTTATTTCCCAGCCTAGGAAAATGACCTGATGCCACCAGATTCAGCCAATGACCCTGGCGTTGCAGCAAACCATATGACTTATGCCAACCTCACACTCGACTCACAAAACTCCCAGGTACAAGAATGGACAGCACACATCTGTAGCTACTGTACTTAGATATTCAGGCCACTGGCACACTCAATGGTGCCCATGGCACTGCTTTTGCACTGTAGGGTACACATCTGATGTTGTCTCTTGGGGTCCAGGACGGCCACTGATAGAGCTATTCCCACCCCTGAACCCCCTTACCTGACACATTTGTGGCGGTGGCTCTGTGTGAGGGAAACTTGGGGCCTGCAAGAGGCAGCACGACCTGTGGCATTTGTGGATTCTCTAGTCTGTCATCTTACCACTAGCATCAGGAAGGAACATGAACCTGTGGTTGCTGTTCCATTCTGTAGCTGGAGATGAAAAGGGGTAAGCAATCTGCTCATTAGTGGAGTGAGATTACTGTGCCCCTATACTGCTGCGGTCTCAACCGGCAGAGACCAAAGAAAACCTACCTGCAGAAGGGCTCACTGGACGGTCTCAATCCTAGGAAAAGCTGTGGTTTTGTGGAGGACACAGGATCTCCTAGAGCTCTGTATGTACAGAGGAGGAGGTCTGGCTGCTTGCTCTGGTTTGCCCTCTGGAATCAGATGGTCTAGATCTCATACAATTATTTGAAAACAGGGTAAATCTAGAGCCAGGTAGTCTGCGACCTAATTGTCACTATAATTGCCTGGAAAAGTGGAGGCAACTGTGGCTAGACTGGAACCCCAAATCAGTCCTCCTGCAATTTTTCAAAGTAGCCCCACACTGTAGAAGGCAACAGGGCCGTCAGGGTGGGCGGGCAGCTCACTGAGTTCTAAATGCAGTTTCCTAGCCTGCAGCCCACTGGGAAATTGCCAGAGTGGCAGAGTTTATATTTAGGCACTTGTGGTACTCAGACTCCTGTTGTACTATAAAGCATGCCTCTCATGGGACTGACTGATAGTCATTCATTGGGAGCGAAATGTACACCAGGGCCTTCCTGGCAAAGGTTTGTTCTGTTGTGCTTGTGCACTGGAAGTGAAGACCCGAATAGAAGCGCTTCCCCAGGCCCGGCTAGTCCCCACTACCCTCAGGAGCCAAAACCTCATGTAGTGTTTCCAGGCACCTTGCGAACCCCACGTCCACTGATTCTTCACAGAATGTGTGCCGTCCCCACCAACTGATCCTGTATCACACAAAGAGAAGGAGAGGGCTATTGCTGCTGTGATCTACTTGACAAGAAAGACTGTTTTATTTTTCCCCTGCAACCTTGAAGGTCTTCATTACTTAAATTTTGTGTCCCACATTTGGAGTCCACGTCTTCAGCCATTCTCCGTCCCTTCATTGGGAGGGAGAATGGCCGTCATTCTCCGTCCCTTCATTGGGAAGAAGAATGGCCGTCATTCTGCGTCCCTTCATTGGGACGGAGAATGGCCGTCATTCTCCGTCCCTTCATTGGGAGGGAGAATGGCCGCCATTCTCCGTCCCTTCATTGGGAGGGAGAGTGGCCGTCATTCTCCGTCCCTTCATTGGGACGGAGAATGGCCGTCATTCTCCGTCCCATCATTGGGACGGAGAATGGCCGTCATTCTCCGTCCCATCATTGGGACGGAGAATGGCCGTCATTCTTCGTCCCTTCATTGGTAGGGAGAGTGGCCGTCATTCTCCGTCCCTTCATTGGTAGGGAGAGTGGCCGTCATTCTCCGTCCCTTCATTGGGACGGAGAATGGCCGTCATTCTCCGTCCCTTCATTGGGACGGAGAATGGCCGTCATTCTCCGTCCCTTCATTGGTAGGGAGAGTGGCCGTCATTCTCCGTCCCTTCATTGGGACGGAGAATGGCAGTCATTCTCCGTCCCTTAATTGGGACGGAGAATGGCCGTCATTCTCCATCCCTTCATTGGGACGGGGAGTGGCGTCATTCTCCGTCCCTTCATTGGGACGGAGAATGGCCGTCATTCTCCGTCCCTTCATTGGGAGAGAAAGTGGCCGTCATTCTCCGTCCCTTCATTGGGAGGGAGAATGGCCGTCATTCTCCGTCCCTTCATTGGGACGGAGAGTGGCCGTCATTCTCCGTCCCTTCATTGGGACGGAGAATGGCCGTCATTCTCAGTCCCTTCATTGGGAGGGAGAATGGCCTGACCTACCACCTGTTTTGTACATTCTTTCTAGGTTGCCACAAACTGCGAGTTTGCCAAGATTCAGAGTCAAGGAGCACCAGAAACAAAATGCACACACATAAAAAAGGAACGCTAATAACAAAAACTAACTTATCCCCCACAACTATGTGTTTTTTCTACAAATATGATGTTGCAGCAGCAAGAATTGCCAGAGGGACTGTAACAAGCTGGTTATTGAGGGTAGCTAACTCCAAGACTCCATCACAGGTATATGGTTCCCAGGGGCCTTGGTTATACCCAGCTTGAATGAAAGGTTCAGCTTTGGAGCTATCCATGGTGCTAAAATCTCCATTGATTACATTGACAGTTCAAGCCCCTGGAGATCCGCAGTCTGGGAATACACCTTATTTTCTATAGTTACAAAAATTGTTTCAAACATCTTTAATCAATGAAAGAAAAAGGTACTCGAGTATGTCCATTCGTTTCCCAACACAATTAATGTTTGGATTGTAGCTGTTTTTTCCACCCCTCCGACTAAATATACACTCTTAGATATACATATAAATTAGGCAGTAAAAAGGGAACCTGTTTTGTGTTAGAGATCCGCAGAAGAAGCCACTGCAAAGTCTTTCTTCAGTCATGTAAAAACCTTAACTACCATGCGGCCCTTTCCAACTCTTAACAAAGAAACCAGTGAAACTCAAAGGAAAACCCTAAGGAACGAGTCCCACGAGGTCCCACTTATAACCCAAGTATAAAGACTGTTTATATTTTATAACCTTGGAACTATATGTGTGCAAACTTCAGGTGTTCACCTCTTCCATTTTAACTGTTATATCTTTTTAAGAAGTGGTTTTTTTTTTATAAAGAAAAACCTATGACAGGGCCTTGGCTTATACATATGGTGTTGACAAATGTTTTACATTGAAGTACCAACCTTCACACCATCTCATGCGCGAGGCATCGGCCGCTCAAATACATCTACTATTAGCGAGATGCTTCTCATTCATCCTTACTCCCAAAGGCATCTTGAGAGTATAGATATTACTGCAAGAAAACTCTAAATACTTACAAATTTCCTGGTTGAGAGACAACCGCTAGCGTAGGGGTTTTAAGCTTCATATACTCCATAAAATCACCCCAGAGGAAGTCACGTGTTCTGCAAATTATTCCTTATACACATCCACCTGTCCAATACCATTAAAAGGCCATGGTCCATTATTTTGATACATGTTAAACATATTCAGATGTGGCCCTAGGATGCCCAATAAATAATATTCATGAACGGCGATTAACAGGATTGCCAGGGGCAACATCTTTGTGCCCGATCACTTCATAGGTTTGGTCGTTGTCCCACCCTTCAACCCTCAGTAGGGGCTAGGAGCGGAAAGATGCGGGCCCTGTTTAATTCCCTGTTCCTTGGCTCCGGGGGGGGGGGGGGGGGGCGCGGTGGGGGTAGCAGTGGCAGTTCAGTACCAGAGGAACCAAGGACGCAAGCCAGGGGTAGCAGCTTCAATCTTTAACTACCCATGGGTTGACATCCATATCTAAAATGGCCGTTTATTTGGTCTACCCAGGGCTTTAAGTGGGCTGGGTCTCACCGGGTCTGAGCACCGGCAGTTTTTTAAGGGGGCGTCGAAAGGGGTCTCTATCAGGCTCTGTTTTGTGCCCTGGCACAGGCGGGCCGTTTTTTTCCCGGACTGCAGTGACAGCAAGCACATCCATGTGTGCATAGTGAGCGTTGTAGAGGAAGGGAAATCCTTTAAAGAGAGTCATTTTCTCTCTGGATTTCCTTTCTCTTTTTGAAACTCAGGAGCAGCAACATTGTCGTGGTGTCACCAAGAGGACGTTTTTTCAGTATTATCGACAAGCCATAGTTGCTGCTTATTTATCTTATGCAACTAGCAACCATTGACAAAGCCAATAGTCCTGACTTGTAGGTATGATGTGACTTGTATCATATATCTGTACGCAATGACAGGAACAGCAAAATACAAGTCGGGCGGCACGCTGTGATAAACACAGATTTTTAGCTTACATGTTTTTAAGCCACACCCTTAATTACATTGACCACGCCCCTTTGAGAGCCCCCCCCCCCCCCAGTTTTTTCATCCCACTTAAAGCCCTGGGTCTACCCAACGGCACTTAATAGAAACTATGAATCCCCAGTCCACGAGGGACTTATAAGTTATTTTTCCCCCACGGTTGGTAGAGAGAATGGTGACCGGCACGTTGCACCCTGTGCTCCGCATCGACTTGATCAGCTATTATCCTGGCGACTTGAAGCTGTGCCCGTCCCCCGGGGTCACCGCTGGGGGGCTTCCTTGCGAAGATGCGGCGTCAGCGATGTGCGTTTCTTTCATGTGTGGCGTCGATACCGGCGGTGGGAGCGCTGCTCCTTTCATCACCGAGGAAGCTTCCAGAAGCCCTGACAGGCAGGTCACTTACCTGAGTCGAGCAGGGCGGGACGGGTCTCAGCGGCCACTAATGGGGAGGGAAGAGCAGAACCCCATATTGATTTTGCTTCCTGCCTCTCTGTTACTGATGTCCTCGGGAATGGACAATAAAAAAGAGCATTTGTTATCATATTTGTGCTTATCTGCTGCTTAAGGAGGTGGGCTGCGTCGCTTAAGGTGCATTAACGTGCCATTGGAAGGAAGAAATGGCGGCTGTTAAAAGCCGTGCTTTGCTTGATCTAATTCCCACACGCCTCTAAATCAGTCCAGAGGGTGCAGGGGAAATGTGCTTTCAACAGATGCACTGTTGGGTCGCCCGTGCTGACAGGACCCTTTCTCACTGGCTGATGTACATCACCTGACCTGTGAAAGGTCAGCTCACAAGTGCCAGGCGAAACACGTGCAGGAAGTTCTCAATCAGGAATAATACATCAATTCAACATGATTCAATTCAACCCTCACCCCTCTGTTGTGTGGGATAGAACATGCTGCAGAACATGGAGCTAAAAAGAAAAGCAAGCATTGGCAAAAACCAATAGGTTTAGTATTCGTATGTTGGTTTCAGCACTGGAGAGCAAACACAGCCAAAGGCATCTGAAAAATGGATGCTCCAGAAAAAGGGTTCATTTCTTTTCCTTCACATTCATATTTCAGACCCTTTTCTGAGCGCACTCACCCTGGTGCTTTTGGGCCATTTGCTGACTGATTATCGGGTATAAAATAATCCTGCCTGCATTCCAATGGAGTTGGAAGGACACATCCAAGTAGCAAATCAAAAACATGGTAGACCAAAGTACACATTTGAGCTGATCCATGATCTGACTGATAATAACTCAAGCCAATGGCTAAAGGGCCTGAAGCAAAATACGTCGGAGGTTGAAGGAGGCTGACCCAAAGCTCCTTAAAGTACATATAGAATACACTATGTTCACCATGAAAGTCATAAGCACAAATAGATGTCAAACCTAAAATCATTCATTTCTAAGGTTATTAAACTGTCAGCAATTTCCAGACCTGGTTCAACCCATGCATGCTGACGACAAACACTATACCCTCCTCGTCTACTTAAGAAATCAGGGATTTTGCAGCTGTCCCCCCACTTTTTTGCCCCCATCTGAACTACTAGATGCTGGTTTTTGACTCTGACAGTGCTCTAAAGCCTGCCAACCAACCCCCAGTGCCAATGCTTTTTCCCTAAAACTGTTATGTGTGAATTGATCCCAAGTGACAGAGACTTTACACCCTTATAAGTCCTTAGTTTATGGTACCGGTTTACCCAGGGCGTAGGTATGGCTGCTGCACTGTTTTGTGCCTCCCTGGGTGACCCCCAGCAAACTACTGACAGGAGGCCTGCCATTGCAGACTGCCGGGGCAGTGCAAACTGTTCGAAATCTGCAGGGCCCTCACCATGTGTCTCACAGTTAAATACACTGCTCTTGATATATGTCAGTCACCCCAAGAGAAGGCCTCCTGTGCCCAGTAGGCAGGGTACATTTATTAAGAGTGTAGGCATTAGGAGTGCAAGCTTACATTTTTCTATAGTGTCTTTACCATTAAAGTACACTATAAGTGATAGGTGGTCTATAGGATAACATGGGACTTGTTCCTGGGCAGACCCGGGTTACCAACTCCATTATGGTACCACCTAGACATGTCGAGTTTAGTGTTAAACAACGTGCGTTCTCTCCCCTGACATGAATCTGGTGTCAAGGACAGGCTGGCATGCACCAGGGTGGCACCTTTGAGGTTGCCCACCTGTTTCACTTTGCTCTGGCTGACCAGCCCGGGCTTTCCCTTCCTGCTGCCACCAAGACAGGATTCTGACCTCCTGCCAGGCAGTGTGATCACTCCCAGGGGTCAGAAACAAAGGTTGGGCACTAGCCTGAGTGACACATCGGAGTGGTAAGCTTCAAAGAATGCACTGCCTCTGATATGCCAAGGCTGTCCCCCTGAGAGGGACACAGCCCTCCCCTTGCCCCAGGTGTGCTTTCCCCCGGCAAGGCAGGAAATTAGGTTTGCAGGAGGTGTACATTTCCAGGAGGCTGTTCACACCTCTAGGGTGAGCAGCCTGACCTTTACATCAAAAATAGAATTCTGCCATCTTTAGCAGTGGGGTCTGGGTAGAAAAGGTGAGCTACACTATCGGATGTGGTCACCTCAGGGGCAAATTAGCTGCAGGGCCTAGCTGCCCATTGGATTCTAGCTCCCACACCACTAACTCTCCTAAATCTAGGAGTTAAGGGGGCACCCTGACACAAAAACCTCAGATATGAACAACTTTTTTCAAGGAAGGACTAAGAGGCAAACTCTGTTGCCTACAACAGGGCTTTGCCCACAGCACAAAGCAAAAATGGGATACTTTGTCCCTGAGGCAACAGATTTGGAACTGAGTGAACGACCCTCGTCCTTGGCTGAAATTTGACACTTTGGAAGAGAGGGTGCCTTGTGGAAGCCAAAGCACAATCAGTCTTCCCTGGACTAGTGGCACTAGTCTCCTGCAAACTGCAGGTAAAAATGCTCGCCGGATCCAAAGAATCGCTGGCCATTGGGCCCTCAGAGGGATCGTCCAAATTCAGGTGGTCCAGTGCATTGTGGAGTTGAAGTCTTGCCTGTCCCAAAGTTTCAGGCCGCTATGTTACTCCACTGGACCCAATGAAGTTCCAGAAGCAAGAACTTGTTGGTCACCAATCCAATAACCAGCCCCCACACTCAACGCTGCATGTACAGGGAACACCGAGCAACCATCATCTGACATCAGCAGCTGTGTATCTGATGTGTTTTTGCATTCTGATTCATGCAGCACTGTGTAAGCTGTGAAAACAGCACCACCCGCGGCTATCATTCAGCACCAAGAACCGGCAGAATAATTCTGCACTCAGATTCCACGGGTTAGGTAAAACTGATCTGACTGTTGTAGTCTGGTCCTGGGGCCTGCATTAACTTAACTCTGTAAGGGTTCCACGTAACTAACTCCTGGGCGTAGTGGGGCTACGTGGAGCATTGCGTAGTGTGGCCAAATCTACGCACACTCGCGCACTCCGCGTAGCCCCACTACGCGCCGCCCGCCTCCCACCCGCCCTCATTTTAAAATAAGTTAAAGTATTTTAAAAGTAAGAGAAAATGCCTTACCTGCGGTGCGGCGTCCCGGGGCTCTCTCTTCCTGGTTGACGGCAACTTCTTCTCACAAATGCGCATGCGCGGACGCTCGCGCATTTCTCGCGAGAAATGCGCATGTACGGGCGTCCGTGCATGCGCATTTGTGAGAAGAAGTTGCCGTCAACCAGGAAGAGGGAGCCCCGGGACGCCGCACCACAGGTAAGGCATTTTACTTACTTTAAAATTCTTATAATTTTCTTTAAATGAGGGCGGGCAGCTCTACTTCGCCGTGGCGTGTGCGTAGCGCCGCCTGCTATGCCTACTTCGTAAACCGCGAAGCAGGCAGCGCTACGTACACTCCGTGGGCGGAGCGGAGCACTACGCCCGGGCTTACACGTAACTCAACCTGCAAGTGACCGATTGTCACTAGTGGTTTTTGCTGTTGATCGCAATGTTATTTTGTCTATGTATTTCACTACACCGATTTAATGTTGCTTCAAAAATCTATAATTCCGGTTATATGTTTGCTATTATGCACATTTTGATGTCGAAATTAAGATAAAAATACACTCTACTTTTATAAATTGGTGTCGGAATTCTCTTGAGTTGTGTCAATTACTTATCATCCATTTTGGTACTCTGAAATGCTTCACACATGCTCCTCAAGTAAAGCCTGACTGCTCTTTGCCACTCTACTAGGACTGGGGTAAGGATTTATTACTGTGAATCCAAAGAGCATCTTTGGAGTATTGTTATAATAGCATATGGTAAGGCTACCCAGCCTTACCACATAATATCCCACTTTCCTACATCCATCTTTCCCCATTGTATGATGATATTTCTGCCCTGGAGAACTTGTTCCCTAGCTGATCAAAAAATAGTTCCCCCAACATGACCGCCGCTACCCAGCAAGAACTAGAAAATGGAGGCACTACAAAATCACTTCCTATTATTTATTTTCTGCAACCTGACCCACTAGCTTTCACAGGTAAGCTACTTGTATTCACCTATTGTATTCTATGTATTTTAAATGGTGTTATTCCTGAAGACTTGCTATAGCAGTCTTCTCCATTTTAATATCTTAACGCCTTGCTCTACAGGCGGCACGTTGACAAATCTTAGCGCGCTACCGTGATTTGCTCCAGCAGACCTCAAGGACAGGCATGTTAGCATTTCTGTTGCTCTTTCATATACAATTCACTGATCCGTTAGCATTTACTTTATTTTTCAAATAAACTCTGTTATTCACCTCTAGTGCTCAGAGATAATAAAGATAGTTATGATTTACTTTCAGTGCCCGATCCAAGATGGCGCGTTGTGGTTGTCCTCTCGCATGAGTGACAGCAAGAGTTGGGCTGTCGAGAAACCAGCTGAAACAGGACGTTTTCGGATGCTTTCTGCTCTCAGCTGCCGTTGTCTGCATGGATTGGTGTCAGTTGGTCTCTGTATATCAAGACTTCTAATTTTAAATCTTTGCAGCCTCTTATAAAACTATGGAAGAGGCAGTAGAGGAGGCGCCTAGACTCTCTAGTGGTGCACCTTTCCGTGGCTTCAATCCACCAGATGATTATAATGGCAGTGGTAGCTGCCTGCAAGGCCACTAAAGGGCCCTTTCTTACCCAAAGTTCACAGAATTTATGAACCCAATGATCCTGTAGCAGGCATTGAAGAGGAGAGGGAAGAAGGGTTGCTTCATTCAAAGAACTGATCTTTCTGATTTGTTGCGGCATTTGCAAGAGAATCTAAGCCTGCCTGCTCCAGAGCCATTGGAGGAGGAAGAGGAGTTTTGTTGCAGTACTTGTGGCCAGATCCAGGGTCTGTTGCTTTACTTTGAGCTATTATACAGGTCATTGAAATTTCCTAGATTTCTATCCAGAGAGTGCCCAGTAGTTAAAATCTCAGAATCATTTCCAGCTGTTGTTAAGGTTGATAATCTCATGGCATGTCTTTAATCTCACAGTATTGTGATTTCTGAGGATCCACTGCCCTCTGATCCTGTTGACAAGAAGGTGGAGAGCGCGGTGAAGCGATCCTGCATTGTTTCCAGTTTTGCAGTAAGAACAAACATCTATACAACGTACACGGTTCAACCAGTCCTGAAGGATTTTCAGACCGTTCATCCATCCTTAGCCTGATGGAGGAACTGGTCCGCTTTTTATCTGGTTTATCCTTCGATAACTTGTGTGCCTTCAGGGGCGACAATTTCTGCTCATCACCATCCCCGAATGCGGTCTTGGAAGGCTGATTCATAGCAAAAGTCAATATTGATGATATTGCTGTTTGATGGTTCCAGACTGTTCTGTCAGCAGTTGGAAGACATAGTAAACAAAACAGTTGAGAACAAGGAGCTGGTAACAAATTTAAAGTCTTTATCCAGAGGTAGAGGCTTTGGGTACCAAAGGGTCTTTTTTCCCGGCGGTTAAAGGGGGACACCACAGTCCTTTCGAGGAGAGTTCATGTCCAGGAGGCATGCAATCCTCAAAAATACCCATTCCAGCATTCTGTCGTCAACCTCAACATTTGAAATCCTCGAAAAGTATGACTATCAGCTGGAGCTTCAAGTGAAAGAACGTCTGCTTTTTCTCAAGGACTTTTGGGCACAGCCATTCCCAGATCTGTGGGCAGTAAAGGTGTGGCCGAGGGGTACGTCTGGAGTTCTTAGAGACCCCGGTCTCTTCTTGTTTCAAGACAACTCCTCTGACTAAAGATTTTTGGATGGGATTTAAAAATGTCTTCTAAAATCGGCAATTGTTCCAATTTCTCCCTATGAGCAAGACCACGGATAATATTCAATTATTTTCTTGGTGCAAAAACCATTAGAGAACTTACACCCAGTTCTAGATCTCGAAGGGCTCAACCGTTATCTAGAATACCTAACTACCAAAATGATAACTTTACAGAGCATATTCCCATAGCTAGAACAAGGGGATTATCTAGCATCTCTGGATATACTAGATGTATATCCTCAAATACCAATATTTCCTGCACACCAGAGGTTTCTAAGATTTTCGGTAGGAAATCATCATAAGTATTTCTGAGTCCTTCTTTTTGGTTTGACCTCTGCCACAAGAGTTTTCACAAAGCTCTTAGCTCTTCTGGAGGTTATTCTGTATAATCAAGGTATCCATTTATACCCATATCTTGTTGACTGATTAATCACTTCTTCTTTGTTTTTCCAAGGCAGAGAAGGATGTCAGAGAAGTATGCACTATTCTTTAGTAATATGGATTCCTCTTCAAGCTCTAAAAAACCCTCTTTCCTCCAGCTCAGACACTATGGTTCATCGGGCGCTATTTGGCACAAGTGGATGAGGTATTACTCTCTGCCAAGAGGAGGGGCAGACTGGTTCTTCATTTGTCAAAACTTCTGGACCAAATCTACAGCTCGGCAAGACTTTGGCTCGGGAGCCAGGAAGAGGTGGCTTCTGCTCTGGCCATTGTTCCCTGGAGCTGTCTCCACCTATATCCATTAGTTCATCACATCCTGAGTCATTAGAATTCTCTGCCACAGGATTATGAATGAGGTTTTGATTCCAATAACCATGCAAATGAAGTTGGTTTAGCAGTGGTGGCTTTTTGAAGCCAATCTATGTAAGGGGTACCAGTCAAATCACCCCTCCCCACTTGTCAATTCTACAGGTACCAGCACAAAGTGATAGGGGCTGTCCTAGGAACAACCAAAGCTTAGGGCAGATGGGCCATCCGGGAGCTCCATTAACTGTTCACCTTGAGGGAGCTGGTTGGGGTGAAAGCAGCTCTGTCATTTGTTTTCTTTCCCTAATCAGGGAACAACTTGTGTGTTTTCAGACAGACAACCAGGTGGTGAAAGGCTACTTGAATTGAAAGGGAGGAATGGTTTGCTCTCTCTTTTTTCTTTCCAGGCAGATATGTCTTTGGCCAGAACAGACTCTCCGCTCTCTAAGGGCAGTGTACCTCCGGGGAGGGAGAATGGGCCTGCCGACAAACTTAGCTGGAGTTTTCCCTCTTTGATCTCCCTTTGCCTCTCGCAGACAGTTTTTTAGGAGATATGTCGGAGGTTTGGTCTTCCATGGCTAGACTTCGTTGCCAAGGAAATGAATTCCCTTCTACCTCAGTTCTGCTCCCTGATCCCCCCTCGCCTGCAGGTTGGGCAATTGATGCATTTTCAGTAATATGGCCCCAGGGTCTCCTTTACTGCTTCCCACCATTTCCATTGATTCATCAGGTCTTGCAGAAGATGCAGAAGGATCAACCCAGAATTCTGCTGGTGGTTCTGGGGCAGTGAAGGAGGGCGTGGTTTTCCCTACTACTTCATTTGGCGAATTCCCCACCCAGTGTTTTTCATCTGCAGTAATCTTCCTTCTCCCAATGATTGCTCAGCCAGCAGAATTTGGGGTTTTGGCTGCTGGTTATGTGATTTTATTGGAGTTAGGCTGTTCTCCAGAAGTAGCTGAATGTATAAAACTGTTTAGCTGTCCTACTGCCTGTAATTCAAACACCCGCCATTGGAACAATTTTAAAAACTGGTGTTTTTCTAAGGGTTCACAGTGAACTCTTTGTGCACCAGTGGAAATCCTGGACTTTTTATGAGATGGCTTCATTTTGGGGATGGCTATTTCCACTATTAGGGCTCAATGGACAGAATTTTTTTTGAGAGGAATTGGTGTCTGGGATTACCCCTATGACATCCTGTTTGTTACGCAGTTTCTTTCTTCAGTGATCAGTAATTCACTCCCCTGATCCACTTTGGAATTTACGCTTGGTTCTTTACATGTTTTCTGCCCTTTGTTCACGCCACTTAATTCTGTTGTTTTGACATATCTTACAAAGAAGGTGGTATTTTTGGTGGAAATTTGTCCAGGAAGAAGAGTTAGTGAAATTAGGGCTCTGCTTTCTGTTTTTTTTTATTTGTTTCCTTCCTGATAAAGTGTTTCTTCCTCTTAGTCACTCTTTTTTCCCAAAATACCATCTCCTTTCCATTGCTCACAAGACATTATTCTCTCAGTGTTCCATTCTTCTGCCTCCACCACTGAGTAGAAAGCCTCATACTTTGGATGTCAACAAAGCTCTCTCTAATTAATTGGAAAGAACATCTTCTTCCCGGAAGGTTGACAACTTATGTGTAACCTTTGCAGCACCTAATAAAGATTTGCCCACTACTTTGACCACTATATCTTGGCAGATTAAGTCTATCACAATAAGGAGTTATGAACTTACAAACCCTTCTTTTCCTTTGCAGGGTAGTTCAACCTCCTTGACTTCCTTTAAGGAAGCCTCTTGAGAGATATTTGCTCTGCAGCTATCTGGTGGTCTCCACATACATTCCTTTCACATTATTGGGTGCATCTGGGTGAAAGATTTTCTACTGCTTTCGGTGGGATCATGTTTTGTCTTCTGTTTCACGAACATAATAATTTTTCTTGCAAAATGTTGTTTCATTAATATATAGAAGTTTTACTTTATTTAAAATATGGGTTCCCATGCATTGTATGGTGATTGTTTGAATACTTATAATACTGCAACTTGGAATATAATCAGTCAATTATATTGGATATTATCTCGCATGTGAGGACTGTATTGGGAAAGATGGATGAAAAGGTAAAGCCCCGGTTACTTACTGGTAATATTCATTACTATGAGTCCAAGTCTTACTCGATACAGTTCTGTATTGAAGTTTCATTGGTTATAATTATTTTTACCTTTCATGATAGCTGCTTGGATAAATAACATGACGTGATGTAGTGCCTCCCTTTTCTAGTGCTTGCTGGGTAGTGGTGGCCATTTTAGGGGAACAATTTTTTGGTCAACTATGGAACAGCTTCTGCAGGACGGAGATATCTCACATGTGAGGACTGTATCAGGAAAGACTTGAACTCACAGTAATGAAGATTACTTGTAACTATGTAGGGCATCACAGAGTCATTCCAATCTGATAAAGTTCAGCATTTGAAAACATATAACTTAAACAGCAGCAAGCAGGGCTGATCCTGGTCAGAAAGGAAAAAAACAGTTGAGGGTTTGTCATCAAGTTGCTCCACTGCTGAATTCGTAATCCTTAAACTGAACCAGAATCCTAATTTAGGTATGTCACTAAAAACTGTGCCATTCTTGAGCAAGCACTTTATCTACCGTCGCCTAACATGTTCAAATATGTATAATGAACCAAATATGTTAAGTACTCTCCCAGTTGTAGTTTACACACTTCCTCTCCATCACAAGTTTCTTTGATCTGTTCTCAATCAAAGTCCAAGGGCATATTATGCTTAATTAAGTTGCTGTCAGTAGTATGGTCTTATGTTGATGGCTTTCTGCGGGTGCCTGCCAGTTGAAGATTCCCATCATAGATCGGTACCTAGATCGCTCCATGGTTATATATTTGATGTTCTGATCTGTCGGTGGGACTGCAAGGTGTGATCTGCCCACTGTGAGGTTGATTGTTGGGTACCTACATAAGGGATCTTGTGCAGTGTATTAGGGTGATTTGAAGACAATATGAATTCATCGAGTGCTGTAAGCAGGTATAAGAAGTGAGGCCTGAAAACAATACCAAGAGCCTGGCAAGCTTTTAGACTAGTTGAATACCCTTTGGTTGGTGTTAGATCAGTGTTTTAAAATACACTAACTCATGTGTGAGATACTCTTGTTGCTACAAAATGCTCTGTGTAAAGCCTCTGTTGGTCCTTACTAATTAGTTTTGTAAATTATTGATTTGTCATCTTGCAGACATTTCACAATGGTCGATAGTTGCTTGGCATAAGACCCTCTTCAGACGTCCTTCGATCAGGATTGATGAAGCAGCTCAATGGATGGGCGGCACATCAAGTCCATCTTCGGTTGTGGTTTTAACAAGTATCAGAGTAACTTTTTAGTATCTCAGTCAAAACCCACTATCACCTCCAGCACCAAGGGCCTGATTTAGATCTCAGCAGACGAGTACTCTGTCACAACTGTGGCGGATATCCCTTATGCCGAAATATAAATCCCATTATATCCTATAGAGTTTATATTTCGGTGGACAGGATATCTGTCACCGTTGTGATGGAGTAACCCATCTGCCGAGATCTAAATCAGGCCCTATGTCTTGACCTCAGTTCTACACTTGGACAACCGTGGTAAACAATGGAATCCTCCATTGATACTGCTGAGGGACCACTACTCTTCCCCAGAACCCACAGCAAAGGCCTTACATTGGTGGCAGCAGTGGAATCCTTGGCAGAATCTCTGTGCTATATTATTTAACTAATATTCAGTTTTTCTTGAGGAGTGTTATTTTCTGGCGTTATGACATATAATAAAAAATTCATTCATAATACAATAAAAGTTTTTTAACATAGCATGAAAGTCAACTGGCATGATACAAGATATGTTGTGAAGAGATCCTTTTTCAAGCGTGGTGTTAAAAACTCTTGCATTATGAAGAGAGTAATAAGATTGAATACCCAGCAACCATGTAGGGTGCGGAATTAGGCGACACAAGTTACAGGTATTCCCTGACACTACTTGTATATTATTACTAAGAAATTGAGACACTCTCTGGCTATTGCATGATGTCCCTCATCTTTTTGCTCACTAGGTTAACACATACTCGCACTTGTCATTTGAGTACCAATGATTGCATTATCCAGGGGACATTTGTGGGTTGGAATAAAAAGATAATATAGTTAGTCCCAAAAAATTGACCACTCGGAGCTGCAAAACTCTTTTCAAGTGTATGGAGACTCTAGCCAACAGGCAGGGCTGGCCTTGGGCGAGCTGGCCCCAGGGCGCCAATATTCTGAGGGGCGCAGTAGGGAGCTGCCGGACTTGTCATGCAAACAGCTGATTGTCCATCCCACTTGGTCTCAATGGGATCCCGTTAAAGGCTTTGTAATCACCCTTTAAGGTACCTCTGCATAATTGTTAGCACCCCATCAACCCCTCTGCCCGCCTCCCATTTTCTTCACACTTCCTGCGCGCACTGCAATGACTCTCACCCCCACAACAAAATGTCTTTCCGCCCAGGGAGCTGTCCCGGTCAGTCCGATTTAGAGCCTGCCTTGCCAAATTGGAGACTGTTCTTCAAAAAATAGCCAATGAGTGAGACAGCCAATGAGTGAGACAGGTAGCATCTTGACCAGTACATTCCACGTCTTGTGGTGTGACAAATAAGGTACTAGAGCGGTATGAAGTTTTTGCAGCACCAGGCCCACCCCCGCTAATGCATTCTGGACCCAGCTTGCTGCTTTTTGAAAAGCTCTATTCGTGTTTACAGGAACCCCTCTCAAGAGGCTCCTTTTCCCAGTGCACACTGGGATTATCACATCCCTGCATCCGAAAAGCAAATGGACGGTATCCAGCCTCTCCTCACCCTCGGTTGCTGCGGGCTGACCTATTGCTCGCTGCTAAGGTGTTTGCCCTCCCTGAGTCATCGGTCGGCTCATGGGCTATTTTCCGCTCGCCTGGCGCCACTCTGGCCACGTTCGCAAACACTGCGCACGAGGAGTAAATGTGCCGGGCCTCACATGCCTGCGCACTTTCTATTACCGTAAGTAAACATAAACGTGCAGTGCGCAATCTGAAAATGTTATCTTTCCCCAGCAGGTTTACTGAAACCGCAGTCCATTTTCCAGGTTGGCTCTCGGGAGGCTGTGGAGCGTGAACGTGTAAGATTTCGCAACACCCGGATGTGACGCAGGTTCTGCTTCATGGATGTTTACCTCGTTTTCATATTCTTCGCACAGTGTCCCTGGCTAAAGCGTGGGTCGAGACTTTGGGATATAGTTGATAAGCGAGTTTGCAGGTATTTTGGCAATGATGTCCCCCATAAAGCTGTTCTATTCTAAATCATTAAAAGGCTAATATAAATATCTCCAGTCTGACCGTTTCCATATTGCAGGGAACATTTACAATCAAATTATTATAAAATACAGTGATATTGTGCTGCGTGATGAACTCTGCTGGAAGCCATGAGACTGCACACATAGGCTGAAGTAGTATTTCGAACAACGGCGAATGGGGGCGCCGCCAAAAAATATAGGGAGTTCTTGTGTCACGGTCCAGAGAATAATCATAGAACCTTGATTTCTTACAACCAAATGTGTGTGTATAGAAGAGTCTAAGGAGTGTCACCCTTTCTTCAGACTATGACATCTCAGAGCACAAACGCAGGATCCAACCTGGCAGTACAATGGTAGCACCTGGCTTCGGGCCGCCAGGTCTCCATGTATAGCGCAGGGACGGCACCCGAGGCTTCCAGGCGCTGGGTCTCGGTCATGAGGTGTGCCTCCGAGAGGGTGGCACAAAGAGACTCGTTCCACCACTGTCTCCTCATGAGTTGCCTGCTGCAGGTCAGGGCCCATCCGCTGGCTCCATCCATCCCAGCACACAAGGGGACTCCTTGGATTCCCTTTCAGAACTCCTCACGCTCTGCCCTCCGAACACTGCTTAAATGCAGACCTCTTTATCTCACTAGAGACCTCTGTGGAGACAGAACAGCTTGCACCACATGTGACCAAGACCCCCTCAATAATTCCTTATCTAGAGTATGGTGTGGGCAGAGGCAGCGGAACATGGTGCAGAGAATATGTGCCATTGGGGAAGCTGGATGGGGAAGTTCATAGGGGCCGGGAGGATAATTCTCCTTGAGGCTGTCTCCTCACATGAGGTATATTGAGATGGGGAGGGCGCAGAATGCCTTCTTACTCTATGAGAGCAGGAATGTGATGGTTGCGAATACCTTCTCTGGGAGTAGGTGTGTGCAGATATTGAATCCATCTAAATGATTGTCGAAAGGCAGTACAGCTTAAAACACAACTTTTCCCCCAAAAATGCCACAATGCTCTGAAATTGTAGCCAACTGTGCAGCTTGGGACCATACAGAGGAACGAGGTTGTTGTTAATTTGCAAGGCTGCGGAAATGGGAGATGACTTGGATTACATTTTCGCAAGCAGGGTTGAGTATGCTTTGTTTCTGATAAATCAAGGTCATACCTTCGTCCCACCTCCACCCACCTACAACGAAGGATCTCTTGCTCCAGTGTATCCAGGAGATCATCCGTTTGCCAGGTTTTTGTAAAGCGGGTGGAATCCGTACTGTGGAAGTAAATACACTAGTATGTAACCTGTCATTTGGGTGCTGTAAGACAATTATAAAGTCAGTTTTGTGAATTGGACTATGTGCTAGTATGCTGGAAAGCGGGGCTGTTGTTTTCATTCGACGAAGCAAGGCTACAGTTCATCAATTGACAGTACCCGAAATATCAGGACAATTTGCCTTTTTAGTGCATGTGGTTTGCTCTCAATGGCAAAATCGTATTTTGCTTTGAGTACTGAAAATCCATCTATCCTCTTGCTGGCAGATCACTGCTCTTTTTATAATTCCAGCAGCACAATAAATGGACATAGCATCCAGGAGTTCAGATAAAAAGGATCTTTGAATCATGCATTTCTGCAAAGTGGCTGTCGGGACCCTCCTCGGGGTGTTCTTTCTCTCTCCGTCTACTTGCTCTGGCAGTAAATATCAGTATTGTAATGATTACGGTATAGCAGAGAGATCTTTTTCTTATTACAGGTGAGTACTGATGTCACAACTGAAATGTAATGAAGGTAGACTCCAGCTTTAATACAGGGTTGCAAGCTTCCATGCATGACGTCTTAGAATGCTAACAAGGGGGTTCAGGCACACAGTGACCCATGAGATGAATGCTGAGTTGTTTATGCCTGTCACCTGAACCCCAAGCTAGCAGTAAAGGGAGATAATACTATGTCATTGTAGCACGTGATGATCCCTCCTCATTTCTGTTTAAGAGGATGGTCACCACCTCTAGGCACGTTGCTAGGACTATCGAACATGTTGATCACTAGCAGATCTGCCATGCAATTTTATGTTTCTGTTTGCTGCTGACGGTGCAGCAGGATATGGAGTTTCATCCTCTCAGTCACGGGATGACGCCAAGGAGACCTAAATCCGATGGGAGCTCTGCGCGGCATAAAATACGCTATGTATTTTTTTTTTTTAAGGTTTTTAATTTTTTTTTTTTATTTTATTAAATTTTCCAATTCATATTCAAACAAAAATACAATCACCTCATATTAACTAATATCATCCTGACATATATAAACATATATCTCAGCAGAGGTCTAGTTGCCATTTTTGCAATTTTCAATGGACTGGATGGGGAACAAAATATGACAATAAAAAACGATAATACCCCTATCGACCCCCAAAAAAAAAATACGCTATGTATTCTGTGTTAAGTTTCTAAATATTGGTCACATTTAATTTAATCATATAACAAAATGCCCCTCACCCGGACGACATATGTTCCAGCAAAACCAGTCAACAGCAATTATCTACTACAGCCACTGTTCATAAAGCAACTGTTTATTGCACATTTACCCCTTCACTGAGAACCGAGTATTTGTTTTATCAAATTTAACATTTTCTAGATCTTTTCTTCCCTCCTAAAAATTCTTAGGATCTGAAAAAGGGCAGTACTAGCAAATCACTTGGCAATCCGTCAACATACTGAAAGGTTGAAACCCCTATCAATGTACTGTATTACACAACATTATCAATAATTGCATCATTGATGTTAGCATAATGCACGGATGTTTTACTGGAACATTTTTTATTAATTAGTTTTAAACCATGAACTTTGCTACTGTAACTTTTTTCCTCTATAAGAAATTGTAAAGGTTTTAATTGACCAGACAATAAATTTATCGTATCCTATCATATAACAAAATGCCTCCACTTTTGCCAAACCTGAGAAGCTTTACTGTTGAATCAGTTTTGGTTATCTGTAATCTTGATAAGCAAAGACTTTATAATGAAACCATAAAATACACAGTACTGGTAGAATAAATTAGGAAGCACACACAAGGTGATGGAAGGCTGCTTGCAACAAGTTTAACCACTGGCAATAGCTCAGGTAGCACTCCAACCCACCATTCTTTTGCTCACCATGCCTCCTCAGTTTGGACCCAGCCATATACAAATCAGTCTTGACTCTCCTCCCCATGGGAGCAGTCCAGCCCGAACTGCTAAGCCAGGTACTCCCTAAACCAAGGACCGGTTTCACCCTCGTTATGGGCTCATCAGACGGGTACAGTTTGGTTCCAGTGACGCAGTGAGAATAAATTACAGGGCATGAGATTATAATAACTATATTCTGTCGCCAATATTTTAGATATTTTGAGACTCCAAGTTATTAATTATATTTCTTTATTAGTCTAATTATGCCTTTGGGACCCACTGTGCTTTTCCTTCTCAATTTGAATATTCCAGGTGATTTTGTCCTACTACAACTATTTTCGCCCTGCATTCCTCATACATTGACATCTCTCAGTTGCCACTCATATAGATCACTCCAGTTCTTCTGTGCCGCACACGTGTAAATCTTAGCTGTTCACCTAAGGTACTAATTATCAAAAGGTCCCTCTCTCACCCGCAGCCCTCCTTAATGAAGAAGGGTGTACGGTTTTTCGGGATCTGTTCTGAGGTCCCAGCAAACCATGGGCAACTTAATAAATGTTACCTCATGAGCTACTCTGCAAAAAAGCTTCTAACCAAGTTACCTGGGGAAAAAGTTACATACTAGGCTACCCGCTCTCGATCTCTTCAGGTGCCAATTTTGCGTTTGCTTCTATCCTCTACTTCTTCACCTCAGCATCAGCATTCCATTGATAACACCACATTAATTTGTTGCAATTTAAAGGTATACTAAATACTGGCTATGTTATTTCGTCTCCCAAAAAGGTTATTAGTAATATCCTGAATTTCCGTTGGTACTTTCCTTCCTTCCTTCCTTTTCCCGCTATTGGTTTTTCCCTTTAGAATGTTGATATGAGGCCCATGTCAGTAGATAAGGCATTTTGCAATTGGCTGACAAGATCTTGATGATGGTGCTATTGGCAATGAATTATTTTTTATAGCTTACCCAATGTTGCTTGCTTTCTCATTACAACACTAGCAAGGAGTCTTCTAGCAGTTCAGGAGGCACCATGGCCATGACCCCATCACCATTGTCACGTTCTCACAGAGTCTCACACACATCTTTACCGCGTGTGCATTATAGGATTGTAGACCGCCAACAGGAACATTTTATAGTGGCCCATGCTTTTGCGTTTCTTGCCTCAAGTAATCATTTGCGCTCACCTGCTGTGCTCCTGCCATTTCTTTTATTAGTCGTGTGGGCACTGAATACGCTAATGGTGATCATACTTAGGTACAGGTGACTTTTTGCAGTCTTGTGGCAGCATTGTTCTTTGATGATGATCACGTACTGGTAGCTCTTTGTGCTACTGATTTCGACTGTTGGCATTGCTCACTCTGTCAGCGTTCATACATAGGCCACATAACAGTTCTGTGGAAGATTATTTTGTCATGGTACCATGTTGAGTGACCAGAGATTTATGTGTTTTGTGCTGTGGGTTCTCCACTTCAGGCATCTTGCCCACAGGAAGGATTCTTTATTTGCCATTTTGTGGTTCCATGGAATCTATTGTAGTTGAGCAGCTGTGTTTGAGTACTGCGCTTGCGCAATTTATGATGACTTGTGTAGTTTGTGTCCTATGAGGCAGCTTCTTCCCTGTATGTTGGCGGGCAGAGCTTACACTGTCTGCCTCATCTCTTCAGTGGGCTTCCTGTTCCGGGTTTCTCCATTTGTCAACCTACAATGTGCATGTCTCTGGAATTCACTGAAGAAGACGTACATGCATATGTGGTCTACATCCTCTCAGCCCTGGTATCAGCCTGGTACATATGTATACAAGCCCTACAGGGCATGTCTACATATGTACTTTTGTACTTTTCCAACCTCACAGTGGGAAATTCTGTTCCTGTAGTACTGTGGAGAGAAACCAAGCTCTTGCTTTTTTCCCCATCAAGTTATTTCTCACAGCCTTTTATATTTGTCATTCGATTAATTACGCCATGGGAGCGTTTTTTTCAGTTGTTCCGGACCTCCTACTTCTCTCAATGATCTGGCGGAACTCTTTGCATTATGGAAGTAGTAGGTATAGTTGTTTGAGTCATACCTTAGTGCCATTGATGGGAAACATATTAACTCTTGTGTAAACAACACATTTTGCTTCACAATCTTGGTATAGAAGGCAGAAAGATCTTTGAAATTTTACCAGAGCTGACCTAGTAGAAGGAGATGAAGCAGATGCGCAATTGGATGATTTTTTAATGTTTCATAAATGGAAGGATAGTTTACAAAAATAATAATATGGTTTTAAATATAAGTTCTTTAAAAGGGGTAAAGTGAAAACTGAAAACGGAGAAAGTTATGTAGCAGTGAGAGGTTTATCAAACATGTTTGAATTTGACCCGTGAGACTGACTTTTCAGGGATCAATTAGTGAGGTGCACAAATATCCACATATTAAGAAAAATTGATAGCAATCCAGACCCAAAAGAAGCTATAGGCATTGCTAAGGGAGCTGAATACACAGAAGTCTCAGACTGAACAATTATGTGAAGTTAAAGAGAACAAGAAAAGTGAAGAATACGTTAAAGTGGAAGAATATTAGTGACTAAACCACATCAGAGCAGTGACATTATTAAAATCAACCATTGTGAGCAGTGGCCATTTAGCTAACAGTCCCAGCTAAGAAAGCAACCTGCGGTAAATGTGGCTAGAGGGCCAGATCATCTTGACAAGCGAGAGTCATAAATGCAAATTCTGTAGAATGTTTAGAAGATAAGGCCAAATAATTAGCATTCAAAGTAAATTAGGTCAACTTAAAGATCCTTACCATGACATTACACTGATAAAGTGATCAGGATGTTTGCAGACTCATGCTTGACTTTCACACTAATTGACTGTAATTTATTCACAAAGATATTTGGTAACAAAGATCCGATTCCATTGGAATGTGTGCCTAAGATGCTGATTGTATTTCGAGGGGAGATCCATCCTAGATTAAATTTACATTGCCAAGCACAGGCCTAATTTACTGGTCTGTTGGCACCAAAAGGACGTAGAATTAAAGTTGACCTCTATGAAAGTGATTCAGTGCTTTTATGTGAAATAGATTCAATTTAGGAGGAAGCAGACAAAGAGTTCTGTGAAGTGTTCCTGAAGAAATCAGGCTTCCTAACTATCAGCATTAAATTAGAAACAAGTCAGATGCTTGACCTGTAATACATAAGGAATGTCATATATTTCATTTTATGAAGAAACCCCCAAAAGCAGAGTTAAGTCAGCTAATTGATCAAGGTGTAATCAAACGCATTTAATATTCAAAGTGGTTAGCACCTATTGTGTAAGCGACCAAAGTTGGTAGAAAGATATCAGATTGTGAGTTGACGTGAGACATCTTTATTCAAGCATATGGATGGATCAACATCCCCTCCTTTGAATCCATGATATGCTATGTTTGGTGTGGAAGCTAGTTGCTTTGTTGTAATTGATTTTTATTCTGCCTACCACCAGGTTGAACTAGATCCTAATCCCGGCCTCTCTCATCCTTTACTACACCATCCAGCATGTACATTCGGGTTTGTCTCCATTGCAGTTGTCTTACAACAGATCCCGGAAGGCTTCAGAAATGTTTTGTCTTCCTTAAAGATAGTATCTTGATTTATAGTACATCAGAACAGAGTTACAGTTCTTGATCTGAGAGAAATGTTAATGCAGCTGGACTAACTATAAGAAAAGAAGAATGCCAAATTGGAGTTTGATTCTTCAATGTTCTTAGGCACACCATACCAAGGGAATAGTTCAAACTCAAGTGGCATCTAGTCGAAGATGCAAGAAAGACTCTTGCCCCAGCCAACAATGAAGAACTGAAAGCCTTCTTGGGTTAGGTGAATATTATTCTAAATACACCTAAAATATTGTAGGAAAGCAAAGACCATGCGTTTATTGTTGAAAAAAGTATGTGCAGTTTAAACAGACAGAAGTGGGAAGCTGTATTTGAATAGACGAAGAGTGCCATCTCAAAGACCTAGTTATTTGGAAATTTTGACATCAATATGCATACTATTTTAACTACAAGTGCCAGCACCAAAGTTCTGAGAGCCACTTTAATTGAGATTGTGGGAAGGAATAAGGGCACTGTGACTTTCACACCAGCATTCCAAAAGGATCTGAATGCAATTAGTCCTCAGTGAAGTGGGGGGTCCTTGCTTGTTAATGGACTGTCAGTCATTTTCATTTATTATGGGGCATTCTCCGTATGAGGCTCAGAAGCAGCCCGGGGTAGCGACGGACAGAGCGGAGCCTCATTCCCTGAGCTGACGTCAGGTGAGATGAGGTTGGTTCCTCGTGAATTACGGATGCCATCAGCATTTTGTAAATCCACGGAGGACCTATATATCAGGTCATATGGTTGTATTTGTTCCATTATTTTTGCCACTTTCAGTTATTTACTGTGCAGTAGCAATATTATACTGAGGCCCTGAGGAAGGCCTGGATTACATATAATCCACACGGCTGAAACATGTAGACCTTGTTTATACACCTATGCAGTTATTATGTCAAAACTGCATTCGCACTGTTTTTAATTTGGTTATCAGGAGATAACTAATAAACTTTCTTTTGTCTTGCTACCCAATTTTCATCTCACTTCACACACTTATGCACTGCGCCCATCCCTCACATTCATCACAAATCCTCACATCTGCTGGATCTTAGAAAGTCCTAGAAAAACTAGATTCTTTAGAGAACATCCGTGAGCTCCCCCCTCTTAGTGAGGAGGTTGTAGCCCTTGAATGCACCATGTTGCGAATCTGTCCTTTTTAAAGGATTTTCCTTTTTAAAGTTTACAGGTTAAAAGGTCTCTGCTTATGTTTAGGGTCAGTTTAGGCTTGTGGATATTTTCTTGTATTGAGAGTTACTTTTGGGGAATATATCCCTGCTTGGTCTCTAAATGTTCCCCTAGACTCCCTATTACTTGGTGTTTGTTTTATTCTTTTTGTTTTAAGAACTGATCACAACACTCTTACATATTCCTTGCCTTCAAAGGAAATTGAGTGCTCTAACTCGAGAATTACCAGTTGGCTTTTTGGTCTAGGGGTGTCTTACTTTTAGATTTCAATACTTACCAGGGACCCACAGCCCAGCAGCCTATTGAATGTCAGGAATGCCGTTTTATAAAGAAAAAGAAGAAGAAAAGAAGAGCATTGTGAATAGCTAGTGTTGACTGTTAATTTGGACTCAAAAAGAGCGAATGGGCTAAATGCATTAGGAAAGAAAGTGCAATGAAGGACGTTTAAGAGAGAATTTTGCATGCTTGGCTTAACAAGAGTGAAGACTTATTGGATGATGTGACTTTTTTCTGGGGTGTTGTTTGAGGATGGAGTTTGTAAAGGAAATAAGTTAATTACTTCTACAAAGCTAACTAAGAGGATCATTGATTTGGCTAGGGATCTAATTTAGGCAGTGCTCTTAGTAAAATAAAGATTCAGTCACAGTACTGGTGGCTGAATATAGACTCATTGGTTGAGCAGAAAGTTTAAACCTGTAGGAGCTGTGTTTTAAGACTAAAGTGATGAGAAGGTCGCCACTCTCCCCTGTTGCAGTTCCTGATAAATCATAGAATAAATTGGCTTTTTATAAAGCTGTTTTTTTAAAATCATATTAGATTCCACAGAAGATTCATCTTAGTCTTTGTCTATTACCACATATATTGGTTAGTAAAACAAAATAGGGAAGAATACTGAATACCACAGTAGACACTTTCCTCAATGAGGGAATTCCAGAAGTCCTTATTAGTGATAATGGGGTTCAGTTCATCTCTGAGTATATGAAATAATCTTTGAGTGAGATGCCTGTTAGTCCCCTCAGGACTGCACTGTACTGCCCTACGGCTAATGGTCTAGTTGACAGAGTGGACGACATGATTAAGTAGTGCCTTTAAATGGTGTGGATGATGGGAGTTCGGATTGAACAATCTCTTCAAGCCATACTGTGGTCCTAATGCATTACTCCCAACAGTATAACTGAAGTGTCTCTTTTATTTGTCTCAAAAGTAGACAACTAGGGACCAAAGTGGCTCATATCTGGTTGAAAGGTGGTGTGAGTAGTAAGATCATTTCCCATACTCATGATTACAAAAGCAAGTTTGCCCTCGTCCATGGGGTTTAGATTCCCCCGTGGTGTATATGAGATTTGGTCCAAAATAACATTACAGAGTTATGCAGCAGTAAGTATATTGCATTTTTCAAACCTAGAAGAATTGTCACAGTGAAGTTTAATGTGGATGATCTAGAACCTGAACAGATTAACCAAGTGTTGCAATTATGATGGTGACAATAGCCAACCAAGTCATTTCATTCCTGGACATGCCGCTGCTGGATATGATCACATTCGTAAAGGGTGTGGCATAACATTTGTGTTGTATGATAAAATGCTTGCCTTCATTAGGGAGGGAGATGTCTTTCAATTTGCATTTATATTTCATGAACTGCCCTTGTTATTTTGCCACAAACAAGGTTATTATTATTATTCGTGATATATTATGTCATGAGTTCCACTTGGTTCTTTCCTTCCTCCCTCCATTTTTCTGCTCTTGGTTCTTCCCCTTTAGAATGATGGTGTGAGATGTCATCTACATGAAGCTCTTTGGTTTTAAATTCACGAGCCAAGGAGAGAGACATGTCTAAATTCATAGGTATTGCATCATACCTGTAAATTACAAGCGGTAATTCATATGCATGAGGCCATTCCTTTCATTGTGGGTCTTGATACCACACGTTTTGCAACCCTTATCGTTTTTTTTATGATAATCAAAAATGATTTCATAAGTAAAAGCCTAGGATGAGTAACTGGTGTTTGTGAAGCAGCATATTTCAGACCAGCAGCTTTCAAAATGCCGCCAAAAAGAGATGTTATGCCCAATGGTATATATAAATCAGAGTATATTTCTGGTGTTCTTGCATGTCTTAGGATAAGTCTCCTATCCCGAGACTAACAGTCTCGATCAAATTTACTCTGCAGTTTTCCAGACTGAGGGGCTGATTTACATTTTGCTGCAACATAATGGTCCACCCACCCGATTTAATAGTGGGCGGACCAAGGGTTTGGCTATGGTGGTGACTACTCCATCATCGCCATAGCAAACCTCTCTGAAGGCACAGCGGAGTAAGGGTCCTCAGAGAAATGGTTACATGTCCACCTTCCCACTTTCGATGGGTGGATTTGTACTCATATTTTTTACCGTAAATTATGCCTCTTCCACCAAGGGAGATAACTCCCATGGCAAGGGGAACATTATTAGTTTTTTATTTTGAAAAAGAAAATCCCGTTTTGGGATTTTCTTTTTTAAAATAAAGTAATAAAACTGTTTGGTGCAGGGATGTGTCATGCTGATGCAACCCTGCACCAACCAGTGATGAGCATTGGCAGGAACTGCCATGATGGTGGTCCCAGCCAAAGCTTTATAAATGATCGCCAGCTTGGCAGTGGCACTAGCGCCTCTGTGGCCAACTCCACTGCGCAAAGCCTCAATGAATGCCTCTGTCATGAAGTCATTAGATTTGAAAAATCTTTTTGGATCTACAATACGAAACATGACATTCTAATCCACACTTGAGTGCCTTGCTAAAATGAACAAATCCAGGTGCTGCATCCGCAGGTCCCTCCCACACTGGGCCTGGTGGTCTGGGTGTGCTCACCCTGCCCCCATACGTGTCCTTTAAATTTTTTTAGGACCCAGTAACTGAGCTCCGGAGTCCTGTAATTAGGGCCTAGAACATTTTCTTGAGCCATGGATCCCTCTGAGGGTCCATGGAGCCAAACTGGCCGATGGTTAAAAATGCCCCCTCAAACGTGACAGAGGAAAAATAGAGAGAGCTTACATGGAGACAATGGAAACATTTGATGTGCCAAGTACTTATGATTAGGGGTGGGCGGAATTTGCGAAATTAACTTTCGCAAATTATCGCGAAAATGTTTAAAATTATCGCAAACAAGCGGAAATATCGCGAAGATGTGGAAGTTTTTTTCCGGCATGTTCGCGAGATTTTCTGCATGGTTGCGGGTCGCCAACTTACCCATGTGGTTGCTTGCGGGCGCGGCCATCTTGCTTTGAGTTGTCTCGCGGTGCATGATCGCGAGAAGAAAGACGTGATCGCGCGACGCATGACGTCACTGCGGGCGCGAACTGTCGCGAGACAGCGCAAATGGCTAAAAACAATACAACATCTCATGGAGAACACGACCGGATCAAGAAAACTTGTCGGCGAACGCAGGGATTCAGGTAAGGCGATCGCGCGCGCGCGAGAATGTATTATTTTACAGCGCGAACAAGAAACAAATTATCGCCAAGCTGCGGAAACCGGAATTTTTGACATTTTCGCGCTCTCCGCGGAACGCGAAAATGTCAAATTATCGCAATTTCCGCGAACGGAACGAAATTTTCGCCCAGGCCTACTTATGATTGCTCAGGAATCCACTTGTACTGGACTGTTGACATTACATTCTCTGTCAGGCTGTACTTGTACAGTTCTAGATTCTGTCCCAAATGTACCTAGGGCTTCAAGGCCAAGATACATTAATCCAAAATTGACCACAAGGACCGGAACTCTAGCATAAGCTACTGGCAAATATATTAGCATGGCCACGGTCACTAAGCCATAGGTTTACAGCATTCACAAGCACTATGCTAACTATGCAGACCATCATTTTTAGGTGCAATTAATTCTGTCTAGACGTACGGTTGCGTGTGTGCTTGTAAATTTAGATTATATTGTATGAATTTGTTTTTGACTGCTTAATTGTCTCAAAGTATTTGTAACCTTCAGCTGATATTTGTCTTGGTTTTAAACCGTAACTGGTTGGTGCCGATAGTAGTTTAACCGGGAAGCATCCTTTACAACGCAGTCATTAGATCGCACTACCTTTACAACGCAGTCATTACAACGCAACATCCTTTACGTCGCATGCCATTACAATGCAGCCATTACATTGCATGTCACTACAAAGAATGTAATTACAACGCATGTCACTACAACGCATACCATTACAACGCATACCATTACAACGCATTGTTTGTACCCCTACACTATCCAACACTTACCCTACTGTTGCACTCACTGGAGTGGGAATAGTAATTTTTACCCCTACACTATTCAACACTTACCTTATATGCAATGGTATGCGTTGTAATAGTATAATGCGTTGTTAATGTAGTTTCTAAAAATGCGTTGTTATGGCATGCGATGTAAAATCATGCATTGTAATGGATGTTGCAATGTAAAAACTGCATTGTAAAGGCATGCGTTGTGAATGTATGCGTTGTAACATCATACATTCAGTTTAACCTAGGTAGTGGTCAGGTGTCTTATACTTGAACACCTGACCGCGTGTCAATATATGCGATTTACTCCCTTTCTGCCCTACATGAATTGGTTTTCACTTGATTATTTTTTGACTTGATACTTGGTTAGTTATAGAAAAACAAAATGCAAAGAAATTTGCTGAGCTGGGAAGGGGTTGCAGTGGAAATACCAATGATCACTCGTTCAGCATCTTTTCTGCAGTTTTGGGACAGGGACATAGATGGGAAAGCTAGAAAAAAGTACATGACACCCTCGCTTGTATTTTTAATAGGGACGTAGCTTTCCATTGGCCATTGGGGATCCAGTGTACCTCAGTTATGGCTGTCGTTTATTACCCATCCAGGTGGCAGGGAGGCATGGGAAACCAGGACATGTTTTTTATGCCACAGACATGCTTTATGGGGGAAGTAGAATTGTGCTTAGAACAGACGCAGCTGGCACAGGTAAGAGCGGTGGGGCGGGGTGGAGGGGGAAGGACGTCGACAGACGATGGGATAGGTAAAATTAAATTAAAAAAAGAAAAAAAACACTAACCTTACGTTCACCACATCCCCGAGTTGCTATGCGGCCAGCGCAAGGTGAGTGGTTTTATTTTTTTAAAATTTTAATTTGACCGAATCCGTCGTCTGTCAACTTCCCCACACCGCTCTTACCTCTGCCAGCTGCCCCTGAGTTAGAACCTTCCATGAACCTATGCATACTTCCCCAGCTGTACCTCTTTACCAAGACACTTGATTTTCATTCCTCTATTTGGTAAGTTTTATATTTTCCTCCCCTTTAATGTCTTAAAAATCTGTTCTGGTGAGCGTTGGAAGACCGATTTTTTGAGCATGGAAATGTTTATGTCAATCTCTCTGCTGGCTCGTAGACATAGATTCAAACTATATTAAATACTTAGTCTAAAATAAAATAAAAATAACCTACAGGTTACACTTAACCAACACTAGCACCAATGCATGCACTTGTTAATACATGCCAACATCTTAGAAGAGGAAAGTGGGAGATTTAATAAACAATAATTAGGAGAATGTATTTCCCCAATTGACTTCTATTGAAGGAAGACAGCCAAAATAAAGCCATCTTTGGCTTCAAAAACAGGAGTCTCCCATATGAATAGGGTCTGTTGCACATACAAACGCACACATACTTGTGCAGATGCTGCATTTACCTACTCAGATTTCTTACTGGTACTGTAATATCCAGGTTGCAAATAAGCAGTTGCTATAGCGCAGGGGTCTCCAACGAGTAGTTTGGGAGCTACTAGTAGCTTGCCAGTACCTCAAAGTAGCTCTCTGAGGTGAAGTCAAGCCCAGTATCAATTTCAGAGTTGGTGTCTATTAAAGAAGGCAGCACTGATCATCTCAAGACCCTAAGAGTGACAGCCAGCCAAACTTATAACAGTAACTCATACTAACACTCAAACAGACAATGTGCCAGCTTATAGGACCTGCTACATGACACTCTGTATCCAATCTCAATATAATTAAGCCACAAGGAGATTGACCATGTTGCAGTCCCTCCTTTATCAGTCACAACATGTGTGTGAACAGTGCACCATCAAAAAAGTATGGCAGCAGTAGCCTGAACTGTAATCAGTGCTGACCCACCAAAGTGCGGGACTGCAGGAGTCGGAGTGAAAATGTGTCAGTTAGATGCATGATCATCTCAAGACCTGAGGAGAACAGGGTATTATCCAGACCAGAGAAAATTAAGAGATTCATCAACTTTATGTTTGTCCATAGTAAACACAATTGTTTCCTGAAACTATGCCTGGTACCAAGAACCGCCAAATATATATGCTAGGCCCATCATACGAGTGTTATATTTGGCATAATTGTGTCCATTCCTGACATAATAGTGTCAATGGCATAATTATGGCCATCCTTGACTATTTTACTATTTTTGGTCTTTTGGTATGCTGGCAGCCATCATAGACCTACTCTGAGCATGACTGGCCTATATGTACGTATTCCTGGCATATTAATGGTCATGACTGATATGTGGTCTTATTCCAGATCCTTCTGGTTTCCAGCCTTGGCACAACTGTGACCATAGTATAATGGTGGGCATTACTGGCATAATCCAGGCATCTGTGGTGCTATGGTGAGCATCCATTATGATATAATGGGGTAACCCACAGTTGTCCACGGACCCTGGTAACGATTGGTATAGGAAACAACGGTCCTAGACTTCTTTAAAGCTACAATTCAGCTATGAAAAACATTCATTAGTCAAAGGGCATCCGGTACATATAGTCACTATTTTACAGGTATAAAATTTGCTAGTAGCTCAGGAAGACTTTCCTTGAGCAGAAGTAGCTCTCACTACAGAAAAGGTTGGAGACCCCTGCTATAGTGGACACTCAACCTCCTGGTACAACATATTGGAAATGGGAGCCCATAATTGTATACATAATACACATCTATACATAGTATACATGTCTTTTTATACAACACACAGAAACCTTGAAGCCTGAATTGATTTGAATGGCTTTTAGAATGCTGTTTCCCCATATGCCTCATTGGCAGTTGCAACAAAACAGAAGTACTGACTGATCAGGGGGTAGAAAAAAATTAAAAGATCACTTACCTACCGCCGCTGCCTCTCCTCCATCCTCTTCTGTTCCTGACGACTTCTGGCAGCACACAGACTCCCCTAAGTCAATCACAATGCTTGTGTCATGCTGGCCTGGTTTGCCACTCATACAGTGCCTGGGAGCCTGGGACTCTTCTCCACCCGGCTGTGCAACCCAGCCGAGTGGAGAAATTTGGCATGCCGGTTTGGCTGTCCTAAGACGGGCGGCCAAACCATCATGCGCACTTATGGTGCCCACCACTCCTCCTCACTGCTCCGTGGCGACAGCCCAGCCCACCTCACCTTAAACTGGCTCAGTACTGAAAAATAAAGTGATAATAACATTACGTTATAATTACATTTTTCCTTTTTACACTGCTCAGCTAGCAGTGGGGTGACGGTCCTCCGTCTTAATGGAGGAGCCACCGCTGATATGCCTCCCGCCAGGAGTTACCATACACCAACCCTCATGATCAGGAGGGAGACTGCCGATTTCAAGGCTGGAGACCTGCCTCACGATTCCTGCATGCAGAAACGTGATGAGGCTTGCTAAATCATGATTAGGGCTCCCGTTTTTATGGTATTTATTTTTTTAACAATTCCGTCTGTATTTATCCATATTTATTTTTTGGCCATTTTATCTGTATTTATCCATATTTATTTTGTGTTTTGCGAATAAATGACGTTGTAAAACTGTACATTTCCATACTTTGATGTCTGTTGTGTTTTAGCTATTTAAGCTGCCAAATATTACATAACTATACATCCACTGGCAAATACTAGCATTATACCTCAAATGTATATTAACATATGCCCTTATTTAAAGAAATGTTATCTTGTTTGTAAATTTCCCATGCTGTCCATCTGCTCAGCTGTTGGGCTATAATTCATGAAAGACAGCACGGACAGTCACTTAAAAGCAGCACAATTTATCTGTATTTATCCACTTTTAAAAATAAATGCAGAGAGAAAACACATTGTTTTTTGTCTGTATTTATCTGTAAAAATCCGTTTAAATGGAAAACAGGGAGTATTAATCATGATGTCCTGGAAACAAGATAGCTTGAGCTGGAAAATATGTATCTCCTGAGTCAGAACGCTTTGCCCTTAATTCTTGGAGGGGGTAGGAGGGTTAGTGGGTGTGACAGGCCTTGACATTTAATTATTGGCAGTTTAATAACATGGCATGAGCAAAAGCTCTGTGTTTTGTATCGCCTATGTAAAACTGCCAAAAATTAAATGCTGATTGCCTGTCACTCTACATACCAATCGATCCGACTCAGACAGATTGCCTCTGCTTCAACCTAAGCGAATGGGGGAAATAAATTCTCCCGACTATTTTTTAAAAATCTCCCACTTGCCTGATCTAAAATGTTGGCATGTATGTGTTACTGCCTTAGCTACTGCCCTTCCATCCAGCCTTCAGTTATCCAACTCAGAGCCCACGGCATGACAGGGGTGGCGGCTTTGCCTGACTTCCTCTGGCACGATTGCGGTGACGTCGTCGCGTTGCATTCGCTTCCCAGAATTCATTAACCTAGAGGTCTGAAGTTATGGTCCTTACCTGCATGGGCTGGGCCTGGTTGGATCCATCGACAGTGACCTTCCCTCGCTTGCACATTTTATTTTATTCATTTACTGTAACGCATCTCTTTCTCAGCCTGATCTCTGAACTTCATTAAATTCAGTGATTCCCCTGAAACTGGTATTCTAATTAACCCGGCGCATGATTGATGTGTCCCTTACTCGACAATAGAGTTTTGTAATGTAGAATGCAGATAGAACACCACTTTTTCCAGGCTGAAAGGCTGTTACAGCATTTAGTGTCCTGTACAAAGACAGCACAGGCCATGTCTCTACAGGAATCTGAGCTTTTCATGATGACCCTGTACTTGTTGCTAGATGTAGCACTGCCTTACTTCCAGCTACCCCCGTACCCTCAAATGGCAAATATTTCAGAAAATCTGGTATGGCTGGGGATGGAGTCAGTCAAATGTAAGGAAGGGAGAGCTAGGGCTCCAGTAATTCCTATTAGCTCTGTGTGTGGAGGGAAACAGGGGGCCTCATTTACAAGCAGCACTTTTTTGACGTTCCAGTGGCGTAATGTGCCGCAGCATATTTATAAGGCCACGCAAAGCCACTTTATGTGGCTTTTCATGGCCTTGTAAATATGTGCTCCTTTCACGCCGAACACTGCATGAAAGGGGCGTTCCATGGGTGTTGCTGTAGGTGTTCCCACGCAACTTCCATGAAACTGAAGCATTCCCAGTTTTATGAGGAATCGTAAACCTGGGAATGCCCCAGATTCTAACGCCACCCCAGGGTTTTTTTCCCACTTTTTATGTGTGCTGCATTTGTGCAGCACACATAGAAAAAGGAAATCACCTCAATTGATTGCTTTTGTGCAGAAAGGGATCCCTTCCTGCACAAAATTAATGAGCCCCGCAACGCAGGCACCCTTGCACCAATGGCGCAAGGATGCCTGCGTTGGCATAAGGCAGCCCATTTTGCGCCAGCACAGGGGAAAAGTAGAAAAGTACAGGAATGCACCATATCTCATAGATACGGTGCATTCCTGCCCTTTTCATCTGACGCAGAGCAGCAAGATTCCTTGCGGCGCTGCCATGCACCAAATCCTCATAAATCAGGCTCAAAATGTTTACAGTCCTGAGATTTCTGTTCCAGGCATCCCACCCACCTCAGTGTAAGAGCACAGGGTCCTCACCAGAGTGGCAGCGGCTTAGCAAGTGTGCTAAGTGCCCTGGTGCAGGTCAGAAAAATGGCCTCCTTGACTGCTGGTTGGTGTAAAAGACAGAAATAATCAGGTGTCAGTGGATCCTCGGGACTCTGGCCTTGTGCTACTGCACCTGCTGCACTGTTAAAAAGCCATGCCTCTACAGCGTAGGATTCTAGGTGCCTACCGCAAGGACTTACTGTCTGGAGTCTTAACCGAGGCCTCCGCAGGTTTCATGAGTTCTGTTGCATGGCCATCAGCAGGCTCTGTGGGTCTTATCTTCGAACACAATACAACTTCCTCCCTCCTCAGAAGCAACAGCACCTTAAGAAATAAAGGAGGTTGTGAATGAATTAAAATCAGGATTTCTAAAGCGCTCAGCTACTCAGAAGAGTTGTGCGTATTAGCTTCAGCTCTAATTCCCACCAGGTATCAGTTTGGAAGAGGAAGTAAGACGTGCCCTAGGCCAGGTTTCCTTCTCGAAGCTACCGAAATTGTACACACTGGGCAGGCAGTGGCGGCTCCTCTTCTAAGGCGGAGGAGCAATGCCCCACTGCTTCAAAGCAGTGAAAGAAAGAACAATTAAAGTGATAATAATGTGAGCCTATTATCATTGTATTTGTTCCTGCTGCGCAGCTTTGCAGGGCGGGAGTGGCTGCTCTCTCTCAGAGCAGGGGAGGAGTGGTTTGCCCACTCCAAGTGCGCAATGTCTGTTTGGCCGGCCCTCTTGGGCCAGTCAAACACTCATGCGCACTTCACATGTTCTCCATGCAGGCTGTATTACAGCCTGTGTGGAGAACATGCCCAGGCCCCCATTCCCTGGCTGAGCACCAATCCACGGCACTCAGACCAATCACAGCGCTGGATTGCAGCATTGTGATTGGCTTATGGGAGGGAGCCTGGCTGCTTCCTGTTCCGGCCCCGAAGAGACATAGACAACAAGGGAGAGGGCGGGAGAGTGGTGAGGAGGTATGTTTTTTTCTTTTCTTTTTACATCCCGCCTCACCCCCGACCTGACTCACCAACCCTGATCCATGCCAGCCGCTACTGCGGACAGGCTCAGATTTTTTCTATAGTTGCACAAACAGAAACTCTCTCTGATATTATCACTCTCTTCCTACAGGATGCCATCATTTCTGACTCTCGATCGAGCCCTGATTTTTCTCATGGGTTCCACCTCCACCTTGAAGGAAGTGACCCGAATTGGGCCACCCTGGTCACTCTCGACCACCTCTCGGCCTTCCACAAAAAATGAAGAGCCAATGAAACAGTATAGAATACAAACCAAGTTATTTATTAGTAATTGCGCTCCAGCGGAGTCCAGTCAGACTAGCCTCCTTAGATGCTACTAAGGTGACTGACTTCAGAACAATTGGTAGAACATAATATGCATTTCCAACACCCCTAAAGCCCCGCTCAGACTGGAATTCTCCAGCTCTGGCACTGATAAACAAAGGAGGTACAGAAGGATGAGCTACCACCTGCAGAACAGGTACATGTTATCACATTTTCAAGGTTGTCTTGTTCAGGCTCAACGCTCTCTGGTGTGGGAGCAGGGCTACGGGAGAGGAAATGCATGCCAAGACAGTATAAGCTATTCATTAGTGCATTAGGATTCAACCTTGAATCCGATAAGAAGAAGTAACTCGAAGCAGCTTTTCGCTGAGGCAGACAGTTCATGAGACAGAAGCTTACTTTCAATCATAGAACAAAATGGCGGCTCAAGACAAAATAGTGCCGCAAATGCTGACTTAACTCTCACAATGCTAGAAGGAGTCGGCTAGACGCATTTGCAGTCCATCAACCTAAAACCTGCGATCTTTGCCTATTTTTTTCCCACTGTTATGTCCAGCAGACTACATGTCCCAGGGTGCTTCTCAAACTTCCCTTTGCTCTCTAGCTAGTGAGATACTAGGGATTTCTGGAAGACCATCCCCTCATTGGAGCTTCCTTCATTTCCTCTTCCTTGCTTCCTCCATGCCTCTCACTGGGCCTTTTTCTCCACCTTTCCTAACCATGTCCTCCAGGCACTTTGAGATAACATAAAATCCAAAATAATTTCTTTACACTCAACTGACATAGCAACTACACATTAACATATACACTATAACTTGCCTTTGTATTTTTGGGTTTGTAAAAGTCTGCAGTGTGTATTTTTGAGTATTAGGTTGCTGTGTGCTTCGCAGTGTGTCACAAAGTGAAGGGGTGCGCCGAGAGATTAATGAATTTTAACGCTCAAATTAGTAACTTATATTTCCCTATACTAATTCACCGCTTATCCTTTGAGTTCTGGAGTAGCGTGCTACTCGGCGAAGAGCGCCTCGTCAAGGATAGTAAGTGCTATATAAATACAATTACAATTGCAATTCTGTTGTGTAGAGAAGCGTATATGTAGGTGAATTCTCGTACCTGAGTGTGTGGCATGAGATAATTGGGGCAGAGAGCAGCAGTTTATCCTTGCAAAAATGCACATCCATAATAAAAATAGGCCAGCTCAATACCTGGGCTTGTAGGCCTTCATTATTATTTTTTTTATTATTTTTGCAATAGGCTGTTTTTATTATTATTATTTTTTTGCAAACACTTCCTTTTGATGGCAATATTTTTGTACTTTTTATTACTGTTATACTTTTAATTTTTATTGCTCATGCTTACAAAAATGAATTACATTTTAAAAATCATCAGCTTGCAAAGACCAGTGCTGTTGGCTTTGCCAGTACTTGTTTAAAGTAAAAGTTGAAAAGCAAAGATGGTGAAGTTAGGGACCAGGAGGTGTCCGGCGCTGTAGGTAGGTCCCTCTATGCGTTGGGTGAGGCCCAGGCTTTCAAGGTCGTTGATGAGCATTGTGTGAGTAGTTGCAGGACTATGTGATTGTTAGGGAGTGGGGTGTTGGGTGCTGATGATGCAGTCCATGCCTGTGTGGTGAGTTATGGGTAAGTGAATGGAAACTTGCAGGAACCACAGGAGAAGACTCCCTCATTATTGTGTGGTGAGGCGAGACAACAGCATAGGGAGTGGCGAAAAAAGTTGAGGGTGTTGGGGTCACACTGGGGCTGTGGGGGGAGGGGCAGAGGACTCGAATGGCCGTTTGCTCTTGCATGGTGCTGATCACACTGATTTTTCAGCTCATGGTACCAGCGCTACATTGCATCATGAGCAGCGTGACGTGCATATTTTCGCCCGTTGGTAGAACTCTGCGGAATCTCCTTGGAATTCTGCAGAGTAAACTTTACCGAGTTCCATCCACCCTTAATTTTGATCTTCGGGGAGACCACTTCACAGTGGGGCTCCACCCACTGGCAAATATAGTTAGAATCAATACACTGCCCCACCACCCACACCAAGAATCTTGGGATGGTCATTGACAGCAAAATCTACATGACTGCCCAAGTCAATGCAGTCACCACCTCATGTTTCCATTCACCTAAGATGCTGAGAAACATCTTCTAATGGCTCCCAATCAGCATCTGGAAAATTGTCGCACACACCCACTTGTCAAAGTCAAGCTTGACTACAGGAATAGCCTCTGTGCTGGGATCAACAAAAACTCACAGAGAGCTGCAGACCATTCCGAACTCTGGCCAGAATCACTCTCAACCTCACACACTGCACTCCCATCACCCACACTAGAAGAACCTACACTGGCCCCCCCATACACAAATGAGCATAATTCAAACTCATCATCCACCCTTTCAAGGCACTACATGAGACTGGCCCAGTTTAACTCAACAATCTTATCTGTTACAGACCACTCTGCTAGTCCAGACTCCTGCTTGCACACATTCCGTGCATTAAATGGAAAACCAAATCCGTGTTGACATGCCTTCTCCTACATTGCTCCTAAACATGGAACGACCTGCAGCTACACATAAGAATCTCATCCTTACTTCTTGAATTCAGTAAAACTGTAGACCTGACTTTTTGAGTAGTCCCACTTGGCCCCTAGGTTTGTCTAGACACACCTACTCATTGCCAGGATACCCTGTGCATTCTTCAGATCTGCATAGCATAGCATAGCATAACATAGGAGAGCCTAGCTGCATATCACTTCTGACAGAGAAACGATAGCAGCCTATTTATAGGGGAATTCTAGAGTACCTAAAATAATGCTCCTGTATTACTCTTTTACATACTCTTACAGCCTTTCCGAATTCGCCCCAAAACATCCAATTTCAGTAAATGGCAATGGACGTTTCAGCTGATTTAGAAAGGCTTTTTAGAGGACATCAAATAGTATTCTTGAAGTGCTCTTTTCCGTGCTCTTGTTTACCTTTCTGAACTGGACCTAACACATAAAAAATGGGAATATTTAGGCAAAATTAATTTGCAGTTGGTAGAAATAAAAAGGACTGTGCCTCTCTGCACTGTTACTAATGGGGATTTTGAGTTTCGAGGCCGATTCACAAAGTTATTTTGGATTACATATAGTAGAAGTCCTCTAGTACTTTATGAAATACTCTTACAAAACATCTAATTTTACTAATGGGGAGTGGGACATTTCGGGGGCCAACTCACGAAGGCATGTAAGATGACGTCAAAGAGAACCCCTGTAGTACTGCTTCGAATACTCATAAATGCTTTTTTTACTCAGCCCCTTTATTTTGGCGTGTAAGGGAAGCTTGCATTGGGTTTCTAGTAGGGGTGGGCGGAATTTGCGTAGTCGCACTACGCAAAGCTCCGCGAAACGGTAAAAAAATCTCCGCGAACAGGCAAAAGTTCAGCGAACACGCGGAATTACTTGTTCCGCCCGTTCGCGATGCTTTTTTCCTGCTCGCGAACGCTGTTTGCATGCTCGGGGAGAAATATCTCACGAACACACATTTTAAAAGCACGAACAAGCAAAAAATTCCACAAAACTGCGGATCGTGGAATTTTTGGCAATTCTGCGTTCTCCGCGGAACGCAAAATTACCCAAATTCTGCAAATTCCACGAGCGGAACGGAATTTACCACCCAGGCCTAGTTTCTAGACATACAGATGGGTGCCAGTCTTAACTAGATACTGTGGACAGCAAGAACAACTCTCTGATTTTAGGGTTGAATGGAACTTTCCTGCTCTCTGTGCTCTGTGCTCGGCTTGATAAAGAAGTACAAGAAGTTCATTAAACCACCTAGGCAGAAACGCCTAAACAGGAAGGTGTAAAAGTGTTGGATGAAATGTCTTTGGGTAATAGTGCTGTGAACTGTAAATGGGTTGCACTGTGGACACCAGGGCTACACTATCTCCTGAGTTCAGGTTCTAGCTTGTTAAAGCGAAGTGGAAAATAATGGTAGGGTGACACTTGGTGTGGGTGCAACTTGCATAACAGTTACTATTTGTAAAACTACTCACAATTTCACCTTACCTTTATATAAATAATCTGTTAACTTTTAGGCAAGTGTGGCCCATGGGTGTGTTCGAGTTTATTTGTAGGGACTCAATATAAATAGAAAATGTTAGCTCCTAGACAGTAGAACTACTTTTGATCAGAAAAGAGTGTGTATGCTCTAAGCTACAGCTGCAAGGGCAGGGCCTGGCTCCTGGCTGAATGGGAGAGTGCCTGGAAGATTTCAGAGTGCCTGTCGACGTGGTATTAGAGGAGCTACGGAAAAACTGAGGAGGTTATAGGCTAAAAAACATAAAAGCCCGAAATTTGAACCGGGATATCCACTGTCGCATGGGGCTATCAGATAACCAGATGAAGGATGACATGTGAATGTCTATCCAAGGCTATGGGTAACTCATCAGTTTTTCTGTAGGCCAGACAACATCTGATTCTCCTGTTTCTGCGGTCGCCCCTGCTATGCTAGTGACCGTGAAACTGATTGGTCAAGCAGCAATTGATCTATTTGAATGTTGCCTGTGCTCACCCATAATCCCACCTTGAGAAATAAACACATATCAGTGCTTAATTTGTGGCGTGGATGCAGGTGGTGGGCACTGCCACTCATTTTCAGGGACTTTTTTTCATCATTAAACGTTGACCCAAAGTAAAAGCGTGAGAAAGGCAGAAGAGGAAAGCGAAAGGTAGGAAAATAGTTACAAAGGCTTAGTGAACTAGAACCTGCAAGAAGGAGTTAAAGAGGCATAAAATATAGGGTGATGGAAGAAAGAGGCATGAGGTGGAATCAAGACTAGGCCACGTTGGTAATCAGCAAGCACAGCTTTCAGCAGGGCCATCACCCAGCTCCTAAGAAAAACTTTGAGCTACTGCACTTTTTTTATGGTCTGGGTTCACGGACCAATTGTCACCAGACAATTATGTGAACATCACCAGACTTTGGCTCCTCCCATATTTTCGGAGCCAGGAGCCCATGTATGATTGGGCAGAAGTAGTGTGCTTCCACAAAAAGTGCACACACTTCACACGGCTGTGATCCTTTTGTTTATTCAGTTGCCTGAGTTTGAACTTTCAGGCCCCCACATATGGCATTGTAATGCTATTAAAGTGTCTTAGTTAGCTAGATAATTTACAGTGTTTTTCTCTGGCAGCAGCACAGATGTGAAGAGGGCAGTCATTAGCCTACATGGATTTTTAGCTCTGGCTTGACAGTGCAACTGTCACTTGACCTTTTAACCTACACCAAAATTATTCAACAGTTCTTTGCTTCCACATAAATATATATTCATCCCATGCTATTTAATTGTAATGCTTCACATTACCATACCACATTCATTTAAAGCCAGATTTATTAACATTACCAATTATTATTTTCTGTGTGTTGTTTTGTTTACAAATTATGCAATGACAGAGGTCACCAACTCCCCCCATATATACTTGTAGCCAAAGATTGCAAAACTAGTCTCAGGAAAGCCACAATGCTGAAACATTTATATATAATTTAGTTTGTTGTTCTAAAGCCATTCCTCCTTCTCTACTCTGTATTTTGTATGTTTTTGGAGAAATCTGGGTTTATTTTAGCCATTTTGAGTAGGGTCATTTAGGGAGATGTGTGTTACCATATCAATTTTACATGGAAATAGAAATTAAGCATACTTACGGAGAAAGAATAGGGGCTATATATTGGAGGAATTCCGATTCAAAGCGAGAATTACAACTGTACAAAAGGCAAGTGATTTTTAACAAACAAATGCTCAAGGGAATGGAACTGCGTCAGTGCAGGCAGCATATTACATCACTCATGACATGGTCAGTGACATCACTGATGACGTCTCAAATGACATCACTGATGACATCATCCACAGAACCATTTGAGATGTCAGCATTGTTGTCATTTGAGATGTCATCAGTGATGTCATCAGCGATGTCATTGACCATGTTAAGAGTGAAGTAATATGTGAGGTCATAAGCAATAAATTGCAGGGGCATAGGTTATAGTTAGCTCAGATAACAATAACTGCTGAATTTATGTGGTTTTGTATGAGTGAAATCTGAGCCTGGCTATAACGCCCCTTTAACCTTTGTTTTTTCAGTGAATTTGTATGGTTTTGTAATTCTATTTTCTAACTATAGTGTCCTTGTATCCTCTGTTTTTTTTTCAGTGAATTTCTAAGGCTTTTTAAATTCTATTTCCTAACTATAAACTCTCTGTAACCTTTGCTTTTTTGTGAATTTCTATGTTTTTTTAATGTTATTTCCTAACTATAATGTCAATGTAACCTTTGGTTTTTTAAATGATTGTCTAAGGTTTTTTTTTTTTTTTTTGAAACCGTTTATTGCAATCTCAAATATATACAAGTATGGGCCTACAACCTTCCGGCCGGCCGCTAAAGTGACAAAAGCACATGACATACATACTAATAAGGCACTTGGCTTTGCATAGACGATAAAGCAGGAGGTATCAACAACGTGGGCCACATAACTCTGAACCCACAATACGGTTTCGTTTTCTACAACACAACAACATAAAACCACACCCGCAAGGCAACCCACGATCAAAAATGACGACATGTGCTCCTCAAGTGGGGAACCCCAACCATCTAAAGAAATCCAGAGGGGGGGAGGGAAACTGATCCAGGACTGGGAGAACAATGTGCCCAGGGCTGAGGGAGGGGGTCAACTATGGGGATGGAGCTGGTGACGCGGGAGGCAACAACGGCGGCTCGCAAATACCCCCGCGGTAAGCGTTCCAGGGGCCCCATATCTTCACCCATGCCCCAGGCTTACCCCGCGCCACATATACCACCTTTTCTCGGAACATGCACCAATCCATATGTTCTTTCCAAGCCGACACCGCCGGGGGCCTCTGAGATCCCCACAGCTGAGCAATGTCACGTTTAGCTATCATATATCCCAGAGTCACCCATCGCGTCTGCGGAACCGAGTAATCAGTCGGTTCCCACACATTCAGCAGGCATTTCCTCGCTTCAGGCAACAGCGCGACATGTGTAACCACTCGCAGGACCTCATGCACACCACGCCAGAATCGCTCCACCCTCGGACATTCCCACAGAATGTGTAAAAAAGTCGCCAAAGCACCACACCCACGCTTACACAATCCATCCTCGGCATAGCCCAGACGCTGAAGCCTTGGCCCCGTCATATACACCCGGTGGAGTATCTTAAGCTGGACGAAGCGAAGGCGAGCCGGGATGGCCACCTCCTTCGGAGAGGCCACCGCGGAAATCCAGTCCTCGTCGTCCAACTCCAGCCCATCGGCAACCCAAGCCTCGCGGAGGCCAGTCAGTAAGCCCGAGCGGTCATTTATCAATTTCTTATAAATGAGGGAGATCGTGCTGTCCGGAACGTGGCCATCTAGCACTCTATCCTCCAGGGGGGAGGACTCCGGGATGGAGGCCACGTCTGGGAAGACGGAACCCAGTGCGTGACGGACCTGCAGGTAGCGAAAGTATTCGCTGCCCTGCAGCTGAAACTCCGCCTGCAGCGTCTCGAATGTCTTGAATCCTCCCCTCGTCCAGAGATCTCCCACTGTACTGATGCCTATCATGTCCCACCTCTCGAAGCCCTTCGAGGTCCACAAAGAGCCAAGCCTCTCCGACGCATACAACGGTGACGCCCGGGTCAAACGGTCCTTCCATCCCATAGCTGCATTAGCCGCGTGCCATACTCGCACCATGACACGCGTGGGTCCCGTCAAGCGGGAATCGGGCACGCTAGTGTAGAGCGCTCGATTGTAGTCGCCACCGGGCAGGAGCATTTTGTCCATTTCAAATGCCGGGTTTAGGGCGGGCCCATAGAAGCCGTGATTAATTGCAGCTAACTGGGAGGCCCAGTAATACCGCTTAATATCCGGGAGGGCAATCCCTCCGTCGTACCACGGGAGCGTCAATTTTGCCAGGGCTATACGCGGCCTCCCGTCCCAAAACAGACGGCGCTGTAAGCTTTCCACCTCACGGAAGTAGCGCGCCGGGACCAAGTCCATAGTGTTCTGGAGAGCGTACAAAAAGCGCGGCAATGACATCATCTTGAACAATGCCGCCCGGCCGAGCGGCGAAAGCGGCAAGCGCCGCCAGCGCGCGACGTCCTCCTTCAAGCGCTGGAGGGGGGGAAGCAAGTTTCGCTCGTAGCGGGCCACCGGGTCCAGCGTGATATAGACCCCCAGGTATCGAAATCCCTGCGAGGCAATCTGGATCGGACAGCCCGAGGGAGGACAGGAGCCTCCCCGGAAAGCACATAGACACAGGATTTAGCCCAGTTGATGACAAGGCCAGAATTACGGCCAAAGGAGCGCAGAACATCGACCAGGACAATCAGTGATTTGCGCGGGGAGGCTAGGTACAAAAGGATATCGTCAGCGTAGAGGGACACGCGGTCCTCATACTCGGGGGTCCAACGGAGACCTCGGATAGAAGGGTGCCACCGCAGCCACTCCGCCAGGGGTTCCAGGGCCAATGCAAAAAGGAGCGGCGACAGGGGACAACCCTGTCGCGTGCCCCGTCCCAGCACGAATGGGGCCGAGACTCGACCATTCACCACCACCTGTGCCAATGGGTCCGAGTACAACAATTTGACCCAACTGATGAATCCCGGGCCAAATCCGAATTTCGCCAACATCGCCCAGATGTAGGGCCACTCGAGCGTGTCGAACGCCATGGTGGCGTCCAGGGACGCCAAGATGGCCGGCTCCCGCACGAACGGAACACGCGCGAGCACCCCGTGCAAGCGCCGCAGATTAAGGGCCGTATTGCGATGGGGAATGAAGCCGGACTGGTCTTGGTGGACCAAATCGCCCACCACGCCGACCAGCCGGTTAGCGAGCACCTTGGCGAGGATTTTAGGCTCCGCGTTTAAAAGCGAGATAGGCCGGTAGGATGTAACCCGGTCCCGCGGTCTGCCCTCCTTGTGGATAACCACGATGGTAGCCAGACGCTGGTCCGGCGGGAGGGAGCCCCACGAGTGAGCCGCAAGGAACATAGCGCGGAGGTGGGGTGCCAGTACGTCCGGTCGCAATTTATACAGCTCGATAGGAATGCCGTTCGGGCCCATGGCCTTGCCAGAAGCGACCGAGCGGATGGCGAGGGCAATTTCGTCCGAGGTGGGGGCGGCATCCATCAATTCCCTGTCCTCCATTGAGAGGGAGGGCAGCGCGATGTCACGCAGCAGGGCATGGGAATCCTCCTCCGGGCAGGGAGAAACCGGGGAATATACCTCGCGGAAATAATCCGCGAAGCAGGAGACAATGCCTTCCGGCTCAGTGACACGTACACCATCCATTCTTTCAATCAGCGGGACCACACGACTAGCTCTCTCCTTCTTATCCAACCACGCAATCAACTTACCAGCCTTATCACCCACATCATACAATCGCCCCTGTTGCTCTCTGCTGAGGCCCCTGGCCGCCTCCGTGACGAGGGACCTATAGGCCGCCTGCTTAAGGTGTAGAACGTGCAGCGCAGCGTCAGTCACCCCACTCCCCAGACCACCCTCCAGTTCAGTGATTTCGGCCTCCACTCGGGTCACCTCCTCCTGTGCGCGCCTCCGGGCATGGGAAATAAGGGAGAGGGCCTCCCCTCTAAGCACAGTCTTGAAAGCCTCCCACAGGGAAATGGCAGACGGGACAGACCCCACATTCTCCTCAAAGTACCGTTGCAAGGATTTGATCAAATCAGCACGAATAGTGGGGTCGCGCAGGTACCAGGCATTGATTGGAGCTACCCTGCCCTCCCCCCTCGGGAAGACATCAAAGTGCAACAGGAGTGGGGAATGATCTGAAATACCCCGCGCCAGGTGGCGCACCTCCCCCACTCTCCCGGCATAGGCCGCAGGAACAAGGACATAATCAAGCCGCGAAAGGCTACCATGGGCCCCCGAATGGAAGGTGTACTGCAGCTGAGCGGGATGCTTTAGACGCCAGCAGTCCACCAATCCCAGCGTGTCCAAAAGGCCAGACAGCCACGCTTGTGCCCGGGGGAGGTCCCTAGGGGGATAACGATCCAGAGTCCCAGAAGCCACCGCATTGAAGTCCCCCCCAACCACCAGAAGCCCCCCCGGAAGGTCAAGCAGGAGGCGTCCCAGGTCCGCAAAGGTGGTGGACTGTAACCCCGGTGGGACGTACACTGAGACAAAGACGACTACCTTGCCCTCCATTCTCCCCACCAAGACAGTGTAGCGTCCCCTCTCATCATGGCGCACCTCGTCTATTTCTAGCGGGAGCGAGGTCTTGACCATAATGCCCACCCCTCGCGAGCCCGATGTGAAGCCCGAGTGGGCCACCAAACGATAACCACGTCTATTCATGGCACAATAGGAGTTACCAATGAGGTGTGTCTCTTGCAAAAAGACCACATCAGGCGAAATCCGTTTCAGATATTGCAGGACCACACCCCGCTTAATCCTATCACCCAGTCCGTTAACGTTCCAGGACAGCAAAGTCAGGTCCCTACCCCCCATCACATACAGAAGCCATCAATTGTCCCCCCGAGAGCATCTCAAAAAAACCAATACAATAAAGGGTTTGCCTTGCGGTAGAAACGAACCACACCCCACCCCAACCCACCCATCCCAACAGAACTCCCCCCACCCTGCACCCCTGCATGAGCCCAAACAGCCCCCCCAAAGTGCAGTGTGCCTGTCGCCCCATGGAAAGAAAACTAACTAGTCCCCCAGAGGAGGAGGGAGATCCCCCAAGAGACCCCACACGACCTCCGCAGGAGGGGAACTTACCCTAACAGTCAATGGTGACAATAACACAGTCCAGAGCAAGGCCTACCATTAGTCCCTCAGTCCTGATCCGGCGGGCCCTATCCACCAACCGCTCCCCCCCCACCTCCCCGGCCCCGATCTCCGGGCAGATTGTCCAGCCAGTCCCCGGCCGCCTCGGGACGATCAAAAAAGTGCGTGCGGCCATCCACCTCCACCCTCAGCTTAGCCGGAAAAAGCATCGCATATTTGATATTCAGGTCCCGTAGGCGACGTTTGACACCGAGAAAACTCAGTCGCTGCTTTTGGACCGCCGGAGTAAAGTCAGGATAGAAATTGATATCCATATTGTCAAGTCTGACCGGCCCTTGTAGCCTGGAGGTCTGCAGGATAGCGTCCCTGTCCCGAAAATTGAAAATCCGGGCGATGAGAGGCCTCGGAGGGGCTCCGACCTTAGGCCTACCCCCGGGGACCCTGTGGGCACGTTCCACTGCAAAAAATTTACTCAGCCCCCGAGGCTGGAGATGGGTGAGGACCAATTCCTCCAAGAACAGATCCGCTGCCTCTGCCTCGCGTCCCTCCGGCACCCCGATAATGCGGACATTATTCCTCCGGGCCCGACCCTCGGAATCCTCCAGTCGACGATGCATCAGGGCGCTCGCCTGGCCAAGCCTGCGCACCTCCTGTTGGAGGGCCGCCACGTCGGATGTGAGGCCCGAAGTAGAGTGGGCCAAAGAATCGACCCGGTCATTTGTTTTGGAGAGATCGGCTCTCACGAGGCCCACGTCCACGAGGACCGAGTCGATCTTCTGCGCCAGAGTGTCAAAGCGCTGGTCCACCGAGGCCTTCATCTCGGCGATGGCGCCCATGACATCTCGGAGGGTCAGGTCCGTGGGCAGAGCAGGAGCGTCAGTCGGGCCCGTAGGGGATCTACGCAGCGCCTCTGGAGATCCCTTCTGGAGGGTGTAGCGGTCCATATTGTTGGATAGATGGGCCGCGCCACGACGGGTCGACTTCACCTTAGCCCGGTCGCCATCTTGTTTTGTGGCCATGGTCGCGGTCCCAAATCGAGCCAATCTCCTCAAAAAGGGGGTAGACAATCCCGTTCAAGGGCTCCGGGGGGGGGGCGACCACCGCTCCGCAGGACGGACCGCAGCCGGCGGGCCGGCAGGGCACCCCAACAAGGCCACACCACCGCACACCGCCTCGCGACCCTACCTCGCCTGGCAGCAAGGAGGGCGCAAAAGCGAAAGTGAAAGTGCGGGGTGCGCGAGTCGCCCAGCCTTGCCCGCCGCTGTTATTCACTTTGTCGCCGGATCGCCCCACAACTCCAGTACCGGGGGCCGGCGTGGAGAAGGCCGCAAACCTTAATCGGTGCTCCCGCCGGTGTCCGAGGTCCGAATTGAAAACGGAAAACGGGCGTCACCTCAGCTCGGGTTCAGAAACACAGTCCCCTCATCTAGGACAGGATTCGGTCAGGATTTATGCAGGAGGTCGCGGAGGTCCTCGGGAGCCTCGCACCTACGTGGCCATCTTGGGTGCGCGCTAGGCTCCTCCTCCGTCTAAGGTTTTTTAAATGTTATTTCCTAAATGTAACCATTAACCTTTGACCGTGAGTGTGTGAGTGAGTGCATGAGTGTCTCAGTAAGTCTGTGAGTGAGAGTATGAGTCTCTGGATCTGTGAGAGGATGTGAGATTGTCTGATTGGATCTGTCAGTGGGTGTGTGCATGCCTGAGTATGTCTGTGGGTGGGTGCGTGAGTCTCTGAGTGGGTCTGTGAGAGGGTGCATGAGTGTCTGAGTGGGTCTGTGACTGGGTGCGTAAGTGTCTAAGTGGGTGTGTGAGTGGTTGCATGAGTCTCTGAGCGGAACTGTGAGTGGGTGAATGAGTGACTGAGTAGGTCAGTGAGTGGGTGTGTAAGTGTAAGTGTATGAGTGGGTCTGCGAGTGGGTGCATGAGTCTCTGAATGGTCTGTGAATGTATTTTTTTAAAACATTTTGCGGCAATATTTGCAAATATGTCTCAACGTTAGACAAGGCTGCGTTAACGGTCGCGTGATTTTACTATCCTGTTCCTTTCCCTTATCAGCACTATCCAAAAGGTAACCTGGTCCTGAAGATGACCCTAACATATGACAGATCGAAACGCCGTTTGCTTTCCAGCGCAACTCTTGGCGCTAAGCTCTGGTTCACAAAAATGCTATACCCTCTGTAAATCTTTGTAAAAATCTATCTGTGAACCTCAAGTACTTTGTAAATGCTATCACCATTGTTAACTTTGCACTGTTTATCATTGTGTCACTTGTCACTTGCGCCGTCTACCCTGTGTGTCACGAGCACTTATGTGCACAAAGTTTTGTCGGGTTACTCCCACATTCACTGTCAATAGTGTTGATACTTGTGTTTTCACTCTATTTGTTCTAAATATAATGTGCCTTTGGCACAACTTATAACTCCTGGTAAAGGCAGTAGCCTTTCACCACTATGAGGGTAGCGCTTTTGGGCACCCCTCCTTGTCCAAAAAGACCGCCGTCCCTGTGACTGGCCTATTTCACAGCGTAATGCATGATCCATATTTGCCCATGACAACTAAAATCAGCATTAGGGACCAATACATCATTGCAGTTTGGGCCCTCAGGGTGAGGTGCACATCCATCACCATACAAGGGACTTTTCCATCCCAACAATCACCATTTCATAGCAAAAATTAACTTAGTAAATTTTTGTTTCTTTAAAGTTTTTTTATCACTGAAAGTGATAAAGCGAGAGTGAAAGAGAGTGAAAGAGAGATAGAGCACTGCTCTATGTCTTGTGGTTCTGTAGAAACATCAATAATTATGGAACACAGCACTTACAGATTTAGTACACAACTAGTAAGTTACACCACAACACCTATGGAGGCCAGACATCTAAGGTCTTAAAAATGGCATCTATGGAGTTACCCCCAGACACATATTTAGTAATCCCTCAACACCTAAAAAGATATCTCAAGTTAGGACAAATGGGAAGGTAAACTGGGACACCAAAGAAGAAGCATATCAATGGCATTATCCCAAGGAATTTAAACAAAGACACATATGGAGTTGTATTTGGCTTCCTAAGGGGTTCACCTGGATACCTAGAGAATAATCTTGGGACATCCAACGAATTAAACTGGAACTGCTCAGTAGGTATCTGAGGACACCAGGGCACCTATATAACTAAACCCCACTTCTTAAACAAGGACACATATAGAGTTATGTCCGGCAGTTAAACCAGGGCACCTAGAGAGCTACTTTGGGAGACAGACTATCATAACACCTATAGAGTTATCTCAATTTGTCCTACTGGGTGAAACCAGAGTGCCTAATGACATTTCAAAGGAAACCTATGGAGGTTTTGTCAGGATACATTTGGAGTTTTCGTAGAAAGAAGCTACAGTACAGATTAAAGACCCAGCCATGTACAGTTGATTACTGGTTTGCTGTGTATACAGGTGAGTCTGTTTTCAGATATGCCATATCTGTAGCCCAATCGGACAATTTCCCACCAGGCTGCTGTAGAGTGACCAGATTCTGAGAAGGTAAAACCGGGACAGGTCAGACATAAAAGTAGGACTGAAGCCTTTTGTGTTACTTTTATGTCTGGCCTGCCCCGAAGTTTTTGCATAGTCTCGTAAATGTGTGTATATATATATATATATATCTGGATCCTGTAACACTTAGGTTGTGGGCGGTAGCCTGCTTCTTTTGGGTAGTGGGTTCGTTGGCGGAATCAACCTGCTTCCGCAATGAAATTTCAGAAAACAGCTATTCCAAACCTCCTGTCCGGCGAGAGGAAAGCACACGAACCCTCAGAAATGGTGGCAGAGATTTTTTATTTTTCCAAAGACCTCATACGTGACGCGTTTCGAGCAACAAGTGCCCTTGATCTCACGTTAACACAAACGCTGAGGCTGTTTTTTTCTTTTTTAAAGATGCAGTGCTACACCCGATCACATGTGATGGAAATAGAAAACATACTTTTTACTTTTTTTTCCAATCTGAAAGTTCTTAAAAAGTGAAACAGGGTACATCACCATTACATATTTGTTTAGCGCTGATAAAACATGCGGATAATAAAACATGAGCCATAATGACTTAATCATTTAGATAAAATTATTTGTGTTTTAAAATTGAGTTTGAATTAACTGAGTGCAAATCAACATACATTTTGACTATCAAACTTGTAATGCTATCACTTTTAGTGGTGTTACCATAAATGGTTTGGACTTGATACCTTAAAGGTAACTGACCCAGTATATCTTCATTATGTGTATAAATACACTATGACCAATTTAAAACACAACAAAACCAATCCCATTTGTCATATATCCTTAGTCTTTGGCTGATTGCAGATATCCATGCTAACAACGATAACAATAAGCTTGTCTTATTTTTACTGTGATGTTATTTCAACCCTCATTTCTTACTACTGGTACCTGATATTGATATTGATATTGCGTTAAGTGGGCGTGCACGCCACGAATGGCGTAAAGTAACTTAGCATTTAAAAAACCGTACAAATTCACTGAAAAAACCATAGGTTTCACACACGTTATAGTTAGGAATTAGCATTTAAAAAACCTTGCAAATTCACTGAAAAAACCATAGGTTTCAGACATGTTATAGTTAGCGGAAATTTTACTGATAAAAAACCAATGAAATTCCCCCGTTATAGTTAGTGCAGGCAACTATAACTCACGCGACCGCAATCTTCTGCTGATGACATATGTGTCTTTATGAAAAAAAAATATTTCTAATATATGTATAGCTAAAAATTTATGGAAGAAGACATGGGCAAATAAGTGTCTAAATACAGTATTAGCATCAGCAGAAGATTGCGGTCGCGTGAGTTATAGTTGCCTGCACTAACTATAACGGGGGAATTTCATTGGTTTTTTATCAGTAAAATTTCCGCTAACTATAACATGTCTGAAACCTATGGTTTTTTCAGTGAATATATATATATATACACACACACACACACACACACACACACACACACACACACACACACACACACAGCGCATGCATTTACTAGGCTACATTTATATAACATTAACTGTGGCAGAAACTCCACACACTGATCCCTTCACCCCCACTGTGTCTTCCGCCTGCTACGAGCATGGAACTGACCTTCTCTTGTGCAGTCTCAAAGAAATAGATAACAACTTTGGACAGAGTGCCCCTCTCCCTTAGTATGAAGGTGTGGCATTTAGGATCAGGGACCACCATGGCCCGGACACTTCCCCGGTTTCCTGATGCCTCACCTCTTGAGATGGGGCAGGAGGCAACAGGAAGTGGGGCGATCGCGGGAGTTTCACGTCACTTCTGCTCGCTGCCACCGCGATGGCCAGGGAAGATATAAAGGTTACCTGCCCCATGGCCTCTGCCTTTCTTTTGGACCTGTGCATTGTGGTGGCAGCGGACGAACCAGTGGCGATTTTCTCTGAAGATTCCGCGTTTTAAGCATATTTACAGCGTGGCAGCTTTAACGCACTGTGCAATGAACATTTGAACAGTATGCACCTTGAAATTATGGCATTAATTATCGTGACAGTGATGTTTGAAATAACGCAATTAAGCATAAATTGAAGATTGCACCATGTCACGTTTTGAAATCATCACTACGGTGCATCCTGGGGCCTGTAGGACTGTGTGACAGGCCATGTGACCACTGGGATATAATCACACTCACCTGTGAACAAGGCAAATAGCTGAAACATGTAAGGACCAATGAGTGTTTGGCTGCTGCTGCGCTTGACGAATAAAAGGTCAGCTTAAATGGAAGACGGAGTTGGTCTCTGATTGTTGTTGGTTTGAAAATGACAGGATTCTCCGTTCCTGTGTGCAGAGACCGCCCTGCAGGGTCGGGGCCCCACGGTAAAATGGAGCTTTTCAGAAACATTTGATGGAGGGGGCATGACCCGCTCAATTAACGTGCCAACCAGTGGATTTCCAAGGTAATTTTGGCAATGTTAAAGAGAAAGGGAGATGAGAGAGTTCACACTCTCTCTGAAGATTCCGCGTTTTAAGCATATTTACAGCGTGGCAGCTTTAACGCACAGTGCAATGAACATTTGAACAGTATGCACCTTGAAATTATGGCATTAATTATCGTTACAGTGATGTTTGAAATAACGCAATTAAGCATAAATTGAAGATTGCACCATGTCACGTTTTGAAATCATCACTACGGTGCATCCTGGGGCCTGTAGGACTGTGTGACAGGCCATGTGACCACTGGGATATAATCACACTCACCTGTGAACAAGGCAAATAGCTGAAACATGTAAGGACCAATGAGTGTTTGGCTGCTGCTGCGCTTGACGAATAAAAGGTCAGCTTAAATGGAAGACGGAGTTGGTCTCTGATTGTTGTTGGTTTGAAAATGACAGGATTCTCCGTTCCTGTGTGCAGAGACCGCCCTGCAGGGTCGGGGGCCCCCGGTAAAATGGAGCTTTTCAGAAACATATATATATATATATATATATATATATATACACACACACACACAGCGCATGCATTTACTAGGCTACATTTATATAACATTAACTGTGGCAGAAACTCCACACACTGATCCCTTCACCCCCACTGTGTCTTCCGCCTGCTACGAGCATGGAACTGACCTTCTCTTGTGCAGTCTCAAAGAAATAGATAACAACTTTGGACAGAGTGCCCCTCTCCCTTAGTATGAAGGTGTGGCATTTAGGATCAGGGACCACCATGGCCCGGACACTTCCCCGGTTTCCTGATGCCTCACCTCTTGAGATGGGGCAGGAGGCAACAGGAAGTGGGGCGATCGCGGGAGTTTCACGTCACTTCTGCTCGCTGCCACCGCGATGGCCAGGGAAAATATAAAGGTTACCTGCCCCATGGCCTCTGCCTTTCTTTTGGGCCTGTGCATTGTGGTGGCAGCGGACGAACCAGTGGCGATTTTCACCTTCTTCCAGTGAGGATATTTGGAGCTTGATGCATGGGTGTCACAACTTCGGCCTCCTGGCGGCAATTTGCCAGGCAAATTCAGCCCCTGCAGGAGTGGGCACCCACCACCCAGAACCAGGGTCGGATTGGTAAGGCAGGCACTCATGCAGTGGCCGAGGGGGCGTTATCCGAATTCCAGCTGTGGGCTGCTTTTTTGGGTGGCCAGGGGGCCAGATTTGGGCCGTGTCTGTGTTGTTTGGTTGCAGCCAGTGGCCCAGTGGGTGCCTGAGTGGCCTTTCTGGAGGCAGATAGGCGTCCATTCCCTTTTATCAACGGGCAGAGGTGTCACTCCCTTTCTCTCGCTGGGCCGTCCCATTAATGTGTGCATTTTGAGACAGGGCTGGGGGCCTGAGCAAAGGGTGGCCTCACTTGTTTTCAGGTGTGTTTCACCAGTGGGAACTAATCTGTGCATTTTTTTGTTTTATCTAAGTACAGTTAAGAAAATATGCCTTTGTCAGAGACTCCACTTCTTTTTATAAAACTTTGCCAAAGCAGTGTTTTGCAGAAAGTCAATATGCAAATGTGGGCCACTTTTTTTTAGCGTGCCTGGGCCGAGTTTTTAATCCCAACCAACCCTGCCCGGAGCAGTGGGCCTCGTGCTTTTTTGTCCTCCTCTCACCTTCATAACTCCCCCAATGACGCATATTCTCCAAATCGGGTGTCCAAGGCACGGGCTCCATTTATAGCATTACCACCACCCCCAGGCATTTTGTCGGCTGGAGGCCCGAGGTGCCTGCTCCATTATTGAGGCCTGGGCTCCATTTGTGCAGCTGACCACTTACTTTCCCGTTGGCTATTGCATCAGCACGGTTAAACGCTCTCTTTTACTGGCTACCACAGTTGGAGGGCTACCACATCAGCAATGATCTTAGCCACGCATCGTTGTCTGCCCTACTCCAGTTTCCTGGCCAGGCATGGCTGATCAGTGTTTTTTGGTCCACTGTGCTTGCTTTTCAAAATTTGAATATGGTCAGGGACTACCGAATTTCCCCCTCCCCCCCCCCCGGGCATAAACACATTTGTAATGAGGGACATGAGAGGTAATGACTTTTGGAGGCGGGGGTCGAACAACCCCCGGCCGTATTTAATAAAATATGAAAACAAATCAAAAGTTTCAAGAAATAAACATTATTTACACAATTTTTACGCAGAAACATAACACGACATTTGATTACAATTAATATGCACAGATTTCAGATGGCTAACCTTAACATATCTCTAAAACATAGTTTTCCTATCCGAATCTAACATAAAGATCATAATCATACATTAATTACTTTTCTGCGTATCCTCTTTGGGCCTACGGCAAGGTCATTAACTGGTGTCAGATCCTTATCAATTTACCACGCCCCCCGTAGGGTTGCGCATGCGCAGGGGGCCCGTTTACCGAGAGGGTACTTCCCCCCCCCCGGTTACCTCCATACGTTCCCTGAACTCCACGCCAATTTGGGGGGTCTTGCACTCTGCGCCATTTAATGACGTCCATGCCAGTGCGGTGTGGCCAACCAGCCTAAAAGAAAGCGTGACTCCCCCCCCTTCCCCGCACCCATCCAGCCAACCGGATGTACCGCCCCTGGAGTTATAGGAGAGACCCCATGTCCCTCCCCCTGGGCGACCCCATCCGAGAATGAGGCCGCCCCCTAAGGACCTTAAATTTACAGCTCACTAGTCATGACCTTACCGCCTGACCAAGGAATAGCAATAAATACGACGATTGAAGACCTGCAAACGGGAGAAAACGTCCGCGCTCCCCAGCCTTTTAACCTAAAACATGGGGGCAGACCAGTTCTAACTGGTCTGACCCCCAGCCCCCCCACTCCCCCATGACCCGGAAGCACCTTAATCGCTTCCGGGCCATGGGTCACCGTCGCGAGCCAATCCCGGACACGGCGCGCCCCACCGCGTCATGATGACGTGGTGGTGCGCGCCGCCTGTTGGACATGCGAGGGCGAGGGGGGGAGGGGGTCGGTGCCCCGCCATATTTGCGGCGGGGCCGATCCCGGCCCTGCCTTTCGATTCCCATCCTCGGGTGTCAGGAACGAGGACCTGGTGATCGACGGGTAGGTGCAAGGAGAAGGGGCTTGGTGTTTTTTGTCCTAATTAAGTGTTAATCTTGAGTCAGTGCATGTCATTTGTAAATACAGTTAATCCACATTTAATTTCACATAATCCACCGCTTAAATGTGTGATGTTTTATTTCTCACGTGTCTTTAATACTTTCTGATATATGAATGTTTTTACATGAGTCTATTTTGACATTTAAGCCTGTTTCTAACCTGACTGTAATAACATTTGCTCCACCAAAGCCACAATCTCTCTAAGCCTGTTGGTGCCTCGTTTGGGTTGTGTGGGGGTGCGGGTGAGACTGGGGTTACCCAGGTCCTGAATCACTTCAGACTTTAAAAGGGCCTGCTAAGAAGAGAGCATAGTTTCAATTGTGCTTTGCAGATTGACTTTACCTTTTTTTATCCCAAAAACCAGGACACACATTGAAGAAAAAAAAAAGTGTCGGGACGCCGAGACTCCCGGCAGTGGCGAGTTTTCCATGAGAGCTACGGGGCTCCGCCCTGCTGATGTGCAGGACCACTTAAACATTTTTCTTTCACTGTTAAAAATGATTATCTGAGCAGGAAGTACATCCGTGCCTGGCTGCCTAGTCTGAGATCAAATTGAGGGTCAGGCAGCCAGGCACATGCAGGCCTATCGAGTGCATGACAAGTCACAAATAGAGTTGCGTCAGGGTTGCGCTGACATTGTTTCACAGGGCTTGCTGTTTAACAGCCCTTAATTCCCATGAGGAGGAACCATACTGTTGTGATGTGAGGCACTGCTAAAAAATAAGCGGGGTCAGGAAACAGCCTTTACAACAAGGTTTTTACCTCGTTAAGGATTTACATTGCATTTTTTAGTGCGGATATTTTTTCTGCGAATATTAATTTAAAACGCATGCCAATACAACGCATTTAAGGTAAGTTGGGTGGGGGGAAGTGGGTGGTTTACCCCCACAAATACATTGTTTTTAAATGCGTGGTATTGGCATGCGTTTTTTTTAAATGCATTTTTGTGGTAAAAACGTGTGCTAAAAAATGTGTGTAAAAGGCATGCGAAGGCAATGTTTTATCTGTGCGGCATAGTCAGTGCTCTGCACTTCTGCAGTTCAATTCTCCTGTTGGTAAGTTACCCCAAAAGTCGCACCACTCACAACAAAATAATGCAGATGTAAGGAAAATGGCTACAAAGGACTCCACAAAGATATATCTCCGCTTGCATTCTTATGCATATTGAAATATTGAACCTAAGGAATGCATACGGCAGCAAGAGTGGGTTCCAAAAAGTGTGTTTAGGTAAGTTAGGGCCTGTCCTATTGATTAAAAGTAGTTTCCCAGTTCTGCATTAAATATACGAGCCTCCTGTAAGGACCAGAGCGAGGAGAGGTCTGCATTCTTGAATAAATGCTGCCTCATGTAAAATACTACATCTGTCCTAGACTCTTAAGTAAATGCTCACACACACTCTGACTAAGAATTCTAGGTTTTGCCCTCATGTTAGCCGAATGACTATCAGTGGCCCCTTGCAATACAACAAACATCTGTTGGAGTGATGTCGAAAAGATATAACTGTGTTCATAGTTTAAGAAGTTAAGATTATATTATTTCCCACAGCAGAAAATGTTCACAGTGAAGGCTTAAGTGAGATAAAGATTCACTGCTGACAGCTGCTGTGACCTGTGGGTAACGAGTTGAAATCCCTAAATGGGCAAGCATAGAACAAACAACTGATTACATTAATTTGGAATTAGTGTGTTATTTACAGGCCTAAAAATAACCAAAAAAAGTAGCATGAAGCATCATCTAAAACCAAATTAATATTAAATGCAGGTTGGATGTATTTGTGCATTAACTACAAATCTCAACACTGTCTATTTAATCCTAGTAGTTCCTAGTGTTGAGGCTATACAATGTCATACAGCTCACATTTGTTCTTTATGATGCATTAAAGCTGAGAGTAAAGTATATACTCATCCATGAGGACTTTCTCCACTCCTTTTCCCCATGGCAATCCGATGATCTGAAGCCGGCGCTTACAGGTTCAGACTCTCATAGTGATAGCAAAACAAATACACACAAAATGGTGCCTATATCCTGGCTGACAAGGCACACACGGCCATCCAACCATGCCCTCTTTGTGTATTTAACCCCTTCGCCGCGGCGGGAATTCCGCCGCGGCGCTGGGGGGTGCGGGGGGGCAGCGCGGTGGCGCTGTGCTCATGACGGAGCCGCTCCGTCATGAGCCACGGTTGAACTGTGCTCATGACGGAACGGTTCCGTCATGACTCCGCCCAGTTGCGTTGTCCCCCCGCACAGGCGGGGAAACAGCGCCGCGTGGGCGGAGCGGCCGCGTGGGCGGAGCGGCCGCCAACGGTCGTGGCATGACGGAACCGTTCCGTCATGAGCACACGGCAACCGTGGCTCATGACGGAACGTTTCCGTCATGAGCGGGGAAGGGGTTAAATGCTGTGAGTTCTGTTTCAGTTTAGGTGGGCATCAAGAGCCTCAAAGCAAATGGCAAAGCCAAATGGCATATTTCCAGTGTGATCGGCAGGACATGGGTCAGTCAGGCCGTGTGCTGTTTTTTCACACTACATGTGTGACTCTAGGTGTTGCAAGCAGAAGGGAAGTGTGTGCTCGGAGTGTCCATGGAGCATTTTTAGCGCAGTAGAAGGAGATGAATCCAGACCCTTTCAGGCAGCAGAAGCTAAGTTTGAAAAAAAACTTCTCAAAGTGTGTGTGTGTTGTCAAGCATTCCTAAATATGCAAGTGAGTGTGCTGGCTCACTCTTGTCTCTTCTGTATTTGGTGGCAATTCCTGGAATATTTCTGCATCAATGGCAGGATTTAGTCCTCACTGGATGGAACCAGGCCACAGTATATTTGTAGGAATTCTTAGCTTTTGTGTGAAATAAGTGCTGTACAATACACCATCTGACCTCATGTTTTTTTTAAACATTTCTTGGCGGGCAAATGCCCCTGCACCAACCTTGAGAGAATTGAGCTCACTCCCTCGCCCATTGATATTCAGGTCCAGTATTATGTTCACCACTTCTGAAGATGACCAGCCGCCACTGCGGGACAGTCTCCTGAAAACCGTGACTGTGAGGGGAAATCCGGGACGTCTGACCACCCTAGGCTGCTTCCCCTGAAAATCCATGCGGGCACGGCCATTTTCAAGTCAGGCACGTGTAAATGGCTCTGCTACTGCCATACCTGCATATCCGTGGTCTGCTGGGATGTTGACGGTCCTTTAATGGGTTACACATTTATAACACATACGTTTCGTCAGTGGCTCAGTTCGCTTCAGCTTTCCATCATCGACCTAAGTAAACCAGCGTGCGGGCTCTCATTCACGCTTTTACTCTTCGCACGGACTTTTCGCATCATGATTAGTGGCCAGTCTGGGGTGATGCCGACGCACTTGGTGACGCCTGGAAGCAACAGAGAGGCTGCGGCTCCTTCGCGTGCTTGATTTATACCCTGGAAGCTTGCCTTTTGTTCTCGGTGGATTTATACCACTCAAGCAGATTTTTTGCTGATGTTATGATAAGTGAGAGTGTTATTTAACAACACCAGGCTCATTGTGGTAATAAGGAGCCTCTCAAATTGTGCGTGATTGGAATTAATTTACAGCTCATCATGTTATGGTTGCCAACTGGATGTTTGTTTTACCTGCATGCGCAGTATTTTAATGCTTCTGCAGCACAACAATTATGAAAAACACCCAAGTGTTTTCCCCATATTGGTACATAATTTAACCAACTGTAAATATAAGAGGAAAGTATGTTATAGTGTGTTCTAGATCTGCCTGACCAATAGTTACAGTAAGCAAAGACAGAAAGACCTTGTTAAAAATTATTACAGACGATTATTATATGAAGTTCTATATAAGTATCAAGTCCGGGTCATTTCAGAATCCGAAAATGTGAAAAAAATGACTGGTAATTTTCCCTGAGAATGATGGCAACCTTACCTGTGATACATACTTAAATATGCTGCTAAGTTTTGTATTTTTGTGTAGCTTTGACATGCCTACCCACATATATCAAGAATATGGCACAGCTACTCTACTCTAATACTATATTACTGTTGTATTGTAAAATCACAATACCTTCTTCAGTAGTCAGCAAACCCTGTGGAAAACAGGTTCTTTAGAAGAACCTCTTAGCTTCCACTCTATCATTACAGGAAGTGAGCGGGACTCCGCACTTGCAACTTTACTTCACGTAAGAAACTTCGTGAAGCTGGCCCTCAGGCTTTTGAGAGCACTCTGGGCTGTTTCATCCAATTCAACTCTGGTCAATAGATCTTTGTAGTAGCCTGAGAGGAAAAGGGGTTAACAGCAATTTAATTCTATGGTACAGTGTGATCATTAAGACCATGAAACAAATCTGAGTCCGTAACTTGAATTTAAAAGGTTTAATACAAACTCAGAGCCAGACCAATATATATCAATCTCAAGAACATACTATAAAAATACAAGATTACCAAAAGAAGACCAAAGTGTCATCCTCAACAGCAAAGAGCATATAAGAATTTCTGTGACAGAAATACAGAAAATAAGGAAAGGATTTGATGACAAGACAAATGGTTTTGATCCTTCTCCCCATACATGGAAATGATTCCCAACATCTACTATACCCTACCCTAAACTAAGGATAGGGAAAACCCTATTGAATCACTAAAGCAAGAAAGATGCCAGCATCAGAACCCCTTGAGGAGTTCTTTAGGTCAGGATCATGGAAAGCAATCAGCGATGACAAGAGTGGTCTGTATCTCTCCAAGTCTAATGGGAATCTGACTAACCCAAAGCTAGGTTCACCAATTAAAATACACAAAGAGAATTCGAGAAATAGGACGTCATAACATCACAGTACTTTTCCAGTTCCCAAAAATGAACTTGACGCCTTTTATCAATACTCCTAAATTCCAGACTCCGCTTCAGAAGCATCCTTAGGTTCCTCCCTTCATCTCATAGTACCAATTGGTAACACTCCCTTTGTTCTTCATTATAATTATTTGATCTTGCCTATTCTTCCTTGTCTCACTATCTCTGAAATACAGTATGCTTTTTACTAACTAATGAATGTCTTTGGTCTGCACCTGCAGAGGAGAAAACATGCAGAAAAACAACCTTCACATTAATATAAAATGTCTCAACTGTAAGCTAAGGGCCCAAAATCTTGCTAACTTAACAGCTCTCTTTAAATACATATTAATTCTACGGTCTACTTGTAATCCAATATTTGAAATCTTTAACAAAGGAATCAAGCTATATTATACTGTACTCTTTATATGCGGCACAATAAACTAATACATGTATTATTAAGCAGAACCTGGTCACAATTTATAAAGAAAGCATTGAACACGCATATGATTCATTCTCACTGATCCCTGGTTAATGCCCTGCATTAAATGCATTTTAACGCACCAACTTACAATCCAAACCTATAAAAGATAAATATCAGCAATCCAGATGTTTCGATAATGGAAAAACATTGATATGCACACACACACATATATCAAAAACACTCAATAAATGCACTTCCTATACATATGGTGCACCATATCTCATTGATATCAGTGCATCACACGAGTACATAAGGCCAAATGTAAATATATGTGTGGCCTAACCAAACGTATAAGGGTGGAGCCAAAATGATGCTATCCACTCTTTTTAGGCTGTGTTTGCCAGACAGCTCAAGCTGTCTGGTTGCAAAAGACCTATTGTGGGCTTGCCAAGAACTTTCAAGGACTTAAATCATGCCCATTGCTTACCATTGATTGGTTTTATTTCCACTCTCATTTGTTTTCCTCTTATTCAATGGGTTTCCTTTACCTAGCTTGTCCATCTTGTTTTTATCCCTCTCCTGGAGCATATCCTCTGTACCATCTCTCTGATTCAACTTTCCCATTGTTCACCTTTAGAGAATTTTTATTTTTTATATTTGGCAAAGATCTCAATGAGAGTGCATGTGTTTTTCAGATCTCTCCGACTCTCCCATGTTTGCTCCCTCAAATGCCCATCACCTCGTTCTCTGTGTTTCTCTCTCATGAGCCTGTCCCTCCTTATGTTCTTTGTTGTTCTCACCCTTGTCTCTTCTCCCCGCTCCCCATGTTGCTGACACTTTCATGTGCTTCTCTCTCTCTCTTGTGTGGCTCTCCCTCTGTCCTCTGTGTTCTTCTTGCCAATTTCAGTGTTCTGTTTTCTTTTTTCTGTGTGTTCTTCTCCTCTTCTCCGGTCTTCCTCTAACACTCGTGGAATTCTTTTCCCCTTCTCGCATTACCCTGCTCCTCCATCTGCTCCTCTGTTACCCCTCTCCTACCCTTGTTGCCTTTTTCCCCCCCAAAAAATTGCACTTTCGCGTTTTGTTTTTTTAATTCACCTATTCAAGTGGATTCTGCCATCTTGCATTGGTAAATAAAAAATGAAAGACAAGGCTACTTGCAGAACTCCGCTGACACATGTATGCGTTTTGACGTACATACACACATAGGTAATCATGAACGTGCACAAATAAAATGACATGTCTCAGTGGTCGCATAATCTCAGCCTTTTTTTTGTTTTTTTGTACAATGCTGCACAGCATTGGGAAAAAGCCTGACGCTGTAGAACGTCACCGAAAGGCATTGTCAAAGCCAATAGCTCCCAAAGGCCAGAACGTTTGGCTTTGTCAATGATTGTTTTCTAAACTTTCTATCCTGAAAATCCACAACCATTAATTGTTTATTTATTGCATTGTTGGTGTTCAATAAATAGGCCCATGAATTTGCATGCTACCTACACATTCTAAAGCACTCACACTTTCCCTCTTTTTTTGTTACACCCCCCCCCCCAAAATCCCCATCACCCACTATGCTATTTGCATATTCTAAACACCGAGTTGAACGCCTCTAAACTACCACCTGCCCACTAAGGAAGCCATGTTCACAAGCACTTTGGTGTGGTCCATGTCACACGAGAAGCTCTTCAATGCCTAATGCCACACCCCTTGGGCTCCAGAATGTAATGGCCCGGGAATGGCTATACACCCCAGGCCCTTAAGCACTATGCCAACTAACTATTGGTTTTATTCCCTTGCACATGGCCCTGGTTTCTCTCTTCTTTACTTTTTTCTCCTTAGCTCTAATTACCCTCCCCCTGTATTCCTCTTTCCTCTTGGGCCATCCACCCCTCCCCTTGCAGCCCCTTCTCAATTCTTCTCTTCTTAAATTATGCTTCCTTCAGTTTGTTTACCACTTATGCTTAAAAGATACATTTATACCTTTTCTGCTTACAACTTTTCTTCTCTCCCATTTTTCACTTGCACTTTTCTTGTAACTCCCTTTTCTTGCTCACCCTTTTACTCTAATATTTTATATTGCTTTCTTCCTCCATAATTCCCTTCTTTCTCTCTCTCTAATTTCAACCTTCTTGGCCCACGTGTGGCTCTCTTTCTGCCTGTTCTGTTTTTGCTCCTATTTATATTCCTTCTTCTTTTACTCTAGCAACTTCCTTTCTCCCCCATATCTCTTCATCTCGCAAGAGAGAATGTAAGATTGGGATGTGTTTGCTACCTTTGTTTTTTCAAACAGCCTAATGCAGCAGGTCTTAACTTGGGGTCTGCGATGCCTACTCAGTGGGTCATGACTACTTAGAAAAATGCAATATTGCCAGTAGATTAGTAAGCACATACACATGAAAATGCTGTGTAAAATAGACCATTTTAAAACACTTTTAAATCTGGAAGAATATAAAACTGGAGGCTGAAATTAAGTTGGTATCCTTAAATTGTTTTGTGGGAGCAACACAAATGAAGATGAAATCTAGTGTGGATGATTAGTGGCCACAACGTAAGCACTGGTATTGACAGAAAAAGTATACATTAGGAGCCAAAAATTATGGCATGCTAGAGTCTAGCTCATCATTCATATTTTGGAAATACAACCGCATTTTGAAAAGCTCCAATCATCCATTAAAATTTAGACTTTTGTGTATTTCGTGTGACTTATAATAGTTCAGAATTTGTCTGTTTTTGTCATGTATAATCATCTCTGTAATGTTGTGTATTGTTTTGAGGATTAAATAGTAGAAATTGCCCAATGAAGGGTCCTGGCGTTCAGTAGTGATTCAGTAGGGGTCCACAGAAGTCAAAAGGTTAAAAACCGCTGGTCTAAATCATCGGGCAAGAGAGAGTTATGATCCCAACAGTTAACAGCTCACAGCAGATTTAGTTAGCAGGATTACTAGAATGGGTTAGTAGGAAACTGGACCTAATGAAGTCAATTCAGGTAACTGTCTAGCTGTTGATGAGTCCTCGTGAACCCTCTTCTGCTGCTTGTAGTAGAATGAATAATCAGATGCAAATCAGGCAACTATGGAGGTGAAACACAGGTTAATGTCGAGTGAAGAGCTTTGTGTTGCGTCAGCGTAAATACACGTATTTACCAGGATGGACCACAGTGAAAAGCGCACTGAGGCAATAACTCTTAAAGTTAGTTCATAGGATCACACAATTTGATCAGGTTGGGAAGCCATTATTCAACCTCAGGGATTTAAGTTCAGGTGTTGGCAGCTTAGGTACTCCCACATAGTTCAGCATAGTATGACCTATGCACCAGTTGAGAACTTTTAGCAAATTCAGACATAGCTAGCAACCCTGAATCTAAGTTCTAAAAGTGTTTCCCTGATTCGATTTATTCAAAGAACATTGTAATTCCAGGATGACAGATTACTGAACTTTCTCCATAAAAAATATCCAAATTTACAACACTTTCTTGACTGTATAGGACTTGGCAGAGCAGCATTGCTGTTTTGTAGAGTTTTAATATATTTCGGTTGACAGTGCTGCTGCCTACTGTTACCAGTTCCTTAACATACACATAGAATCAGGGGCGTAACACAGGCCCCCGTGGTGCAGGGGGGCCCTCGGGCTGCAGGGGGCCCCCTCAGCACAGTGCTCAGGCCTGATAGCTCCGGATTAAACCTGGAGCAGGGGCCCCTCTGTGCACCTTGCAGGGGTGCCCTTCAACTTTTGTTATGCCACAGCATAGAATGGGCTTTGCCTCCACTCAAATATGTTTTACTCTCTCAGCCGATGATATTAGCTGATTGAGTGTATCATCCACATATGGAGTGTTTGCACTCTAATGTATGAGGGACTCTTTTACATTTCAAAAGTACTCTGAATCATCATACATTATGTTCTTTGTCTCATAGGTGTACTAAATACAATACTCAATGGTTTTTGTTTTGTGTTTTTTAATTGGTCTAGGCTTTTCGTTAAGGTTTCAACCGAGACTCAAAATGCAGGCTAGACCTATTGGCTTTGACATACTGATTTTACTGATGAGCATCTTCTTATTAGGAGGGCATTTCCAGTATTTGAGATTATACTTGTGCCATATGGTCTATTTTTGCTAATAATCTGGTAAAATGCTTCTTTTTCTTAGTGATATCTCCTAACATGAGCATGTCCTATATAGCATTTTTTTTTAAGCAAACTTTATTGATTTTAAGGCTACATACCAAAATAACAATATTGTAACGCTCACACATTTCAATACATCATCACTCCAAGAAAGAGATATACCAATACAAAGAAATGCATCACGCTGTGAACATTCATTAGCCAGCCCGAAGTAGTTCTATAAGCCCTGCCATTTTTTAGAGTGTTTACGTGGGCAACCTCTGCCATTAAAAATAGGTTCATCTAGCTTAGCGCACCAATCCATGGCAGCTTGCCACTCCGATATGCTAGGTGTGAGAAGTTGGCCTGGTATATGCTGACCACTAATTGAAGTGGGCACCTTGTACCAGTCCAAACAACCCTTATTGATGATTAGGTTAAAGACAACCTTTATTGAAAGCTATCCTAGTGGTAGCTATGGAGAGCAGCCTCCAGGCTAAGTCTCGAAGGAATGTAAAGCAGCTTGTTTTACCAGATTATAACCTCCTGAATGACCAAATAAAAGGAGAACCACACAAGAAATATATAAAATATATGTATTTATAACTAAACACTCTCTACTAACCTTTTTATGAGATTAGAGAACAAAGCACACAATATTAAATCACTAGAACGACAGTAAATAGCACAATAGACAGTGTGCTCCGGGGGGAGACCAAACCACATACTAAGAAAGTGGTATAACAACCACGACTTGACTAGACACAGTGCCTAGAACACGTAGAATCGCTGGGACCCCAAGGAACCACCCAAGGTAGTGACACAGGGGACCCACGGAGGACGGGTGCAGTGTGCGAACACAGGCGCGAGCTCCGTACAACTCTATGGGAAAGTTGTGGTTGGAATTTTAAAGATTAAGCACACTTCGGAGAGGACTTTGAGCAAACCCAGTTAAACATAGAAGGTTCTAAGGCCACCACCCTTGAGAGTACCGAGATACCCGTGTTACCTATCCCAGAGGAGCCGAGTGCATAGGGGTCAAGTGATGTCGGAAACCTTCGTAGTTTTCAATGGCGTGATGCGGAAAAGTGCTGCTGCCGTGAAGATGAAAAGTGTCCGGTGTGATCCAAGCCTGGATCGGAGATGAGAAGAACCTGGAAGCAGAGGGGACAGAGTCTTGGTCACTTCACAGTGACCAGGGGCACGATAGATGAATGCCCACCGATGTCGGGTGTTTCAGGTGAGAAGAGGTGAAGCTTGACTCTGCAGCCACGGGGACCAGGAAATGTCGACAACAACCAAAGTACGGAGGTGAGCTGTCCCATGAAGGATGTCGAGTGCTGGGAGGTCAGTGTCTGGATTGAACACCAACAAGCCTTGGCAACTGCAACCCACACGGGCAGAGTAAAGATGCTTCGGTGAGGACCAGCAAGGTCCTGGGGACTCTCCAAGTTATGGAGAGTCAGGGCACATCTGGAGCAACCAGGAAAGCCCACAGAAAGTCAAAGTAACCTTCACAGGGACCCACTGGCCAACAGACCAGGGATCGCGAAGGGACCTTGAGCTGAATCACAAAATACCCGCCCACGGAACACTCGTGGAGTGTAGGCTGGAAATCTTCAGTGGAAATACTGCTCGGGGGCAGGACTACAAGTATCCCAAAGCACAGCCTCAGGGATCGCCAAAAAGCATATGCTGCTGCAAAACAACACAGTGCACAGGGGTTCGGGTTGCACGGTCCCCACGAGGGATATGGGCCTCAGAAATGCTGAGAGCGCAGATCAACCTCAGATACCTTGGAAACCCACCTGCTGTGTTGCAGAAATCTTCGGACTACTCAGGAGCTTGGGAGATGCAAACCAGTCAGATGCGTTTTAGGTGCCTGCCTTGCAGGGGAGTAACTCCTTTACTCCAAGGGAGATTCTTCCGTGATCCAGCGTCGTGAAGATTGTCAAAGTACTTGGCTTCTGTAGCAGAGTTTAGTCCAGGTAAAATCTAAAGTCCTGTAGTCAGGGGTTCCTACTTTATACCCAAGGAAGGGGTGGGACAAACTCTGGGGACCCACCTATGGGAGGGTCAGGACAGAGGGGTGGCTACACCCATGTCCTTTGTCCAATTTCACGCAAGAGCAGGAGCAAATGGCTCCTGCACCCGGTTGGAGCTGGACTATGCACAGGGGCACCAAATGTGCCCCCAGTGGAGACATCAAAGCCCTCTCAGAGTGCACCCACCCAGCCCCAATACACTAAAGCCTGTCTGGGAGGTGGTCACACCTCCCTGTGACAGGAAGCCTATTGTCAAGCCTTCCCCTGCTCGAGCTTGGTTCAGCAGCAGGAGGGCAGACTCGTGTCTGTGGCTGGCATCATCCATTTTGTGATGCCCAGTTCGAGAAAGCTGGTACCGGGTAGCCTGGTATGTCACATATGTTCCTCTAGGAGGATGGAATCATAGCTCCCCTGCCCGTTACTGGTGGGGAGGTATGATTACAAGGTGTTTGACACCAAACACAACATGTTTCTATGCAGTTGTTTTAAAGTTAGCATTTACCGCAAGGTTATAATGCACTTTAAGTATATATGGTTGGCTGCATCACAAACAACCCCGGAAAACAGGTTCCGAAGGCTGCAGAGGGGCTTTGCTCATGCAGGTGCACCCTCTCACATAAAACCCACTACCCTGCCTTCAGGATTGATAAGGACTGCCATAGGGGTGACTGATAAGTTTATATGTGGAGTGCTATAGAATAGATATAGTGAACCTATATCCAAGTAAAGGGTGCATGCACCACCTTACACAGGCTGCTGTAGCAGACCTGTGGTGTCATTTTGAATGGTCTCTCAGGGGTGGCACAATACATGCTGCAGTTCATGGGAGGCCTCTGGGGTACTTATGCCCTGGGTACATGGACAAGCAGTATTTTTGGTTTAAAAGAGAACCTATCAAAAAAATAATTTTTGAGTTCTGCATATGATATAATAAATACATGAAGAAAAAACAACCACAAAAAACATTTGATTGTTTTTTATGGTGCATTTTGAAAGCAGTTTAAAAAGGCGATTTTGTGAATGGTGATAAACGTTCGATTAAGCAAACAGCTTCAGGCAACAGTGCGCAAAGGTCAAGGTGATATACTTGATTCACAATGTTCTTTTCATGACCTGTGCAGACAGCAGGTTAACCATTGCAGCACGCCGATTTTTAGGATGTTCAATAAAGTAGAAATTGAAGAATAAACAGGAGTGCTCCCCTTCAACAAATAAAACTGGGTACATAGTATACCATATACTAGGGACTTATAAGGGTACCCCAGAATCCAATCTGGTGTGTACCTAACGTACATGCAATCAATTTAGGGAGAAAGCAGATGAACTGGGGTCCTGATTAGTAGGATTCCAGTCAGACTAGTCAAAAACCAGCAAAACACCAGGAAAAAAAGTGGGGGGTAACCATGCAGTCAGATTCCACCTTCCTACACTAGGTAGCTGACATGCTTTCCAGTGGTGGGCGATGTCCCTCTTGGCTAAGAGTTTAGCCAGACACACCGGTGTGCGCTGTCCACAGGGACCCAACAGATCCTCCAGGATAACCAAAGGGGCGATTCTGGAGGGACAAATCCATGGGCTTCTCCATCAATCGAGTCAACACAATAGCCTTCCAGTATTTCGTAATCATTGAACATGTCCAAACTGTTTTTAATAAAATTCTGCATTTGGTGTGGAACACCGGAAACAGTCAGACATAGCAAGTCTACGAGCATGCCACAGTTGGTGAGGTGTGAGATATGTGATGTAGAGGTAGTTTAGCTGAATGCGTCTCAGTCAGGAAGAGATGTCCGAAGACCGGGGGGCATCTGCTCATCTCTCCAATCGTCATCGTCCAATGGACCTACCAAGGCTGGCAAATTCTGTTTGAGGGCCAAGGGAAAAGGAAGGATTAATCAACGCACCATATAAAGACTTCTTTATATGGGTGCATTGATATCTAATCCTCCCTTTTCCCAGGGACATCATCAGAAATGTTGCTTCAAGAGAACTGTATTGAGGGGGGTCCAGTATCTCTGCTTGGTGGTATGCGAGTGTGTTGTAACTGCAGATATTTAAGGAACTGAGTGATGGAAAGGGCAAATTGAGATTGCAACTCTTTTTTTTTTTTTTTGAGTTTTATATAGCGCGAACTAGACCCGAGAAATCAGGTATCAGAGCGCATTACATGAGCACCAGTTTCATTACAGAAGGACACAGAACTCTTTGAAAATGATTTAATGGTATATCCTCACCGGACATCTCCAAGATAAGTGATATTGATTCTATCCCATTTAGTGAACCCCTCCAACTGCGATACCTGACAAAGCCACTATCTTTTCCAGAGTAGGATATATTGAGTGAGCTTCCTGTCCCATCCAGCTTCCTGTCCCATCCAGACATGTGCAGCGTGGTGCACCAAGTCAGGAAGACCACTTTGGTTGGCTCAGAAAGGCGCTGGTGGATGGACCCACCATAGAGCATGTGTAGAATTTATCAAGGCCCAGGAGGGACACCTCTGTTCTGCATGCCGGGTTTCCCCAGTCCTGCTCAGCTAATCATTGATCACCAGGGGCTGCGATGCCCCGTAGTATAGCTGCACATCCGCCAGTCTCATGCCCCATGATACGTCAATTGGCAACATTTGTCTAGGGAGATGCAATGAGGATGACCGTCGCAGAGAAAGAAGCGAATCATGGCCACCAGGTTCCAGAACCAAAAGGCTGGGATCATCAGCTGTAAGTTTTGCAAAACGTAGAGAGCAGGGAAGGATCGCCATCTTAAATAATGCTACTGTGCCTAGAATCTGAAGCAGGAGGTAGGCCCACTATTAAAGGTTGAACTTCATATGGGATATAAGGGGATAGAGGTTGAGACTTCAGGTAAGATCCGGTTCCAGCAAGATATTCATGCTTAAGTATTGAAAGCTGAGCTTCTGTATTGGGATTGATGTCTGCCAGGTGATTGCATCTGAGTCTCCTTTCAGAGGAATCAACAATGATTCTGTCAAATTATCACGGCGACCTGATGCTTCCTTTTAGAGATCCACAGTCTGTAATTTGCACAGTCCCAATTCATAGGTGTTAGTCAAGTATAAGAGAACATCATCAACAGACAGCGCTGTTCCATCTTTCCCACCATCATCCCAGCACCAGGCCCCGTATCTGAGCATCCCATCTGATTAATACACCCAGGTGTTCTATGGATAGGGCAAAGAGAAAAGAAGAAGCAACGGTACAGCCATGCCCAGTACCTCTGTGGATTTGGAAGGGGTCACAGAGTACTCCATTGATACACACTTTGGAGGATGTGGTGGAGTACTGGAGCATCACATACTGATGGAATTGTGGGTGAAAGTTAATACGTTCAAGAACCCTGTCAAAAAAGGACCATTTAATCGAATCAACTGCTTTTTCTCAGTCATCTAGGAGGAGGGTGCAAGGGTCCTGGATATCTTGACAGCGAGCTAGTACCAACTGTCGTCATCGGATACATTCCCACATATTGAGACCCGACGTAAAGCCTCACTGATCTGGGTGGCCCAGGTATGGGAAGCACGCTATGGAGCCTATGGGCCAGTGAGTGTCTTGGTGAAGATTTTGATTTCTGATACAAGATATAGGTCTATAAGAGGAGCACTGCTGGGGTGGGTTCCGGTTTATGAATGCCCACTATGGTGGCAAGGTCAAGGTCTAAGGGGATGTTCCCTTTGGCCTGTATAGCTCCAGTAGATGAGGGGTAAGTATCTCACAGAATGTATGATAATATTTGATGGTTAATGGACTGGTCCGGGTGATTTACCTGTATTCATCTCAGTCAAAGCATCTCTTACTTCTTCCAGTGTAAGGGGTAAACTGTGAGAAGGCCATGAAATTGAGGGTAATGGGATATGAAAGATCTAGTTTGTTCACTTTGTAATCGCGGTTGATGGGCACAGAAGGTTCTGTAGTAGTCGGCGAATGCGCAATTTCAATCGCATTACAGTGTCTCCCCCGGTGCAGTATAGTACAGCCTGAACTATGCAAGAAAACATATCTCTGGTAGCCAGCCAGCAAAGTAGCCTAATAAATTTGTCCTCATATTCATAAACCCTCAGAATAAAATCCCTCCAATACTGATGGTCTTTGTCTAGGGCCAGTTGGTGGAGTGACTCCTTGTCTAACTCTAGTTGACAATGAAGAGTGGGAAGTGGTCCCAACAATTACTGTCTCTCAAGAGTAAGGATACGTATTTCTCGGTCTGCCATTAGGGCCTGTTTGTTTCTTTACCTGTGTCAAAGAAAGGATATGGCTGCTCCTGAAATGGTTTTAAACTACAAAGGTTTCTGTTGTGCGACACAATTCTACCTATCAGCTCTTTTTTCCATGGTCATCACTGCTTGTCCTTACCGTATGCTATAATAAATGAGCAAAAACTGGATTTTTCTGGAAAGAAGTTCTTAAATAGCAATATGTACATACCCTGGACCTTCACAAACTTGTGGAGAGAAAAAACGTATGTAAGTCTTCTGTTTATTTAGCTGAACACTTTGGGCATCTGGAGTCTGCCCTTTTCATGTTAGATAATTATTTAAGTATCTAATGTAACATATTTTATGTACGAGAAGGTTTGATGATGTTTATCTTTAGACATAAGGGCCCGATTCACAAAGGTATAGTGAGATGAAAGTCTAACTTTACGACTTTTGGTATTCACAAAGGGCATTTATTACTCGTAAATGGCTTTTGTGAATACCAAAAGTTGAACTTTACGTATCAGGCCCATACAGTTCTACTGTCATCAGCTAAATTGTTCCCAGGGAATTGTGTTAAGTGTTGACCCTGCCAATGATGGCAGTCTCTGGCTAATCTGCCTTTCAAAGACCTTTCCTGATTTGATCTGTATCCAGTTTTGCTTCCCTAGATTTTACAAATTTTGTGCAATGGTAGTAATTGTAGTAATGGCGGTACTCCATCAGTGCTTCCTTCTTCATCTCTTTGCTGACAATTCTTTAGACTGCCTGAATTCAGTTTCTTTTAACCATTTAGACCTTAAATGTCCTTCATTTGCCTTTCTTTATCTCCGCATCTCTCTTTCCCGCTCACGCTTCCCCTTAGCCAGGCTGCATGGAACTACCAGCATATCATCCGCACAGATAAATTTGTTGGAAAGGACCTCACAATGAATGGGATTTTCTCACTGTACCTAATCATTTCACCAAGCACCTCAGGGAGCTTTTCAACAAAAGTTCTGGTGACAAAAAACACTCTGGTCTTGTCACTCTTTTTATTGTTAGAGCTTCTGTATGGTCACAGCTTAGCAGCAGAAATGCACAGGCTGATTTGATATACTGACTGAATGGCTCTGATAACTTTGTCAAAGTCTGAAACATTCTAATGTCCCACACAGGCATTCCAGACCAACCTGTGATTGCTATGTACATTTGTTGGTAAAAGTTCATTTATACGGTGACTGTGAATATTTCAATCAATTTATAGCAGTAGTTAGTTATAAAGTGATATGATTGCTGCTGAAGCAGCACATGGGGGGGGGGGGGTCTTATTTTGCTTTAGAATTCAAAAGATAACCGCTGTTGACCAGAAAAATTGTAAAATCGTTTTTATAAGCAAATCATTGGCCAGATAAGTGACCTTCTTGCCAAGAATTTCTATCAAGCTCTTCGGGAAACTTTCTGTAGGTTTTCATTTTCAGTCTTTCCTTCATTTTTATTGTTATATGCTTCACTGACCTCCTCGTACGTTTATTTTGCTCTGTAACTTCATAATTTCTAAAGTGTTATGAATTCTTTTACTGCAGTACCTGAATATTCTTAGTAAGAATGGCATGATCTCCTTTTCTTGAATGCGAGTTTCCTAATTTTTTATCTTCAGCCTTATCGATTTGAATTTTCAACTTGGTTGTCAGGCAAGAATAGCTCATTTCCAGGTCTACTATTCAATCTCACAGTCTTATCACCATCTGAAAACTGTGGACTCAAACCATCTCCATCACCTGCAGATATTAATCATCAGTCTTGATATCTCTTAAGCACTTCTCCTGTGTGGCCAGCCAATCGCTTCACTTCCATTCTAGTAAATCTACTGGTCCCAGCACTTCATCTTTGGGTTTTCCTTCAAAACGCTATTGATGTAGACAACCATCAGCTATGTTCTTTTTTGCCTTGCAGATTGAAATCTGTGAAATAAAATCTTGCTTGCTGCAGAAACGCTTTACCAAACGTGGGATGGCATTGCCGCTCCTACCGACATTTCATTAAGTTGCGGTTTATTATTAAAGACAAGAAATATATCCCAGGAAACCCTTAAAGTATTTTTTGTGTAAATGTGTGTAACAAACTCTCAGTGAAAATGATGAAAGTAACTACAGTAAACAACTTAGGGGCATATTTACAAGGGAATGGCGGAGCGTGGCGTTAAACACAAAATGCTAATGCCACGCTCTGCCATTCCGGATACGCGGGGATGCGCCATATTTACAAAGATACGTCTCACCCCGGCATTTTCCCTAGTGAGGCGCTAAATTTAGCTGCGTAGTGCGAACGCAGGCACCCTTGCACCATAGTGCAAGGGTGCCTGCATTGAGGAAATGAGTGTTCATGTGCAGGAAGGGACACTTCCTGCACATAAACAATTGCAAATGGCGATTTCTTACTTCTATGTGTGCTGTATTTGGTACAGTGGCGTCCGGCACTGATCGGGGGTGGTGGTGTGGGGAGGCAGGTTTGGGGGGAAGAGGGTAAATAAAAAATGTAAAACGTACCTCCTGTCCGCGTCCTGCGTCGTCCTCGTCGCGTCTCTCCACTCCTTCCTCCGACCAGAACAGGAAGGACACCGACAACACGAGGCTCCCCTGAGCCAATCACAATGCTGCAAGGCAGAGTTGTGATTGATTTGAGTGCTGTAGTTCGGCACTTAGATGGTGAATGGGGGTGATGGAGCCAGGTTCCCTCCTCCGGTTACACATTGGAGTCTGGAACCCCTGGTTAATGGACCGTTTGTACCTGCTTAAAAGTGTAGAGGGCGAGAATTGATGTATCGCATCAGATTTCACAGTCCCAATAATTCATGACTCCGAAGAATCACAGACTCCATGTTCTAGGTTAGGTAATTTATTACAGAGCCAAAAATAACTGGACATACATATACCTCAAGATGAGGTTGTAGAAATACATCAGAACTAATACAAAGCAACCCTACGGGCAAAGTTCAATCTCTGTAACATGTAAAGAATGACAATTTCCAATACCAGCACGCAGGCAATGAGTGCCCCATCATCACAATTAGTCTTCATTGGAGGTTCGTAAGTAGAAACCTTCTGTCTGCCCCTACACTACTACTAACATGACACCCCTACCTTGCATTCCCCAGGCAAGTTCAGGAAAAGGTGTCAGCGTGTGAAGACTTCCTAAGAAGTGCACTCATGTTGAATGGGTCAGGTAGCTTAAAGCTACAGAGGTCGTTCTAAGATGCTCCTTCTCTCTCCATCGATCTCCTCTCCTCTCCTGACTCAACCCCCAGGGCACTGTCCCTAATTCCAACACCAAAATCATAGGACACACCCATTTCAGATCATCCGATTGCCTCATTCAGCTGGTCACCTCCTTATAGGTGATTTTCCATTTAGTTTTGATACTTTCAGACTCTGGCTCGATGACCTTCATTCCCAGGCCTTCTACAGTGAGAAAGAACACCGTCTCACATTATCAGCACTTCTTGGTCAAATGTATCCTCTCCTAATCTTAACTCCTAAAACAAAAGCATCATTCTAACAAAGATGAATTTCTCCCCCTGCAACAGAAACGTGAGAAAAAGAAAGATTCTTCATACACAAAAAATTATGAACAAACCCAATTTGGAGAGCCTGGGAAAAAAAAGAGGCCTTCTGAAAATCGGCTAACATAAGAATCACAATGGAACTTTGTTAAACACGCATTTACAGAAACAATAATCTTGTGCACATTTAAATCAATGCATTAAATTTCGGGGAATTGGCTTTCATTAGTCAGTTATAAACAAACATTCGAATTTTCAGCATTTAGAACGCAATTACAGTGTTAATTTCTCAACATTACACAAAGTATCTCTACCACTTCACTTTACACATTATTACATTTCACATTCTAATAGTCAAATGTTAACACGAGAAAAGCATAAATATAGGCGCAACCTACTAGTGATTATAATGCACCCCAACAAATGAAAGAGCATAATCGTGCTCTATCAGGGGCCTGGACATGTTCTCCACCCAGGCTGTAATGCAGCCTGGGTGGAGAGCATGCTATGTGCGCATTAATGTTTGGCCGGCCCGAGCCGGCAGCCAAACAATCATGCACATGAAGGGAGTGGAAACCACTTTTCTCCTCCCCTGCTCCTTGATCACAGCAGCCCACCCCACCCTGCCCCGCTTCCTAAAGCTGTGGCGCTTGCAACAAGAAAAAAATTAAATTATAATATTATTGAGTTATCATCATTTTACTTTTTCTTACACTGCTGAATAGCAGTGGGGCGGCGCTCCTCCGCCTTAGCGGAGGAGCTGCCACTGACAGTGCTGTGACCAACACTGGAGGTAGGCTGGAGGCAGTAAAGCTGAGCCTCTATTATATTAAACAATAATACTGCTAGTACTGCGCTGAGTCTTCAGACTCCATTCTATTTAAGAGGACACATTTTGAAGGTGAAACAGAACGTGTCAAAGACTTGTTTTTTGCTTGAGTTAATCAATATTTTAATGATATTCTTTTAGAAATTTTAGACCTTCCTATAGCCGAAGCAATTTTTTTATAAAAAAAGAGAGAATCACAATACACAAAAAAGGTTCGTAAAAGTTACACCACACCAATTATTCACTCATTACTGACATACTATTCTTACATACCAGGCAGTCTTGTCCAATCATACAGTCACGCAGGCTTGTAAATCAGGAAGTAAACACAAAAACAACGTGTTTTACAGACTTTTCTGTTTAGACCACAGAAATAGAACGTTCAAAACAGCAAGTAAATCTATGAATGATTCTTATTTAGAAAGTTTTCAGGTTCTTGTGGTCTTTATACAAGGTCTACGCGTTTCGAGACCCTTGGTTAGCTGTGCCTCTCATCAGGACCTTGGTTTGGATGGAGACGGGCGTTTTGGAATGGGTGGGAAACTTTTCTCATCAAGTTTTCGGTGTAGAAGACGGAAGGGGGATGGTTGTGTTTGGTGAGTAATACAGATCCTCACTTGGAAGCTTGTTGTGCTGCCGATAGAAGGCGCGTCTATTCTGTGCGCTACGTTTTGTTAATCAAGTTGTCGACGTGTAGGTTCTCATCGGAGCTGCGTTTGTCGGTCCGTTTCGTCGGTGCTTCCAGTCTCACTAGTACCAACTTGATTAACAAAACGTAGCGCACAGAATAGACGCGCCTTCTATCGGCAGCACAACAAGCTTCCAAGTGAGGATCTGTACTACTCACCAAACACAACCGTCCCCCTTCCGTATTCTACACCGAAAACTTGATGAGAAAAGTTTCCCACCCATTCCAAAACGCCCATCTCCATCCAAACCAAGGTCCTGATGAGAGGCCCAGCTAACCAAGGGTCTCGAAACGCGTAGACCTTGTATAACGACCACAAGAACCTGAAAACTTTCTAAATAAGAATCATTCATAGATTTACTTGCTGTTTTGAACGTTCTATTTCTGTGGTCTAAACAGAAAAGTCTGTAAAACACGTTGTTTTTGTGTTTACTTCCTGATTTACAAGCCTGCGTGACTGTATGATTGGACAAGACTGCCTGGTATGTAAGAATAGTATGTCAGTAATGAGTGAATAATTGGTGTGGTGTAACTTTTACGAACCTTTTTTGTGTATTGTGATTCTCTCTTTTTTTATAAAAAAATTGCTTCGGCTATAGGAAGGTCTAAAATTTCTAAAAGAATATCATTAAAATATTGATTAACTCAAGCAAAAAACAAGTCTTTGACACGTTCTGTTTCACCTTCAAAATGTGTCCTCTTAAATAGAATGGAGTCTGAAGACTCAGCGCAGTACTAGCAGTATTATTGTTTAATCCAAAGCCACTGATAGTGCAGCACACATAGAAGTTTCAATTCGTCATATTTTGTTGATTGTTTATGTGCAGGAAAGGACACCTTCCTGCACACAAACAATCATTCATGGTGTTTTGTTTTTTCTATGTGGGCTGCATTTTGCAGCATACATAGAAACAGCAAAAACTAGGAGAAGTAAAGCATTTCTTCTCATTTTGCCATGTTAAGACCAGGTTTTCCCTGGTCTTAATGTTGGCGCTGGCTCCTATTTATGCCACCCTTGTAAATAGGGGTCAGCATCAAAATCAATAGGTGTTACGGCGAAACGCCCACTGCAACACCCATTGCCCACTACTTTCACACTAAGTGTAGTGTGAAAGGGGTCCTTATTTTGAAGGCGGCATTTCAGATCCAACCCCAGCATGGAATCTGCCCTCAGCTCCTCAATGGGTGACATCTGCATGACTGGACCGAGGAGACATATGGCCCTGATCCACATGGACTTCTCCGCAGCAATTGACGTAGTCTCCCACCTCATCCTCATCCAATGCCTACTCAACATCAAAATTCAAGGACACGCACTCTGATTGATCTGCTCCCTGCTGACTGGAAGGACCCAGTCAGTCAGCCGGCCACTGTACACCTCCGACGCCCACAACTTTATCTTCCGAGTAACGCAAGGATCCTCGCCTAGCCCGACCCTCTTCAACAGATTCATGATCGCTCTTGTCAGCATCATCCCCTCTCACAACATCAATGTTTCCTTCTATGCCAACAATACGCAGCTCATTCTCTCCATCACGAACAAGTTGCTTAGTACCTGGATCAAGTTCGGTGCCTGCCTGCCTGCCTGAAATCAGCCACTGGATGAAGAACAACTTTTCAAAGTCCAACACCAATAAGACCGAAATCATGATCTTTTGGAAGAGCACTCCGCCGTGGTACTCTCCTTTGAAAACCGTAGGGTGGAAATAACCTAATTCAAGCTACCATTAATCAATCAGTTACTCATTCAAATATTTGCAATTAATAGAGATCACCTTATAGATCAGTTCAAAGGTATTAGATAACGATGTTACTCATAAATGTGTGGCTGAATAACTAATACAAAAACTCAACAATATATAAAGTCCATGGAGGAGAGTCTCGACAACAAATAACTCATTCTCTCCATCACGGTCAAGATGCCGAGTACCCGGATCAAGTTCAGTGTCTGCCTTACTGAAATCACCCATGGGATGAAATCCAACTTTCTAAAGCCAAACACCAACAAGACTGAAATTGTGATCTTTTGGGGGAGCACTTCACTGTGGGACTTCACGTGGTGGCCAGCTGAGCTAGGGCCAACGATGCCAAGAACCTTGGGATCATATTCGACAGCAAACTTAATGTGGGAGCCTTCAAGGCTCCCAATAAGCATCCGGAACACCTTCAAGCATATTCTGATCACAAGCAAGCTGGACTATGAGAACACCCTCTATACTAAGATCTACACAAAACTCACCAGAAGTCTGCAGACCATTAACAACTCTGCAGCCAGAATCACTCAAAACCTCCCACACCCCAATCACATCAACCACACCTGAAGGAGCTCCACTGGTTCTCCATATGCAAACGAGCACAATTCAAACTCCTTACCCACCCTTTCAAGACCCTGCATAACACTGGCACAGCATACTGCAACAATCACATCTGCTTTCACAAAAATTCCATGCACCTCTGCTTTCCCTGAATCCTACTTACATACATCCCATGCATGTGAAAAAACAGATCCGGCAGATGAACATTCTCCTGTATCACTCTAAAAGCATGGAAAGACCTGCTACTACAAATAAGAGTCTCATCCTCACTTCTTGAATCTGAAGACCTGGCTGTTCTAGTAGTCCCACTAGGTCCTAGGTTTGGCTGAACTTTCATCTGCTCAGCACTAGGATAGTGCCTTCTACAAATCTGCATAACATTAACATAACAAAAACACAACATAACTGGATGAAGTTCAGCTGCTTGCAGAATTTGGGAGTCTGGTTCGACAACACCTTATCATATACAGAGCAGATATCAGCTGTGCCCAGAACCTGCTTTGGCATTCTTAGAATGTTGCGTAAAATCTTGGACTTACTTCCACTAGACGCTAAAAGGACCATTGTACAGGCCCTTGTCAACCCCCGATTAGATTATTGTAACATCATCTATCTAGGGGTGACCAAAAGAAATCTGAATATTTTGAAGAAAGTCCAGAATGCTGCGGCCCGGTTGAAATTGAATATCCCTAGGTGGGCTTTGGTGGGGGCAGCTTTGAGGGAATTACACTGGCTCCCTATACAGGCTGGAGTCACCTTTAAGGTGTTATGTTTTTGCCATAGGATCCTCAATGAGAAAGGGCTGAGATATCTGCACCCACTACTCACTGCCTATCGACCTACTCGGAAATTGAGGTCGTTGGGCAATGCTAAGCTGATCGTGCCTAAGGTTCGTAAGGTTCGGTCAGGAGGTAGTCCCTTTGGTTTTCTCGCGGCTAAGGCCTGGAATGACCTACCTATGGAACTAAGGACATGTTAATCGGAGACAATGTTGCAAAAAAAACTGAAAACCTGGCTCTTTCAATTTCCCCCGGGGGGGCTGGTAGCAGGCCTCTCGCATCCTAGGGCCTAGGGGACTGGGAAGAGGGGTAAGGGGGGGGGAAGCTGGGCTAGTTGCCGTGGTCTACGGCATCCTAGCGTGGGAGTAACCAGGCGCTTTACAAGCTGAATAATAATAATAATAACGTAACATAACTTAAAATAAAAAACCAAAATGTTCACCTTGCCTTGTATTTGAGTGTGTGTTTACATACCAGGAAGTGGGAGTTGAAATGGGGCTCAATTGGGCACTTGCACTTCTGCCAGCAAGACCTCTCTTCCATAGTCCTGCTGCTACACCACAACCTGAGGGGTTCAAAACTACTTCTGATTATGTCATTTGCATATGGATTGCACCCACCACCATTTGTACGAACTCATGGCATTGTAGCATGTTTTGTAACTTGGTGGCCTTTCATGCGGATCTGTGAAGGTCATCATACTGATTGTGTTCCTTGTGTTGATTGGTGTTTGGTTGTGTTGTTGAGTATTTGTTTAGTGTTAAGTTTGGAAATGGGTTGAGTGAAAGCAATACAAGTCCGATCTAGGAAAATCTTTCTGATGTTTTATGTTTGTAGGCGGGTGTGCCAAAAGACTTTCTATTTTCTCTCAATTGAGGGCCAATCGGCCATTTTCTTGACAAGAGTATTCGGCTTTTTATAAATACATCACAAGTCAGGTCAGTATCTTATGATGGCATGGGCTAGGGTCGTTTTATATTTGTACTTTGGTGTGTTGTTGAAATGCTGATTAATTTTAACCACTGTGCAGACATTGCAACCTTTCCACGGGTTGCCTTCTTTTCTCCACAATTAAACAGCAGGATGGAGGCGTAAACTAAATGAAAACCATGGTTATATCAGTGTCATTTGAAATGGCAACCAGCTTGTAGTGGTGTTTCGCCATGGTGCCCCCATTACCATGCATTGCTGTCATACTTTGAGCATGTGTCGCGGGCCTTTGGAAGGCACTTTCTTGCACCACCCAATCACATTAGGGCTTTGTTTTTCCCGCAGTATCACCCATGCTGTCATTTCGCAATGCTGTGTTGCCCTGTGGTGCCTTTGTTCTCCCTACTTCCATTTCGGATAATCCTACAAATTAAGGGGGCATGATGCTCACTGATATGAAAGCATTACACTGATTAAGCCTTTTGATGGAGAGAAGGAACTCTTCCATGGAGCTACTTGGGGCTCTCCTTATCCAATGTTGTTTTTGACTTTGGGGACCAAACTTCTTAGACTTACTTTATATAGCCAATCTAAGATGATAAAGATGTTGGAGTATTGCTTCCTGTCAAGCATGACCCTTTCCTTTTAGCTCACTCCTCATCAGGCTATAAAAGAGGTCCAATCAAGGCACTCGGTAGGACACACCCACTCTTGTAGTTTCTCCGGTTCCTTGCTAGCTCTGCACGCCCCTAGTTTGGTCTCCCTTAGCTTTCAGTTGTCTTCTCTTGACTCCAGCTCATCGCTGTTGTCCTTGGAAGTCCTAACACCTACCCACAGATTTTTTCTGTCTGTCAGTTTTTTCTCTGGAAGGGCTGGATTACAACCATGTCCTTATTTTATCTCCACTGCTGGATTTCAGGATGGCAGAAGGAAACGGCATGCCTTGTTATTGCAAACAAAATGCCTGACTTTGACTCCTCAACTACCATCCCTTGACAACTCATGGAACAAAAAGGTCTAGGGAGCTACTAGTTATCATAGGGAGCTCTGGTTGAATGCCCAGTGTCCAGAGGTCGTGCACAGTAGGCCAGAGGCTTCGGGGAGGGCCAACCACAACCCTGGTGAAAACACCACAGAAAAGGAGTGTCCTTTAACAGGACGTACTGCTTCCCTGGTGGGAGCAGAATGTTAAACATGCCACCCCACAAAAGAAAAAGGGAAAACCTCCACTAGATGTAAATCTGTCGTTTCCTTGATGGCCCTTAAGCTATAACGCCTGATATTTTTTATTTCACTGAACAAATCAAAAAGACCAGTTCTCCCGACTTGAAGGACTTGATTATGAGCAAGTGATACGGTATCCCCAAGTGGTTGCCACCCTGCCAGATTATGATTTTTATCAGGTGCATGAGCGCATGCCCTAAAAACTAATGAGTTTGCGTGCACATTTTCAGCAGGTATAAGAAATGTGATGGAAAGAGCCAAGGCTCGAAGAATCACATGAGGTTACTCTGGGCCCCAATTGTTTTCCTTGATACCAGGCATGGAAACTATAATGGCGGGAAATTGGAATGGAAAGACTGGCCGGTGTCTCTGGCATTGGTGCCTCATGCACTAGTTACTAACTAACTCGTGAGAGTGATGCTTGTGTCTACTTTTGGAGGATTCCGACCGGAAGCTGCCTTTAAGGTCGGCGGAGCTCCCCCTCGTGGCCGCAAGCTCGGCTTCCGGCATGAAGCTGCCGCCATCTTGGTTCGGTGCCACGGCTGGCCCGTGATAATTCCGCACTAATGGACTGAAGGTCAGATCGGCAGGAGGCACTAATTAAAATATTGTGTTACAATATCAGGAGCGGAATCTGTTTCTCTGATCAATAACCAGTGTCAGACAGCTGAAGAGCTGCGAGTTACAATTCCCCCGTCACATGTCCCGGCCTATTACTCGCGAGCGGCGCAGTTAATCAATGCCTGCATCCGCGGACCGCCTCCGGGCTTTGTCGATGACTCTGTTTTTTATTATTTAGTTTATTTTGAGTGTTTATTGAGTGCGAACCAAGCTTCGGGCAGCAGCAGGAGACTGGCAGATTAAGGGGTATCGAAGAAACTATGGGAATGCTCAGGGTGTTTTAGAGTACATAACTGCCAATTCGGTGTCGCTAGGAATGGCAGATGCCACCCCACAGCTTGACTGCCTCTACCCACCTCACACAGACCTTGCTATCCCAGGCCTGTGGAGTTTTAAACTACGTATTAGGAAATAGTGCTTAATTTGCAAGGGAATAGGTGGCAGGACCCAAAGTTTTGCTTAGACTCAGGCGGCCGGTGCCACGGAATCAGGGCCGGACTGGGAACCAAAACCGGCCCTGGCAAAGTGCTCGGCCAGCCCCCCTGGGGGTTTGGGGGTGCCGCCGAGGTCTTTGCCAGGGCCGGTTTTCGGCCGATTTTGTTACAGGGCCGATTTTGCAGCTATGGTGCAAAACCGACCCTGTAACAAAAACGGCCCCCAGGGGCCCAAAACCGGCCCCCACTCGTGCGGCCCACCGGGGAATGCCCAGTGCCCGCTACGGCCAGTCCGGCCCTGCACGGTATGTCAGGGCGCGGAACACCAAGGCTGACTTGATTCCACCTCATGCCTCTTTTATCCTCCACCGAACACTCCCTCACCCTTTCATGTTCTTTTTCATCCCTTTCTTTCTTTGTCACTGTTTTTCGCTGTTTCTGTTTCTCCATCTTCCCATCGTTTCTGTTTCTCCCTCTCTCTCTCTCTCTCTGGATCAAAGTCTGATGGAGAAAGATAAGTGCCAGTCCCCAAAACTCCAAAAACTGAGTGCCAGTGGGCCGCACCTGCAACCACTGTCTCAAATTAAGCATTGGCAGAAACAAACATTTAAAGCCCTGTTTATTTTGGTTATTTTCCACATTTTTAGGTTTTGGTTTCAAAAGTGCAGCTGTCAAACAGGAGTATTGCTAACAGGAGAGATGGCATTGGCTTTGGATCTACACCTTTCAACCACTGGCTTTCATCAATCAGTCTCTTTGAGCCATTGGTTTGAGACTTTGTCATTCACTTCTTGATTCACCGCTCACCTGATGCTATTGGCTGTTTGTGTGTGTCCTTCCTCCTCCACTCCAGTGCTTGTATTAAACTACATAAGGATCTACTGTACACCTAGAGCAGCCCTCTCTGCCCTCCCCCTTTGTGTCTAACTCTAATGTGCCAACGTTGCATGCACTAACACATTAACCCAGAACTATTGGTTTTGACAAAGCTTGTTACTCTTGCCATAGCCCTTCAGAGCAAGTAGGAGACCATTAAGAGCCTACAGTTTGGATAAGTGTTCAACCTGTTGGTGTTTTTAAGGGTCCGATGGTGAGTGATGTCATGGAGCCCATAAAGGATTAGTGTTGAATTAGTATAGCGAAATATGAAAGTAATTTGAGTGGTGGATGGGTTAGTCAGTTATTTTATATCGCTCGTTACCCCTGATGGGGTGTTAAAGCCCTTTTTTTGTCGAGTAGCACGCTACTCCTGAACCCATAAAGGATTAGTGGTGAATTAGTATAGTGAAATTTGAGAGTAATTTGAGTGGTGGATATTAGGCAGTTATTTGGATTGAGGAGGATAGCGGAGGGATAGAAGAGGGAAAAGGTTTGCATTTATATTGTAATTGTAATTGTAATGGTATTTGTAGAGCGCGATTGCTGCCCATGGGCGTCCAAGCGCTAAGCTGACCAGAAGTGACGGAGGAGGTGCTATGGTACAGTGGGTTTGTCAAACAGCCATGTTTTTAAGTTTTTGCGGAATGATAGAAGATTTGAGTTGGACCGGAGTGGGAGGGGAAGGTCGTTCCAGAGCCTGGCGGTATTCAGCGAGAACATTCTTCCCCCTGCTCTGGCTCGCTTTACTCTGGGAATGACGGCAAGGAAGGCCTCCTTTGATCGTAGGTTCCGGTTGGGATGGTAGGGGTTAACAAGATTTCTGTTGATCGCTGGGCTTGTGTTCCAGAAAGTGCGGTGCGCCAGGCACAGTGCTTTGAAGGCTATCCTCTGCCTCACTGGCAGCCAGTGGAGAATTTTTAGGGCAGGTTTAGCAGACTGAGTGCGCGGGATTTCTAGCAAGGAACGAGCTGCACAGTTCTGGACAACCTGCAGTTTTCGAAGTGTAAACTTCGAAAATATAGCACTTGTTTCTCCTGATGGGGTGTTTAAGCACTTTTTCAGCAAGTAGCACGCTACTCCGGAACCCATAAGGATTAGTGATGAAGTAGTAGAGAGAAATATGAAAGTAATTGTAGTTTAGGAGACGCATGAGGGCTAGTATAACATTGCATATGTGAGGGCGTTAAGAGGACTGTTGAATGGAGCAACTAGGGAGGTGAAATAGAGTGGGCGCTGTATCCTGTCCTGTATTACAGATGTTTAACAGACTCTAGGATAAGTTTTACCTGTGTACACATGTACCCATTTTCTATGTTTATATTCTACTTTCATACGTGATGACAAGTGAAAACTTTCTTTAGTGCCCTCCATCGGCACAGCTCAAACAACTGATAATTATTACTGCGAGGACATATCCTCATAATTCTTCATCCTTGGTGGACTTTTGCTACAATATTTGTTATAAAAAGAAACATGAGGAATTCTGCCTCTGAAAAAAACCTGAATAGGCAGAATTGCCAAAGGCAGCAAAAAGTACAGAGCACACACGCGTGATTGCATAAAGCAGAGAAAAAGTCAAGAGGGAGAACGCACAAGCACTTCCGGCACTATCAGATGCTTTGTGAATAGCATTATTTGTCCAGCTGTGAAAGCATGGTGTAAGTATTGTGCAAGAAAATGACATTTCACCATTGTCAGCAGAAGGGATTACAAGATAGTAACTGAAGTAGGAGAAATATGCCCCAAGGTAGTAATGCAGGTAAATAGAAGGGTCTCCTGTATCTGATGTATGTAGGGGCTTGGAGGAATTTGTTGACCAGTACTTGGGCAAGATTGACAATAATTTTCCACACAGTTTAGATAGATAACTTTCATAGAAAAGTTAAAGTGAATAAATATGATTTGAGACATGGTAGTTATGTAGGTAGTTCTACTAGCATGCGGATATTTTCTTAGATGTGTATAGAATGTGGGTGGTGGTTCATTTAATCTTCAGATTTTATGTTTAAGGAAGTGGACAGCTTTTTTGCTGGCAAGGCGAGTGAGAGTTATAGATGAAGTTTGACCTGAATGTGAGTTCTTGAGTAAAAGTGCATAGAGTATCCAAGAAATCTGATGACTTCCAACAGGTTTATACAAGACATTTGGTGAATTCCTAGGGTGTTTAGTAAGTATGTTCATAAAAGTGAATTAAAAGATGGGCTGTTCCCTTGGTATGTAAATTTAGGAGTGTTCCCCTAGCGGTAAAGTGTGTAGCATTGAGAAGAGTTGATGAGATGGTGTCATTTCGCTGGCAGTGGCTTCTGATTTTTTTGGAGGGGATAAACAAATGGTATAGATTTTTGTACATGAAATACACACTTGCTTGACACATCCCCACTTAAATAAATCAAATGCACAAAACAACATTACCCACCCTACTTCTTCATAGACCATAATATTCCCACCATTTCCCCACACCTTTTTATGTTTCTGCAGGCATGCTGCTTTTTTAATTTTTAAAAGTTGGGTTGGTATTTTTTAGATGGTCCTGTGTGCTTGATGCCACTCTTTTTAGGTCTCCCTTAGCAGGCAGCACAAGCTGTCAATTTGCAAACAGACCTATAGTCTGCGTACAGTGAGCTTAGAGCCCGCCCATTGCATACCAATGATATTTGCTTGCATTTTTTATTTGTTAGCTTGTGTTTACTTTCCTTCCTCTTCTTGTGTTTTTCCATTCCCGGGAGCATAAACTCTTTCTTTGTATCCTTTAACTGCTTACTTTTCAGACACTACTGTTTTCTTTTCGCGTTAACGTTATGAGAGTGTATGTGCCTTCCAGCTGTCTCCCTCATGTACTTCACTTTCTCCTTCTGCAGGTCTTTTTTGTGCTTCTCCCCGGCACCCTCAATGTTTCCATCACCCCTGTGTGCATCTCCTCCTGCTCCACATTGTTCTCTCTCACCCGTGTGATTCTCTTACCCATCTACGTCACATTGATCTCTGTTTCCCATGTTACGTACTTCTCTTCCTGCCCTCATGTTTCTTCCTTCACCCTCCCTGTTACTTCTGCCCCCACCTTCCCTTTTGCTATTATCCTGCCTGCATCTTCCGTGTTGCTTCCTCCACCTGCAACTTCTGTGTTGCTCCCACCACTTGCAGTGGCGGCTCCTCCGCTAAGGCGGAGGAACGTTGCCGCACTGCTATTTCAGCAGTGCCAAAAAAAAAAAAATGATAATAACAGGACGTTATTATCATTTTGTTTTTCTTTGCGAGAGTCAAGGCGAGGCTGGCTCTGTGATGCCAGAGCACGGAAGGAGTGGTTTGTACTCCTCAAAGTGCACATGGCGGATTGTCCGGCCCTCTAGGGCTGGACAAACCATCATGCGCACTTGGCATGTTCTTCATTGGGATGTGTTGAACAGCCCCGTGGAGTACATCCCCAGCCTCCCCAGTCACTCCCTGAGCGTCCAAACAGGACGCTCAGACCAATCACGACGCTGCTCCTGCAGCATGTTGATTGGCTGGGAGAGTCCGGAAGCCTTGGTGCTTCCGGTGGTTCCAGCACAGCAGACGGAGGAGAGGCGTGCGGCGGCGGGAGAATTGTGTGGGGCATGGCGGAGCGGTGTAGAAGTTATGTTTATTTTCTTTTTTTAATCCACCCTCCTCCCACTCTACCACCCCCGTTCCGAGGCAGCCGCCACTGCCCACTTGCATCCAACGTGTTGATTCCCCACCGGTTTTTAACAAAAAAAGTTTTGCTCTTCTTTTTTAAAATGTATTTTCCAGTTCAAACCAGATTAGTAGATGTAAAAAAAAGCTCCCACGTCATTTTGTAGTCATTAGCATGCGTGGTCTTATCAAATTACATGACTGTACTGGCCACGTCATATGGGCTTCTTTATTTATTACACCTTAGCCATACGTCACATCATCTTTAAAAAACATTGGCAAAAGGCTATTTGGTCCCACAGGCGAGACCTATTGGCTTTGACAGAAGCTTCTTTAACAAGCCGTGGCTTGCCATGTGCTTTCCTTTCCTAAAATACCATCATGAATCAAGGGCAAGGGATGCCCAAGCCACTATTCAGACGATTTTAGAAAATTGAGGTATTTTAAAGAGAATATAAAAACGCACCATTAAATATGTAATGTTTACAGACGGGCTTCCCCTTCGTACACGGAAGAGGAGCAGCGCATGCGTCTCTTCCAGTAACTTTCTGTTCTGGACCTGATGGAAGGATAAAAGCTTGAACTCGGCTCTCAAGGAGAGAGCGGTAATGAGCCGTCCAGCGGCCATTAATCACGCCATCTGCGGCGCGTGCTTGCGCGTGGCTAATTGATCCGGGAGTCACTTTCACAAGTCATCCAGCACCGAGAGCTGCCTCTGAGAGGTAATCGGGCCCGGATTGTTTGCTTAGGGGAGGATGTGGGGTTGAGACGAGATGTTCTACACAAACACGGAAAGAGGGATAGTTTTCTACCTTGTACAGAGGTCACTCCGAAATGCAGAAGAGTGAGGGCCTCGCACTTTCTGAGACAATTCCTAGACAGCGTTCAAGTGATAAACCTTCAGGACTGGATTGAGATCAAAAATAGGCTCGGGCACCCTAAACAAAAGTGGCCCACCTTTGTGGATTGCGCCTTTTTGCAAAACGCTGCTTTAGTGTTTTAAGTATTATGAAAAAGAGAGAGGGTAATCACTAAAAAATGCATGTTTTCTTAAACTCAATGAGATATAAAATAAAATGTAAATGTTGCCAGGACTCTTTTCGCGTAGGTCAGTAGACAAGGGTGAACCACGCCTAAGTATAAGTGAGACCACCTCTGCTCAGCCCCCTCACCATGCTCAATCTGCAAACATTAATGGGCCGGCCCAGCGAGAGACTGGGAATGACTCCTCCGCTGCGTTGGTTAAAAGAAGGCGATAGAGGTCCCTTTGCTTAAGGTAAGGCGGCTCAGTCCCCCACTGGGCCGCTGCTGGCGTCTGAACAGCAGAGACTCAACCCAAATCCGTGATCACACTGGCCACGAAAGCGGCCCACAGCTGCAACTCAGCCACCGGCCCATTGCCTGAGTGCCCGCATTACCAATACAACCCAGCAAACCATGTTTCTTTTGTCCCATAATTCCAGGGTGGCCATGAATGGTGGCGTAGACTAACGCATCTGTGTGGGACTGTCTGGTCTTTGGGTTGTTGCCATACAGGCTGTCTGTTTCATCGTGTTTTAGCTTGCCCATCCTTGTGTTGGTTGGACTGTTTTGTAGTTTTTTCACCCTGCTGGCTGGATATCCCTATGTGATGCTGTAGGAAGTGAGTGTAAGTTGATGGTAGGCTAGTGATTGGCTCAGGCGCGGTTTACAGGAGGATGATGTAGACTGAATTCAGGGTGGCAGTATCGGCTACATGCAAAGCAAGGATGGTTGGTGACTGTTAATTGTTTATGGTGTAAGCTGGTGATAGGGTGGTAGTGTAGGGTGAACCTAGGGCACTGTATGCAGATAGTTGGCTGGGTCTGTGGGGTCTGAGGAGTGCCATGGAAGGTTGAATGATTTTCAGAAGCTCAGCCCACCAGACTGGTAGAGGTGGTGTCAGCTGGTGATTTTGTGCCTCTTTATGATGTCAGTGGGGTGATGGTGTTGACTGTGCCCACAGAAGTAGTGGTAGAGGCTAGTATGGGGACTGCGAAGAATGCTGACTAGTTGTGATGTAGGTTGGCGATAGGGTGACTGTGTAAGATTGCATTAAATAGATACTACAGACTATATTGTAGATGAAAGCTAAAAATAAAACTCTTAAGTCAGGAGCAAAGTCGTAGGCAAAAGGTATTTTTCCTTATAATCCCAGTAAACTTTGCATCACTCAAGGGTATGAATTAGTTTCGAGGTAATAAGGCACTATATCGATAGGCGCTTTAAAATAAGTGCTCATCCTCTTTGCAGTCACTAAAAATGCTCACCCCAAAAAAAAGTCAACTGGTCCTCAAAGCAATGTGCTTAATGTTCACAGATATATGTACTTTTCCCAAATCATTTGCAAACATACTGTGAGATCTTCAATACGTTTGTATAACTTTCCGTGCCTAATGTGCTTCACTGTACATTTTGAGCGTAAAGATAGTTACTAGGTGCTTGCAGTCCAGTGCTTGAATTGTATAAGAATGAGTGCTGGTGCCCAAAACTCCGCTCAGTAGCCCGATGCCGGTGCAATTTAATGTTGCCACTCCAAATAGCAAGGATGCATAGGCCTGAATCCACTTCATGTCTTTTAATTCTCTATTGTACACTCCCTGCCCCTTTAACTCTCTCTTGCAGGTGCCTGCTTTGTTCCCTTTTCCATCGTTCTCTTCCCCATCTTTCTCGCTTGTGCTTTTTCCCCTCTCTAGAGGCGGTAAACGTTTGATGAGTAAAAATAAGTGTGAGTCCCCAAAACTGACAGTCAGTGCCCCCCACTGGCTTAAATCAGGCATTGTAGTCTATTGATGTTTGTGGGAGGCAAAAATTTAGACCAGAATGCATTGTCCGTGGTCATGTTAGGAAATCATAATTGGTCAATAGCATTCAGCATTAGTCTGTATTTTTTTAATCTTTCTTCCCCTACTTCTAGTGTAGAACTCCTTCAGACATCGGTCCAGGTGAGTGGCATCCCAGAGGGGTGATGCCAGGGCTCGAGTCGGGGTACCACGCGGGTGGACGGCGTCCCCCCACTTATTTTGCCGGGAGCTCGATAAATGGAGCCACACATTCACTCTTTGGCCTCTCTGGGGTGAGATCGGAGCTCATTCAGAACGCTGCTCACGCGCTGGCTTCTCTGATGCAATTGTATCTAAGGGGTGAGCGAGGGGAGGCAATGTGTCTGATGGTGCAAGCCACCTTTCGTGACGTCACTTCCTGGGAAGTTCGGAAAAAAAACCACAGAGGCTTCAGCCACGACTGGAGGGACTTTGCTGCTATTTCCTGGTGCCCTGCCTCATTTTCACTGCTGCTGTCGCTGCGTGTCTCTCCCGCTACTGCCGCCACTGCATCTCGCGGGTAACAGCGAGGGGAGACTACAACTCCCAGGCGCCTGAGCGCCCGTTGACGCCAGCCACGTGCCCGGAGGCGCACAAAAGATCGCGGCTTCCTCGGGGGAGCGGGAAGTTCGGAAAAAAAAACACAGAGGCTTCAGCCACGACTGGAGGGACTTTGCTGCTATTTCCTGGTGCTCTGCCTCATTTTCACTGCTGCTGTCGCTGCGTGTCTCTCCCGCTACTGCCGCCACTGCATCTCGCGGGTAACAGCGAGGGGAGACTACAACTCCCAGGCGCCTGAGCGCCCGTTGACGCCAGCCACGCGCTCGGAGGCGCACAAAAGATCGCGGCTTCCTCCGCATCGCGGGACGCGCGCGGGCGGCGCCGGGCGAAGCCCGGGCAAAGGGCGGGCCGTTGTGTGGCCGTTAGGGGGCCGGAAGAGGCCGGGTCGGGCCACCCCCCTAAGCCACAAGGACTCATTTATGCGGCTAGTAATTTCAGTGTGACATTGTGCACCTCACTGTGGTCTCAGTAAGTCTGGACATCTACGTTAAGACTGTTGCTACTAGAGTGCTGTGGAGCCACCTTTCGTGACGTCACTTCCTGTCGTGACGTCAGCGTCCCCCCACTTCTTTTTTTAGGACTTGTGCCATGGGTGATGCTGCCTTGCAACCACATGCCTCTGCACCAGAGAGACCACTCATTGGGACTCCCAACTCATCATTGCACAAATGTGCCCTATCCTCCAGGCAGCATGACTGATTATGAGCCATACTACTGCTGTCTATGTGAGTAGCTGAGATAGGCGAGGAAGCAGAGACGTTTTAAGGCATGGCCAAAGTAGACACTTGCCGAGGACCTGTCTCCCCCTTCCAAGGGGTCCTTTGAGAATATTCATTTTCTCTCTCTCTCTTACCTCTGTGTTTCCAGTGTTTTATCCTTTGTCCTTCTCTCTTCCTACCTCTACCTCTGACTGTATCTGTCTTTGTAAACTGTCATAGTAAGGGTTTCTGGGGGCCCTAGAAATATACATCTCAGTGTTTTTTGTTGTGATCCCATTTCTGCAAGTTTGTTTGGCAAAATGCGGTCTTGAATTAGCAGAAAATGGGTAATAGAATTCAAAGGCATTTCGAAACAGGTCCCCTCCCCAAAAGTTTTAGGACTGGAGTCCCAAACATCATTAAGATGATGCTGTGAGGAAGTGGTGCTTGGAAAGAGAACCAAGCCACTCTTGGGACCCTTTAACCCTGCTGGGATGGGCAGAGATCAGTCAACTGTTCTGATCCTGTGCCCCAAGATCCTGAATTAATTTACTAGACTGCACAATAAACTACTAGGTTCCAAGTGGGGTGAGAAATCAGTTTTGATTGTACGTAGCCTCAGAACACCCTTCTGTCTGCAAAGTGTATTCCTTAGGAATCAATACATGTTTGACATTTCTTGCTGAAGTTCCTCCCACAGCTCTGAATTTCCAGTGATTCGTAGGTGCAAAAAAACCCTATTCCTAAAAGAATACAAGCCAGCTCTCTGCCCCACCCAGTACTGTGAGAAGTTTTCACTTGTGATTCTGTTTGAAAAGACACAGCATTTTTTTAATCACTCATCCCACTATCCCAAATCAGTAATTTAGCATTCACAAATGGTAGGTAAAAGGACAAACATCTCTGTAGAGCACAGTGACCCTTGACCCAACTGCGACTTACCAAGATAACCTGTGAGCTAAGGAATCAAAATATTTTGACGGTGTCCAATAGGGACTGTGATAAATGGCCTTTTATTCGTCTATGACATCAACTCAGTTGACTTAGTTTAAAAACTTTGAAAAAAGCTTAAAACGTTGCAGGATGCAGAAGAAAAGCCGCTGGTTGTATCATATGACGCTTCTTTCTTGTACTTTGAAGTGCCGTAACCACAGAGACTTCTGTGTTTTAACCTTCAGCACCAAGGACAGCTCAGAGGCTCTCTGTGGTGCTGAACTCTCATAGGCTAACATCGGCACATTACAGCATGGAGGAGATGCCAGGAACACAATAAAACACAGAATGAACACAGACTGCTCTCCAGATCATGACCCTATCCAGAAAGCAACCTTGTGTAATGCTTTGGAAAAGGTTTCTATTAAAGTATGAGGCTTTCACCCTTTGATAGAGTAAGATAGGGTAAAAATGGTTGACTTCACTAAATGTGTAGTACTCGCTTTGTTGTGCGAACTTCAGAACGAGGCTCCGCTTACTAGATCAGTTAGGCTTAATGCATTAGACATCACGGGATAACGAAATGGCACCACATTTAAAATATGTGTAAATATGCGATAATGATAATGCCTCAGAATGCTTTAAGCAGGCATAAAACAAATGTGCTAGTGTTAACACAAAAAGAAAAGGTATATGTCATAACCTTAGCGACACAATATTTATGTGTGTAATGATTAACTTGGCCATCTTCCATCTGTTGCAACCTTTATTACACCTTTCATGAGCTAGGGCTTGGCAGTTCTGACACACTACTGAAAGTGTTAGGAAGGCTTTGGAGCCTCAGTGTGCCTGCTCAGAGCAAGTACCGAACATCCCAGCCAGTAAGGAACATGATACTGCGCGGCTGGTCGTACACTTTCTGAATCCTGGGAAAGGCCTGCCCGGGAAGGAGGATGCCAGAGCAGCGGCACAAGGTATTAATCAAATAGAGGTGGGCGAGCCAACAAATTAACAAGGAGACCCGAGCCAGAGCTGAACCAAGGGCCTGGCGCGGATCCTAGAGCCTGTGCACGAGCCGAGCCGAGCCGAGCCGTGAAAATATTTTCTATATAAATCATACAACAATCATCACGTAAAATATGGTTAAGAGTCTAAAAAACATTTTTTTTATTTCTTTCACACGTGGAAGATTTAATATTAATAAGGCAGATCATAGCACTGTACTAAGAAGTACTTATTAAAAGTAATAGTTTTGTATAAGGAGTGTTCTGAACTCATATTTGAAAGTGCTTTCATACACGATAATGAAGAAAAAAGAGTTTAGGTGAAATAAAGTATTGGCGTAAGATCATGCAATTCAAGAGGGGAAGCTGTGATTTATCTAGGTTTTTTGGTTTCACATTGTACAAATCAGCCAGGAAATGGTTCTCCATTTGTCTTTCTTATATTAAGTCTTTGTTCCACCTCTGAATTCATCTTCTGCAGATTTTAAATACAGCAGGGACTAGGTACAGGGAAATTAGGGCATGTGCCTAGAATCACAGAATGCTGAGCAGACGTCGAGGCTCGAACCTGGTTCCGCAGTTCCACAGTCGGCAGTTCTGGCAGTAATGCACATCCTTGGGGGTGGTGGAGAGGGAAGGAGGGAGGGAGAAGGCACATGAAAATGGGGATCCAACGGGACCTTGAGCGGAGCAAGGCTTCGGGGTCGAGCCATACTTGAGCTTTCAGGAGCTCGCCACCTCTAGAACCAAAGTCCGGCAAATGACTGAATGAAGATTTGAGGTCTTGCGTTCAACATTGGGGCAAATAGTGAGATAAAGAGGAGCTTTCTCTGTGAGCGTTTTTGAACCTTAAACAAAAACCTTAACCCATACACTACAGGAGGCTAGTAGACGATTTGGCCTCTAATTTTAGAGGCACTTGATCAGGTTTCCCTTTAAAGAATACGCTGGGTCAACTTTCAGCAGATGTTTGATTCTTTGGAGACGGCCCCACGTACGATGTTATCACTTCACTTCTTTGCTTATGATTTCATTATGATAATGCTAAAATGCTCAGTCAAGTAGCTTTATTATGTAGGAGGCATGGCCTCACAGGACAGAGAGGACGACTAGGTCCAAACACATTTTTGTGCTGACCGTATGGAGCAGTTCTCCCCGTCTCTCTCGCCCCCAAGTGTCACTTGGGGAAGAGATAGACACAGAGAACTGCTGAGCCTGTTGGCATTATCAATTGGACGACATATATGTAAGTGAATTACTTACCCAGGCTGCTCTGATTTTAAGAGTTACCTTCTTCACCGGGTACTGATGAAAGCCGCTGACTCATCTGGGCAACTAACGGCTGAAACATGTTGACCAAAACCACTAGATTTGTAGGACTACTAACTCAACCTATAACTTTGTTGTCTTTTTAACCTTATCCCTGTCACCCCTTACCTCTATTAAACATACCTTTTGGGACTGGAGATAATTTTTATTCACTCATAAATCCCTTCTGTCCTAGCAAAGACGGTATACCTCCAGGAAGGGTTTTGTTCCACCTGGAGAACTGGACACTCAGGTGGAATAAGACCCTATGATGATGCTACACAGTGAAATCTTATGTTTGCTTTTCCATTAATAATCTCAGCTGGACGAAGAAGCAGTGATGGGCTACACCACATACAGCACACAGTTGTGCTTGGCGAACCATCAGCAAGAACATCAGTTGCACCTTGGAATGCTGAATGAAATCACAGAGAAGTCATGCTTTGATCTTGCGCAGAAGCCCTTTGTAGAAAACAATTTATTTCGATAGGTATCATTCTGAAATCTGGTACCACTGTGATTTACACCACTGTTTGCCGTCAATTGATCCTATAAGGTTGGATCATAATTTCAGGTTCAGTTGGTAGGCGTCTTCCGAAGGTGTTTTGCTCCTGCTTTTGTTACCATTGAGGTTACAAAAGGGAAAAAGACAATTGCACTCCTGAGTGCTAACCAGTGGTAGTCTTTGTCAGCACTTTGAAGGGTGCAAGTGGGTATCACCTTCTAATCAATAGGTGTATAAGTCAAAGAAAATTGTGTCTTCCTGAGAAGGAGAAAGGTCCCCACCTAGCACACCATTAAGAATTCTGGAATGTACATTCCATTGTAATGAAAACAATTTTGTCAAATATAGTGTATACAATCTTCATTTATTATCGAAGAATTTCATCAATAGGTATAGTGTTATCCAATCACACTAGTTGGGTAAATATTCATCAATTATCTATAATAAAACAACCCAAAGCATTTCTGGACTAGCCCTTCATCAGGGAAAAATTCCTAGTATGCAATAAACCAAATGAATCTATGTACTACCAAACAAGTGATCAATACTATAAAATGGACTAAAAGGTGAAAAAAACGTGAAAAAAAATGTGCAAAGGAAAGTAAAAGAAAAGATGTAATCACTTAGTGAATATGATCAGTGTCTGCCAGCCTCAGTTGGCCCAAAAAGGCAAATTCCTCGTGTAAAACTCACCAAATTAAATTGTGACACTGTAGGTTCGAAAAAAACTGAACTCAATTACATAATGTGACCGTGAAACATGCGATTTCAGAGGGTAAATGTTAAAAAGTGAAACGATAAATAAAAAAAGTGAAACAATAAATAAAACGTCCCGAGTTCAACAAAGAATAAATAACAGCCTCAACGTTATCCTAGTGTAAAAGCAACAATTACCGGTAGAATTAGTAGAGCAAAGTCATAAAAAATGCCTGACGATAAATGTGCCTGTAATCCAATAGCCGAGCGTATAGAGGGAATTCCGAAGAATAACCCGAGGTTAGTGTGACATAATCGTCAAGGTTTTGAAAAGTGTCAGAGGTCACCTATCATCCTAGTAGATTGAGAAAGTTTTCATCGGAAAGGTATGCGCCATGAAAGACACCAAGCCTCTTGCGCCCCTTTTGCGTAATTTTTCCCATGTTAAAAGTGACGCAAAAGTGGCGCAAGGGGCTTGTAAATATGCCCCCAAGTTTCCTGAGGCTGTATAAAATTGAAGCATTAGAGAAAGAAAGAGTCTTACCAAAAAGGCTCCACCAAGAGTATAAGCTCCATATTGAACGGTAGTGTAACCATAGGGTAAAACTACTCTGGGGCATATCAACAAGGGCTTTAGCTCTGCTTTTTTGGCTTTAAGAGCCAAAAAAGCAGAGATAAAACTAGCGCCCTATCAACAACAGGGTGCTAACACGCAAATGTGCATGTTAGCACCCTTTTACTCTACACTTCCCCTTGCATCTCTAATGAGATGCAAAGGGGGCGTTCCAGAGTAAAATAATAGGAGAAATGTCGCTAAGCGACATTTCTCCTATTATCAAGAATGTCGCTAACCCTGTTAGAGACAAAAAAAGCAGCGCTAACCACGGTTAACGCTGCTTTTTTACGTCTGCTAATTTTCAGACTTAGCCATGATATCCTATGGAAGGAGGATATCATGGCTAAGTTTGCCTGTCCCTATCAACAAGGTAACGTGAGATTATCGCTGGGTTTCCAGCGATAATCTCACGTTAGCCTGTTAGCGTGTAGATTTTTATCGCTATTGAGATAAGCGTTGCTAATAGCACGCTATCTCAGCGATAAAAATTCACGCTAGCCGGCGATAATTATCCTCACGCTAAGAGCGCTGAGCGATAATTATCGCCGGTTGTTGTTGATATGCCCCCTAGTGCTTTAAAAAACAATAGCGATGGTTCACGGGTGAAAAAATTAATAAAGACATAAAGTAAAAGCATTATTTAAAGGCATAGAAATCCAGCGAGGCTCAAAATAATAATCAGTAAATAGCATGAATTTAAGAAACAGTTGAAAAAAGAAATCATGACAGTGAACCACCTTTTAGGGGGTTCCAGCGAAATATTAACACGCGTATAACAACTAAAGTCAAAAACGTTTATTAGGTCCTTTCGGATTGACTGAGGCAAGTCGTTTAATCCAATAAATCTCTCTTTAGAGAAGGTTTTTTTGGTTGTTTCTACCTACTTTTATGGGTACAGTTTCTAAGATAAGGAACCTTAACTGACTTATTATTGTGATTGTAGGTATTGAAGTGTACTGCGATGGTTGATTTGAGGCTCCTAGTGCGAATATTACTTTTGTGTTCAGTCAACCTAACTTTCATTTTCCATTCAGTCGTACCCACGTGTACCGGTCCGCATTGACATTTCAATATGTAGACAACATTCTTAGAGTCACATGTTGCTGTGGTTTGCAGTTTAATGGGGGTTCCTTGAGTAGGATTCATAATTGTAGTTCCCTTTATAATACTGTTGCAATTGGCACAATTAATACAAGGTATGGTTCCTTTGTGAGTTTGGCTAATGCGATCATCTGGCTTAGGTAATAGTTCCTGAGATTACCACACCAATTGTTATTGCACTCATCAGTCATAAATACACAGCAATAGATCATATCCTTGTCTTTATAAAGTTGCATAGCTTCTGCTCATGTCGCCATTGCTGCGTGTATTTTTGCAATGCTCTGTTGCTGTAAATATTCAGCTTTCTGTTGGCCCTCTTTCTCAGTTTCCTCTGTATAAATGCCCACAATCATATGAGCAAGCTAAAAACGTGCCCCCTCCCTCAAGAGCAATGAGTAATACAAAAGAGGTGGCATTCATTTGCCATGAAGGTAAGTGTTAGACCTGGCACCATTAGCGTGGGACTCCCCTGCATTTTTTGCTTTTGCCTCCTGTGTTTTTGCTGGATGTTGGACTGCGTTTTGCTGGTCTAGAGGCTTTGGGCACTTTGCCACTGCTGTTTGGTGCCAAAGTGCAAGTGCTCCCTTTGTAAATTGTTGTTGTGGATTGGTGTTTCCATGATTGGCTGATTTGCAGCCGCGGCCCGTGGAGGGAGTTCCGTGGGGCGGTAAGGCGGGGCGGGGGAGGGACAGGGTGGGGGGTTCTAAAAACCGGAATATGGATAATTGCAGGTAAGTAAACAATAAAATAAATAAAACGAATTTCGTTGCGCGCCCTGCATCGCAAAATGTGATGCAGATCGCGCTACAAAATTCGTTTTATTTATTTTATTGTTTACTTACCTGCAATTATCCATATTCCGGTTTTTAGAACCCCCCACCCTGCCCCTCCCCCGCCCCGCCTTTCCGCCCCACGGAACTCCCTCCACGGGCCGCGGCTGCTGATTTGATTTACTAGTCAGTCCCTAGTACAGTGCACTGTGTGTGCCCAGGGCCTGTAAATCAAACGCTGGTAGTGGGCTTCAGCACTGATTGTGCCACCCATATAAGCAGCCTGTAAATGTAACTCTGGCCTCTTGTAAATAAAGGGACCCCCTCACAAGCGATTAAGGTCTAGGAGTAAGAGGGGAAAGTAAACAGTAATATACAAAAAAACTCCTCTTTGACCTATATTCCTTTTGTCCAAGATTTAATCAATGCATGGGTTGACCAATGATTGTAGACCTAAATACTTTACATATTAAATCATTTTTACTGAAACTTTTTGTTTTTTTATAAAAATATGTTCTTTTTATTCATTTCACAATATCATTTTTGTTATATATCAATCTTCATTATTTTCTTACTTGAAATAAATCATTTTCTATTCATGTAAACATATACACAAGTATTTTTCTGAAATCTGAGAGACAACAAAACCCTACTCAACCAATGACCAATCAACAAACAAGACCACACTCATTACTCAAATATACTCTCATTCATACAACACACTTATACTTTGTGGGTATAGGAAGTATCAGAATATCAAAACTTCTCCAATAGTTGGTTATGATGGAAATAACCTAGATAGGTCTGGGCGCACGTGGTCTACGCGCGTTTCTGTGGGATGACAAGGAATGAACCACCTTCATCAGGACCTCGCCCAACTAACGTACAGTGTTTCAGACTTGTACAGAGTAGGGAAACCTAAAAACATGATAAACACATAAGTATTACTTTTTAATCAACCCATGCTTGTAACAATCATAATTTCAAAGACCAATAATGAGTGGTGTAATAGGCCCAAATAGTTATTAAACTCTAAGTAAGGAAAAAGCACCAATAACAAAACTAATTATTGTGCATGTTGGTTCCAGAAATGAGTGATCAGCATTTATATAGGGCAAGAAGTAGTACAGACCCAAATGTACCCAGTGATCACCATTCATATGTCACAAAGAGAATGACAGTGAATTTGATATATACAGTGCATGTTAAAAGAATTTTTTTTGTTTTGAAAGGTTAAAAGGTGTACGATCTTTAACCGATATCAAGTTGTTCTAAGTTTCTATCTCTTACTCATAAAAATTGGATAGAAATCGCGTTCTACAGATTTCAACTGGAACGATGTGGCACGTGGCTTCTGTTATAGCAGGGGCAAAGCACGATTTCTGAGAAAAAGCGAACAGTGAAAACAGTCGATATGCTGCCTATTTATGTAGAAAGTCGAATATGAATGATGCCATATATGAATAGTGATCGTACCTGATCGGTACGAGGGACTAAATTTCACTAATCAGACACCGTGTCGAAGAAAACGACGACAGTATGTTGCGCATCATGGCATTCTGGGAATATGAGAGGAAAATTATTTTTACAGACATGTGCATTATGCAATGCGCTTTTAATTTTGTTACATTGGGCAATGCTCTATTTAGTAATCGTACTACCGCAACTCTCATATAGTCGCATACTTACTAAGATGTGCGCTAGGTCCTCGAATACTTGGACAAGTAGAATATCCTTAGTGCAAATTCGATGGATGTGCGGCAATTAGTAGACTTTCTTAGGTATACGCGGAAGAGGGCCTCCTAAGTAAGAAAAGGCAAATTTACAAGCGTGTTAGAACACGGGGGGGATGATATCCTCATGTGTCCATCATAACTACTGCAATAGACTATGCACAAAACAATCCATTGCTCATATACAACTCAGCACACGACCGGTATTGATGTGCAAGGGAGTCTAGATACTGAAGACCAGAGTAATACGGGTAAGAGAAGCCTTAAGGTGGTTCGCAATGTAGGGATGCCAAAATACTAAAATGCTATGAAGGCCTGCGATGCACGCATGTGTAGTCTATCTATAATTAACAGCCTTTGTCAAACTAAGTCGTTGAACTACAATGGTGTATACCAGCATGTCGAGAGATGACAAAAATTTACAATGAGGGCTTCGCCTGTCCAGTACTGTAAACAATATTGCTGGATAAACTCTATTACAAATATGGCAACGTTCTAAAGATTTTACGTGCCGGGGAGACAAAGAGAACTCTATGCCTGATATGATGACTATAGCGATGTCAAAAAGCTAAGTCTAAAATCTACTGGACATGGAGACTTGCTCATCACTTACTTAGGTCGGTTCTTCTCTGCCGGGTCAGCAAACGTCTCTCCTGAATTCACAAACGCCTCGCGTAGCGTCTAAAACGAGTCCGTGATTCGGTTGCTGAAATCCAAGCCTAAAGTAGGGAATGCCGCGCATGCGCGTGGTATATCCAATCTAATGCATGGGATCAGAACGTGCTGATAATCATAGAAAGGGGACTGCACACGTAGAATGAGACAGTCATATGGGTTGTAGTTCTTGTGGGCAATCCAATAGATATAAAAATAGGACTAAACCGGTACTACATTAGTTACAAAACCGCGACTGCTACACCAGAAAACAAACCTACATATGGGTGGCATCATTGGAGCAACACGCATTGGTAGCAAAAGGTGGAACCACGTGACAAGCATCAAAGTCACACGGCACTACACCACACATGATAGGCAGACCTGCACGCGGACAGCATCACTGGAACAACACGACTTAAACATGAGGGGGGAAAAACTTTGTGTTGAGCATATGGAAAATATATATAAATATGAGACTGAAATACGGTTTCCAAAAGGACCCAACATAAGCCCCCCTCTTCGGCGATTGCGAGGTTTGGACAGATAATATAAGTTGGGAGAATGCAGGTGAGTGAAGCATAAAGTTCTGAATTATCTCACAAAGGCAGATATGTGGCCATATTAAGATATGCGAAACTAAGTAGCCGTATCTATCAAAGAAGACTTTATCTACCAAAAAAGGCCTGTTATCCTGGTGTAAGGATGTAAATCATAGCCCGTGAAGACATAGGATTACAAACTGGATGAAGGATTCCAGTGGTAATTTGTACAGAATATATATAATTACCACAATTCCAAGATGTTGATAAGTTGGTAAGAGCCAGCGCAAGAATGTAATGGAAGAAGAAACACAAGGAGGAATATGGTGGATGGATGCGTGTGTTACAATTAATGGTTCGTAACGTTCCATGTAATTTCTTCATTTAACCCGCTCTTAACACTGTCTAATGAGAAAATCCAATAGGTTTCTCTGCGTTTGCGCACCATTTCATTCAGTTGTCCAGGTTTAGATTTAATTTTTTCCAGAATACACCAGCGAAGATCTTGTTCGTCATGGTGTTTTTCCAAGCAATGGGTGACCAAGGGGGCAGAATCTTTTTTAGTACGTATAGCTGACTTGTGTTCGCTATATCTCGTTCTAAATTCTCTACTGGTTTCCCCTATGTAGGCCAACTTACATGGGCAGAATATGATATAGATGATGTTACTACTTCTGCAGTTGCTCAGATCTCTCAGTTTATATTATTTTCCCTTGTAGTCAATGGTGTCTGTGACTATGGCAGTGTTGCAGGCATGGCATGATCCACATCTGTGATTCCCCAAAATCGGGGGTAATCCAGTGAGAGTGGTCTGTGAATATGTTGTACGTGTATCTTGTCTGGTGTGTACTAACATATCACGTAGGTTTTTGTTCCTCCTATATGCTATGATGGGTGGAGAAAGGACCTCGCCGTCATGCACATTGAGAATTTTCCAATTTTTAGTAATGATGTTTTTGATTTTGTAATTCCATTGGGAATGGTTGATAACGCATACTGTCTGGTCTTTGGAGGGGCGAGTGTGGCCATTCAAGAGTGCCTCTCGGTTGTAATATTTGGCTCTTTTGAATGCTGTTCTAACTAGTCGATGAGGATAGCCTCGCGCCAGCAGACGTGTTTTTAAAGCATCCCCATGAGTATGGAAATCCTGTATTGAGGTGCAGTTGCGTCTTATCCTGAGAAATTCTCCAAAGGGTATGGAGTCTTTTTGACAGGTGGGGTGAAAACTTTGATGTTGTAAAATGGTCTTTTTTGCTGTAGGTTTGCGGTAAAAGCTCACAGTTAGTTTTTCTTCTGTACCTTGAATTACAATGTCTAGAAACTCAACTTGCGCATTGCTGGCATGTGAGGTGAATTTGAGATTCTGGTCACTGGCATTGAGCCAACCAATAAACTCTTCAAGTGTCTCGTTGTCACCCCTCCAAATAAAGAAAATATCATCAATGAAGCGCTTCCAGAGACCAACATTTTCAAAAAAGGGAGCTACTTCATTGAATATGTGAGTGCGTTCCCATTCGCCCATGTATATATTAGCTATGCTGGGAGCACATGATGCTCCCATGCTCGTGCCTTTCACTTGGTGATATGTAAGATTGTTGCAGCTAAGTAAACAATAAAATAAATAAAACGAATTTCGTTGCGCGCCCTGCATCGCAAAATGTGATGCAGCTCGCGCTACGAAATTCGTTTTATTTATTTTATTGTTTACTTACCTGCAATTATCCATATTCCGGTTTTTAGAACCCCCCACCCTGCCCCTCCCCCGCCCCGCCTTTCCGCCCCACGGAACTCCCTCCACGGGCCGCGGCTGCTGATTTGATTTACTAGTCAGTCCCTAGTACAGTGCACTGTGTGTGCCCAGGGCCTGTAAATCAAACGCTGGTAGTGGGCTTCAGCACTGATTGTGCCACCCATATAAGCAGCCTGTAAATGTAACTCTGGCCTGCCATTGCAGAGCCTGTGCCCAGTCTGGAACTGCCACGTTGATCTGGCAAACGCACCCACTTGCCAGGCCCTAACCTTCTCTTTTCTTACACGTCAGTCACCTCTAAGGTAGGCCCAAGGTACCCCTGTGGGCAGGGTGCAGTGTATGTGAGAGGTAGGACATGCCCTGATGTGTGTGGCATGTCCTGATAGTGAATTACTGCCAATTTCGTTTTTCACTATTGCAAGGCTACCTGTTCCCATAGGACAGAATGGGACGTTTGCCACTTCCAAGGGGTTCCTAGGTGTCCCAAGAAGGTTACCACCTTGGGAAATGGCTAGTGTAGCCTTGGGGTAGGAGACACGTGCCCAAGAGGGTTGGGGTCCTGCAGAAATGTCCCTGGTCTCTTTAGGAGACAGTGAGATGGTCCCAAGAGCTAATTTGCCTGATAACACTAAAAAGTACAGGCAGTGGGGGACCATCAATGGCCATAGTGTGGAGGCTCTGAGAGACACCAGAGCCAGTGTGACAGCTGTCAGTTGTCGGCTGGTGTCTGAGGAGCAGGTGGTCCCCAACACAGTCTACCCAGTTGTTGCAGCTGACAACTCAGAGTGCCTCTGCAAAATGGCACAGGTTCCCTTTGAGTGAGGGGGTGGGTCTCAGGTACCTTAAAGTAGCTGTGAGGCCAACCATGCCTGTTGACTGTCTGCTAGGCAGTGATTTGGAGAGCTCCTTTTTCGGCGAAGGTGGAGCGGAGGTCTCATTTAGAAATGTTGGGTCTGTCTGAGCAGGCGTGTGTGACCACTCAGGCCATGGCAGCCGGTACGGTCATTCATGTGGCCCAGGTGCCTGCCAGAAAGAAAAGAGGCAGGGGACATGGGAAAATGGCCCCCAAAGTTCCGATGGTCCAGGAGGAGCCAAACCTTGAGGGGGAAGCCCTGAAGCCTACAGGGGAACAAGTGGCTGAACAGGGGGACCTACCTGAGCTGACCCATTGGCAGTAGGAAGGGGACCTCCCCAGGGAAGAATTCTGCCAGGAGCAGCAGAAGTGCCCTTCTCTTGTTGGTTTGTGGCAACAGGCTGCAAACCAGGCAGCAAGTGATCAGTCCTGATCACATTGGATTTACTGGGAGAATTGTCTCCTGTATAACGAGCCTAAGGTTGCTGAGCCTGGGTGCTTCAGGGCCTTCCTACTGGGTCTGGCTCATGATGTGCCTTTGGCAGGACATTTAGGGCAAATCAAGACCTTTGAAAGGCTTGTCACCCACTTTTACTGGGCCCAAATGCGTAAGAGTTCTTATACTCACTGTAGGTCTTGCCAGACTTGCCAGGCAAGTTGAAAGAGTGGGAAGAAGTGTAAGGCTCCTCTCCAACCTTTCCCTGTGGTCAGCACCCCCTTTGAGAGGGTGGGTATTGACATTGTGGGGCCTCTGGATCCCAAGACAGCCATGGACAACAGGTATATCCTGGTGGATTATGCCACCTGGTACCTGGAAGCTATCCTTCTCCGGACTGTGACGGCCCCCGTGGTGGGTCATGCGTTGATGGGGATTTTCTCCCAAGTGGGGTTCCCCAGAGAGGTGGTGTCCAACCGTGGTACCAACTTCATATCCAAGTATGTGAAGTCCCTGTGGCTAGAGTGCGATGTTACCTACAGTCCTTACCACCCCCAAGGTAATTGGCTGTTTGAGAGATTCAACCGGAGCCTGAAGGGTATGATTATGGATCTTCGTGAACCCATGAGGCGTAAGTGGGATGTCCTCTAACCATGCCTATTGTTTGCTTACAGAGGGGTACCGCAGAAGTCCTTAGGGTTCAGTCCCTTTGAGCTCCTGTTGGGCATCCTGTAAAGAACCTCTAAGTCTGGTGAAAGAAGGCTGGGAGAAAGCTTCCAGGAAAGCTCCCCAGGATGTATATAGCTATATTCTGGCCTTCAGGAACCAGACTAAGCGCTTCAGACAACTCTCTCAGGCAAATCTGAAAGCCAGCCAGGAGGAAATGAAACATTGGTATGATCAGAATGCCACTCTGATCAAGTCTCAGCCTAGACAGAAAGTGTGCGTAATGGCCTCAGTGGAGCCTTGGCGCTCCAGGATAAGTGGACCGGACCATTTGAGGTGGTGGAGTGCAAGAGTAAAGTCACCCACTTGGTGGACTTGCAGTCTCCAAGGAACCCTTTGCGGGTCCTGCATGTGGACCGCCTGAAGCCCCACTTGAAGAGGTACGAAGTGGGCATGCTCCTAGCAACAGATGCTGGAATGGAGGAGGAGAGTGAGCCTCTTCCTGATCTCCTGTCTGCGAAGGAACATGATAGGTAAGTGGATGGTGTAACACTCTACCCCACCCTGACTCCTGAACAGTAGAGTGACTGCTGCCAACTGTTGGGACAGTTGCTGCTCTGTTCTCCCTGACCCCTGGTTTCACTCAGTGGTGCATCCATGATGTGGACACTGGGGACAGTCCTCCTGTGAAGCATAACATTTACAGAGTGACTGACAGCGTTAAGGCTTGCATCAAGGAAGAGGTCTCCAAGATATTAGCGCTAGGGATGATTGAGCCCTCAAACAGCATTTGGGCCAGCCCAGTGGTCTTGGTCCCAAAGGCTGCTGCACCCGGTGCCATGCCAGAACTCCAGTTCTGTGTGACTACCGTGGGCTCAATTCGGGCTTCAGGACTGATGCGCACCCCAGAGCTGATGAGCTCATAGATCATTTGGGAGCTGCCTGGTACCTCAGTACGTTTGACTTAACGTCTGGGTACTGGCAGATTTCCTTAACTGATGGGGCAAAGGAGAGGTCAGCATTCTCAACACCAATTCCTGGTGATGCCCTTTGGGTTGAAGAATGCCCCTGCCACCTTTCAGAGGTTGGTCAACCAGGTGTTGGCTGGACTGGAGGATTTCAGTGCCGCCTACCTGGATGACATGGCAGTGCTCAGTGCCACTTGGGAGGAACATCTGCACCACCTCTGGGAAGTGTTGAAGGCTCTGCAGAGGGCAGGCCTCGCAATCAAGGCAAGTAAGTGCCAGATCGGGCAGGGTTCTGTGGTGTACTTGGGACACCAGATGGGGAGTGGCCAGGTGGCACCCCTACAACCCAAAGATTGATACAATTCTGGCTTGGGAACCCCCCAAGACCCAGACAGAGGTGAGAGCCTTCTTAGGACTCATCGGGTATTACAGGAGATTTGTTAAGGGGTATGGCACCATTGTTGCCCCCTTGACAGAGCTCACTTCCAGGAAGCTGCCTTGGAAAATGAACTGAACTGACACCTGCCAGAAGGCTTTTGATGCCCTGAAATCTGCAATGTGCACGGTGCCCGTGCTTCAGGCGCCCAACTTCTCAAGAGAATTCATTGTGCGGGCAGATGCTTCAGAGCATGGTGTGGGGGCTGTGCTCTGTCAGCTAAATGTGGAGGGCCTAGACCAACCTGTAGCCTTCATTAGTAGGAGGTTACTTCCACAGGAACAGAGGTGGAGTGCGATCGAGCGTGAGGCTTTTGTTGTGGTCTGTGCGCTGAAGACGCTGAGGCCCTACTTGTTTGGGACTCACTTCCGGATTCTGACCCATCACAGGCCCTTCAGATGGTTGATAAGAATCCAAAGTTGTTGAGGTGGTCCATCTCCCTTCCTGGGATGGACTTCACAGTGGAACACCGCCCTGGTACAGAAGACGCCAATGCTGATGGTCTGTCAAGATTTTTCCGCCGTAGTGAAGAGAACTCCCAAGAGAGTGAGTAGTTCTCTCTGCATTTGCTGGAGGGGACACGTGTTGGACCTGGCACCATTGGCGTGAGTCTCCCCTGCATTTTTTGCCTTTGTCTCCTGTGTTTTTGCTGCATGTTGGAGTCCGTTTTGCTTGTCTAGATGCTTTGGGTACGTTGCCACTGCTGTTCAGAACCAAAGTGCAAGTGCTCCCTTTGTAAATTGTTGTTATGGATTGGTGTTTCTATGATTGGCTGATTAGATTTACTAGTCAGTCCCTAGTACTGTTCGCCCAGGGCCTGTAAATGCTGCTAGTGGGCTGCAGCACTGATTGTGCCACAACATAAGCAGCCTGTAAATGTAACTCTGGCCTGCCATTGCAGAGCCTGTGTGTAGTCTGGTACTGCCATGGCGACCTTCCCTTTTCTTACATATCAGTCACCCCTAAGGTAGGCCCAAGGTACCCCTGTGGGCAGGGTGCAGTGTATGTGAGAGGTAGGACATGATCTGATGTGTGTGGCATGTCCTGATAGTGAATTACTGCCAATTTCGTTTTTCACTATTGCAAGGCTACCTGTTCCCATAGGACAGAATTGGAAGTTTGCTTATAAAACCTTATAAACATAACTATACCTGGGAACAAGGTAGGTTATTAACATTTAGTATGCCTGAACTCAGAATGTTAAAATGCATATTTTAGTGAGGGTGGTTTTTACATTCTGTGTTTAAAAATACCACTTTTAGAAAGTAGGTATTTTCTTGCTTAGCTATCCAGTGTCCCTCTGCTATGTTTGTGTATTGCATGTCTGGCTTTTGGATGGCAGGAGCTGGGGATGAGCAGTGGCTCCAGAGAGCCTGATGAGTCAGGGCTGGGCTGAATAGACCTGGGCTGCATTTAGAGTAGGGGGAGGAGATTTCCTTTGACCTGAATGGGCCTGGTCTGCCTTCCACAATGCTGTCTCCACCTCCTGCCAGGAAGCTGCACCAGAGAGAACAGAATCGATTTTGACCAAGCACAGGGTTTCTCTGACACCAGAGAACAAAGGATTTTGTAGTATAAATATTGGGGCCCAAATACCAGAACTTTAGATCATTTCAGGGAATCAAGAGGAACCTTTGCCAAGGAGAAGATGGGAGAAGCAGAGGAGGGATACTGTGCCTGTACTGTTTGCTGTCTTGGGTTGGCCTGCAGTGGCTACTTGCTGCCAAGGAAAGGAGAAAGGCCTTTGCTGTTTGCTGTGTCCCCTGCTTGAGGAAGATAGAGGGCTTGAATTGAGCTTGCCTCCTGTTCTGAAGTCTCAGGGACACAACAACTTCACCCCAGCTCTCCTGAACTTCCTTGCTGGGAGTTCTGACCTGCAAAGAGGTGCCTGCTGTTGTCTTGGACCTCTAGAGACTGTTTTCCGCTGGGAGCTGTAAAAGTAACGCAACTTCGAGAAGCGAGATGCATCGCCAAAGAAATCGTTGCAGCGCCTGCCCGCAGCTCAAGAAATCGCCGCACGCCACATCGAGTGCACGATCTCCGAATTCCTAGATCACCACACCGATTTCGACGCATGGCCTGCTTTGTGAATCGTTCTGGATCATTGCATTGCGGTGCCAAGTTTGTCGCATTGTTGGGAGACGAAGTAAGAAACCGATACATCACCTCACCACGCAGTAAGAAACCGACGCATCACCTCCTCTCCAGTAGGGAACCAACGCATCACCTCCCCTGCGCAGCAGTAAGGAACCAACGCATTACCTCCCCCGTAGCAAGGATCCGACGCATCAACTTCCCTGAGTGTAAGGAACTGACAGATCACCTTCCCTGCTGCCCGTTTTATTTGGTTGCTTGACGCATCCCAGGTACTTTATGAGAAAAGTGTCACATATGCAATTTGCTTTGAGCTAAACTATTTCTACCATTTGAAAGTCATATGTCTATTACTGTATTGTGAACTTTTGTTTTTTTGTCTTGCTTTAGTTTAGATGAAGATTACTTATTTTTCTAAACTGGTGTGGTGTCCATTTGTAGTGTTTTCACTGTATTACTGTATTTGTTCACAAATGCTTTACACACTGCCTCTGATATAAGCCTGTCTGCTTGTGCCAAGCTCCCAAGGGGGTAGCAGGGGTTATTTTAGAAGTGTATTCCCCTTACCTTGATTAGAAGCAAGGGTCCCTATTATGACAAAGGTACCTACCTCTGCCAACTAGAGACCCCCCATTTCTAACAGTAAGAAATACACCAAGTCAACTTAAATGTGCCTGCACCACACTATCTGGTAGCCATAGCAGTGCGAAAGACCCCACAGAAGGTGACTTGTCACTCGCCGATACACAACCTGCAGATCACCGACTTATGGGCAAGGGGCAAACACACCCAGTATAATCTGAAACCAATTGGCGTAAAAGGTCATACCTACTTCCAACATCATTAATAATCTCCTGAATTAGGTGCAAAGCATAATTTTCTTCATAACACTTTTGACTTTTTGAACTCATTAAACTTGATTCCAACTCCAATATTCCTCGCATCCAATATTTTTTTTCCGAGATTTGTCTTATTCACCTTCGTCGATTTGGATTGTTATTTTTCTTAATGTTTACTTTGTACTATGTACAACTTTATCCTACTCTTTCTAAATTAAATACTTAACTCTCACCCTCAATGTGGCAGAGGAAGACAGGTGTTATGGAAGATTTGTTTTAAAAAAAGGTGGTGGATGTCCTGTCTTCCATATGAAGCGTGCATTTCAATGGCACTGAAATATGGAAGATCCTAGAATTCGCCACCTTTTGGCAGATGTCTTGCTCCACCAAACTCTAAATAAGGTCCTCAGTCTACCCCAGAGGGAGGCATTCTAAACACAGGCTTGATGCTTTGGTGGGGGATTTGGATTCTCTTTGCATCTTTCCTAAGTCAAAGAGTAATTCTCTTCACAGCACCTTGGAAAAAGGAAAAACATCACAGTTGCACACATTTGTTTTTCCCACATCAAGATCTAGGCCCATCATGTTCAGAGCTTAGTTTACAAACAACATCAGTACAGGGGCCAAATATCTTTCTTAGAAGCCCGCTGTTCTTGTTTCTGAGTGCTGTGTTTTCTGAATCCCAAGACTGCCTAGTCTTGATTCCTCCTCATATCTCTTTTTTCTACCGACCTAAACATTCTGACTCTTCATCTGTGTTTTCCTCCTTGTCGTTGTTTCCCTATCTTTTTGTTCTGCCTTCTTTTACTATTTTCTGCCTTTTTCTCTGTGGCTTCTGGTGGACATCTGACAGCGAGAAATACATTTTTGCTTCCAAAAATGGTGGCTGGGGCCCACCACCTGCAGTAACCCTCATGCATGGAATATTGATCATGTTGTCATCCCTATTGATATTAATACTCCTGATCCATTGAGATAAATGTGCACACTTCTGCATTCTGATTAGTTAACTCCTCTCCTGTGTGTATAATACAGCCTGATCCTATGCTGGTGATGCCTGGGTGACTGCTATAATTACATTTTCTATCTCGTTTTAAGTCAAATATCACAACAGAAGGGTAGACTACCAGGATAGTGAGAAAAAAACACGAGCACTTTACAAAAGAACTGAACAAAAAATAAATTATTGAACTATATCAATGATTAAAAGTAGAGTGTCGGGGGAGGAGCCTAGCGCTTGACCAAGATGGCCGCGTGAGCTTTGAGCTCCCGAGACCCTCGTGCCCTCCGTCGTCTATCCTGTATATAATCCTGTTTGTATGCATGGCATCGTGTAGATGACTTGTCAGGGAGGCGATCGATGCCACCCGAGGTCGAATCGCCCACCGGGAACCGGAGTTATGCATGGCAGACGATTGAGGCCCATCTCCGAGGGATGCCAGGGGCTCGAGTCGGCAGGATGCCCGACCTCTAATTGAACAACAGCGGCCAGGCGAGGTGTGAACTGCCGGACGGAGGTCCTTATCCTTTCACTTTCACTTTCTCGCCCTTTGTCTGCCCAGCCCAGGGAGTGCTCGCGTCTGCTTTATTATCATTCGGACGCTCTGCATGCCACACTGGCGACCCATCGTAAGACGGAGCACTCCTGATCTTTCTCGCTGAGAGAGGGCAGTCCGGTTTGCACCGACTTGCTTGCGCCCACCATGTCGGGCAGGGCAGAGGTGGACCGGCCGAAGCCCAAGGCCACCAGGCGGGGAGCCTACACTCAGGCCAATAACATGGACCGCTATGCCCAGCAGAAGGGGTCACCGGGTGCACCGAGCCAGCCCCCGGACACACAGAAGACTGCCTCACCCTTGGCCCCGGAGCTCTCACTGCAGGATGTCATGGGTGCACTCGACGGGCTGCAGACTTCGATTGGGAGACAGTTTGATGCCCTGGCGCACAAAGTGGATGCCATCTTGGTGGATGTTAATCTGATCCGCGCGGATCTGGGCAAAACAAATGAACGGGTCAAATCCCTGGACATCAAGACCACGGGCCTCGCCGATGATGTCTCAGACTTGCAGACCGAGGTCCGTAAGTTGCGGACCGAGAGTGATCTCGCCGCCCGTCGGCTGGAGGACTTCGAGAGCCGGGCCAGGCGCAACAACGTGCGCGTTATCGGGGTCCCGGAGTCCTCGGACGAGACGTCAGTGGACCTGCTCGTGGAGGACTTGGTGCTCAATCATCTGCAGCCTAAGGGTCTGGGGAAGTTCTTCGCAGTTGAGCGGGCCCATAGAGTGCCGGGTGGGCGGCCCAAGGTGGGAGCCACACCGAGGCCGATCGTTGCCCGGCTCTTTCATTTTCGAGACCGGGACGCTATCCTGCAGGCCTCGAGGGTAATGGGCCCGGTCCCCTTCCAGAACGCGTCGGTGAATTTCTATCCTGACTTCACCCAGCAGGTGCAGAGGCAGCGGCAGGGCTTCCTGGGGGTGAAGAGGAGGCTTCGGGAGAGGGAACTGAAATACGCCATGCTCTTCCCTGCCAGACTACGTGTGGTGTTTGAAGACCGAACATTCTTTTTTGAGTCGCCTGCCATGGCGGATGAATGGCTGGACGCTCTGCCTCGACGACGCACGGAAGAGGACACTGCCGTAGAAGGGGACAGTGGCCGGGATGAACAAGGTTGATGCCTTCGGAACCGGGCTGACTCGGACTGACTTTAGATTATGACTTGCAGTAAATACGGAGGTTATGGGAGGACAAGGGGAGCTCTTTCCTCCCTTAGGGTACTTTTTGTAGATTTTGGGTTTGGTGGGGCGACAGGCACACTGCAAGTTGGGGGGGCATTGTAAGCTGCAGCAGGGGTGCAGGGTGGGGGGGGTTTTCGGGATTTTGGGTTTGTTGTGGGGGGGTTTGTTTCCGCAAGGCATAGTGATTATCTTCAGGACTGTTCCATGGTGGCTCTTCGGGTGTGGGGTGGGCCTCTTTACGTTTGGGGATGGGGGGTAGGGGCTTAAGTGTTATAAGCTGGAATGTTAATGGTTTGGGGGATCGCATTAAGCGTGGGATTGTTTTGCAATTCTTGAAACGGTCATTGCCGGATGTTGCCCTGCTGCAGGAGACGCATCTTATAGGTAATACGTGCTATGCCCTGAATAGGAAGGGTTATAAACTCATAGCTCATTCGGGATTCTTCTCTGGGTCCAGGGGTGTGGGCATCCTAGTCAGAGCCTCGCTACCATTTGAGGTGGATTCCACCATTGTTGATGATAGGGGGAGGTTTGTGGCGGTGGCGGGGACGTGGGAAGGAAGAACTTTGGTTTTGGTTTCGGTTTATGTCCCGCCGGCCCTGCAGGCCTCCACGTTCACAGATCTGGGTGGGGCCCTGCTGGATCTCCCGGGGGGTATGCTTGTAGTGGGAGGTGATTTCAACGCTGTTGGCTCCGGCCTGCTGGATAGATACCCGCCCAGAGACACTGGGGGGGCTCAGAAGTGGCTTCCAGACTTTCTAGATACGCTTGGCCTGATAGACTGCTGGAGGCTCCGGCACCCCACACAGAGCCAATACACTTTCCACTCCGGGGCGCATGGTAGCCTTTCCAGGATTGACTACATACTCACTCTGGCTGCGCATGCCTCATTGGTGTCTGAGGCCAGGCACATGGCGCGTGGTATATCTGACCATTCGCCGGTGTGGGTCAGGCTGGATCTGGGGCGAGAGGGAGGGGGAAGGGTGGCCCCTATCAACCCTTGGTATTTCCGAGACCCCAAGATGCGCAGCGCGCTGGTAAAGACAGTAGATAATTTTTTCAAGGACAATCAGGGATCCGTGGACTCGGCAGTGTCGCTGTGGGAAGCATTTAAGACCGTGCTGCGAGGGGAAGCCCTCTCCCTTGTAGTGGCTGCCAAGCGGCGGAGAGATGGCGAGGTTTTGCAGATTGAGGAGGAGATCGCGGCTTTGGAGGGAGCGCTGGAGGAGGAGGTTACAGAGGCCTCACTGCATGAGCTGTGCTTGAAGCAATCCGAGTATAAGGACCTGGTGACGAATGCCGCTAAGACCCTCGGTAGGGAACAGCAGGGCCGTCTGTATGATGTTGGTGACAAGGCCGGGAAACTCCTGGCTTGGCTGGACAAAAAAGAACGGGTCAATAGAGTAGTGCCGGAGTTGACGGGAGAGGGGGGAGAGGTGATTGTGGAACCTGAGAGGATTGTGCAGTGTTTCTCGGACTATTTCCGTATGGTTTATGCCTCAGTGTCGGACAGGCCGCCCGAGGACTCGCGTGACCTCCTGCGTGATATCGCATTGCCCTGCCTCTCTGATATAGATAGGGACGATCTAGATGGTGACATAACGGTCGATGAGGTGGCGGGGGCTATCCGCGCGTTGAACTCGGGCAAGGCCTCGGGTCCGAACGGCTTGCCGGTCGACCTGTACAAGCTGTTTCCGGATAGGGTTGCCCCTCACCTGCGCGCCATGTTCGTGGAGGCGCGGGGGAGTGGGGCCCTCCCGTTGGATCAGCGACTGGCGACGATTGTGGTTATACACAAAGAGGGCAAACCCAGAGATAAGTGCGCCTCATATAGGCCTATCTCACTCCTTAACGCAGAGCCGAAAATTCTGGCTAAAATCCTGGCGGCCCGGTTGATTAGGGTACTCGGTGACTTGGTCCACCCGGATCAATCCGGATTCATCCCGCACCGTAACACAGCGTTAAATCTTCGGCGCCTTCATGGTGTAATCGCCAGGGCGGGCACGCTGCGTGAACCAGCTATTGTGGCGTCTCTCGACGCCACGATGGCCTTTGACACGGTGGAATGGGCATATTTGTGGGCCGTGTTGACCAAGTTCGGCTTTGGCCACGGCTTTGTGAGCTGGGTGAGGTTGCTGTATGAGGGCCCTCTTGCGAGTGTGGTGGTAAATGGCCGGGCGTCGACTCCGTTTCAGCTTGGGAGGGGTACTCGGCAAGGTTGCCCCCTGTCGCCATTGTTGTTTGCCCTCGCCCTTGAGCCGCTAGCTGCGTGGATACGCTGGCACCCGGATATACGGGGACTTAGATGGTCGCCTGAACACGAGGACCGTATATCGCTCTATGCTGATGACATCCTGTTGTATCTTGCCTCACCCAAGAAATCACTTATAGTGGTCTGTGATGTACTCACATCTTTCGGTAGGAACTCGGGTCTCGTTATCAACTGGAGTAAATCGTACTTTTATGTTCTTAGTGGCGAGGTTCCACCGATCCCTCGAACTTGTTCGATCCAGGTTGCTCAGCAGGGCTTCGTGTATCTGGGGATCTTTATCTCCATGGACTCTGCCGTGCGATATGAGAGGAACCTGCTCCCCCCCCTTGCGCGCCTGAGGCGGGACGTGGAGGGCTGGCGGAGGCTGCCGCTCTCCCTCGTTGGGCGCGCGGCCCTGTTCAAAATGATGTCTCTTCCCCGGTTCCTCTACGCACTGCAGAATACTTTGGATTGGGTACCGGCCAACTACTTTCGGGAGGTCGAAGGCCTCCAACGAACGTTGCTGTGGGACGGGCGGCCGCGAATAGCTATTGCAAAGTTGACGCTTCCATGGTACGACGGGGGTATTGCGCTTCCAGACATCCGACGGTACTATTGGGCCACCCAGCTGAGTGCGATTAATCATTGGTTTTATGGCCCTGCCCTCAGCCCCGGGTATGCCATGGACAGGTGGTTGCTGCGTGGTGGTAACTATTACAGGGCGTTGTATTCGCGGTCCCTGGACTCGTCCCTCACGGGGCCCACTGGTGTGGCGGTGCGTGTGTGGAAGATGGCAACTGACTCGCTGGGTTGGAAGGATAGGCTCACCCTCGCTACCCCGCTGTTTGAATCTGAGAGACTGGGTAGGCTTTGGCACACAAAAGGCTTTGACAAATGGGACTTGATCGGCATCTCCAGGGTTGGAGATGTCCTGATTAAGGGGAGGGTGAAGTCCTTTGAAGAGTTGCAGAAGGAGTATGAGCTGGGGCCATCGGAGTATTTCCGCTATATTCAGGTGCGTCATGCCCTCCGATCAGTCCTCATAGAGGGTGAGAAGGTGCCTGAGTCCTCTCCTTTAGAGGACCGGGTCCTTGATGGCCATATGCCTGAGAGCACGATCTCGCTCATCTATAGGAAACTGATCAACGTCCGGGCGGATATGCTTCTGGGGTTGAGGGACCAGTGGTCTAGGGATGGCCTCGAGTTGGATGACGAGGATTGGCAGTCTGCTGTTTCCTCTCCTAAGGAGGTTGCGATCCCGTCGCGTCTGAGGCTGGTGCAGCTTAAAATACTGCATCGAGTGTACGTGACGGGGCCAAGGCTGGTTCACATGGGATTCTCGGAGGACGGCCTATGCAGGAGGGGATGTGGTATGGTGGGTACTTTCCTGCATATCATTTGGGAATGTGGTGTCATCGCGGAATTCTGGAGGAGAATCCATGCAGTGATGGGGGAGGTGACGGGCATTGCTATGCAGCCGGAAGTGCGGTGTTGTCTCCTGAATGTCTGGGGGCCCACTGATCATAATGCGGCGCAGACCCAATGGGTGACTCTGGGTAACATGGTCGCTAAGAGAGATATAGCGCGATTGTGGGGATCCGTGGGGCCCCCCACATTGACTGCGTGGAAAGAAAATATGGATTGGAGTATGCTAAGGGAGAAGACGGTATATTGCGCTAGAGGCCGCCCTCGGAAGTGGCACGCCATCTGGGGGCGATGGAATCAATACAGGGGGGCAATTTGTCTTGCCCCTGATTTGGATCCCCCCGAGGAACAGCTTTCCTCCTAACCTTCTTTCCAGCTCAGTATGGTTAATGGACTTCTTTGGCCTCTGCTGTCCCCCTTCTTCCTCTTTTCACAGTACTGTAAATGGTAGATGATTGGGGTCCTGCCTCCCCTGGGGGGCTATCACCATGGGCATTCAGTGTTCTTGCCTTGCTGGGGGTTGTTGTGTGTTTTGTGTTTATTTAAAAAATGGAATCTTTGCACTCCTCCTTCATTGTACTGTGGACGCGTCTCTGTTCCTCTTTATCGAAGCTGCCGAACCTCCGGGTTGTCGGCTGAATAGCTATGTCCAGACTTTTGAAAATAAAGGTTTAAAAAAAAAAAAAAAAAAAAAGTAGAGTGTCTGTCTATCCTATAGATGCTGAATACCGAACTTCTATTATTGCATTTTACATTCTTACATAGTTGCATCACATCAGTCAGTATTCAGAGATATGAGCAAGGCCACTGGGAGTATTTGGCAGTGGAGGGCCACTTTATGGGGCAAGATCGACAAATTTTGGTGTCAAGAAAAGGCAAATTATGCAGCATAATGTGGCCAATCCCCTGTATTATTATTTAATTGTTTTATCAATTACTCATTCATTCTTGCACCTCTTTAGTACCAGTTTAACTCCTTAATACAGGCATCAGCAGGTGAAAGGTGATCCGTTATCCTTTGCAGGCACATGTGGTGCTTTCCTGTGGTAACTTTTGATCCGCTTGGCCTAGAACTATTTTTTGGGAGTTGAATATAAAAATTATGCGGCAGACGTTTGATTATATAGCAAATGCGGTGGATCTATTATTATGAAGATAATCTTCCAGCTGCAGTTTTGTATAATTCCCTTGACCCCCCTATGTATGTGAGAAGATTTCCTCAGAATCGGAGCATGCACCATTTAGATTTTTTTTAATCAGCGAATGATTACACACTCATCATCAAATCTTTATTTCGGTCGCTAAGGACCATAAAAGGTACAAAAAAAAATACAATATCAATTTAACAATGAAGCCTAAACAATAATAAAATCATGAACCGATCTTAAAACGTTTAAAAGTGTGTTGTTATCTAGACATGAGACGATTACGAATAAACCATGCTGCAGTTAGAAATTTGGCTACTGCACATACAGTGGGGGCAGACAGATCAGATTTTAAAACTCTAAATGCAGGACGATGTTCCCTAAAGCCTATGTTCCTAAGAAGTGGGACAAGCCAATATTTGCGTGGAGTGTTGTATGCAGGACAAAAAAAAATCATATGTAAATCATCTTCTCGCATAAGAGGGCATACTTGGCAATTAGGAGTGGTCTGCGTTTTAAGCCAGTGCTCTGTGTGGGCCCTCAAAGGGAGTGTTCCATAGCGCCACTGCAAATACAATTTCCGAGTTAGTGGTGGGCTGACATCATCAAGGACCAATTCCAAAAGGTAATGATCCTTGATAGCAAGGAAGTGTCTAGACAGCGAATCTTGACAGGGGAATTCGATTGCTGCCTGTAGCTTATACTCGCGGTATGCCTCCGCCAACGATCTACGAGAGATCCTGGGACAAGCACTCCGCGGGTCGAGCCACAGCTCCGGTTTCCCCATCCTTTCAAAAGTATTCTTAATGTATTTAAACCAGAGTATTTGCAGCACCTTTGGCAGGCGCAAGATTTCTTCTAATTCTGCTCTGTAGCTAGATAACTCTGAAGAACTCCATATTCTACGCCAGTAGGTCAGGGACTTAAGTCCCAACTCTTCAGTGATTGTTCTTAGGCCGAGGTCCAGTCTCAGCGGGAGAAGCGGGGTGCTTGATGGTAGAGCGGTCAATTGCCTGATAAAGTTGTTCTCGGTTACCTGCAACTTCTGACACGCTGCATGTCCCCATATCTCACCCCGTAAGTTACTGCACCTCTAGCCTGGGTTTTGTAAATATGAAGAGGTGGGCCAAGTGGCTTGTAGGAGGACCTAGATATCATCCTAAATATGCCCCCTGCAAGTTGGGCAAGTTTCAGATTTGCTCTGGTAATGTGAGTGTCCCAGGTCAGAGATTGGTTCAGGGTAACTCCTAGGTATTCAAATGTGGAAACCCGGTCTAGTCTTTCGTGTCCTATCGTGGGGTTTGGGCGGGTTGAAAAGGATGGGTTGAAGGTCATGAACTTGGTTTTAGTCGCGTTCACTTCCAAGCCACGAAGCTCGCAAAAATCCATAAGTCCGTCCAAAATTCTCTGAAGGCCCATCGGGGATTTTGAAAGCAGGAGAGTATCATCCGCAAACATAATTGCGGGTACCCTCCTGCCATTCAACACTGGGGCATCAATATAGCTTAGCCCTGTCAGGAAGTCTATAACACCGTTCACGAAGAGGCAGAACAGGGTCGGTGCCAACACACAACCCTGTCTGACCCCTGTGTCCACGGGAAAACCCTCAGAAAGAGCACCTCCCCTGCCACACCTCACTTTGGCATAATTGCCCCGATGAAGCCTCATCAACATGGATAGGATGTCACCCGGTACGTCTAGGTCTTTAAGTACTGTTCATAGTTTGGCGCGGGGCACCAAGTCGAATACTGCTCGCAGGTCGACAAAGACCGTATACAGCGTGCCTCTGCCCATAGTCACAGTTTTCCAATATAAAATATTGAATCGGAAAATCTGGTCTATTGTAGAGACACCCTCTCTGAACCCAGCTTGATATGGGCTCAGTATGTCCTTCTCTGCAATCCATACTTGGAGACGGTTCAGTAGCAGTCTGCCAAACAGCTTTTGTGGGACATCTATTAGGCTTATTGGTCTATAATTGGAAGGGAGCAGAGGAGATCCCTTTTTAAATATTGGGACGATCTCTGCTCCCAACCAGGATTTTGGGACCTCCATACCGCCCAAAATGGAGTTAAATAGACACAGCAAGTATGGAGCCCAGATGGCTGGTTCATATTTAAATAGGTCACCAGGCAGACCGTCTAAGCCAGGTGCCTTGGCAGGAGCTAGACTATCTATCGCCTCGCGTACCTCCTTTAAAGTGAAAGGATGCCCTTTAATTTCTGCAATATTAAAATTGGTTAACTTCGGTAAACCTGATGTGCTATATAGGGATTTAAAATGGTTTTGCCATGCAATGGCTGAAATATTTGGCTCAATTGCATCAGGTTGTGTTTCTGTCCCTGTATTTACAAGGCGCCAGAATAAGCGGGAGTCTGCACGTGCTAATGTGGTTTTGAGTTTCTCCCACTTGTTGTGCTCCCATTCCTTTTGAGCAAGGCCAATCATACATTTATAAGCTGAGCGCCTAGCCCTAATGACCTCAATCCCTAAGCCCTCTTTTATTGCAGCCAGAAGGTTCGATTTGGCCTTCCGGCATGCACAATTATACCAGGTGGGATTGGGGGGGCGTTTGATAGGTCCTTGGTGCGTTGTAAAGAGGATGTCAGACAGTGCCAGAATTAAGTCTGTGTGGAGTATTCCCCACTTCGTCCGGTTATCAGGGCAATCATCTCGATCAGTAATTTCCAGAGCTTTTGTGAGTATGGGAATTACCCGGGCATAAAGACTGGGAAGATTGTCTGGATCTAAAAGTAGACTTTCCCATCTCACTCTCCGTCTATTATTAGCTAGTGTCAGACCCGTCCTAAGGGACGAGGTCTGATCCCTCATGGCCACACTATCGGGAAGGATATATTCTGCTTCCAGAGCGTGGTGGTCGCTATCCACACCTGGCAAGACTCTAAAGTCTTTAATAGAAGGCCAGGCTGCTAGGGGAACAAGAATATAGTCCAGTTTTGATTCCTTCCCACCCCGGCTATATGTGTATTTTGGAGGGATATCGGATTTTTTCCGGCCATTGCAGGCCCGCAAACCGAATTTTAAGGTTAGTGTTGTAATTTGGACCGCAAGAGGTGTCCATGCTCTTGGGCCGGACGCCTCCAGAGGGGGTATAGACCAAAGCGCATCCTCCTCGTCGGCCAATCCGTCTAGTGGGCCATGGAGAGGCTCGTAATGACAATTAAGATCACCCCCAATTAAGTAGGGAGTATCTGCAGGAATTTCACTTAGTACTAAAGCGAGTTCCTCTATAGTACGGGATTCGAGCCCATTAATTACTGGGCGGGAATAGACATTTACCAACATAAGTCTATTAAGGTTTGGCCATTTCAGTGATACCACAAGAATATCCTCCGTGGAAAGTGGGTGTAAAACAGCGCTGCATCCCAATTCTGCTGCTAACCATGTTGCAAGTCCACCCGAGGGACGTCCTTTCCCTCCCCATTTCGCCTGCATGGAAAATGACGCGTATCCTGGATACGTCACCTCGTCACAAGCCCAGGTTTCCTGGAACATACAAATGTCTTTACTCCTGACAAATGTGTTCCATTCTGGGCAATGCAACTTGTTAACGAGGCCCGCCACATTCCATGAGAGCACTTTTAGAACGGGGGAGTTAATGCTGCCTGTGGATTCGTCTACAACTGGGGTACTGCACAGCTCGTGCATTGGGGATGTATTCGTAGCAGGAATAGGGGCTACGGAAATCACCGCCTCACATGGCGGGATATCAGGATATACAGGGTAATTGGCTATCAGGTTCTTGATCTCAACCTTCGCAGAATTAGATTCCTTGGTTAGGGAAAGTGGGACGCATTCCTCTTTACTGCTTTTCCAGAGCAGTCAATCCACCCAATCTAAACTCCCTAATCTATTCTGCATGGGGAAATAGTCAAGGTGTGATAGATCGTTCATATAGTGGATACCCCTTTTCTCGTGGCTCCGCCTGCAGCCTCGGCCGCGTACAAGTTCCCAATCACCCTCTCCCTGCACTTGTAGTGGGGATGGATAGAAGAAAGATAGTGGTAGAGCTTGGATTGTAGTTCCCCTATCGCAATAGGGCCAGTTGGTTATATGGGAGACTGTCCTAGGGTCCCTGAAATTGACCAAGACGCAGTCTCCCTGGATGGATTTCTTTACACCACCCAGCCATGAAGCTCTTCTTACCATCAAGACCTGGCTGTTTATTCCATCGGGAAGTGGTCTGTTAATTGTGAGCCAATTGATAACCTTATTTTTAAGCGATTCAACTGACTCTTGCGTTGATTCTTTTAAGGCAGGGACACCTGCTAAAATTACTGTAAATGGGCTGGCCTCAGGCGGTAAATTAATGGTCGTTTGTTTCCCAATATTACTGTTGTTCAGGCCCTTAATGCCAGGCGCAGGCGGGTTCTCTTTTAAATTTCTATTTAATGCCTGGTCTGTGACTGGTAATTTGAGTTGAAGAGGGGGAATATGGGGTTTTGAGGGAATAGTAGGGGGATTCAAGTTTATAGCTGGGAGGGGTATTTTATTCGTCACACCACTCAGGTCAATATCTGGGGCTATGGCATCTTTTACACAAGGAGATGTTATATGTGCCAATTCCTTTGCAATACAATTTAGGGAGGTTTCAATTTTCCCCAGGCGTGCTTCTAGTGGTTTGAGCAACAGCCTCATCAATTTGTGAATGTCAGAGAGTGTGATATCCTCCTCCCCAGAAATTGATCCAATATTATCAGATTTCTGAAATGATACATTAGGTGGCAAGAACCCTTTAGGTTGTAGTGGGGTTCGACGTTTGTTGGTTGTCTCAGGTTTCTGGCTCTGTGGTGCAGTTAATAATTTGGTGTTTTTACGTTTTTTCCCCCGTGACGTCTGGGGCTTCTTACTATTTTTAGGAATAGCTCCTTCTCTCGCCCCTACCATGTTAAGATCTGGCAACTTAGCCCCTGAACTATTTTCCTCCCTGCCGTGTACAATGGTATTGGGGCTGGAATTAAAATGAGGGGGCTTTGGTGAGGGAAGGATAATATGCTAAAATCTACCTGAGATGGAATGGTACAATCAATATTAGAGGCGCCTGCTGTAATGGGACATGGTGATCTGACTGTTTCAGACATTTCAATTGAGCCCTCTCTCCCAGCCATTGATTGACTGCCATCAAGTCTCTGAGCTGGAGTCCTTGCGGAGGCTAGGGGGCCCAACGATGATCTCCTTACCCATTCAATTTCTTGGGAGATGCGTCGTTCAAGTGTAGTAATGTCCTCAATTAATAAAGAGCCAGCTTTAGCAAAATAGCTGTCCAGGGTGCATTGGGACTTCCCAGCGGCCATCAGAGTCTTACTCCGTGTCTCCCTCAAGGCCATTTTCCCAGGGCTGCCTTAGGACAGGAATCAGGGGGCACGAGAGGACAAAGTAGCAGGGGAGCTGACCGAGACCGATCTCGACCGTCCTCGAACGCCGGTGTGCGTCCCTGGCGCGTCCCGCTGGCGCGTGTGGGCGGAGACCTCAATCAATAGGAGGGGTCAGAAAGGGGGGCGTAGCCAGGAAGAGTAACCAGGTGTGCCGACTAAGTTGGTCCCAAAGCACCCTGGAACTCGCAGTCCCGGATTCGGCAGCCTCCGTAGCGGGCCCTCCTCAATCAATACAGCGTCCCCTCAGATTGGGCAAGACAAACAGGACAAAGACCAGCTTCCAAAGTTCTCCGTGAGTGTAGCGAGCGGCTCCCGCGAAGCGGGGGCCGCGAGAGGTAGTAATGACGATGGGGGCGTGGCCGGGAAGAGTAACCAGGTGTGCCGACTAAGTTGGTCCCAAAGCACCCTGGAACTCGCAGTCCCGGATTCGGCAGCCTCCGTAGCGGGCCCTCCTCAATCAATACAGCATCCCCTCAGATTGGGCAAGACAAACAGGACAAAGACCAGCTTCCAAAGTTCTCCGTGAGTGTAGCGAGCGGCTCCCGCGAAGCGGGGGCCGTGAGATGTAGTAATGACGATGGGGGCGTGGCCGGGAAGAGTAACCAGGTGTGCCGACTAAGTTGGTCCCAAAGCACCCTGGAACTCGCAGTCCCGGATTCGGCAGCCTCCGTAGCGGGCCCTCCTCAATCAATACAGCATCCCCTCAGATTGGGCAAGACAAACAGGACAAAGACCAGCTTCCAAAGTTCTCCGTGAGTGTAGCGAGTGGCTCCCGCGAAGCGGGGGCCGCGAGACGTAGTAATGACGATGGGGGCGTGGCCGGGAAGAGTAACCAGGTGTGCCGACTAAGTTGGTCCCAAAGCACCCTGGAACTCGCAGTCCCGGATTCGGCAGCCTCCGTAGCGAGCCCTCCTCAATCAATACAGCGTCCCCTCAGATTGGGCAAGACAAACAGGACAAAGACCAGCTTCCAAAGTTCTCCGTGAGTGTAGCGAGCGGCTCCCGCGAAGCGGGGGCCGCGAGAGGTAGTAATGACGATGGGGGCGTGGCCGGGAAGAGTAACCAGGTGTGCCGACTAAGTTGGTCCCAAAGCACCCTGGAACTCGCAGTCCCGGATTCGGCAGCCTCCGTAGCGGGCCCTCCTCAATCAATACAGCGTCCCCTCAGATTGGGCAAGACAAACAGGACAAAGACCAGCTTCCAAAGTTCTCCGTGAGTGTAGCGAGCGGCTCCAAAGTTCTCCGTGAGTGTAGCGATATATATTCAATTTTTATTTATTCTTAATAATCTTAATGTTATAGTGAATAGAAAAAAGGGAGAGCAGACACTAATTTTGTAGTTGCAGGATCATTCAATTCCCTAATACTGCTGCTCAGGAGCATCTACCCTCAGAGCTCCCTCTTGATCTCAAACTAGCAAAGAGTCAAGGTTTCTTCAGATTAAAGGAAAAAAATTTCTTCTTCTTGGACCTTCAAATGGTTGTGCTATATTATGTGGTATCTTCAACTGCGAGAGTCCTCCTGTGTCAACTACATGTGGATTACTTGGACGCCAATTCCTAGAAATGCCAGGATAGCGCAACTGACAGTACATACTGTGATCGCTGAAGACAACACCAGAATTACTCTTTATTCCACCATTAGCCCACCACCACCCAACAGCCTCTGATTTGCTGATGAAAGGGTTGGGTCAAAGCAAAGAATGGGAAATACAGAAAGGAAATGTGCTCATGAGAGCCCGGTTAGGTTTCTGTTCCTGTTGTTTCCTTCATGCCCCTCAGACCAGGTATGGCAAGGGCAGTGCTGTGAATATCAAAGGGCAGTCTAGTAGCTCTTGCCCAGGCCGCCCCTAATTAATTTTGGGTCATTTCTGGCCACATGCTCCAATCCCAAAGCTTAGTGCCATGACTTCCTCTGTTCCACAGCCAAAGACAGGAGTCTTTCAAGCATATCCCACGATTATAGACTCATTTTGCCATGCCTGAGCCTAGTCATTCTAATGCAGCTGACATGCTTTGACAATGACACTGTTCACTTCCGGACAATCTGTTTTGCGAACTGACCTATGTACTAATAGATCGGTTAACAAAATAACGTATTGCAGGGTGTCGCAGTGCACCCTGTCTGCCAACTCCCTGTGGTTGTCTACAAACACAGGGATTGTGGTTTGCAAGGGACAGCAGACTATCATCCCTATAATTGCATTGCAAATCAGAAGACTTATTTTTAAGCAAACTGAGTTCCTTACGGGAAGCAGGGAAACTATTTAAAAAAAATGTTTTCTGGAAATTTAAGTGAGAGCGGGCAGTGTTCCATTGGACCACTGCCTTCACCCCATGAAGCTACCAGATCGATTCCCGAAGGGGAAGAAGTCCAAACAGGACCTCTACCTCTTTGTCGATCAGTTACGACTCTAGCTTGGGAGTCAGTAACAGATCAATAGTTTGTGACCTCAATTATGGTCACAAACAATTGATAAATAAGGTACCGATTTGCGGTGTAGAAGGAACTCCCCTAATATGTTTCTTCCAAATTGCAAATCGGCAATGATTTCTAAACCCTTTTTGTGACCAGGAAACATTTTCGGGATTGTAAAATGAGTTTAGTACATATGTAAAAGGGTTTTGCAGTTGCAAACCCTGTTTTTTACAGAATCAAAGGGATTACACCTGCATGGTATTACTAACCAAAGAACTGAGGTCAAAGAGGGCCCTTGGAATGGTTGTTTTTACCTGAAAAGCAGCCTAAGGACCTTACATCCTTTCAGAGAAGCACCACTGTACTGCAGGCCTATTTAATTTATTTTGCTTTATCTTATTTAATTTTTTTAATTTCTTAGCCTAGATCAATAATGTGTCTCATCACTCATAGAAGGCCAACCGTAAAGATAAAAGGCATGATTTATAGTTTGACAGAGAGTACTCTGATGGTGAAAGGTGTTATGCCCGGCACCCTGACAGAAGATTGCCTGTCACATTTAGAGATGACGGCTGACCTAGTAGGCATCTCTGTACAACTGCCATAATGGAAGTTCCTTTCAATGTACCGAACATATAGTGGACAGTCTCTGTTGGTTTTGATTGCGGTTCATCAAACTTTCCCAAAGTTTGTGTTTTTCTGAAACAAATTCTCAGGGTGTGGGGTCATTACTTTGTTTCTGTCTCTCACAGCCAGGTGTTTCCTGGTGGTGACCACCAGGAAACACAGACCATCCAAATTAGGGCAGATGGTGTAATATCCAACGTCCAACAGCCAGTGCTTAATTTGTCAGGATTCTTCTGCAGCTTGCACCTCAGACTTCCCCTGCCAGCACTGCCAGTGATGGTAACAACTCAACTATTAACCATCACACTTCTACAAGTGTGCCAATTCGGACTATTTCAGGCCCCCAAAGCTATAAGAATTACTTGGGCGGCAGGTAAAAGTCATTTTTTAAATATATTTAATTAATACTTAACTGCTGTTGTGGCCATCTCTGATATGGCCAGACAGCGCCACCATGTGGCAGTCTGTCATAAGCACCGGTGCTGACAATTAAGTGCCAGTGCCGAGCTCCGGAAAGCACCGACTCAAATTAAGCACTGCCAACAGCTCCTACTCCATCACAGCTTCGGAGGATTTTTTCTATTGATGGAGCCTACATGGGCTCAATTGATGAAAAACATATTGTTCCCCCATCTCTGAAAGAGATTGGTGCACCAAGACTTTGGGGGACTGGGTAATCTGTTGCATTTTTTTAGAGACAGAATAGTTAATATCATGATTTTTCATCTCAATTGAAACCCCATTTACCTCCCTAATTGCTTACAAAATATGTGTTCATTTTCCCTCTATTAATCACCATGTACAAGATGTCTGTTAACTGTACAAGCAACCCACAGCCTTCATCCGTTTTTACTTTAAAAAAAAAGAGAGATATTAGCTGTGGGTTGCTAATTAAAAATCAATGGTGAAGCACCATCAATAAAGCCATGGTTGCAATTGCATAGGCGGCAGACATTAAAGTAGTTCATTTTTCTTGATTTGTGTCTTTTTTCTCAACGCCAATCCAGCTTTTTTTTCATGCCTGAGGGGGTGCATGTGGTGGCTCTGCTGATGACTAAAAGGTAAAACCCCAGCAACGGCCAGTGAACGTTGAAAATGGCGGGACATAAATAACTGACCTGAATTTCACCAAATAAGCTGGTGAAACAGCAGTTGCCTCAGGGTTTCCTCTAAATTTTGGAAAAAAAGGTGGCAAACGGTACCATAAGTGAGTTGTTTTATGCATGTTGAATTGAATGCACAATTCAAAACTAGTGTTTGTGATTTACCCCTATATAGATTGAAGGAGGCCGGTCTTCAGGCCTTTGGCGTATTTCATTTTTCCTTTCCTGCTGAGCTCCATTCTAACATTGCTTGAATATTCTTAAAAATAAGAAGTTGCCCCTCACTCACACTTTGAGACATGCTTCATCATGGGGCCTTCTTCACCAGTAGCCTCGTAGTGCAACGTGAGCTCATCCTGCTCTCTAGAAGAGATGTTATTTTTGGGGGATTTCCAGAACAAGGATCTGTTAACTGTTAACATTGCATTGGAGCAGGAAAATATATGTACATTTTATTCAGTATTAGCCTGTCCTATATAAAATTAAAAACAACACAAGGATAGAGAGGGGTAAAAGTAATTATTAGGATTCCTCCCTCACTGTCTCTTAAATGGTCAACATGCTTTGGGCCTATTAGTGTATATGGATTATCCCTAGGTTTAAAGGACTTCAGGACGTCAGTTTAACCTTCACTATCTCATTCCTCACCTGACTTTAAGTGGAATAGAGAAATGTTAATTTACCAGACATATATATTCCTACTGAGTTTGTATGCCTACCTACAAAACCTATGTAGCTAACAAACAGAGGCAGGAGAGGTGAGAGAATAGACTTGAACAAAGACAACACTTTGTAAGAGTCTACATCATATAGCACGGGGTGGGTCCAGGGTTTGAATCCTCTAATCTCCAGGAGCTATATAGGTTTTTTAGGAATATTCCAGCAAAGGCAGAAAAGAGTTCAGTAGGAGAGTAAAAGTTATTAACAGGTATAATTCCGTCCACTCCATCAATGAGCCACCCAGACTTTTTATTGTGTACACAATGATTAGGAGGTTGTCTGGTTGCTGCTCCTTAATTCCTTAATCTGTTTTATGATGTGTCTTATGCTGTATTCTTCACCTTTTCAGCTTCATGCAATCATTACCCTCATATGCCTGTTCCATGCTCTTTTGATTGTTGTTGCCGACGCTAACTGCATCATTTCTTGCATTTACTATCCTTTCTGAAAAGAGGATTCTTCGTTTTACATTGACAGTCAGCTTATCTATCATAGAACCCATGTCATCAGTCCTTCAACAAGCTCAGTAAGAAGTACAGAGTGAGCTGGTATATCCCCCTTTAACTCTTGTCTTTCATATGGTTTTCATTGTTTGCCAATGTTTGGAAGGGTTGTCCATCAAAGCGATTTCATTTTGAATATAGTTACATTGTCATATGTGTGTTGCCACTAGGCTTTGATAATGGGGATTAAGTAGCACTTTTGGTAGACTGCAAACACATCATGTTGCATGTAAGTGAGACCCAGGGCCATTTCTTGGATGTATTTACTCTGCTGACAAGATGGCATCTTAATTGTTGATTTATTGCTTTTTGTTTAACAATTGTGTGCTTTTGCATGCCTTAGACTGTCATAAAGACACAGTGCTATTAACTAATCTACCTTGCATATTCATTTTATTTTTACTTTGCTGTCATGAAAGGATGTTGTTGGATTTACAGCTTTTTATTTAGAAATTAAAGACATGCAAGTGGAGAGAAGATGCTGCCCCCTTTGTCAAAAAATCTACTATGCAATAATTTGCTGTGTATGCCTTTTAAGTTCACAACATAAACATTGTCAGACTCCCATTCATACCTTTTTTCTTTTTTCTTTAACTTTGCTAATGTATTCTGTTAAGCAAAGGTGTCCATTCCCAATGTCGAATTTGTAGCCAAAGACTATGGGATTTCCATTCTACGAGTGCTAGAAGCAACACACACAAAGTTGTTCAATTATAACCAAAAAAGTCCCTGATAAAAAGCAAGGTCTATTTAGTTTGTCAATTATGGTTTTTATTTTGGAGCTGCCCATTCCCCCTCCAACTGATAAGACTTGCTTCGTGAGATCCCTTCCTGAGCGACGTTTGGTAATACAGTCTGGAATGTTACAGAAGTATTTTCATGACAATAGTTTATATTTCTCATGCAGGCGAAGCCTTGAGGGGCAGTCCCACATGGAAAACATGGCACTACGCTTAGAAAAGTAATGACCTTAGGGTGTGAATTCCTGCCTGTCACAACCTGTTTTGGAGCCCATGGGGCAGGCAGGGGCATCCCAACCTCAACGTTGGGGGTTGAGGTTGCTTGCAGTGGCGGCTGGCAGGGATTGGGGATGGTGGGGGGTGTAAATAAAAAAAAACAATAAAACCACTTACCGTATCGCTGTGTCCCACGTCTCTCGTCCGTTGGACTTGGCTGAACCATGAAGCACTGCCAGGCTCCCCTGAACAATCACAACGCTGCAATGCAGCGTTGTGATTGGTCTGAGTGCCGTGGCTTGGTGCTCAGACGGGAACTGGTGGCCTGGGCATGTTCTCCACACAGACTGTAATGCAGCCTACAAGGAGAACATGCAAAGTGTGCATGATGGTTTAGCTGGCCCGAGAGGGCTGGTCAAAGCACCATTGCGCACTTAGGAGTAGGCAAACAACTTCTCCCCTGCCCTGATCTGAGAGAACAGGAGCCCCGCCCGCCTGCCGTCTACAAAGTGGATGTAACAAATTAAATGATAATAACATCACGTTATAATTTTATTTTCCTTAGTTACACTGCTTAAAAGCAGTGGGGCGATGCTCCTCCGACTTAGCGGAGGAGCCGCCACTGGTTGCTTGCCTCTATTGCCTCGAAGGCCTGACCTACTATGGCTCTGCCAGCCAGGGCAAGCACAACTATTTTACTCTTGTTTTTTTTTGTCAGTTGTACCAATGGCAAGCAGTCACAGTGGTCAAACTGGTGGTAAAGACAGCAAGGGGTTCACCTGAGGCCTATGTGTGGAAACATCTAGAAAGTTGCAAAAAATGATGTTGAGGAGATGAAACAGGTACCATTATTATGAGTAAAACACCTTCTGGTTACAGGAATGTCCGTCAGTAAGTGACTCCCATGGAAACCTTTATATACCCCACAAGGAGCATGCTGACCAGTTTCAGCCCATTCTTTAATGAGCTATTGTAACTGCCATTTAATCGATAAGTACTAGAGTAAGCCACAGCAAAATCTTTGTGACTCATATCAATGGAGTCTGCATGTTTTGTCCTCGGTCACCTATCAGTGCTATTGACTCCCTGATTGAAATCCGGCTCAAAAGTACAAGAAACTCAGAATCCTCATATTTCAATTTACATTGCAGTTAGTTTGCTACATTGTTTTACAGATGTCAACCTAAAATCATAATTACCCTTCTATAAACTTTTGGGGGGCTCCTAAGGTAGCTGACTATCCTCTGTTAGTTTCAATACACTCTGGGGCCCATATTTATCATAGTGTTGTGTCGCCCTTGTGCCACACAAGGGGGCGCAAGTTGACGTAACACTAAAGTTAGTTTTATCAAGCCGTGCAAGGCCACCTTGTGTGGAGTAAGGCATGGCAGCGAATATCACTGCCTTCCGTTACTCTACCCCAGGGAGACATTCCATGAGTGGAGCGTGGGTCTTCCCACGCATCCACTCATGAATGTTGGCGCATTCTCAGATCTACCATTAGTGGTAGAACTGGAAATGTCTTTATTTCTCCTTGTTTTTTCCTCTTTCTGTGTGTGTTACATTCTGCAGTACACATAGAAAGAGGAAAGTGCCTCTCAGAATTGTGCAGGAAGATGTCCCTTCCTTCTCAAAAACAATCCTGCGTACAACACAGGCACTCTTCGACCATGGTGCAAGGGTGCCTGCCGTGGCGCTAGGCAATCAAAAGTGCGCCAGTGCAAGGAGAGGGCATGATGTTAAATACAGTGCATGGCTGCCCTTTCACGCAAAGCAGCAAGGTGGCTTGTAGCGTTGCGCTGCGTGAAAGTATGTTAAATATAACGCTGGGCGCTTTAGTGATGTCTCCTTTCTTGGTAGTAAATATAATCTGACACCCTGTTGCGTTCAGATAGGTCTTTTCAAGCTCGAGACTGGCCTCAATTTTCAATGTCTTAGAGGGTTCACTGCAGATCTTCTCTGTAGGGGTGAACCTGCGATCTTTTGGAAGGGTTCAGTGTTCAAGAGAACGCACCAATGTTAACAGTGGCCTCTGTTTACTGGCCTGCTCACAAGAACCACTCCAGCCATCATCTAAGGAGTCTCAAATCTGTCCAAGGAGAATAGCTCCTATAGAGAGTACATTTTGCCCAAGGGAGGCCATTGTTCCTGCCTTCACTTTCATCAAGGGATGTAATCTAAACACTATGCAAGATTCAAACAGGTTCTGCAACAAGTCCAATTTCAGAATGAGGTTTCATGACACAAGAGCAGTCAGGGGTTGAGTGCTCCGATGTCACAGAAGCGACTTTTCTTTGAGCGAATGGTTATAAATAGTGGAGCAGCATTCCTTTGGGAGGTAGTACAGAGAAAATTAGTAACAGAATTCAAAACTGACAGACATACTAGGGGCTTGATTTAGAGTCTGGAGGATGGATTAGTCCTTCACTATGCAATGAATATCCCCTTCCCTTATTATAAGTACAATGCAGTTGTAATCAGGCGGACGGATATCTTTTGACGGAGTAACCTGCCCGCCAAACTCTAATCATGCCCTAGTTGGCATCTAGTGAACATTAACAGCTACTAATCCCCCAGTTCCTGCTTTTATGCTCCGTTTGGTGATGTGACAAACCATAGTATTTATTTCTGATATGCATCTGTGATCCCATTGATTTTTTACTCCCTTGCAGCTCTCCTGGTGGCCGCAGCTGTCTTCCTCTGTGCAACAGGCTTGTATTTCCTTGGACTCTACGCCTGCAAGTAAGTTTTCCATTGACTTGACTATCAACCAGTTGTCTGACTTTTGCTTTAAGTTAGAAGGCACAGTTTGCAAATGATAAGGTGTCAAATAGTCGTTAAGACAATAAATTACTAAGCGCCCCAAAATTTGGAAAGTAAAGGAGGAGAAGCAAAGGGAAAGAATGTGGTTTGCCAAGGCTCACACCAAATTTCGTCTTATTGAGTAGAGGATATAGTATCACTGCTGCCCTGATTGCACAGTTAGCAACATAGCTAACACCACTACTGGCTTGTGATGTTTGTGTGACAGAAGGGAATGGACCTAGAGGGTAAATGTGGAGGTTCCAGACAGGCCAAGACCTCTGATTGGCCAATGCAACCAGGATAGTCAATCACATGCATCTGGTGTTTGTATAGCACTTACCTTGATTACTACAAGCGCAAAAGACATTCTCAATCTGGTTACCTTCTCATGCAGATCTATGGGTGCCGCCCAGTGATGGAGTCTGTTGGTTCTTGGTTCTTGGTTGTATGAGGTTAGGAGAGAGTTTTCCAAGGTTTAGTTTATAACGTAAGTCTGTGAATTGTACTGCGACAGTAAAATGTGTTTGAAACTGTATGATCTTCATAGTGTCTTAGGCATACGTATGGATAAGTGTACATTTCTTGGTTTGAAGTCTGCCAAAAATTTGGCTCCTGGAATGACCCAGGTTTGGTGGTTTACTCTGCAGAGCACCTCTTTCTGCTTTATAGGTGATTCAACAGGTTTTAAAGAGGACGCAAGTGTAAGTGAGGCAAGGGTGTCGTGCAGTGTAGTTCCTCCTGGATGGGTGTGATGTTGTGCATCTTTCAGGCCTTTGGTGAGGTATGTATTGATGTAAAGGTCACCGTTCAACAGGGCCAATGTGGATGCATGGATGCAGCTCAAGAAGTCACTGTAACCATCCAAGTGAGAAAGGACTAGGACTTGGACTGGGATTCTGAAGTCTGCTCTGTGGATTGGTATTTTGGTGAGGAGAGGTATGACAGCTTTTGGCTTCATGTCAAATAAGCTTTCTTGGGCCTGAGATTGTCTACTATTGTTTGCAATTAGTAATTTAGGTTTGCATAGGTACTGTCATGGTAAAGGAGTAGGTTGGCATAGGTACAGTCTTAAAACCTGATTTAGAGTTTGGTGGTTGATGGGACACTCTGTCAAAACATGACAGACAGCCTCTCCGTCTTATTACAAGTGCTTTATGAAGGGTATCTCGTCCGCCTTTTAGCAACTGCCTTATGCACATGTGATAATGCGGAGGGATGTCCGTCACATTTGTGAGAGTATCTCATCTTCCAAACTCTAAATCAGGCCTTAATCCGGGGGTGCTGGGGTTTCATAGGTACATTGTTAGTAAGGTTCTTGCTTTCCTGACTCAAGTCTGAGGTAAGTCTTGAGTCGGCTGCTGTCACTCGTGAGAGAGAAAGAGTTGCATGCCGGTTACCATTATTAGAGAGCAGGGGCACCAATTATTTCTAACTGATCTTAAAATATAGATTTAGGCTGGGACAATGCCTTACAATTTCGGATTACTCATGATTTCACTAGTAACCCCAGTTATTATATGATTTTGTGGAACAAAAAGTGGAACAAATAGCTTGAAATGATGTTCACTACTTTCAATCTGAAAAACGTGATCAAGTTATTTATTTTACACATTTAGTAGGTACTATTGTAGTCTGCTAATGGTTTCAATAATCTGATCCCAAATGACTATGGTTATCCAGTGACTGGGAGAGGGATGCTGCGCTATGGTGGAAGAGGGAGATGGACTTGCTCTATGCTCTCCGTTTCATTTTCGAGGAAGTACCTTGTTTTCTTCGGACTTCTGCTTAGAGCCACTTTATCCCTATTTCTCCCTTTCCATTTTTGATCCACCACAAAACAAATGCTAGCTCTAGTTGTGTTTACATCACAAAACAGAGATAGTTCTGAGCAGAAATGCCCACAATTGAATATTAGGCCTGGGTGATGAACTCTGGTCCGTTTGCAGAGTTTCCTGCACTCTGTTATCCGGATAGCAAGCGGAGTTCTGAAAACTCTGCTCCGCAAACCGGAGCAGAGTTTTTTCCTCGTTCTTGCTCGCCAACGTTAAGTTGGTGAGCACGAGCAAGGAAAATCCAATGTTAGAACATCTCCCAGCGAGATTTCTCAACACGGGCGGTCTCGGATGGTTGCAACCACTCGCATTGAGCAACCTTCAGTTCGCGTTGAGATAGCTGCCACTTGAGAAGAACATCTACTCGAACGGCAGAAAGAAGCAACGCCCTCTTGCGCTGTGCATGGTGCCCTTCGCTGTGATTTTTCAGCATGGGACAAACACCCGTCTCTAAAAATCAGCGCGAACAGCGCAACCTTGTGCACTCTGCCGCTTGCAGGACTCCACATAGCGCGCAGCGTTTTTAGCCCATTTCGCGGTCTAAGAATATTTTATTTTTTAAAGAGCTTAGAATAGTATTCTCACCGCCTAGCCATGCACCTCGCAGGATGCAGCAGCCGACCCCCAGTCTCCAATGTTTCTTCCTGTTAGGGCCAGTGCTATATTAAGGTCACTGCAAACACCACAAAGGGCAAGCGACTGCTGCAGACGGCCTCAATCAGGCCTTCCTGTTAGGGAAAGAGTAGCTCCCAAATGAAAAAAACCTTGCTTGTTATCTGTGACATATTAAGTGGCTAGCTGCCTTTATCACCCCTTTGATGTTTCGGGTGATGTCTGTATTTCATCTTTTTAATTTTTAAAATCTTTTTTTCATCAATTTATTTAGACTCCGCTGCACAGAAAAATGTATGAAAGCCGTGACCTTGAAAAAGCACCCCTCGAGAAATGTAAGTAAAGACAATTCTATTTGCCTTACGAATGGTGTTTTACGGGGAACAACCTTTACAACGAAACTTTGACAACGCGTGCAGTTACATCGCGGATTTTACTACGAACGCAATGTAACCACGCAATGCCAGTACAACGCAAGTCTTTACATCGACTTGCGCTAGATGGCGTGCTAACATTACAAATAGTGTAGTTTACTATCCCAACACCTTCCCTACTGTTAAGTGGACTGGAGTTGGAATAGTAAATTACGCTTTTCTAATGTTAGCACGCCATCTAGTTCGTTGTAAAAACCGCAATGTAACTGCACGCGTTGTATACACACGCGTTGTTACGTCATACATCCGTATTTTACATGTAGCAGCTTTAATGCCATTGAGCCATAGTAATGAGCAGATCTCACTTAAAACTAACTTAAACTAAACTAAATAAAAGTAAAAGGTAACAACTTATTTAGAATTAAATGCAAGCAGAAAATAGCCCTCAAAATACGCCTCCTTGTGTCTGTGTTGCCCTCAAAAAAGTAAAAAAATATATAATTTACTGAGAAGTTTAGATGGAGCCGTGTGGCTATTGTGACATCACTACTAATCTATAAAACATATCTTACAGGCGACTTCAGACATCATGTTCTCATTACAAGCTAGATCAGATGTCAGAACTCGAACGAAATAGACAAATGTTTGACGGCCCATATAGATTTTAGGTTTGTTCTATCCATTATGAAAATCCTAAATCTTTGTTTTTGAACATTTATGCCATCATTTTTGCCGTTTCTTGGTGCTGAAAATAGCAGGTTTTCTCATCACCAAACTTGCTGGCAGTTTTTTATTCAACCTTCGAAAAATGAATTTCTGAGTCTGCTCTTTGTGAATTCGATTTTGTGGGATAAGGTTTCTGTGTGGGGAATGAGACTTTGAATTTAATTCTCTGTCACCTTGCAAGGAAGTGTTGGGACTTCAGCTCAGGTGCACTGCGATTTCAGTTCATCCATTCCAGGCAAATCTTCAAGCTTTCTTCTGGATCCCGCGTAGTTTGCACATATTTATGTTGGGAATACTCGTGTAAATGATAGTGCAGTAGTCTTACACAACATCAAGTGGTGTTTCTGACACCACTTTTGCCCGACTTAAAGCCATCCCACTTGCTACTGTAAGTTTAATCCATTCCATGAAGAATTTCGGCCAGATCATACCAGCCAGGGCTGGACTTGGGAACCAAAAGCAGTCCTAACAAAAATGCTCAAACCAGCCCCACTCCCTTCCTTTTCTGCCCTTGCTCTCTCTCGTTTCATCCATAAATTCTCCCTCTCCTTCTCTTCTCTCTCTTTTCTCCCTTATGATCACTTCCTCTATATGTGCTTTCCACTTCCCCCTTCTTATCTTTTCCTGTCTTGCCGCCTCCCCATGCCTGGTGCACTGACCTCTGTGAGCTTGGGAAAAGTGACAGAGGCACTAGGAACAGCCCTGGGCTTTCAAAACCAGCCTCCAAGATCTCCAACCTACCGCCTGCCCTGTTCCCAACTCTGAAAAAATTGTAATGCTAAGCAAGCATAATTTTCCAGACCAATCTTCAACTACACCACCACACTAAAAGTCAGACTTTGGCAGACTTGAAACAATAAACTAAAAAAACCATAAAAAACACAGACAACAGGCCTTCTCCTTATATGCACTTTGGGTCTGGAATGAAGTTGATGTCGATATCAGAACTGCCCCAACTCTCTTGGCCATTCAGAAATGATCTGAAGACTCACTTCCTCAGAGACCAGTAGATCGCTACATGATAGAAAGCCCACCCCCCTAACATTCTGCCACTCCTAAATTATTCTGAAATACATGTCTTTATTTCGTTCTTATCCAGCGCCCAGCTGCTCTCTAGTTAGGTTTGGCTTTACAAATACCTACACATATGTGCAACTTCCTGACTTCTAAAAGAGATCACCAAAATCACAAAAACGAAAATCAGACATAATCTTGCCAACTGCCAAGACTTTTGAATCTCATGCCTGTAAACATAAGACTAAGGGCCAGATGTACAACCATTTCTTTTTGCGAGTTTCTAATTGCGTTTTTATGCAACTTGCAATTAGGGACTTGCAAAATGCGATGTACTAATGTGTCTCAGACACATTTAGCAATTCCCAATGGGGTCATCAATATTCATGAGTTAGATTGCAATTTGTGACCCATTGGGAATGAGCTGTAATCACAGGGATGGTGGCTTTCTGGGGTCAGAAGACTACTATGTCTGTGATTGCTTTTTAAATAAAGCAGGTTTTATTCTGAAATGCAGCCCATTTTCCTTAAAGGAAAAATGGGACACATTTAAACAAGAAAAATTAAAAGTTTACTTTTCATTTTTTTTAGGTCGAGCCTAGCAGCACGCATGCGATGCACTGCGAGGCTTCTTGTATCCTCCCACACATTTAATTGGCTTTTGCGTGTGTCTTTCTATAATGAAAGCACGCAAATGGCTAAAGGTGGGTGCATGTCTCACCTCTTTTGAAATGTTCACTCCCACAGCGTTATGCCTCGGGAGCGAGCAGCGGTGCGCAGGGCGGCAGCTGCAGTGCTCGTGGGTCAGGTTACTATATACACAACGTACCGTGCTTGTGCTTTCCCTTGCAATCTGGGGTTCGCCCAGTTTTGCATACGTTATGGTTTTTTTTAGAGCCCTGTGCTTTTCTAGAGCGCTGTGCTTTTCACAAGTGCTACTGCCTACTTGCTCTAGGTTCCCAAAGCATATTTTTCCCAAACTATTAAATGTTTGCAGGAAAATTTTCAGTTTCCCCGTTACGCTGACAAATAGAAAATCAGAACACATTTATTCCCTACTTGAAACATGGGTTTGGTTCTAATCCTTACGCAATCCATTCACCTTCCATGTTTAAATATTGCACATCTTCGTTGTTTTGCCATTTACTGATAACACAAGCGAAGGCACGCGCGTTTGTGTCTTTCTGTCAATATATTATGCTGTTTTACCGAGTCCACCTACCTTGTTTATAATTATTGCTCCCAGCAGCGTTTAATTGACCTTTTCTTTACTGAGGGAACACACACAAAAAACAATAGTTAGCACACATTGAAGAGTCCAATTACCCTTGGCAGCGGCAGGGTTGCATATTGCCCCCACTCGCTAAAGGCTGCTCTGGCAATTATGAGGCGGTTTAAAGCAGCTTTACTGCTCGCCCCGGCGTCAGCAGCGGCGCTTTAAATATGCGGCACAGAATGCGCGCATTTGCAGTGTTCTCTGCCCAGTAGGGGCAATGCTTAGGTTTATCCATACAGCGAGAAACACAGAAGGCATTAACCCTGCGAGCAAGTACGCAATTTAGGTTCTATCACCCCTTCTCGTACACACCTCACCTTTTGGTAGCACACCAGAGTGAGATTTGTCTCGAAGCTAACTGCAACCTCCCTGTGACTCTGATTCCATTTTAGGGGGAGGGCATAATGAAGTTAAGAAATATTATAATTGTTTTTTTCTTTTACTCCGCCATTATTTACCTGTATTTCACCGTGTTATTTAAAGTGCCGCGACACACCTCGTGTTGGATGAAATACTGAGTGAATGAATACATTCATAGCAAGCATTTGTAATGTAATAGGTCTCGCATTTACACACGTTTAAGCTATTGGCATTGTAAATGACAATGCCTTTTATTTATGTTTTAAAAACGAAAACAAAAATATAAGGCATTATTATTTGCAATGTCAATAGCTCAAACTCACGTAAATGCGAGCCCTATTTAAGAGGAGGCAGTGCTCTGTGGGACCACTACAAATAGGAAGGGGTCCCTTGTGGCCGTTCCGTTTGAAAATGGGTTACCATCTCCTTCATGGAGTTGGTAAAACATGAATGTTTTGCGACCACATTCCAGTCACAAAAGATTCATACATGTCCATTCCTAATACCAACTCTAAACCCTATTTTGCAAGTCAGTAATAGTTTACCAACTCGCAAAATAGGGTTAGTACATGTGAAAAGGCTATTTAGAGTTCGCAAATGGCCCGATTTTCTATTTCAAACTCTAAAAGCCGTTGTACATCTGACCCTAAATCCTAACCTGCTCCCATTCATGAAAGTTCTATATTCACCTCTTCATAAGTCACCTTGAAGACTATTTTACTTGTATACAAAACCCAGTGCCACTGAAAGTATACAGCAGGGGCAGACCAAATTATGCAACAGAGAGAACCCATATATGTTGTGGGGAGAGAATGTGGCCTAACGGCTAGGGTGGTCGGCCTTGGAGCTGGGGAACTGGGTTCGAGTCTCTGCAGGGATGCTCAACATTCTGTGGTTCTGGGCAAATCACTTAATCTCCCCATGCCTAACAAAAAATGTATGTGTCCATCTGTAACATAACTGGTGCATATGTAAAACGCTCTGATACCTTTGGGTCTAGTTCACTCTATATAAAACTCCACCTCGTTCTAGAAGTTTAACAGCCAAATACAGCAATAAGCAACTGAAAGAGGACCAGTCAATGTTTGCGAAGGGCCTTCCCCTGTGCATAAACACATTACCATGTTTTTGTAACTTTTGATCCGCTTGAGCTAGAAATTTGTTTTTGCTAAATTCTGCAGATTAGACAGCAAATGATGGTTTATGTGGCAAATGTGGTAAATCCATAATTATGCGAAAAATGCTGTGTCTGCTGAATCACATAATTATAGTGGTCCTGACCAAGCTCTTTAATTTATTCCATCATTATTGCTGGCCATGTGGGCAGGAATGCGCTGTATGAACAACATAAATAAATTAGAAATATATATCTACATGTTTACATACAATACAGAATCTGAGCTGTTATGATTTCCACCTGGTGATAAAATAAACAAGCATTGGCAAAGACAGTAGGTTTGTACTTTTGACTTGTTAGCTTTGAAAACTGCTTTTTGCCGATGGGTGCTGCCGTGATAAAAAGCTAAATGCGTTTTTACCCATGCTGTAGCAATAGCAAAAAAATAAAAATTTGAAAAAAGGGCCTGATGATGTGGCCACATCATCTCCTAGGTGTGGGCATCCATGATGACAAATGTCATGCCTACATAATCAGTCATATGTGGGCCTAGCAAACAACTGCCATTGCTCATTTACCAATTCGAAATTGAGGATGCCTTTTAGACTGCCGAATAAAAAAATTTAGTTTCACTAAATCGAAAACGTTTTTGGCACTGCAGGGTGGCCCTGCAGCAAATAGCAGCTGCTGGGCCCTCTAAAAAAAAGGATGTTTTGGACCACAGGTGTTTAAGGGAGAAACAAAGGAAGGGTGGGGGAGAAGTTAGGGAAAAGCAATGGGTAGTGGGCGCGGGGGAAGGAAGCAATGATGGTAGTTGTGGCTGGGCATTGGGACGCTTCAAAAAAGGACATAGACGGGTGGGAGAATCAATGGATGAGCTTGAAGGAAGGTTGATGAATCATCACAGAGCGCACAGGATGGAGGATGCTTGAGGGAGGGAAGCTGCACATGAGGGGGACAGCTAGAGGACATGCACTCTCATGGAGTGCTGAAAGAAAAAGAAAATACAAGAAGAGTTCAGTAAATGTGAGACTGAGCGTCTCCACCAGGTTTCGAACATGTAACCTTGAGATCGAACAAAGAGTCTTGGAAGGGATGCATTAATCCAATGAGCCACCAGAAATGGCAGACCACTTCTAGCCAACTACTGTCAATTCATTCATCAGACTGTAAAATGTACTGTGTAGACAACATATAAATTGTTATTTTTATTGCTATTTTTATTGGCTAGTTGAAAAGTTCTTTATTCTCCATGAAGGGGAATCTTACACAGAACCAGAGACCCCTGCTCCCAACTGCTGTTGACCCAACAATAACTAATTGATAAAAGCCATGATTTTGATTTCTTGCAAAAATTTCAGTTGGTGAGTACCTTTCACAGACATACAGGAATGAACTTCCATAATGAGGCTGCTTGCACCCTCAGGCTCTAGTGCCCCGGATCTTATTCTTAAACACGGGACAATAAAATATGTTTAGTAGCAATTCTGGGCGTTTTCAGAGGGGTAGGTCTTTCTCAGAAAAGCTGTGTCCTTAAGAGAGGAATTGCAAGGCATCATAAAAGAATCTCTAAAGCAGACTCACCCACAGGTAATCAATGCAGTTCAGTTCAAGAAAACTTTATTTCGGGCAAAGTGTCCTAAAACGTACATCATAGAGCAAACAAACACATAAAAAGCAATAGTAGTTGTACATACAATTACAGATTAAAAATACATTGAATTTTGGGATGTATGATCTGGACAAAAGATAGCATAGTTGGATTAGAAAGTGCATGGTGCAATAAATACTTAAATTAACTAAAAACAGGGCCTCGATAAAAAAAAAAAAAGGAAACATATGTTCCTATGTATAAAACTATGCATGAACAAATAACGGGAAATAAATTTACACATTTGCTAACAGGCAATCAATTCATCATTATGAGATCTCAAATGGGCCCTTCTAGTGCACCACATAGAAAACAAAAAGGCAGCCACCGAGTATACAATTGGAATTCCCGAGTCGGATTTCAGTATCCTAAAAGCTTCGAGGCAGGACCTGCTGCCAAGATTCCTGCAGATCTGAGCCAACCAGCGACTCCTTGCCTTCTGGTAGCCAGAGCAACTAAAGAAGACATGAAGCTCTGTTTCCTCGGGGTGGTCACAAACCGGGCATTGGGTCATATTTTGATTTCTCCATTTAGATGTAAAACAGCGAAGTGGAAGTACCCCATATCTAAATAGTAGATAGAGCTTCCTAGCCGCTGGTGGAGTGATGAGATCTATTGCCGGTTCAAAGCAAGAAAAATCTTTTATTTCTAAGAAAGCAATAGTGCATTTCCCGATCCTAGAAGAAGTATTAACTTGGGTTAGACAGTAGTCTCTATAGCATGCCTTCATATGGCCCTTAGATGTTAACGGACAAGCTGACTCAGGGTCAAGCCAACAATCTCCTAGGCCCATGCTAGATAAAAGAAGTTTTATATGGTCAAACCACGGAATTTTTACAGCACCCCGTGACCTCAGTACCTCTGATAGCTCTTCCCTATACGGTATAAGCTCGGGGGAGGTCCAGAGACGACGCCAATACATTATAGGCTTGAGGCCCGCTACTTCAGCTATTGGTGTTATACCTGTGTCCAAACGTAGCGGAACCAGAGGGGTACTACGAGGTAGTCTAAATAACTGTCTTAAATATTGATTCTCCACCTGCGATAGTTTGGTTAAATTTTGGTGGCCCCGTAACTCTGCGCCATATAAAGCCCCACCTCTTGCCTGGGCCCTATATATTTCAATTGCTGGACTAACAATTCTTTTACTGGACTTGTTAAAAACCTTCATGATGCCTCCAGAGGATTGTGCTAGTCTTAGCGTAGATTTTGTAATATGGGCCCCCCATTCCATAGACATTGTGAAACCCAAATATACAAAAGATGACACTCTTTCGAGGGGTTTACCATTTCGAAATGGATTAGGGCGTGAGCTTTTAGGACAATTGAATGCCATAAATTTAGTTTTTGGGAGGTTTAGTTCTAAACCTCTATCCCTGCAAAACTCCTCAAATTTGTCCAAAACCCTTTGTATCCCCATAGGTGATTTGGCAACCAAGAGGGTGTCGGCGGCAAACATCATAGCCGAAATGCTACGGGAAGCTAGCTTGGGGGCATCCAGGTCTTTTGCTGATGACAAAGCATCAATCAGGCCATTGATGTAAAGGCTAAATAAGGTTGGCGCAAGCACACAACCCTGTCGGACACCACGGTTAATTGGTATAGGGGCTGTGAGATTACCATCCTTCCCAAACCTTATTTGAGCAAAGTTGCATTCATGCAAGCATTTAAAAAGTTGAATTAGATAAACAGGGACCCCCATCTCGCCTAAAACTACCCATAATTTCTCCCTTGGTACTAGATCAAATGCTGATCTTAAATCTACAAAGATTAAAAAGAGACTACCCCCCTGCAGACATACAGTTTTCCAATACAATACTTGTAATCTTAGGACTTGGTCCAGGGTCGACAGTTTTTCCCTGAACCCGGCCTGTAAAACAGACAAAATGTCCCTCTCTTCCATCCATGACTGTAGTCTGAGGAGGAGCACTCTCGCAAATTTTTTGGGGGAGATATCTATTAAACTTATGGGTCTATAGTTGGTCGGGAGGAGTGGGGAGCCCTTTTTAAAAATCAGAATTATTTCCGCACCAAGCCAGCTTGGGGGAATCTTCATGCCTTGCATAATTGAGTTAAAAAGCATCCAGAGATAGGGAGCCCAGATAGCAGGTTCGCTTTTGAATAGGTCACCGGGTATCTTGTCCAGCCCTGGAGCTTTGCCCGAAGCTATTCTAGCCAGTGCAGTCTTTATTTCTTTTATAGAAATACTCAAACCCGGGTCACCAACAGGTAGAGGATTTGGATCTTCAGTGACCAAAGAGCCAGGAGCTGATAGATCACAACCGAGGACAAGATCATCACCCGATTCCTTAGCATACAAAGTTTCAAAGTGAGCCCGCCAAGTCTGTTCATCTAGATTTGGCTCAACCGCACTACGTAGAGTGGTTGTGCCAGAGTTAGCGATTCCCCAGAAAGTCCTCATATCTCTATCACCCAAAGCGATTTTCATAATAGCCCAATTTTCTAATTCCCAACTTTGTTTTGCCTCGAATATGACTGCTTTATAGTTGGCTCTAGCCGACCGTATTGAAGGGCGGTCTTTGGTTTTAATAGTTGAGACTAGTACCTTTTTGGCCTGACGGCAAGAAATATTATACCATGGGTGAATAGGCCACTTATCTTTTTTCGATTTTTTTGTTGGGAAAAAGAAATCATAGGTAATTTTTCCTAGTTTATCATAGTTTAATTGGGCCTGCTGGATGTCTATACCCTCTCTGATTGGGCTGGACAATTTAGATGTATCTATAAAAACCGGGAGCGAGGCATCATATAAGCTGGCCATTTTTTCTTCTGATTGGGTAAAATTAGACCATTTCACTCTCTTTCTACAATGCGAGAACACAAGCCTAGAGTCAAGGGGGATATCTATATCCAACAGACTCCCTTCATTCAACGCTTTAAGTTCCACCACAAGAGCGGAGTGGTCACTGTCTACGTGAGGAATTATCTTAAAGTCCAACATCCTATCCCAAAAATGAGAATTCATAAAAATGTAGTCTAATATGGACCCCCTATTTTTGCTATGGAATGTGTAACTATTCGATGTCTCAGATAGAGATCTCCCATTGCAGGCACGAAGAGAATGCCTCATGGTGACACAGCTCATCTGAATCGCCAATGGGGACCATATTTTGACTTTAGGGCAGATTGACTCTGGAATTTTTAAGAAAATTTCCTCATCATACAAACCATCAAATGGTAGGCCTTCTAACGGTTCAAACTGACAATTAAAATCCCCACCTAATATAACCACTGATTAGTATCAATAGTACCTAGGAAGGTGGTTAATTCCTCCACAGTATTAGATTCATTAACTTTTGGGGAGGGTCGTGAATAAACGTTTATTAAGACAACAGGGGGCTTTGCCGGAAACTGTAGCAATACGCATAAAATATCATTAGAGCCTGTGTCAATTAAGGTTGCAGAGCACCCCAAATAAGATCGCACCCAGATTATAAGGCCCCCAGAAGGTCTCCCTTTTCCCCTCGAGGATGCCAGAATATTGAAACTGGCATAACCCGATTTCGGAACCTCTCTTCTTGCCCAGGTTTCTTGGAACATGCAGATTTCGAACCGATCGGTAAAGCTGCCCCATTCAGGGTCGTCTAATTTATTATTTAACCCCGCGATATTCCAGGATAAAACCCTTGTTACTTCGGCATTAGGTGGGATCTTATGCGGGGTCACCACTATTGTTTGTTTTGGAGAAACATTTGTTGGTTCAACACCACCCATTGGTTTACAAACTAAGTGCATCAGATGGTCTGGGTTTTCGGGATGGTCGTAATCAATGCATTCGGAGAAACGTGCCCAAGACATGATGGAAATTGTTCAAATGAAATAGAGTCCTGATCGTTGCATTATGAGTCCATTGGAATGTGACAATGGATTTGTTCGGCAATCTTAAATGTAATGAATTGTCAACCCAAAATTGCACAAGAAAGTGTTTGACAAAACTCGAATTACACCTACAAAGTTAAAAGTTTCTAGACTATCCACATGTTCTCAAATACCCAAAAACATTCTAAACAGAATTTAGGAGTCTTCTGCATGGGAAATTGGGCATTGCGGCAAGTGATAACCTCGGAACATGCACATACCCAAACCTGGAACAAGGGATAGGACCCAATCATGCTACCTGACTCTCGGGATCTCAGTTGAGGACATATAAAAACAGGTCATCATCTCTAGATACTAACCCAGCTCCAGGAAAATTAACTACCAGACGAGACCAGCCCGTCGGAAAACCACAGTATAGCTACTTGCTCCAGCTACCACTGACCACAAGCGTTAAAATTAGACAAAATTTGCATGTGGCGAACATCAGGTGTCAAGAGTTAGGCACATGGCAGACAGACTAGACCTCCAACTCCAATCCAGCAAAGAGAGACAGGCCTCTATACATATCACACCCACACGGGTCAAGTAGGAATGTTGTAAAACTCAACCCCTTCAGAACATCTTCATTCCCTTGCCACAGGTTTGTTGCTTACAATTGAATTTGGAGACAGAGTTAGAATCAGAAATCTCTTTTCGGTTTGTATACTGCTTTTTTGGCAGGTGGTTATTAAAAGTGGCACAAATACTCCCTACCTGGTTAATGAAAGTGTTTTAATGTACCCTGCTTCCTTGAGCAACGATGTTGATGAGGTCATTGAAGAAGTGGGTAGGACTCCTTGCGTTTCCTGCTGAAATGGGGGCACTGTAAGAGAGTAGCGGGTAGTTAAAGGTTTGGGAGGGATTCCTACCTCTTGTAAAGAGAGGTCCCGATGTGTTAAATGTGATAAAGTGTCTATTCTTTCTTCTGAGTGAATTTAAAGATGTGGCAGGCCTCCCACTTCCTGCAGGTGTGGTGTCGCTGCAATTTAACAGCATTTCATTGGCTGTAGATATTAAATGTGGGTGGAGCTCTGCTGCGTGTCACTTCCTACTGTGACTGGCGCGTAAACGGGCCCGGCGCGCATTAAACCCAGGAGGAGCCTCTCACCACCTCCCTAGTTTTTCTCTTTGTTTTTGTTTAGAATATTGCAGTAAGATGTTGAGGCAGATGACATTTCATGTTTGTCCATTATTATTCCCGACGTGTTATCTGATAGCTGTAATTAGCTCGCGCTAGTGGGTTAACCCTTTGGCTTGGGAGCCTCAATTTCCCGACACCATGTACTAATGCATTTCGCATTAGTGTTAATGGAAGGCGGCGTGCCCCCCAGTGAGGGGTTAAACAAGCACGCGTATTACAGTTTTACTGTAAATCTGTAGGTATGGAAGGAATGTGCAACCGCTGTCTCACAAAGGGCTTCAGCAGTAAATATTGCTAGAGGGTATGGAGCACAGTGTACTAAATCCATAGAAATACAATACAAATACAAATGGAGTAAAAGCAGACTGGATAGCTGCAGTTCAGGAATAAAGAAATAACATATCTGTATGACCGCCACATTAATAATATGCACACTATGCAGTCATCCTAGGGGTGCTACAGAAGTTATGCATGAGATGCCATCTACTAGAGCCAAGCCCACAGTACCACTGATAACAGCAGACAAGTACGCATGCGCATGCGCGCAGTCACAGACACATACACGCACAGACGCACATACACGCTCACACACACACACACAGACACACACACACTCACTCTCTCTGTCTCTTTCTCTCTCTATCTCTATGAAAAAAGCTTTTTTTGTGGTAGCAATCCTTCCCATTTACTAAATCAGAGAATTTCTGACCACTAAATAGCATTTCGTATTGTAGTAAATCCATACACCAACTCAGGAGAGGGATTCCATTTGATAAATGGGTTTAGAAATGATTACCGATTGTCAGTTTGGAAGGGGCTTGATTGAAGCGCCGGTTCCAAACTGTGCATCGGGAACCCTTGACCAGCTACTAACTGCGGTAACTGAGTCGCAAAGGGGACGCCAACCTCTTTGGGAGTCATGCTGGTACCTGAGGTGGAGTAGACAGTGAATATTAGGCCCTAATATTAGACCACAGCGTTCCACATCTATAGTAATGCTGGAGACAGTCATCAGATACTATTATTAATCTTTGAGAATGTATAGAGACTGTGATAATGCAGATGGGTTTCCTGGCACGAGATCTCTGATGTGGACACACAGAGAAAAGAGAGCAAAATGGTACAGAATTATAGGTCGGTGAAACCGGGTAATGGCACGTTTTTAAGGGTTTTTTTTAAATGGAAGAATTTGACTATGAGATCGGAATTATGAGGCAAAGAGTTCTAGTGTTTGCCCACCAGAATGGAAGAGGTGCGGCAGCTAATGCGTAAGCATCGGAATTTGGGAAATTCCAACAACTTGTAGAGTGCAGAGAGGAACTAGACTATGGGCCATATCTGCAATGAAGTGGCGGAGGGAGGCGATCGCCTTCCTGGCTTAACGCCTCTCTTCTCCACGTCTAAAACGCAAGGCTGCACCATATTTACAAGAATGTGGTGCAGCCTTGCGTTTCCCCCTGCGATGGTGCTAAGTTTAGCAACTTAGCACCAACGCAGGCACCCTTGCACCATAGTGCAAGGGTGCCTGCGTGCAGGGGAGGATTGTTTATGTGTAGGAAGGTGTCCCTTCCTGCACATAAACAATCCTAAAATGCCATTCTGTCACTTTCATGTGTGCTGCTTCATGTAGCACACATGAAAATGACAAAATGGCATTTTTTTAAAAGATTGTTTATGAACAGGAAGGAACACCTTCCTGTACACAAACAAACCATGGCGATTTGCTTTTTCCATGTGTGATGCACAAGGCAGAACACATGGAAAAAGCAAAAACGAGGAGAAATAATCTCTCCTCATTTCGCCAACTTAAGACCAGGAATTACCTGGTCTTAATTTTGGCGCTGACTCCTATGTACGCCACCCATGTACATAGGAGGCAGCATCAAAATGAAAGTGTGTTGCGGTAGAATGCCCACCACAACACCCACTGCCCACCCCTTTCACGCTAACATAGCGTGAAAGGGGGCCTTATTTACAAGGCAGCGTTAAGCCATTTTAAGTGGCTTAACCCTGCCTTGTAAATAAGGCGCAGCCCCTATCGCCACCACAATGTTGGTAATAGTGAAGTTGTGGTGGTGATAGGGGCTTGTACATATGCCCCTATTTTGTGTGAATTTGGACTGAACATTGCGAGGACTCATTTTATGAAAGGCTTGAAGCCTAAGACACAATGGTTAGAGTAAGATGATTTTAGGGACTGGGAGCCAAAGCAAAGGAGGGCAGACACATGCACCAGAATTCCTCCAGTTCTCACACAGGTACATAGACAAGCACAGTACACACACACTGCCGCACACCTCCCTTTAGAACACAATGGAATGAACAACAGAAGCAAGCAGATATATCACAAAATCCAAGTGAAAGGTCAAATGGCTGGGATGTGGTTTTTCAGTCTACTACACCTCTGTCAGGACTCAGTCCGGGACACTGGCATGTGTCAGGGACTCTGACAATGACTGGTGCCAGGGAAGACAAAGTAGGCAGAATACTAGGTACAGAGCTGCCCAAGATCACACAGCGAGTCAATGGAGAAAGGGAATCCAAAGAGAAAGCTCTGTACAAGAGAATAAGAGAGGTAAGGATCAGAAAGGACAGGCCCTCAGATGTGATTTAGCATTCAGAAAAACTACGCACTGGATGGATATGCAAGACATATATATAAAACAACATGAACAATAAAGGGAATATGGGGTAAGGCACTCAGGAGCTCCACACTGTAAGACTGAAGCGCAGTAAGTTCCTCACCCACAATTGCTGTTACAGATACTGACTCCAAATTCCCACATATAGGATATGCATGCAAAGGTAGGGTCTGTGGAGCTGATACCTATGGTGATGTTATAAATGTAACTCAAAGACAATACTCACAGTGAATAAGAAACACCACCTAGGTTGTCAGCTGTGCCCACGGATCCTGGCGATCAAACAGGAGCATGCAAGGAAGTAACAGCAAAGGGGTAGAACTAAACACAAGCACAATAGACAAGGAGCTAGCAAGGAGGAGTGCTTAACAGGAAAGGAAGGAAATCACAGGGCAAACTTGTCAGAAAGCAAGTAACAAACACACAAGGTAATTAGAAGCAAGACAGCAGGAATGGAAAGACAGCAAACAAGGAACTGGAACCATGGAAATGGGAAGAAAGGCAGACTGGAAAAGGCTATACCGAAGGGGAGGCTATAAGGGTATACTAGAATAGTGCTGGATCAGGAGTCAAGAAAACAAAGTCGCACTGAAGGCAGTGCTGGGGCAGGAAAAGGATTGAGATAAGGCTCTGGAGTCAAGGTAGCACTGCAGGCAGTGCTAGGTCAGGAACAGGGAAATTACTAAAGCTCAGGAGTCAAGGTAGCACTGCAGTCAGTGCTGGTTCAGGAACAAGGATAACTGCAGTTCAGGAATAAAGAAATAACTGAAGCTCAGGAAACACTGGAAAGAAACAAGGATATCAAAAGCTCAGGAAACACTGGAAACAAGGGTCGGTCTCACCGGTACACCACTACAATGACCAACCCTGGGTTGAAGGGAGCTGGGGCTTAAAAGAGCTCACAGTATTCATGCACGTACGGTGTGAGCAGGCTAGCAGCAGCCAGCCACAGGTGAGCTGAATTTCTCCACCCATCCTTGGCCTACAGGGGTGGAGACAAAGCAGTGAGCAGAGGATTATAGGTAATTTTATATATTTATAAAGTTTTGCATAGCGCAAACGTGATCCTTACGGGTATCAGAGCGCTTCACAATTTTGGGTAAGAGGGATAAAGTATTGGGAAGCAAAATACTCGTTACATAATTAGGCAAGACGGGTGCAGGACTCCGATAGGTATCAGAACTCATCACATAAGGGTGCAGTAATGGGAGAGGAACATTCGAACATATGTATGTACAATGCATGTTAACGATGTTGTTCCCAGGTATATAACCATGTCACAAGTCAATAAAGATGAGCGAATAGAGGGCAATAATAGAGTCTAGTAGCCAAGGCCTATACAAGCAGGAACTTGAGCATTAGGATTTTTTTCACTTCCTTTTTGAAGGAAGCAGTGGAGGAGATTGTACGGATTACCAGAGGAAGAGAGTTCCAGATCTTTGGAGTAATGCCAGAGAAGGCCCTGTTACGATCGCTTTTTGTGGAAAATCTGCGGTTTCAGGAGCAATGTTCTTGCACTTAGTGATGCTCTGCAGCCCCCTGATAGTTCTAGTTTTTGAGCCAGATAGATGGGGTTCTTGAAAAGAAGGGCTTTGTGCGTCATACAGGCAATCTTAAACTGAATTCTGGCCTCGTTGGGTAACCAGTTTAGGGATTTTAGGGCTGGGGATATGTGTTCTTTTCTTTTTGCCCCAGTAATAAGTCTAGCCAGGCTATGTTTGGGGAGACCACATAGCGTGGAAGTACCGTAGTCTAGTCTTGGAAGAACTAGAGCTTGTACTGCCAATTGAAATCTTTCTGTGGAAGGAATGGTTTGAGATTCCTTAGTAAACTCCACTGATGTTTAGCTCCCTTGGTTGAATTGCTGATGTGGTTCTTCATATTCAAGTGCATGTCAAGCGTGATTCCAAGGGATTTAGCTGAATCGATAATGTGGGGGGAGCAGTTGAAGGTTGTGAAGTGTTTCATCCACAGTCTTGGGAGTGTGATTAGGAGGAGCGATTAGAAGGAATTCAGTTTTGGATGTGTTGAGCATGATGTAGTTGTCAGTGAGTAAGTTTTGAGTGTTCATTAGGATTGAGTTGAGTGAGATGATGTCTTCTAGAGAGGTGATTTTCAGATAAAGTTGAGTGTCATCCGCATACATATGAAAAAGAATGTTTGCTGATTTCAAGGCGTTTGTTAATGGTTCCAAGAATAAATTGAACAGTATGGGTGAAAGGGCGGACCCTTGTGGAACCTCCATAGTTACTGTACAGGGCTGAGAAAGAGATTGATTCATCTTGATTCTTTGGGATCTGTTTTGAAGGAAGGAAGTGAACCAATTCAATACCAATCCTGATAAGCCCACCCTGTGTTCTAGAGTAGATAGTAGTTTGTTATGGTTCACAGTATCAAAGGCAGAAGATAAGTCAAGGAGGATCAATAAGCAAGATTCTTTATGGTTTAGGAACTTTAAGATGTCGTCCCGGATGTGCATGAGTGCAGATTCGGTGCTGTGCCCTCTCCTGAAACCAGATTGATAATGATCCAACAATTGGAATTTCTCAATGTGTGAACAGAGTTGAATTAGCATGCACTTTTCAATGAGTTTTGCCAGAATGGGGATGTTGGTAACAGAGTCTGCAGCATGAGCAGAAGGGCTACCACCAGGCCCGGTTCTAGCGGGTGGGCCGGGTGGGCCAGGCCCAGCCAAACATGAGCCTGGCCCACCCAAACAGGAGCCTTGGCCCTCGCAGTGTGGGCTTGAAGGTTGGCGCGCAACGCCATTGGGCTCAAAGTGCTTCAGACCCCCCGACCCCCCCCCCTTCGTGTGTGTCAGCCCGGCTGAGACAGCTTCCCGGGCGTGCACACACACAGACAGTTTTAGAGATTATCGCAGCCGCACCCGAGTACTTCACAGATCTTTAAAAGACCATTTACATGTTAAAGAGGCTTCGTTTATTTTTCCACCACTTCATCTCCACCGAAAGGCGACAAATCCTTTCTTTGGCACTGGTAACCTTTGCCTACTGTCCTGCTGCCTGGATATTTCTTTTTCTAAAAAAACGAAGTTTGTTTATTCCTATTCACCTTTCCTGCCCCCTGCAGCTGCTTATCACATCAGGCTGTGACACAAAGTTTGACTAATGGAGTAGGTAAGAGAATGGGTTACTAGGCCCAGCAGGACACATACTTCGTGTGTGCTTCATTTGAACAGTTCTTATCATTATCATGGCCGATGCAGGATAACAGTAAGACAATAAAAGATTCCCAGATAACGCTGGGGATTAATGATCCTGCTGGAGAGCAATCATTTGTCTGTTAGTAGTTTTTAAATGCAGATGAACTGTATTTTATGTGGAAGCTCAGTAGGTTACTGCCTTTGTCACAGAGAGCCTTGTGCTACTTGCAGTTCAAAAGTTACAATCCTAGCATAGGACAGTGAACAATGAACTGTCATCAAAGAGCTCCATACAAACATGAATGGTATAGATAGAACTTCGCTTTTTTCGTTTTGTGATTATAGTTAGAACTTCCCCAGTCTTTCATTATTCGAATGTTGCTATAATGAGTATGTTTGGGCAGATTTACATTTTTGGCAGTAAAGCTGACCCCCTTGGAATACTCTTTAAATCCTGAGTTTGTGCTTCTCCAGACCAAACCCTCTTAAAATGCCCACCAGTATGGATGCCATGTGATTCATACACCTTGTAATCCTCATTGGCTTATGTGACATTCCCTGTAGACTGATTTACATACTTGTATGATTCATTGTCTCTGTATAATGTGTGCGTGGTGTTAAGTACTGACACACACTACACTGATATGAATAGCGCTCTACAACAAATGAAATGCATATGGGAACAGGGCTACTTAAAGATGAGGGGCACTGTTGGGGGGTGGCAGTGAGGGAATCCCTGAAGGAGGTAGTAGGAGGGGCTATGGAGCGATGAGGGGCACTGTTGGAGGGTGGCAGTGAGGGAATCCGAGGAAGAGGTCATAGGGTGGAGGAGGGAGCTGGGGTGAGATGAGGGGCACTGGTGGAGGGTGCTAGTGAGGAAGTCTGAGGAGGAGGTCATGAGGGGGAGGGGCTACATAGAGATGAGGGGCACTGGTGGAGGGTGGCAGTGAGGGAATCCGAGGAGGAGGTCATAAGGGGGAGGGGCTATGGGGAGATGAGGGGCACTTGTGGTGTGTGGCAGTGAGGGAATCCGAGGAGGAGGTCAATAGGGGGGGCCATGGAGGGATGAGGGGCACTGTTGGAAGGTGGTATTAAAGGTTTTTACGGAGAATTAGGTTATTGGTACAGCGCCAAAAAAGACTTTCGCATCAGCGCTGAAGCCGGCCCTGTCATGGCCTTTCTGTTTTTGTTTATTTAATTAGCAGTCATGTCATAAGGGCCACTGTGGAACTCACTTTAAAGTGCGTGCTAATTATATTTACAGCTATATTCAATGTTTTAGGTTTGAAGGTGATTTTACTAATGTTTTTACCGGGAAAAATGAAAGTGGAGCCCGATGGTGCCTGATATGGGGCTGGGGCCCAAGGTCAGCTGTGAGATAAGGTGCACTGGAGAGGAGTAGTGGATAATCAAGCCTGTATGGGAGTGCGTTGCAGAGTACGGGGTCAGGTGGAGGTAGTAATAAAGAGGGATTCTCCCTGAAGGCTCGCACAGAGTGAGCCTTATACTCTCACCTCAGAAACCTCCTCTTACCATCAAAGGAACATTACATGGAAAAAACACTTTTTGAGAGTGATAATATTTAGAAAGAGATTTGGAAAAGAGTGCGTTTTACTGGGCCTTGTAAGACTATGAAGAGATAAAGGAGGGCCCTGAAGCAGGCCTACCTAGACATATATGCGACAAAACGAGCCCACAGTGGCCCACCCAAATGCACCCTTGGCCCACCCTAATAAAAATTCTTGGAGCCGGGCCTGGCTACCACAAAACCCAGCATGGATTGGGAATGGATGTCAATTCCCAAATGGTGTCCAAATGCCATATGCATGCATGGGAGTGTCTGGAAGCATTGTAGAACACAGGAAAGTCACACTATGCACCCCTCTGGTGGTGGATACGAGAGTGCAGTGAGCGAATTGTGACAACCTTTCCTTTCTCTCTCCCTCTTTCTCACTTCATTTCCCCACACTTTTACTGTCCTACAAACTGAGACCCTATCAAAATTGCACTCATCACAGTAAGTAGTGTGCAAACAATTGTTCATCTTTTGTACAACAATGGATGTGGAAAAAAGTTGTAAAGACTTCCTTACCACACAATAAGGGCTTCCACTTACAGTGTTGCACACATTCTCCTTGGCTTCCTTGGTCCCCTTCGTGACGTCATACAACTCCTTTGCCTGCAGTTTGCTCAAGGTTCACATATTTACTCAGTTCTTCATTACTTTCTCATACACACTCTCCTCATTGAAGGAGGACACACTGGCAAGATAGGCTCCCTCCTGCTCAGAGTAACAAAAGGAATGAATGTCATAGTGGAGTGAAGTAATCAGTTGCATTCAGATACTTTTGGACTACTTTCTTCATGTTAACATCACTCCTCAAAGGCATCTGCGCACACTCTTTCAGGCCCGCTTTATCATTTGTTTGATGTTCATATAGTGAAGAAGTCTTGCGCTCAGTATGCAACCTTTAAAAAAATTCCCTAGTGGTAAGTTGAACAACATTATTCATCAAGGAATATTTAGAAACCACACTCTCACAGAAAGGCTGAACCATGAAACCCATTACTTTTTTGTACTTACAGTGGATGTCAGCAGCACCAGTCCAAATGTAGAAAGGTGACCTACCATACAAAAAACAGACATTTGACAGAAAACAGGTCAATTACATCTTGAACTTCCGGATTAGCTTCACCAAGTGCGTTGTAGCTCAGAACATCAATAGGAAATATATTATCTGAAATAAATGACACGGTCGAAAAATAGATAATAAAAATACTGCTGCAATGTGTGCAGATTTTATAATATTAAATCCAGTGGAGTGATATTTTGTAAATAATATTTAGGGCACAATATATTTGTCAGACAATATTAGAGCCACAATATCCTGGTATGATATCCCACAAGTGGAACTTGTGCCTTCTGTAATTTTGCGTTGTTTGTGCACTGCGCATAATCCCTACTACCTTTTCTGCTTCTTTTTCTATGTTGGGCTACAAACAGTATTATCTAATGTGATGTTTAATTTGGGCCACTTCCAGAAACCTTCATGGGCTAGACCAAGTCATTTACTCCTCGTACTCTTTGAATAGTTTAACTTGTCTTCTTTCATTATTGCAGCATTCTCTACATTTAAATCTTCCCTCACCAACCAGAATCAATTAGGTTAATCGTTCTTCTCTGTCACATAGTTTTCACATAGTTTCAACTTGTTTGAATTCCTTGTATGCATTTTTGTTACTAATAACTCTATTTCCAAAGTTACTTCACTCATGACTTACTTGTTTACCTTCACTATCCTTCCGGCTTGTAACTCTTTAGAGTGAGACACGACAGACGGTGAGCTGATGTATTCCTCAAGTTACCCAACAACTAATGCAGCCCATTTGATGTCAAAGCCTCCTTAAAGGGCTTGATCTGTCAGTGAACTTGGTACCCTAAACTAAAGATTTAAATTTCCCAGTAAACAAAACGACCTCAAGATTTTTCTTTTCTGGCCACTGAGGATCTAGCTTTATCATCTTAAGTAACTGAAAGGTAAACAAATCGTTGCTTCTCATTCATTTGTTTTTGTGAGACCACGCAGTGTCAATGATGCCAGGTCTGGTGGCTGATTGGACTAATGTGTCCACTGTAGGGTCCTGTGTTTGACCTCATGGTCACAGGTTCACATTGCGTTGGGTCCACTCAGCTTTTCATCCTTCTAAGGTTGATAAAATGAGTACCATTGAGTTGGGTAACAACAAACATCTGTTATCCCGTGCCAAAAGGCCCTTACGGGTATACATGTGCTTTACAAATACATGTGTTATGTTTTGTTATGTGAGCAGTTGCATCTATAGTAATTACACAATTCTTCTTTCAATCAAAAGGTAATTACCATTTTCTTTATGTTGACTAGAAATACCAAAATTCTTTACAAACCACAAATTACACTCATCTGTTCGTCCCTAAATCTGAAAGTCCTTGCTCTTTATTTCCTGATTGACTAGCTTTCTTGATGGACCTTACAAGGGAACAGACTTAGGTTTGAATCCTCGATCCATTTTAAGTGCCACAAAATCTAAATGATTCTTTTTTGAGGATTAGTTTATTTTCTCAGAATGTCCACAACTTTCCTCAATCTGGTAACATGCTCAACATCATACCTATCAAACATCAGTATATCATGTTTGAAAAAGTCCAGTCCTGGGAGCTTAGCAAATAGGTCATGCATACCCTGTTGAAATTATGTTGCCATTACCACCAGTTTAAATGGCACCATTTAAAATGCTGACAAATCTCTTTAAAACAGTGTGTAGTATGCAATATGACCTGACGGTAAGCAGATGAAAAGTCAAAATACTCAAGATTTTCACTGCCTGTCTTACTGTAAGAGACCCATCACTATACTGCAGTAAATTCTACTTAAGTGAACACAATAGCTTATTTCTCCAGACACATTTCGTGTTATGACAATGGGAATCAGCCAGTTTGCAGCCTCAACTGTTGCATAATATCTTGACTCACAAATCGGAATTAATTTTTAGCGTTGTGCAACTGATATCCTCTTAATGAAAGTGTGGCTCGTACCACATTAATAAAATACACAGTGATTGTTGTAAAGAGAGAAACACATGCAACAAGGACAGGATATTGATGAATAAGACCCACAGAAGAGCTTTTATTAATTTGTCAGCTGCTGATCTTCGTGTAACCTCCCAACTACCACAGTCAGTGATAAAAGTAATAAATAAAAGTCAACATTCATAAGAATACACGTAGAGTCGCACAAAGACACACAAACAGATGCACGTACTCACACACATGCGCACACACAGTGCTAGTTTAATGCTGTACATCAAACACACAAAAGGTGATGGGAGGATTTCTTGCGATAAGTGCTATTAGTCTCATCACTTGCCATCGCTCGGGACAGCATTGTAACCTATCATTCTTTTGCCCACCATTCCACCTCAGTTTGGACCCAGCCATATGCAAATGAGTTTTGACCTTGGTCCAATAGAAATGGTCTATCCTCAACTGCCACTCAAGGTCCTCCCTGAACTGACTCACAACAGCAACCCAGGACTGGTTATGTCTTGTTTGAGACTTGTCAGTCGAGTGTAGCTTGGCCCCAATGACACAAAAATTGATGATCTGTGAATCACATTATCAAGTGATTTAATGAACCCTCTTATACACCGACCCAGGCTGGTGTTTAATAGAATTTGTCACTCATTAGGACAAATTAAGGCAAACGGATTTGTAATTTATTCCCTGATCCATTTCATTTTTGTTTCTAAAATATTTTTACGTTTGCAGTGTTTATATTTGTGCCCAATCGTATTAAAATATAATTGCAACATGTACCTTTTGGCCATAGAAATGGGAGGAAAAATTGAACATATGGACGTTGGCGCTTGGTCTGCATACATTTTTGTGTGCGCTGAGAAATTCCTCTTAATTTATTACCAGTGATGTTTGATAATATGTAGTTCTGGTTTTAAACGGTTTTCAAACTTGTTTTAGTTATTTTTGAATTCCGTAATGTTTTAGATCCTTCATAACATTGAAACTAGATAAATTACAGTTCACCATGTTCTCCTAGTAAATTTGGATTGCTGTTGTATCATCATATCCGAGTTTGCCTTGAACTCTATGGGCACCATTACGATGGCGGGCGAACGGGATGCGGGGCCGCCTGCCAGGGGTGCGGCGATCCCGCTGTGCCGATTACGCATCACGCATATTTTACATTGCAGCGAGCGGTGCTGCAAGCAGCACCCGCCGCAATGTAAAAACTGCATGTGGTGCATTTGCATGCACAACGTGACAGGCACCGCGCGGTGCCTGCCACCTTATGCATGCAAATGTCGGGGGGTACCATGGCTACCCCCCAAGTGCAGCCACCCACCCCTCCATCCCCCTGGGGGCCTGCAACGGGCCCCCAAAGAAAAGACCGCATGCCTTTTCATGGCGGAGTCTCCGCCATAGAAAGGTAATTCACCGCCATCATCCTAATATGGATGGCGGTGCCTGCAAGGCACTGTCACCATATTGCTGGCCATTTCCGCTGGGTAGGCAATCGGGCAGATTGCCTACCAGCTGAAAACCATCGGACTGTCTTTCTGTCCGCCTGGGTCCCCACCGCCATCGTAATATGGCGGGGGGAAATGTTAGGCGGGCGGTGGAGAATGGCAGGCAGATCGCCATACGGGTGGTGGCAATCCGCCCTCCTAATGGGCCCCTATGACTGTGACAATGTTATATTATTCCATGTCCAGGGTTTGTTACTCTCACTTTATAACATCGGTATTGCCATACTAACTTCATGACCATGGAGACCATACTTGGGAACCCATAGGATTTCCCCATTTGCAATGGGAATAATTGAATTATTTGCTTGTCATTATGAGTTCCTGCGGCCGCACACTAATTTTTTCCAAAGGCCTAAGGGCCCATAATAGACATTTCAGGCATCATCTTGAATACTCATTCCATGCCTGCAACTGTCAGCCTTTCCCCTGAGTACTTATCAGCCCACCTGAATTAATATATTTACCTGCATTACTGGAAAACTATCAGAATATCACTAGCATAACAATGTGCATTCTTCTGAGCCCTCTGGAGTTATTAACAAATACCCCTTCGGTATACCTGGGAACTCACAAGTTCCCATACTGCATTCCTATAGGGACACCAAGGGGCATATCATCAAGGCGCCGCGATAAACTTATCGCCGCTTTTGCGTCCATTTTCGGCCAAAAAGCGGCGATAATTTTATCGCAATATCAGCAAGGTCACGTGTGAATCCTTGCCTTAGCGCCCTTTCCATCAACGCCCAGCTTTGCATTTCTAATGAGATGCAAAGTGGGCGTTCGGTACAAAAATAACGTGAGGAATGTCGCTAACTGACATTTCTCCTATCAACAAACCTCCCGCTAACTTGCATGGCGATAAGAAAAGTAGCGCTTATCGCTACTTTTCTTACGCCTGCTTTCAATCTGACTTAGCCATTATATCCAATGGAAGGTGGATATAATGGCTAAGTCTGCCCTGCCCTATCAATAACGTATCGCCAATCGTTGTGTGATTATCGCTGGATTTCCAGCGATAATCGCACATTTGGCAGCTAACTCTGGAATTTTTATCGCCTCGGCGATGCGCGTTGTTGATAACACGCTAACCGGGCGATCAATTCCAGAGATAGCCGGCGATAAATATGCAAGCGCTAACTGCGCTTTGCGATATTTATCGCTGCCCCTTGATAATATGCCCCCAAGATAGTCTGAGAAAGTCACTTTAAATTCATAAGTGCATATGGGAACTCTTAAAACTTTACATACTTTACCACAGGGTCCACGAGGAACCTCTGAATTTCATCCGATATACCCACATGATTTACTGGGAGCTCTGAAGATGTTCCAGAAGGTGTGACGCGCTCTGTGCGAGTCGCCTAGAGTTGCACAGCCTTATACACGTTTGTGATCCATGTTATCCACGTACTCAGAAGTATTCAAATTAGTTCATTCTGTTTATTTGAATTCATTTGTCAACATTTGTCCGTCACATCAAAGGTACAAGATTCCACAATTTCATGCTTTTTATTTGCTCAGGAATTGCCCATCCGGGACTAATCGCAGGCATGTTAGGAAACTTGGATCCTCCATTTACATTTACAATCACCCAATGCATTTCGGTCATTTCGACCTTCCTCGGGGTATCTACAATAGTAAAATACATGTCTGTCAGACAAACATCAATGCTTCTTATTACAGCAACTTAAAATTAAACAAATTAAGCAAATCTTTCTTTTTCAAGCCCTAACTCTTACGTGAATAATTCAGTGTAATTGAAACAAATGTGAAATCCCTTCATCTGCTTATATATTCAGTATCAATCACCCCCTATAACTGCCACCCATCAAACTGCGCGCCTTCACCCCGAGTATAAACATAACAGTCATGCCTTACTAACTATAATTCCACTAATACAACTGAACATGAGCCCATAATGTCACCTACACGAATCCTCCCCGATTTACAGCTAACCGAACCTACTATCTAGAGCGTGTTCATTTCTTCTCACCTGCGGTAAGCCCACTACGTTTTCAACAGCGTGCCTGTCTTCTCTTGTACTCGAACTTGGTTCAATGTTAAAGCGTTCGACTCAACTCTTTGAACCACTGCACGTTACTCTCCCGCTTTAAATAATCCGTGTCACCGGATGTATGACGTAACAACGCGTGTGTTTACAACGCGTGCAGTTACATCGCGGTTTTTACAACGAACCGATGTAACCACGCGATGCCATTACCACGCAAGTCTTTACATCAACTTGCGCTAGATGGCATGCTAACATTAGAAAAGCGTAATTTACTATTCCAACTCCAGTCCACTTAACAGTAGGGAAGGTGTTGGGATAGTAAACTACACTATTTGTAATGTTAGCACGCCATCTAGCGCAAGTCGATGTAAAGACTTGCGCTGTAATAGCATCGCGTGGTTACATCGCGTTCGTTGTAAAATCCGCGATGTAACTGCACGCGTTGTCAAAGTTTCGTTGTAAAGGTTGTTCCCCGTGTCACCTGATTGAATGCTCCGCCCTCCAAAATACTCCTGCAACCCGACTACAATACCCACAATCCATTTAACACGAGATGCGTGTACTCATTGTCCCCGCGTATATCAAGATGTACCAAACGACATCAGGACTCCCCTGTTACTAAATCAAAATTCATGGTTGCTGTAATAAGAAGCATTGATGTTTGTCTGACAGACATGTATTTTACTATTGTAGATACCCCTGAGGAAGGTCGAAATGACCGAAATGCATTGGGTGATTGTAAATGTAAATGGAGGATCCAAGTTTCCTAACATGCCTGCGATTAGGCCCGGATGGGCAATTCCTGAGCAAATAAAAAGCATGAAATTGTGGAATCTTGTACCTTTGATGTGACAGACAAATGTTGACAAATGAATTCAAATAAACAGAATGAACTAATTTGAATACTTCTGAGTACGTGGATAACATGGATCACAAACGTGTATAAGGCTGTGCAACTCTAGGTGACTCGCACAGAGCGCATCACACCTTCTGGAACATATATATACTCGTGCACCTGGAACGGGGCACAGAATTCGAGTATGCACGCCAAACTTGAGAAATTAATGGAGACCAAAAAGCATTATAATAAAAATAGGGTGTACTTCAAGTCATTTTTCAGCTCTGAAGATGTCCCATAAATAAATGTGAACACACATTTCAACTCCCAGTTATTGACATCCTTTATTCCTGTCAATAATTGCATACTCTTTGAATTTCACCTCTGCATACACCGGATATCCATGATCTCTGAGGGTGTCCCATGAAAATATATCAGAATATATGTGTTTGCGGGCTAATGTGTTTTCATCTTTATGTTGGAGTGATTGTCTCTCCTCTAGGCAAGATGTTTCCTATAGTCTTGACTCCTTTTCTGATTTCCAAGTAGTTCACAGTAACGTTCACATTTATTGCAGTGGAGCCCTGATACTACATCCCAGCGACTGGGGAAGGGCATGAAGTTTGCAAGATTTCAATATAAGATAAATATACACACACAGTTAAACTACATAAAATGTTGATGTTCAGTTGTTGTCCTCAAAGTGTGGCTAGGACTCGGCCCTCCTGGAAGTAGCTTTTGCATCCCTTGCAGTGGGTGGACTGTCCAATTATCCCTAGGGCACAGCATGCCCATCTTGCCCTGACTGGGGGCAGTAGTAGGCAACGTGGGTGTAGCTTCATCTTTGCTCAATGCTTTCTAGCCTCCCCCTGATGTTACTCAATGTGCAGCCACACATGCACCATGTGCATCTGCTCAGTTCCACTATGGCTGGGTGTGGTAATTGTGTGGGGTGCAATATTTAGGTAATAGTTAGGTAAAAAAGATCCCTATGGGAATGTGAAATTGACTTCAAATACCAAAAAGATGGTGCCTTTTGCAGGGGCAAGCAAACCGGAAATGCACACGTTTGCACCCTTGTTTTGCGACAGGTTTTACCTGCTCCAAATCATTGGTGCTAACTCCTTAATTTGCACCCAGATTGAAATCCCGTTTTTGGGGCAATCAGGGGTGAAATGTGATATGGCATAAGCCTCTATTGATGCACTGGAAGGGAATGGACTCATGTCGCACGTGAGCTGCAGAGACACACTGGGGTACAATTAAAGCTACCGGGTGGAGGTGTCAACTCTTTGGACAAGGGACACAGGCAGAAACATACATCCGCACTCTCATAGATACATTGGTGCGGGTGTGTGACATGCCAGAATTCACTGGGGTTTTTCTGAGCACTCCTGTAAATCTACAACTGCTACTACTAATAGTGTACTTTTATGAGCCCCATTTTTCCATGCAAATATATACATCTGCAGATTTTTGCATGCTATAGTCGGCTTTTTAGAATTTTTTAAAAAAACCTCTGCATTACACCCCACCAGTTTTGAGGGTGTTCATGTTCTTTCCCTATCCAGGAAAGGCATTTACTCCTGGCCTTTTAGACTTATATTTCGGACCTTTTAGAGGTTTGGAAGGGGCCGACAGAAGTTTGTGAATAGGAACAAATATATAGCTTTCAGAGCTCTCATGCCTTGAACGACCAGTCCCTTCCAAACCAGAGGTGGCCACCACATACACAAAGTGGAAGGGTGGGGTGAGGGGAGGGTGGGAGCGCGGGATGAAGCACGGGAGATAGCGCGGGAGGGGCGCGGGAGATGATGGGGGTACATAAGAATAAGAACAATAAAACATCCCCCCCAAAAAATGAAACTTACCTCCCGCCTTGGTGCTAAGAATTCCTTGTCCCATCAGACACTGCAGTCTAGTCACAGACTCCCTATCCAATTGGCTTGAGCAGGCTAGATAGACGCCCTGCTCAGACCAAGGAGTCTGTGGGGTTTCTCTAACTCGGCTGTTCAATACAGCCGGGTTAGAGAAACATAAGTGCGCATGTGAGTTTTGGTCGGCCTGAGACGGCCGGCCAAACACACATGAGCACTTAGGGAGTGCACTAGCACTCTTCCTCCCCCCGCTCATGCCTCAGCCCACCCCTCCCGGCACACGCTGGCCAAACCAGCGGCTTAAAAATAAAACAATACTGAAATATCGTTTTATTTTTTGCTGCTGGCTCTGAGCCAGTGGGGCGACGCTCCTCTGCCATTGTGGAGGAGCCGCCCCTGGTCAAAACTACACACCTCAGTTGGAGATTTTCTCCTACGAAAACCTTTGCGTAAATAAATATTTTTATGAGCAAAAAACAATCTTTCTGAATTAGAAAAGTTATGTTTCCCCAGTAAATAAGGCAATTTGGACAGGTAAGCCTGACTTATATGCAGAAATAGCTTTCTCAAGACTGGTTGGTCGTCAGGTTGACTGTTGGTACGTCACTGAAACAAGCAGTGGTGTAGCAAGAGAGGGGGCGGTTTGCCCCAGGTGGCATGAGCTTTGGGGACCGCGGCCTCCCCCGCCCGCACTGCGGCCCAGTGCGGAACAAACGCAGGGATCTCCAGCCGCCCCCCCCCCACTCTTACCTGGAATTTAGCCACAGCCCACCGGCCACAAGTTCCTCAAATTTGGATGCTTTTCGTTACCAAGCAACACAACAAACTGCTTAAGGCAATCCCTATGTTGGTGAGCTGAGCAATGCCATAGATCTGCAGGTTTTCTGTCTCAAACAAAGAGAGAATCTCAGTTGTGAATGACTGCTAAAATGTGTGTATAACATGCAACTGACAGATTCCAATGCCAATAAGAAAGTTTGGGGAAGATCTACTAATGTTTCATGTAATGCAGTACAACAACAACATTTGCTGCTCAGCCTTGTGAAAAGTGGATAACACAATAATGGGATGATGCGCAGTGTCAGGATTAGGGTGTGTACTGGGACCATACCCTTCTAAGCCTAGACAAACTGAGAAGAATCCCACACATTGATGATATCTGTGCAGTACAGAAAACATTTCGCCTTGTTAACGCCTGCTTCATACATTATTTTATGCAAAGCCAGGTCTGACTACACTACTAGATTGGGTTTTGCATCATAACCTATGGGTATTTGTGGCGACCCTCCCAAGTAAAGCCTCGGTTATACCCTCTTGACCAACAGCAATGCAAAGCAGCACAAAATGCTTTTTCATGCTGAGAAAAGGGAACCTTCCAGCACAAAATACCTTTGCACTGAGAAATGAGGATGAAAAATGTAATCTTCCATTCTGTTTGTATTAGCAACTCCAATTTCATTGTTATACCTACTTAACACGCAGGCACATTTACACATATTTTAAATGCACTGCCATGTGATATTCTGGACCTGATTTAGAGTTTGGCGGAGAGGGTCCTCCGTCGAGAGGGTACGCCGTCACAAAGGCGATAGAGTCTCCTGTCTGTCAATCTGAAGGTCCAGCCACCTCATTTAGATTTGGATGGACCTTCAGTTTGTCGATGTGGACACTACTCCGTCTCTCCCGCTGACGTACACCTCCAAAGGCTCGACAGAGTAAGGGCTGTCGGAGGTTTTTCCATTTTTACACAATTTAGAGTGGATGAACAAATGACAATTTTTCACTGTGTGTAGGGGGTACTGAAAACTGTAAACTTATCTCCACGCCATGGCAGAAAACCCTTATGGTGAAGGGAGTCATTGTTTTTTTTTATTTCAAAAACATAATCTCGCAGTGGGATTTTGTTTTTGAAAATAGGTGAAAAATTGAAAGTTCGCTGGACGGCTCCTTCATGTTGACGGAGTCGTCCATCAAACTTTCCATGCATTGAAAGGAACTGCTGTGACGGCAGATGCTGCAGTGCAGGAGATGTCCGTTGGGCTGGCGGATATCTCTACATTTGGCAGGCTGGTACTCCCTCAGGGTGACGGAGTAATTTACTCCATCTCTCAGACGGAGTACATCCCATCTGCCAAACTCTAATTCAGGGCCTCTGTGTTGTATACTGCACATTGAGACTAATTGTTCTTGTAAGGGTAGCCTCATCCTGAAGTTGCCACAGCAAGGCATGAACTGTAGAAATCAGTGAAGGCAGCCATATTACCCTAGCTTGCTGGTACATCTTCAAGGTCTTCTTTCATTCCTTACCCCAAGAAGAGCCCGGCACCTGCTCACTAGAACCTCCCAGTAGTTTCACTTTGTCATGTATTCTTCCTTCCTTTTCTTTAAATTGTTTATAAATGTACAGCCAAAATGTATAGATTTTTGCAATAGATGCTCAAGCTGACCAGGGGACGAAGCTCTTGTCTGTTGATATGGCTATGCGAGCTTTTGATACTCGCTGGCTGTTTTGCATTAAACTTGTGCTTTCCTGAGTGTGTGTTTTCTTTTACAAAAGTAAGTATCATTGAGATTGTGATGCGTTGAGTACATGGAGGATAGAAACATACGAATGAGGCAGTACTCGAATAGCAGAAGGCCCCGCCCCTCACAAATGATCTGCACTGACAACTCTAGCCATAGACAATGGATATATAGTTCCCTGAAAGGTGGAATTATATATAGAAAACAGAGTAGAGCTACTAGTTTCAGTGATAATTCCCCATTCCTCATACCGATAGTGCTGGCGCACAAAGAGCACCAGTGCTATCTGCAGGGGGTGTTCCCTCATTTGCATGGGGGCGTGCCCCATGCAAATGAGGGAATCCCTTTGCCTCTGCGTATGCGCCGTATTACAGACACGGGCGCAGAGGAAAAGAAGCACTCGGGAGGTGCACTAAGAGGGCGCCATCAAAAAGATGAAGCCCTGTCAGTCCGTCCACTGATGGCAGAATCTTGAGGCTGGAAAGGGGTCCCATGGACATCCCAGAAATCCCCTTGCAGGCGGGTGCAGTCTGTGACTGCTCCCACCTGCAAGGGGATCTCTAATTTCCTTCAAAATTGCAGGCGGATTGCCGCCTGCACTGTGAAAACAAAGAGCGACTGTAAAGCAGCTGCTCCGTTTTTTACAGGAATGCGCTGCCCCCCAGGACAGCACGAGTTCGCAGCATTTTAGGGTGCAGTTTCATTACTTGAAGACCGCTGCACCTTTTTAAAGGTGCACCCGGCGCAAACAATGAAAACTAGCATTTACCATAATGCGGCCCCAGATGTTCTGCGGCAGCCTGCATGAGTGCATGTGTCTATTGTTAAGTTGAGGACTTTATAGGGTGAAGATATCTGGAATACCATGGGAGAGCGACAGAGGTTGGTGAAACTTCGCAGGAGTAGAAAGTGCACAGAGGACGGTGGTTGTGGAACAGTATAGGGAAAGGTGTACGTGAGAGAGAAAGGGATGCTAACCAAGCTCAAGTTTAGGGAAGAGTAGGGTAGGAGAAGACACCAAAGATTATTTGGGAGGCAGAGAGGTGCAGGTAAGGTGGAAGTTGGGAAGACATGAAGTGGGATCCACAGTCTTTATGATAGACAATGATGCCAGACTTTGCCATAAAGTACTGAAGCCGCTTCCCGTCATCCACCGTTTATTGATGTAATTTATTTGGATGAATCCATGTGAGAATCTCACAAGAATTAAACATTTCCTGCATGTGACTGAATTGTCAATAAACTAAGGGCTTGAATAGTTGTTAGACGTCACCAGGCTCAGTAGTGATCCCTGCCGTACACCGCGATTTATGGTCTATTGACTTACAACACTCGGTCCCTCAGAAAATATTGCATCAATGATAGTTCATTGTCAGTGGCCTACTGAGAAGCTGGAGTTAATGTGAAAGGAGGACGGTGTCTAGGGCATGGGCACAAGGTGCAGGAACATTGCAAAAAGTGGTACGAACATGAGCATCAGTAGTCTGGTGTGACCTTCCTCACTATGGGGCAGATTTACAAGCCCCTTGCAACACTTTTGCGCCGCCGTTGCATCACTTTTTGTGATGCAGCGTCTGCATAAACAATGCGCCACATTGCGGCCAATTTACAACGTGACGCATCTAGGGAGATGCGCCACGTTGTAAAGCCCTGTGCCACATTATACCTGCGTCAGATATAACGTATGTGGGGGGGGCGTTCCCACGCAGGAAAGCCTTGTAGAAGTGACGCAGTGAAATCTACAAGATTTCAATGCGCCAATTCTAGGACCCCAGTGCGTCAAAATCCTTCGCCTGCTTGGAGCAGGTGTAAGGAGTGACACACTGTATTGGGAATAAGCTTCCCTGTGCATTACTGGAGTTGTGTCGTGCTTACGACACAACTCCAGCAATGAGTGACTTTTGCGCCAACAGATGCGTCAGAATTTCTGACGCATCTGTCATTCCTTGCGCCATGGTGTGCTGTATTGTAAATACGGTGCATCCATGGTGGTGCAAGGGTTTCGCATGGAGGTGCATTGAAACTGACGCATCTGTAGATGCGTAATTTTCTTGTAAATCTGCCCCTACATTCCTCCTTGGAAGAGTCAATACAGGAGGTCCCGCCTTAAGGAAGATGGTGCTGACTTTCCTTGGCCTGTGTTAAAAAATGTTTAAAATCATAAACTTCTCTTCCACAACATAGGGAGGAAGTAAATAAAGGAAGAGTGGAGAGTCGGTGAGGTGGGGATGGGCCATTTTGGGTAATTGGCTCGCCCTCCAAAAAATGCCTACAATTTGCCTTCAACTGTTCGGCCTTTCGCACGCCCTGGTTGTTATACAGCGCATAATGCACTTCTCACCATCCAAAGGAGATTGGCTCCCAGTCCTGAAGCTACTGCTGCGCAACGCCTCTCAGCTGGCCTGGCGACGAGGCCTAATGACAGCGAAATGAAATCAGGCAGGGACGGGCGAATGGGCTGCCATCTATCACTCGAGATGGGAATTGAGTTTGGAGAGGATGCGTTCTCCCTCAAGGCTCCCAGCTTCATTTTGGAGACGCGGTTATATTTTTCTCGTTTTAAAAAGAAGATGAAGCCCCTCGTATCCATTTACGCAGCAAAATGACAGTGATGAAATACCACAGGAGTACAACATAAAAATAAAAAATAAATCACACAGCGCACTTCATTGGCTGAGTAGGATACATTGTATGTTATTTTCTCCTGTGTAAATGTACCTGAAAGCAAATTATTGCTTTACTACAGGAAAGCTGTCAATGTAGTAAGGAGGATTAGCAAGGTCTTTGTGGGTGTTAATGGAAGATGGCCACCAATGACTACCCCCTTCCTCTTCATTGGGTTACAAAACCCTGCCATAATTGGAAAGCAGCGGTACCCTCGGGTCTCTGAACTAAGGTGCCACTGCACCTGCTGCACTAATGATAGATGCCAGCCATCGTCCGTAACGCATAATGAAATTAAGAGATCACCACTGGCCCTTCAGTTATCTCTGTGCCTTCACAGAATGGCTACTATGTAGGCACAGAAACTAAATTATATTCGTTAAAACTCACAAGTCAACCCTGTCGATCTCAATGTGATTGGCTAGATTAGGGCTGATTTTTTTTATCTACCTTTAACTGTCAAGTCAGCCCTGACATAAGAGTTTTGCACTGTAAAAAAACAATTTCCAGCGGCATGGGGCCAATTGCAAAGGTGACTGGTACCAGGGGGGGTACATAGAAATGTTGAAAAAAATAAGCCACTCTGGAGAAAATAAGCGCCATTTTAGGCGTGCGACTCGCGAGTCAAATCTACCTTGCACGCTCGCTGTCATTTTAAGAGCTGGATTCATCCACCATTTCGTCCTTGATTCTCAAGTCGAGTGTGTAGTATAGATTGGCAGTCTCTCGTCTGTGTCTCTCCTCTGTCAAATGCACATGCGGTCCGTGTTGTTCTCTCACGCATGTGCTGCTTTTCCCTTCCAACTGCCTGTTCAGTCCCCTCTTCTGCCTACTCTCTGTTGCTTCCCACCTTCTCTTGCCCATTCATTGTTGCATACCTGCCAACTCACAGTAGCAGCCTGTGACACACGATATCGGCTCCCATCCCACGCTCACCTGCGAGCAGCGACGGCCCATATAGGGCGTGTTACTGGGGCGGTGACGTGGGGCAGAGGAGGGGCAGGTTGGGGGATTGCAAAATGCGGCATACGGCCGATTGCAGGTAAGTTACAAAAAAAATAAAGAAAACAAATTTTGTTGCGCGCGCTGCATCGCATTTGGCGATGCTGCGCGTGCAACGAAATTAGTTTTCTTTATTTTTTTCGTAACTTACTTGCAATCGGCCTTATGCCGCATTTTGCAAACCCCCACCCTGCCCCTCCTCTGCCGTCTGCCCCACGTCACCGCCCCGGTAACACGCCCTATACGGGCCGTCGCTGCCTGCGAGGAGCCGACATCACACAGTGACAGGGAAAACGAGCTGAAAAACACTGTAAAAAGCGGGTTTTCTGCTCATTTTCCGATGATTTGAACTGCCGACGTCCATTAATGCTTGTGAAAACACCCCAGTACATCAGCACCAGCCTAGGTAAGTTTTTTGTTTTTTTTCCGGAGGGGGCAAGATGGGGGCAAAAGTGCCTGTTAGGTACTTCTCGGCATGAGGCCCCGCCCCATCCAAGGCCCTACTCCCTCCTCACACTGTGAGATTTGTTTTCAAGTTAGCAGGCCTGTTGCTTCAGCACTCCTGCCCACTCCCTGTTGCTTCCCACTCCCATCTACTCCCTGTTACTTACCCCAACTTGCTCCTCCATTGTGACCAAGTGTTTATTTATTGATTTTTGGGGGGATGGCTTGTAAACTACCAATTGCTGCCAGGACTCTTGGCAAATAAGAAAGCGATATCACCCTAAAATGTTACGTTTTTCTCCTTTACCGATCTAACTGATACCCGCCACATCTGATCGGCAAATAAAAATTGAAAAATGTCATCTCTGTCATTAAGATGGCGTGTGTATGCATTTGATGCACGGACATGCATAAGAGATCACTCATGCAAGCGCTACTATAATGTGGCAGCTGCATCATTGCTCTTTTTTATTCTTCTTGCTGATGCTGCACAGTCAGGCCAAAAAGCACTGGCAATGCCAATAGGTCAATAAGGGGAAATCTATTGAATTTGTCAATGGTTGTTTTACTGTTACTGTTTAAACGGTAAATTTCAAGGCTTTTTGGGTTTGTGTTCACTGAACCATAACTTACAGTTAACTAAGGGTTTTTTCAGTGAATTTCTAGGGTTTTTTGATGTGCTGCAGTCACCTGCGTATACACTACACAAGTGGCAATAGTGCCTATGTGGTTAGGGTTTGACAAATCTGCACAAACTTTCAAATGAAAAAAAAATATCCTTTTTGGATTTGGCATGGTAAATTTTGCACTGAGCCATCAAGCATGGACCAATAAACATGGCACATTACATTTCCCATTTTAACTTAGATAAGATTCCATGCTCCACAATACACGAAAAAACAATAAATGGAATTACAGTTAACTTGGAATTAAAGTTCAAATTTACACATGGAAATGCCTTTGCTTCCTTTGGTGTAAATCAGCTCAGTGGTTTAAAAGAATATAGTGGTTAACATTGTTTAGAGCTTGGCATGAAGAAGTTAAATTATAGAAATATCTTTACACAGTTGATAGGTCACTTTTGCATGCGACTAACTTTAGCAAAGTTTGACAAATTTGCACAAAATTCAGTACATGCTTACTCTTGTCTTAATTAAAATTTGTGCAGACTTCTGAAGGGTGGGGCACAGTTAAAAAGCGGTGGGGGTCTAAAAAGTGGTAATTTGTGGCATCCTTTGATGAAGTCTTGTTTAAAGCAGGTTGGATAAGATTTTCATGTGCTAAATAATTTTGTTCCATGGGGCCATATGTATGAAAAACCCATTTTGCGATTCTCAAATTGCGATTTTTAGGGAATCGCAATTAGAGAATCGCAAAATGCAATGTATGTAGGATTTGCTAAATATTTTGCGAATCCTACACATTCCTTATTTGCGAATCGCAAATTGAGATTCGCAAATAAGGAATACCTTCCCATTCATTCCTATGGGCTAGGAGGCCCATAGAAATGAATGGGAAGACATTCTCAATTTGCGATTACCAATTAGAGAATCGCAAATTGAGAATGCAATTTCAAGGTTGCAAGGGTGCCAAAAGGACACTTTGTTGCACCCCTGAAATATGCATGTGTGCACATTATGTGCACATACATGCCATAAGGGCATATATGTGCGACATATGGCACTTTTAAAAAATCAAAAAAGTGCTTTTTTAAAGAAAATCGCAAATTACCACCAACTTGAAGTTGGTGGTAATTTGCAATTCCTTAAGGCCAAATAGCAAATTTCTGGTGTATCCAGAATTGCATTTAAGGAATCGCAATTTGCAATTCCTTAATTGCATTAGCAAAATAGAGAATCGCAAATTTTATAATTCTCTATTTTGCGATGGCCTTTTGGGATAATACACCCCAAAAGGCTTTTTCCAATTCGCAAACGGGCCGATTCTGAGAATCGGCCCGTTTGCAAATGGGAAAAAGACTTGATACATATGGCCCTTCATGCTTCATGAAATTTGGCAGGCTTTTCACAAGTTACACCCAGTGCAGGCTCTCAGGATCAATGCATGTGCCACAAGGGAGGGTAATGTTAAATTGGGGAGGGGTGACAAAAATTATGTATTTGGTAATGCGGTTGCTGCAGTTTGAGGGTCTTTCAGGGGAGTAGGTTGTCTTGTTCACTTAACAAATGAATTTTAAAAAACCCTCTCTTTCACAAGTAAGTGCAATGAAGCAAACGCTCAAATATCTGGACCATTAGCATGGATGTGTGGATCTCGCTCCAGCCCAAAATCACTCCAAAATTTCAGACCTGTTCGGTCAAGAGATATTTTTACCGTGGAGACCATTTCAGCTATGTGAAGCTGGGTTGATAGCTCCAAAGATCTCTGATTGGCTGATTGCAACAGCAAACATTTCTGTTGCAGGTGCCATTCTAAGTTTAGGGACTCAGTCCCTGAGTCATGAAACATAAACTAAAGAGAGAAAAAAGGAGGCTGGTGTAGCATCCTCTGACTCAGGAGCCAAGGTCTGAAGGGGACCACTACAATGAACAAAGGGGCATATCAGCAACAACCGGCGATAATTATCGCTAAGCGCACTTAACGCTAGGATAATTATCACCGACTAGCGTGGATTTTTATCGCTGAGATAGCGTGCTATTAGCAACGCTTATCTCAAAAGCGATAAAAATCCATGCGCTAACTGTCTAACGTGAGATTATCGCTGGAAACCCAGCGATAATCTCACGAATGGTGGCGTTAGCTTGTTGATAGGGCCCCACAAATTTAGCCATGATATCCACCTTCCATAGGATATCATGGCTAAGTCAGTCCTGAAGCAGGCGTAGGGGAAGTAGCGATAACAGGGGTTATGCCTACTTTTCTTGCCGCTATGGTTCATAGCGTGGGGCTTGATGATAGGAGAAATGTCGCTAGCGACATTTCTCCTGTCATGTATGGTCAGGAACGCCCACTTTTGGGCGTTAAGATTTCGTGCGCTAATGCAAGGTTTCACACGTTAGCGTGACCTTGCTAATTAGGCGATAAAATTATCGCCGCTTTTCTGCCGAAAACGGCCGCAAAAGCGGCGATAATTTTCTATCGCCACCTTGTAAATATGCCCCAAAATATTTTACAAAAGTATATTTTGTTGCAGGTTTTGTGGAACCCAAAGAAAGGTATCTGAAGCCCGCAAAACCTAGCCAAATTTCCTTGAACCTGCAGTATGAAGTCCAGGTCCTGTGATGCATCTCTTGTGGGTTTCATGGACCCTAAAATTGGTCACCGAATCCCGCTTCCTGCATGAGGTCAAATAAGTGACCAGGACCTTGTCGGGGTTTGCAAATCCTCTGCTACTGTACGTGCACCCTAAAAACACATTTTAAAAAAGCGAATGAAAGTCATACACAGAGAGGCTTTGCTGTACTCAAAAGGCTGGCTGCATGGCCTGGCTGGAAGCTGTACACAGTGGGGGTTGTCTATAAATAGGAAGCTAGGTGCAAGGAGCAGCTAGATGTGTTTTACGAAAAAAACAAAAACTGAAATTCACAGAGAACAAAAGGGTAAAGTGAAGTTATGATCGCCGGGAAAATACAGCTAAAGTTATAGTTACAAAACCATCTTCAAATGCTATGCTGCAAACACGTTTGGTTCACAGTATCTCCTGTGCTCCATTGAAGAGCTCAAGAAGGGTGAAACATGTGTCTGAAACTAAGAAAAAATGAACTATTGGAAGGAATTAATTGTTATCAAGAACTGCAACTTTGCACAGGTGGATGAGAGTGACCAGAATGCACTGGGAGGGTTACTGAGTCCTTAATCGTGATTCACTTGAGCCCCACATCTGAAAGCTATTGATGAGTGCCAGTCCTGCTTTAACTCTGCAGCCACACTGAGAGCGCGTGTGTGTGTATAGTATATATACACACACACCTATATATATGTATATATTGCAATAACACTAATATATTTTGTAAATACACAGTGGGAGTTACCAATATAACTTTTTGTGCTCAAAATTTGACAATCTATTGACTGTATTAGCTAAGTTTTGGCATGCCAAGTTTTGTGAAGATCCACCGACAGGAGAAGTAGGCAAATCTTGGGGGAGGGTTGGAGGTATTGTAAAAATAAGTGGTTTACCATTTTTCTCCTAAAGGACATTTTACTCATATCACACCTATAACCTGACTGGCTATGCAGATTGCAGCAATGTTGGCATGAAAGTAGAACTTCACTCAGAAGGTTATCCTTTTTGTTTGGTTTTGTGTAAATCTATTCAGTAGATTTCAGGACAAAAGTATTTTTAAAATGTACATAGTGAGCTTTGAAGGGTTAACACTTTATATCTCTGCTGTTTTAACTCGTGAGTCATTAATGGCTAATCCTTTCGATCAAATTTTGAATTCTTCACAAAATGTGAGAGGCTGGATTAGGGTTAAACATTTCTTTTCCTCATTTTTGAAACTCTCAAGTGGGATCTGACTTGCAAGGTTCTCATTGTTAAAGAAACATTTCCACAACCAATGACGGGCAAAACGCAAAGGTCACCGCCCCTAGGGCAGTCGTTAGGGGCACCGGGTAGCATAGAAAAGTAAAGGAACTCCACAGAAAAAAATACACATGATTCAAGAGTCATCTGTGGCCATGTTCAATGCTGGATTTGACTGTCATTTAGTGCCTGACTCTCAAGTTGCTCCTGACTCTCAAGTTTCAAACAGTGTCAAGAAAATCACAGGCAAAGACTAAAATGAGGTGGAGATTTTTAAGACAAATAAGGTAGGGATAGATGCTTGCTTAACCTCCACCACTGAGGCAGATTTAATAATTAAGAACTTTGAGGCTCTTCTAGGCAATGTGGCATCCCACCTCATAAAAACCGTGGGGGGCAAAAAAGAAATTGGATACAAATGGTTTGATGCTGAATGTTCCGCAGCACAATCAAGATTAACGAAGGCATTACATCAAGTACCACGGGATAGGGAGCTTGTTAGAAATTCTAGGAAAATGTACAGAGATGTCATCAATAGGCGAAAATCAGATTTAAGGACAAAGGCATGGGAAGACTTAAGAAAAGCGTCAGAATTGAGGGATAGCAGGCTATTTTGGGAGGTAATAAACCGCCCATTTCTACAGAGTGAAGAAAAGGGCAATATGCTAGTGCATATAATGGGGGATACCTGGGAAGCACATTATGGAAGAATTTTTAATCCAAATGAGGTGACGTTGTCAACTCCTAATGAAGGGGTTGGCGATTTCCATTTGGAGTCAGCCCAAACGCTTAGCCTTTCACTCACTCTTTCAGAGGTAGAGGCTGCTTTAAGGAAGGGCACCATACTAAAGGCCCCAGGGTCCGATGCAGTCCCTTTAGATCTTTTTAAACACAATGTTGAGGTGTGGGCACCACTTTTATTAAATGTATTTAGAGCAATTGTGGTAGGGCGTATTCCAACTTCTTGGCAAGAGGCTGTAGTGGTACCGATCTTTAAGAAGGGTGACAAGGGTGATCCGCGCTGCTACAGACCGATATCATTAATAGATGCGTCTTGTAAATTGATGGGAAGAGTGATACTGGCACGCCTGGAAACATGGGCTGAGTCATCAGGTATTATCGTGGATTCCCAGTATGGGTTTAGGAGAGGCAAAGGAACCACAGAGCAATGTCTTAATTTGGCTTTAATTATGGGTAAGTACATGAGGGCCAGGCGTAGTTGTATTCACCTGGCCTTCATGGACTTATCCAGTGCCTTTGACACTGTATGTAGAGGTAAGTTGTGGCAAATGATGGAGACCATGGGGTTTGAAGAACCGTTGGTCATCCTGCTTGCAGGCTGCATGCTGCCACAACAGTGAGGATTCGATTTGGACCAGGTGGTGAGAAGACAAAATCCATCCCATCTACTGAAGGTGTTCGCCAGGGATGTATCCTGGCTCCTTTTTTATTCTTCGTGTACACCAATGGTCTAGAAAGTTTTCTGTTGGATAGCGGTGCAGACTTCCCCCAGGTAAATGGTAAACGGATACCGATGTTATCTTATGCAGATGACATGGTGCTAATGAGCCTCACTGCCAACAGCATGCAAACTTGTCTGAATGCCTTTGATATTTTCATGGAAGGATTAGATCTTAGAGTCAACAAGTCTTTTGCCATGACCTGTGGTCCCTAAGGGGCAAAATCTCGCAGGTTTATGGTGAAAAACTCAATTATTGCGAAAGTTGACAATTTTAATTATCTGGGGAATTTATTCAACAAAACGTTGATTTGGGACCTTTTAATATCAGCTCGCGATCAAAAGGCTACACAATCTATAGAGGCCCTTTTTCGTTTTTCCAGTAAATTGGGTCAAAAGCCGATTGCAGAACTAAAAACTCTATATAAAGCAAAATGCCTCCCTGTTGCCACATACGGTGCAGGAGTGTGGGGGATTCAAAATTGTGACAAGATCCAAGTTATGGAAAATAAATTTATAAAGAGCCTTTTATCTGTCCCATCTGGTACCTCAAATAGTTTCTGCCATACCGAGATGGGTATTGATTTTGTGAGTGATATTATCCATGTCTCTCCTCTGTTGCTATGGAGCAAGGTTCGGCGGTCAGAAGAATTGAAACTCACAAAGGAAATCTTACAAGACTGCCTTAAGCTTGATTAGTCTATGGAGATCCCATGGCTGTTATATGTAAGGGAAACCCTTTACAAGATTGGGTTGGGACATATATTTCAAAATCCCGAAATGGTTGGCAAGGAATCTAAGTTAATGATTAAAAACGCTTATTGTACCAGGTTAGGTATGTTAAGAAATAGCGAGCATGCACTATATAATAGGGGCAAGCTGCAGCAGCAGTTTTACCTATCGAATATCATGCATACTCAATGGCGTTTTTACTTGACAAGGTTCCGTCTTAGCTCTTTGCACTTTCTTTTTGCTTTCCCAAAACAAGGGGGGTGGTGTGAGAGACTACCCCCTTGCCCTTGTAATGATAAGGTTTCACAAAGCACTGTGCACCTCATCCTCTTTTGTGCTTTGTATAAAGATCCAAGAAACCGGTTCATCAAGCCTGTTTTGTTAACCCTTGGATCCCGTTATTATAAAGAGGCTTATGAGTATTTACTGTCCTTGTCAACTCCAGCTATATGTAGTGCTGTGCTTAGTTTTATTAGATTGGCACTCAATATTAGAAATCGATATTGAACAGTATTATTATTGGAAACCTTCTGTAATAGACTACTATGTGGATTTGTATTTAAATGGAACGCACAAGCAGTTTACAATATGCTCATATATGTGACCCTTTTAGTCTAAATGTAATGCAAATTTAATATGGATTATAATATGTTTTTTCAATAATTTTATGTAATCTTTTAAATCTGTGTATACTTTTATGATTCTATTTATGAATCGAAATAAAGTTTATTGAATCTAATCGAATCGACTAAAATGAGTTTCTGGCTTTTCTTGGAAGGCAGAAGGTAAGGTGGAGGGCTTGGTAATAAGCCATACCATATACCCAACCTCACCAGAGCATGCCTGAAAGCCACGTACAGGGTTGGGTACCTGTTGGAAGGTTGGGCGCAAGAAGTTTGGAAATGAAGTATATTACAAACAAATAACAAAACTCACTGAAAGTGAAAAGCTGAGCTATGGCTCTGGCACAGATGAGATACATCTCTGCAATTCAACAGTTATAACTATGAATGCACACAACACACACCATTACTTATTGCATCAGCCATGCACAAAACACAGATATGCCAATGACACAGATACCCAAAAACATTTAACGGTTGAACAGCATAATGACTAGTGATGGCATGTGTTGCGTGAGTTTTTGCCTTTCTTGTATTTGTCCCTCCCATTCTTCTGATTGTCCTGCCCATGATAAACAGTCTCTTTACCATCCTTTTGATTGTAGGACTTGTATCATTCCAATTCTCACATTTAGGGAGCTACTTTTTCCTTTATCTTTCAGTCCATGAGAATGCAGGAGCTTTCTGCCTTCTCCCTAGTGTGCTGGTTACCACCCCTATACACTCAAACCTCCCCCACCCCCAGCTCGTCCATTGCTTTCCTCACCTCTGACTCGGTTTAATAATACGTTTTTTGGGCTTCTCCTAGCCCAACCTCAAGTACCTCAGTTGCCACATTACCCTTGGCCAACTTCCTGTTGCTTCCCCCACCTCTGCCACCATTAGCCCCCCCAACCCAAGTCATTTTTTTTAAATTTTAAATTAGTTTTGAGGGTCTGGCAGCAAATTGCTGCTGAGCAACTCTACCATGCAGAAACCACTTTCACTTTAGTCACAAAAAAAAAATTGCACCCGCCTAATTTCGAAGTCGTGTATGCATAGTGATGCATGTTTGAGCTTATGTTGTGCAGATGCATGTGGGTGCATACATCATCACAGCGGCCGCCTCATCACACCATTTTTTTTCCTTTGCCCAATGCTGCACAGCATCAGAGAAAAATGTTTTTTTTGTCAGAGCTGCACAGAATTGGCAAAACACATTGGCAAAGCCAAGAGGTCCAAATGTCAAGACCTTTTGGCTTTGCCAGTGCTAATCTTGTTAATGTCACTCCTTTCACCGGACTTAACAAACATTAAAGAGATAAAGTGTCGGCAGCATCTCAATGACGCAATTATATTGATTAGGAGGAAAAGAGGACTCTGACTTCCTGCAGGTTTTCTTTTAGACAACTGTGCATTTTAGCTCAGCTCCACTGAAAAACACACACAGCAGAAAAACACTTTATTAGATTTCGTGCTCTCTGCACTTTGCCTCTGGTGCTTTTTGCCTTTTAAAAGTGCAATAGGAAGGAGAAAAGGTCGGTTTGGGGTTGCTGGGCTCAAGTCTATTTTGCCTTATCAATATCCATGGCTGAAGGGCAGAACAAGAGCCAATCCTCCAGCCTGAACCATGTGCATGACTCGGATGGCTTGCCCACCTCTGTGTCTAGCCCCATAGAACCTTGCCCAGGACGTGTGCTCAGTTGGCCGCAGATGTCCTGTGCTCAGTATTTCTTTGCCTGGAGAAACAAAAAGGTTTGTTCTAAAAGTTCTTTCGGCGTTCAGGTCAATACTGCTGTTCATTTTACTACTCAGCAGCTGCTGACTTTGTACTCATCACCTGCTGAGTTTATGCTAAGCACCTGCTGACTTGAAAACCGCTAGCTGTAACTACGTCTCACAGCGGCGGCTCCTCTGCTGAGGCGGAGGAGCGTTGCCCCACTACTCTCCGAGCAGTTGAAAGAGGAAAAATAACATGATAATAACACCGTGCTATTATCATTTAATTTTTCCTACTGCAGTGGCTCAGTTGGGATGGAGCTACACTGCGTGATGCCAGAGCACTGCAGGGTCAGGAGGGGCAGGAGTGGTGAGTGCACTCTGTATGTGCGCGCAACGCTTTGGCTGGCCCTCTCGGGCCTGCCAAAGCGTCATGTGCACTTTGCATTTTCTCCACCCAGGCTGCATTACAGCCTGGGTGAATGCAGCCTGGGTGGAGAACACGCCCAGGCCCTCAGCCCGTGTCTGAGTGCCGAACCACAGTGCTCAGACTAATCAAAACATTGCAGTGTTGTGAATGGCTGTGATGAGCCTGGGAGACCGGGTGTTTCTTGCTGCCGGACTCAAGGAAGATGAAGAGGACTAGGGAGAGGTGACGGCGGGTGCGATTCCAGGTAATTGTGTTTTTTTTTTTAATTCTTTTTTATTCACGCCTCACCATTGCTGTCTGGTAGCAGCCGCCACTGACATCTTCCTGAGTAATAACCTCATTGTGCAGAGTGGAAGGTCAAAGAAACAAAGAGAAAGAGTTTGCATGACCGACCATTTCCCATTAACAAAACCAGAGCCCTGTCCTCAGTGCTTTGAACATTGAACGACAGTACAATCACTAAACAAGCACCCAAATGAACTGGAAGAAAGAAGTATTGAAAAAAAACAATAGGTTTGCCTATGAAAAAGCCATTAATGTTGCCAATGTGTTTTACCCATGTTGTACACCAGTGTCGCTGCTGTTCAGCATGGCTAAAAGTTAGCTGCACAGAGGAGAGTAGCACTGAGTGGAGTGTCAGTGGAATGGCGTAAAGTGGTGTGGAGTGGCGTAGAGTGGTGTAGAGTGGCAAAGATTGAAGGGTTGTGGAGAGGCGTAGAGTGTAGAGGAGTGTCATAGAGTTGAGTGTCGTAGAGTGGAGTGTTATGGAGTAGAGTGAAGAGTGTCATGGAGTAGAGTGGAGTGTCATGGAGTAGAGTAAAGTGGAGCATCGTGGAGTAGAGTGGAGTGCCATGGAGTAGAGTAGATTGGAGTTGAGTACATTTAGTAGAGTGGAGAAGAGTGGTGTGGAATAGAGTGGAGTGGAGTGGAGTGGAGTAGAGTAGGGTGGCATAGAGTAGAGTAGCATAAAGTGGAGTAGAATGTTCTAGAGTGGAGTGACATAGAGTGGAGTGTTGTAGAGTGAAGGGGCATAGTGCGAAGGGGTGTATAGTGGAGGGAAGTAGAGTGTCATAGATTGTTGTGGTGTAGAGTGGAGTACAGTATCATTGAATGGAGTGATATAGAGTAGAGTAGAGTTCCCCAGAGTGGAGTGGCATAGACTTGAGTGGCATAGAGTGTCATGGAGTGTTGTCGATTGGTGTGATGTAAAGTGGAGTAGAACGGAGGAGCGTAGAGTGTCATAGAGTGGAGGGGGTAGAGTAGAGGGGTATAGAGTGGAAGGTTTTAGAGTGGAACAGTGTAGAGTAAAGGGGCATGGAGTAGAGTTGAGAAAGTGTTGTAGAGTGGAGGGGCGTAGTAGCCTGGAGTGTCATAGAGAGGAGTAAAGTGTCATAAATTGGAGTGATATAAAGTGGAGAAGAGTGTTGTTGAGTGGAGTGTCGCGGAGTGTCTTAGTGTGGAGTGGACTGTCATAGAGAGGAGTGTCAGAGCGGAGTGGGATAGAGTGGAGTGGGGTAGAGTGGAGTGTCATGGAGTGGAGTATCATAGAATAGAGTTCAGTAGAGTGGCATAGCATAGTGTAGTAAAGGGTCACAGATTGGAGTAAAATGTCACAGAGTAGAATAGAGTAGTGTGGAATCGAGTGGAGTAGAGTGGAGCAGGGGGGCATAGAGTGGAGTGTCGAAGAGTGGCATAGAGTGGAATAGAGTAGAGAGGCTTCGAGTGAAGTACACTGTCATAGAGTGAAGTGGCATAGATCGTCGTGGTGTAGCATAGAGTGGTGCAGACTGTCGTACACTGGTATAGAGAGACGTACAGTGTAGTGTCGTAGATTGGAGGGGTAAAGTTAAAGGGGGTAGAGTTGAGTAAAGTGCTGCAGAGTGGACAGGCATAGAGTGTCATAGAGTGGAATAGATTGGCATAGATTGGACTTTTGTAGAAAGGAGGGGTATAGAGTGGAGGGGGTAGAGTGGTGGGGCATAGAGATGAATGGCGTAGAGTGGAGTAAAGTGTCATAGAGTGAAATGGTGTAACATAAAGTAGAGTACAGTGGAGTACAGTGGAGTAGAGTGGAGTGGCATAGACTGGAACAAAGTGGCATAGAGTGGAGTGGTGTAGTGGCATAGGGTGTCATAGAGTGGAGTGTCGTAGAGTGGAGTGCCATAGAGTGGAGTGGCGTAGAGTGGGGTTTGTAGAGTGGAGGGGCATAGTGTGAAGATCGTACAGTGGAAGGGCATACAGTGGGGGCCTAGAATGGAGTGGCGAGGAGTGGCAATGAGAGTGTCTTAGAATGGGGGGTCGTATAGTGTAGGGGTGTAGAGTGGAGGGGCACAGTGTGAAAAGGCATAGAGTGGAGGGGCGTAGCATGGAGTAGGGTGTTGTAGAGTGGAGTGGCATAGCTTAAGTTGGAGTAAAGTGTCATAGAGTTTAGTAGAGTGGTGTGGCATAGAGTGGAGTAAGGTGGCATATCGTTGAGTGGTGTAGAGTGTCATAGAGTGTTGTAGAATAAAGTGTCATAGATTTAAATGTCATAGAAAGGAGTGTCGTGGAGTGGCGTAGAGTGGAGTTTGTAGAGTGGAGTGGCATAGAGTGAAAGGTCGTATAGTGAAAGGGCATAGAGTATGCATAGAGTGGAGTGGCATAGAGTGGAGAAGAGTGACGTGGAGTGGCATAGAGTGGAGGGGCGTAGAATGGAGTAGGGTGTCAGAGTGGAGTTAAGAGTGGAGTGGTGTAGAGTGGAGGGTCGTAGAGTGAAAGGGCATCGAGTGGAGGGACATAGAGTGGAGTGGCATACAGTGGAGTGTCATAGAGCAGAGGGTTATAGAGTGGAGGGTCTTAGAGTGGAGGGCAGAGAGTGGAAGGGAAGAGCGTAGAAGGGCATGGAGTAAAATAATTTAGTCAACTAGGGTGTCGTAGAGTAGATTGGCATAGAGAGGAGTAGAGTGGAGTAAAGTGCTTTAGAGTAGAGTGGAGTGACGTAGACTGGATTAAAGTGCCATAGAGTGGAGTGGTGTAGAGTGGCATAGAGAGTCTTAGAGTGAAGTGTCATAGAGTTGAGTGCAGTGGAGTGAAGTGGCGTAGAGTAGAGGGTCATACAGTGGAAGAGCACAGAGTGTAGGGGCGTAGAGTGAAGTGGCATAGAGTGGAGCAGAGTAGAGTAGAGTGTAATAGAGTGGAGTGACTTAGAGTGGAGGGGATAGAGTGGCGTGTTGTACAGTGACTAGCGTATAGTAGAATAAAGTGTCATAGAGTGGAGTAAAATGTTGTAGATTGGAGTATAATGGAGTGGCGTAGAGTGGAGTACTGTGGAGTGGAGTAGAGTGGAGTAGCATAGAGTGGAGCGGCACAGTGGTAGAGTGGTGTAGAGTGTCTTAGCATAGAGTGGCATAGTGTGGAGTGTTGTGGAATGCAGTAAACTGGCTCTGAGTGTAGGTGAGAGGAGTGGCATAGAGTGGCATAGAATATATTAGAGTGGCATAAAGTGTCGTAGAGTGGAGTGGCATAGATTGTTATAAAGTGCAGTGCCATAGAGAGGAGTAAAGTGGCATAGAGGGAAGTGTCATAGAGTGTAGTGGCATGGAGTAGAGTGTCGTAGAGTGAAATGGAGTAGAGTTGAGTGGGATAGAGTGAAGTGTCATAGATTGGAGTATAGGGGCTTAGATTGGTGTAGACTGGTGTAGAGAGGAATGGCATAGAGTGTTGTAGAGTGGAGTAGATTAGAATGGCATAGAGTGTTGTAGAGTGGAGTAGATTAGAGCGGCACAGAGTAGCATAAAGTGGCATAGTGTGGAGTTTATCAAAGTGTTGTAGAGTGGAATAGAGTGAAGTGGTGTTGAGTGGAGTATAAACTCGTAGAGTGTAGTGGCATAGAGTGTCGTAGAGAGGAGTGCCATAGAGTGGAGGGGCGAAGATTAGAGGGGCATAGAGTGGATGGTCATAGAGTAGATGGGTGTATAGTGGAGGGACATAGAGCGGAGTGGAGTGGAGTGTTATAGAGAGGAGTGACGTAGAGTGGAGGGGCATAGAGTGGCATAGTGAATAGTGGAATAAAGTTTTGTAGAGTGGAGTAAAGGTTTGTAGCGTGGAGTAGAGTGGAGTGGCGTAGAGTGGAGTGCTGTGAAGTGGAGTAGAGAGAAGTGACATAGCATAGCATAGAGTGGAGTAAAGTGTCATAGAGTGGAGTGGCAAAGCATTGAGTAATGCAGAGTGGATTGAAGTGGCATGGAGTGTGGTAGAGAGGAGTGGCATAGAGTGTCGTAGAGTGCAGTGTTGTAGAGTATAGTGGATAAAAGAGGAGTAGAGTAGCGAGGCATAGTGTGTCACAGAGTAGAGTGACATAGAGTATTTGAAAGTGGAGTGGTGTAGAGTAGAGAAGAATGTCATAGAGTGAAGTGGCATAGAGTGGAGTAGAGTGTTGTAGAGTGGAGTGGAGTAGGTTGGAGTGGAATATAGTGGAGTTTCATAGAGTGGAGTGTCATAGAGTGGAGAAGAATGGCCTAGAGAGGCGTAGAGTGGCATAGATTGGAGTGTCGTAGAGTATCATGGAGAGGAGTACAGTAGTGTGTCATAGAGTGGAGTGGCATAGAGTGGAGTCAAGTAAAGTGACATAGAGTGGAGTAGAGCAGTGTAGAGTGGAATAGAGTGGCATAGAGTAGCATGGCAATGAGTGGAGAAGAGTGGAGCGGTCTGTAGTAGAGTGGCATGGAGTGGAATGAGTGGGGGCGTAGATTGGAGTGACATAGAGTGTTGTAGAGTGGAGGGGTGTAGTGTGGAATATAGTGTCATAGAGAGGAGTGGCATAGAGTGAAGTAGGCATGGTGTGGTAGTGTACTGCCATTACAGACAATACATTTTCAATTGAAATGACCATTACATATGCACAGACATACAGTTTTACTGACAAAACTATACAGCACACACTTGTTAATGTGTAGAAATGGCATCACCTAGTGCACTGATTTGTTTTGATCCTATTAAAATATCTGTTTTCAGCACACTTCAGAATTACACACAAATTGCTTTATTTGTGCTTTCCTAATTCTGATATATTCCAAAATATTTTCACAGTTCATTTTCAGACATTTTCAATGTATTGTATGCTAGAAAAAAGAGTTTCTTTCACACTCCCAGATTGTCAGACAAATCCTCTCACTTTGAAGTCAGTAAAAGAAAAGTAAACACAAAGGTCCTTCGGAAGACAGAGCCTTACATTTTACCTGTCTTTGAATGCACAGCTAATGTGACCAGATAAGAATAAAATGTAAAGGTCTGTGTACAGAAAGTGAGCCCTCATAGATGAGTACAGCAAACAGGCTATACTCGACGGGAGGAACAAAGGCATGCTGGACAGCCAGAAACAAATAAAGACAGCAAACAGAAGGCAAGCACGTGTGAGGTACAAACCACAAAGCCAATGGTAAGCAATTGGTGAAATTGATTCTTAGGTAAGTTTTCGGAATGCCCCCAAGAAGTCTTAAGCAACCAGACAGCTACGCTATCTGGTAGGCTCTCATCTAAAAATCACATTCTTCCCTTCCCTTATCCCATCCCCTCATTTCTTCTCTTGTGTTCCTTTTCTCCCTCTGCCATGTTCCACCCTCTACTAGAAACTATTCACTCCTCAACTCTCGACTGTTCCCACTCAGTGCTTTGAATCAGCTTTAGTGCGACAGAAGAGCCAATTCTTGGGATAAAAATAAGATGCAGCGTCTGTTATATGATGGACAAAAATGTACTCAGTAGTGACAACAAACATCTGAAGGGCTGTCGGGACTGCATGGAAGGCCGTCTGTTGTAGTCCAGAGTGGATTAGAGCTTTAAATTGGCATTTAAGACCATCCTCTCCAAAATGTATTTTTAACTCAGAGGCACAATACTAGCACTTCTCAGCCTGCTGGGATATTTTTAATGGGACAGTATTCGCTTTTCTCAGCAGTGCTGTTATACTTGAAATCTATCAATTCATTTATATTTAGTGTATTGTGCGGCATGTAGGCTTTTAGACACCACTTCAGCATGCGCTCAGGTCCAAGTGAGAATTTGGAGCTGGGTCGCAGAGGGGCAGATGGAACCAAATGTGCTGAGAATGGAGGGGAAGAAATGGAGGGGACGACTGATAGAGCAAGAGGAGTAAACATAGAAGTAGAAATGGAAGTCAGATGGGGAAGGCTGTGGAGGGGCTAAATGTTTGGCATAAAGTGGAGCTAATGGTTGGGGATCGAAAGAAATGTGGGGCACATTAACAAGGGCTTTATCTCCGCTTTTTTGGCTTTAAAAGCCAAAAAAGCAGAGATAAAACAATCGCACTATTTACAAAAGGGTGCTAACATGCATTAGCGCATGTTAGCACCCTTTTTCCCAATGCCTCCCTTTGCATCTCTAATGAGATGCAAAGTGGGCGTCACTGGGCAGTACAACCTTGCAAATATCGCTGATGTGCACATCGCAATATTTACAAGGCTGCCCCAGCATTTTAGCAGAAAACCGCTGTTTTCTCCAAAAACTAATGTCTGCTAAAATCCTGACTTACCCATCCCTAACATAGGGGGTGGATTATGCTGCTACGACCACAGGGTCGTATCAGCAAGGTTATCGCCCTTTTGCAGGGAACATCGCTGGAAAACCAGTGATGTGCCATGGAAAACGGCAATTTCCCTGCTATCGCTGGAATTTTTATCGCCCTGGAGCAACGCGTTGTTAATAACGTGCTACTAGGGCGATAAATTCCACAGATAGACGGCAATGAATAACAAAGTGCTAAGCGCGCTTTGCGTTATTCATCGCCGTTCCTCGGTTATATGCCCCTATGTATTTATTTTATGTACTTCGAGAAGTAACTGCTTGTCATGTTACAGCCACTTCAAAGCACTTTCATAGAATGTAATTATGCAGAAATACAAAACAATAGCATGATAATGGAAACAAACATCCACAGAGACTGCACAACATGCATCAAGCATTGGTTTGAAGCAACATCCGGGCTAGAAAGCTGCATCCAGACGGATTAAATAGTCTCCTTGGCTGTACAACAATGTAAATGAATGGGCACAGCCCTGCCAATTGGAAAAGGATCCTCTGCTGGCACCAAGTCTAAAACGTAATTTAATCCTGAATTAATAAAAGAGGAGGAATGCTCTGCAGAGCTGCTCAACATGCAATAGGTGCCGAACAACTATAATGTTCCCATATTCACTGTGACCACAGAAGATATATATATATATATATATATATTACCTACTGGCGGTCGCCAGTAGGTAGTTATAGTTAGGACCCTGTTTCCATAGGAAAACCGCAACATTCTATTTGGAATAACTTTGGCGCCGGTCGACGAATCCTCGCGAAATTTTCAAAATAGGTGGGGCGCTACGCTACGCTCCTACCCTGAAAGTCTCGGGGGGATTCGTCAAGCGGGGGCTGAGATAAAAGGGGGGTCCCAAAACGCGTTTTTCCCATGCATTTTTCCATAGGACCGTTAGACACAACTACAGCCCGAACGGCTGAACAGAGTTACTTGAAATTTGGCAGAGAGGTAGTCCTCAGGTCAAGGAAGTGCCTTTTGTAGGTCTGGTGTAAATCTGTTCAGTAGTTCCTGAGAAAATAGCCTTTAAATCAATATATATATCTGATCCAGCTTACGGTGCGCTTACGGTAAGCTTACCGTACGCGTACGGTGACGTGCGCGAGCGCGAATCTGATTGGCTGTTAGATCTTAGTAAACATTCGAATCGGTCGAAACCAGGAAGTGGCGGCCGCACTCTGAGAGGGGGTAAAAAAACAAAGGGCAAAAACATGTAAAGGGGCTGTTTAGACAGCTCCTAAGCACCTAGCCATGTTGAGGGAGTCCCCAAAGATCCCCTAAGGCCAAAAACGGAATTTTAATTTTTTCGATAATTTCGGCGATTACGAATACCGTACGCGTACGGTAAAAATTTATTAAAAAAAAAAATATATCCATACTCTCCCCACCCCATGTGCAAATGGTGCCCGAAGTGCACCATTTGTGCATGGCTTATAACTCATCTGAAAAATTAAAATATTACCTTTCACAACGAAGCGCATCTTATGTCCTCCATGTGCGCAAGGTGCGCGAAGCGCATCGTGCGTACATGGCCCATCTAGCGTAACGTGGGCACGCGGTGCGCGTAGCGCACCGCGTGCCCACCGTGCGTGCACGGCACTAACTGCGTGAAGTGGGCGCGCGGTGCAGCCAAGCGCACCGCGTGCTCACTGTGCGCGCACGGTGCGCGAAGCGCACCGTGCGCGCACGGAACGAACTGCGTTAAGTGGGCGCGCACGCCACGAATGGCGTAAAGTAACTTAGCATTTAAAAAAACGTACAAATTCACTGAAAAAACCATAGGTTTCACACACGTTATAGTTAGGAATTAGCATTTAAAAAACCTTGCAAATTCACTGAAAAACCATAGGTTTCACACATGTTATAGTTAGCTGGACATTTTACTGATAAAAAACCAATGAAATTCCCCCGTTATAGTTAGTGCAGGCAACTATAACTCACGCGACCGCAATCCTCTGCTGATGACATATGTGTCTTTATGAAAAAAAAATATTTGTAATATATGTATAGCTAAAAATTTATGGAAGAAGACATGGGTAAATAAGTGTCTAAATACAGTATTAGCATCAGCAGAGGATTGCGGTCGCGTGAGTTATAGTTGCCTGCACTAACTATAACGGGGGAATTTCATTGTTTTTTTATCAGTAAAATGTCCAGCTAACTATAACATGTGTGAAACCTATGGTTTTTTCAGTGAATATATATATAGATAGATAGATAGATAGATAGATAGATAGATAGATAGATAGATAGATAGATAGATAGATAGATAGATAGAGTTATTTTAGTTCTTTTTTTATATTTTCTGCTATATTTATATATATATATATATAGCAACGCGTAATGGCGGCGGTGCTGGGCACGGAATACATTTTAAAAGCACTGAATTTTGGGTTCGCTTCGTCCTTTCTGGTACGAGAAGTGTGGGACGAGATTCGGATATATATATATATATATATATATATATATATATATATATATATATATATATATATATATTATCTACTGGCGGTCGCCAGTAGATAGTTATAGTTAGGACCGTGTTTCCATAGGAAATCTGAAAATTTTATTTTGAATAACTTTGGCGCCGGTTGCCGAATCCTCGCGAAATTTTTAAAACTAATGGGGCGCTCCGCTCAGCTCCTACCCTGAAAGTCTCGGGGTGATTCGTCAAGCGGGGGCCGAGAAAAAAGGGGGGTCCCAAAATGCGTTTTCCCCATGCATTTTCCCATAGGACCTTTAGTCGAAGCTACAGCCCGAACGGCTGAACAGAATTACTTAAAATTTGGCAGAGAGGTAGTCCTCAGGTCAGGCATGTGCCTTTTGCATATATGGAGTCAATCTGTTCTGTAGTTCTTGAGAAAATTGCAGTTAAAAGTACATACATATCTATAGGCGCGCACCATGCGCGCACGGTGCGCGCACCCTAACGTGCGCGAGCTTAATTCTGATTTTCTGATTGGTGTTAAATGTCAGTCAACGTTCGAATCGGTCGAAATCAGCAAGTGTCGGACGCCATTTTGTTTGTTTTGTGTGCGACAGGGAAAAAGGAAGGTGGTGAACGTGAAAAGGGGGCAGGGTAGAGAGTTTCTGACCCCCTAGCCTTTGTCAGGGGGACCCTGAAGGACCCCGAAGGCTGACATTTTTTTTAACATTTTTTTTTTAAAAATCGTGGGGTGCGCGCACTGTGGAAAACATTAAAAAAAAAAAAAAGAGCCATTCCATATTACAGGATACAGTCAATCTATCACTATATACATAGGTAGTTTATTGTAAAATAAATATATAAAAAATATAATAATACATACATAACTTAGCATTTTAAAAAACGTACAAATTCACTTAAAAAACCATAGGTTTCACACACGTTATAGTTAGCAATTAGCATTTAAAAAACCTTGCAAATTCACTTAAAAAAACATAGGTTTCACACATGTTATAGTTAGCTGGACATTTCACTCGTAAAAAACCAATGAAATTCCCCCGTTATAGTTAGTTCAGATAACTATAACTCGCGCGACCGCCACTCTATCACAAGGATGATGTCATGAGTGATGCCACTGACCATGTCATGAGTGATGTAATATGTGACGTCATCAGCAGTGGATTGCGGGCGCGCAAGTTATAGTTATCTGAACTAACTATAACGGGGGAATTTCATTGGTTTTTTACGAGTGAAATGTCCAGCTAACCATAACATGTGTGAAACCTATGGTTTTTTAAGTGAATATATATATATATATATATATATATGAATTCCGCTCCAAACACTGCTACAGCTTCTGGCGTTGAACACCAATGGAGGACGGACCACAGATAAGTGCAAATTCATTTATTGTGCAGTTCCCTTGCACCCTCTCACTCGCCTGACGCATTTCGATCCTCTAGGGATCTTGATCACATGACGTGCTGTTCAGTGCTTGATAGGTTTAAATACTGTTTGTTTCATTTTTTTGTTTTTAAAGTGACACTTGCAATTTCAATACATAGTGTTGCAAACCATAGACATAGAAGACATGTTTATCACAATGTACACCAAGAAACTTTGGGTTAAAATAACATATGTTTAAATACATTGTTAAAACTTTAAAATAGTTGCCCCTTGGTTTCTAAAATACAGTACATAGGGCTTAGGGTAATGGTGATGACCCTAAACCATGTTAAATAGCTGCCGCTGTTTAGTGCAAATGTACAATTGGCAAATGACATATACCATTTTATAAAGTCCAGGTGTAAATACCTTGGCGTGTAACGTAGTTATACAGTTTGAATAGTAACAGTTATAACTATTGGTATATTTCAATTTGGAACCTGTTGTCCTCTGGTTAGATAAAGTGCAAATTATCGCTTAGTGCAAAAGTGCAAAGTGCTAGTGTTAAAAACAAAACCTACATAAAAAGTACTAAAAAAGACTATACTAAGACACCGTGTAAAATTTAAAAAAGGGATTGCTGAGACTGCAACACCCTAATCTAATGACGTGTATAAAACAGGATGATTTGTATCTTTCATAATTTTGATTCACTTTGTTATTTCAATTGGACAAATTTATCTGTTGGTATCAATGCTGAATCAGGACCTCATCATATTCTATCAGATGCTATAAGTATGTGTACAGATCTTCAGTTTGGTTGAGTCCCCCTGGATGCTTAGTGTCGAGATTTAAGATATATCTAGTCTCAAGTTGGCGCAAAGCCCGTACACGGTCTCCACCTCTCTTATTGTTCGGCACACAGTCAATCAGAAAATATCTTAGCAGAGTGGAGTCTGATTTGTGGTGTTCGGCAAAATGTCGCGCCACCGGATAAGACTGATCCTGGTTTTTGATTGCTCTAATGTGCTGGAGTACCCGTTTGTGGCCCTGTAGTATGGTGCTACCTACATATTGTAGACCACATGGGCACTCCAGCACATAGACCACATGAGTCATTTTGCATGTTAGAGCTTTCTTGATGGAATTCTCAACTGAGTTAAAAGGGGTTTTATAGACAGTGGTATTGACACCATGCTGGCACGCTTTACATGTTTTACACTTGAAAAACCCGTAGCGTTGGCTCAACCATGTGCCTTTCCCTACACTTTCCAAGTCGTTTCGCACCAAAGTGTCTTTCATAGAAGGTGCTCTGCTATAGGTAATGGTGGCATTTTTGGGTAGACTATTCCCAATCACAGGATCTCCCAATAAAATGGGCCAATTTCTGTTTATGATTTTTTTGATGATTTTACTTTGTTTGTTGTAACCAAATATAAAGCTAAACGACTGTTTCTTTCTTTTTAGTCGTTGATTCATTCTGATCTTTTAATAGTATGTCCCGACTTGTCTGATTACTTTTCTGTATTGCATCTGTTATACATTTAAGTGAATATCCTCGAGCCAAAAATCTAGCTTTGCTGGATGCCTGCGCTATCTCCAAATCACTTTTGTTACTGCATATTCTTTTTAGTCGTATCATCTCTCCATATGGGATACTCTGAATGAGATGATCCGGGTGGGCACTGCTTGCATGTAGCACTGAGTTTCCCGCAGTAGGTTTTCTATGCAATTTAGTGTGTATTTGATCATTGCTAATGTACACCTCTACGTCCAAGAAATTATCAGATGTAGTGCTAATAGATGCAGTAAAATGGAGATTCAAATTATTAGTATTCACATTTTGCACAAATTTCTCTGCTTCGCTAATCGAACCTTGCCAAATCACAAAAAGATCATCTATATATCTCAGCCATTTTTTAACATTCATGTTTACGTTGTTTGGGAATTCTTTGATGAGGACCAGCTCCTCCCACCAACCCATATGTAGGCAGGCATAGCTCGGTGAGAAGCTGGCCCCCATCGCTACTCCACGTTGTTGTTGGTACAGAATATTCTCAAACATGAACAAATTATTGTACAGGCAAAATTCCACCATATTGACCAACATGGTGTTGTGCTGGTCAAATTCTGTGCCTCTGCGTGAAAGATAGTAGTCTAATGCCTTGAGCCCATCCTGGTGCTTGATAGACGTATATAAGGAGGTAACATCTAATGTAATTAGAAGGTAGTCTTTTTGCCATATCACATCATTGATCTTGGCAAGGAAGTCTCCTGTGTCTCCCACATATGAGGGCAATTCTTTCACCTGACTTTGAAGAAAATAGTCTACATAGACTGATGTATTTCCTAACATGCTGTTGCATGCCAAGATGATAGGTCTGCCTGGGGGCCTTGTTGGATTCTTGTGGACTTTTGGGATAAAGTACATTATCGGTGTGACCGGATGGTCATTTCTCATGAATTTGTATTCCTCAGTAGTTAGTAATCCCGCATTCTTCCATGCCACAAGTTTCATGGTGTAGCAGTTATACATGATTTTCAAATTCTGTTGATCAACACAATGGTAACATTCTTTATCTCTCAATTGCACCATGGCCTCTTCAATGTAGGCAGTTCTATCCCAAAGCACCAAGTTGCCTCCTTTATCCGAATTACAAATAATTACATTCTTATTTTCTTTCAGTTTACCCATCAATTGATGGTATTGTAGTTGTTGTTTGTTACCTTTGCTTTTGTTATTGGCATTAGTTGTGCAGTGTAGTTTTTTTATACTGGAAATGACTTGTTCATTGAATACATCAATTGAATCCCGAATGTTTATAGGAGTAAACGTAGATCGTGGCTTAAAAGGAGTTGTCCACTTGTGTTTATCTGTTTGACTGTCAGATCGCGCCTCTCTTTGAGTTGGATCATTGCTTTCAATCACCAAATCTTGCATTACCTGTAATGTCGGTAAGTCTGATGCCTATAAATCATAGGGTAAAGAAGGAGGTATTTGACTGTCAATTAGCTGGCTCATATTCGGATTCTGCGTAAGGAAGTGTTTTTTAAGTTTTAATTTTCTTATGCTTTTGTATAGGTCAACCCTGGTGGCTGCATAGTTCATTGAACTCTCTGGACAATAGGACAGTCCCAAAGACAATAGTTGTTTCTCTGCAGCGTTTAATGTCACATCCGTTAAATTAATGATCGTCTGGCTATTGGTAACTTGGTGTTGATTTACCGTTTCCAGTTTCGCCGAGGTTGGCCCCTTTGTTTCTGCTTTGCATATGTTTGCTGTACGTTTACGTTGGGCTTGTCGTCTTTCCCTGCGCTTCCTTGTTGAATTCCTGCTTGTCTTGTTTGATTTCGTGGATGCAGGGTGTCCCTGCGTTCTGAAACTAAAAAATCCACCTCATCTGCCAATGAGATATTGGCTGGGACGAGCGACATCGCTAGTTGTCTGCTTTCAATTTCAGTGTCGCTTTCTTGGGCTGAGCTAAGCTCAGAGTTTGATGTCACTTCATTGGTTCTGCTTTGAGTGATCTGACCATTCTGGGGCCCACTCCCCGTCCCGCCATATTTGGTAATTTTTAGTTTGTCATACTTCTTGGCGAATGTAAATATATATATATATATATATATATATATATATATATATATATATATATATATATATATATAGAGAGAGAGAGAGAGAGAGAGAGAGAGAGAGAGAGAGAGAGAGAGGATTTACATAGGAAATATAAAAATAACTTATGTGCCGAAGGATACAATTGAGAAAAGAATGAACTTTATCTTGAACTGCATCACATGTGGCCCTACATTTCATCCTGGGGAAGTCCCCTTAAATCCATAAAAGACCTTAATGTGTCAACACAGACAATAAGGCATGTGCCAATTGCAGGGTGTCAAAATCTAAGAGAACACATGAGTAAATAAGAAATGGCAAATACTCTCCCACAAGTTGCCCTCATTGATAGGTAGTAAAAGGACAACAGGCTTAATAGATATTCTGACTAACAAAATTGTAAAATAAAAAATAAAAGCATATTAATTTCATAATGGCACATTTATGTTGTACAAAATAGAACACTGTAATAATTGACATATGCTTGCTTCACACAAAACGTCACTAGATGCACTTGATCACTAATTGCCCAATTTTGGTATTGGATATGTAATCATTGTTAACAAATAAAGAACACTAGAAATAAAAAACAGAAAGTAAATGTAAAATGACATCGTTGCCATCCTAAGTTTGCCACTGGAACCAAGCTGCACCCGACTGAAGAGCCCTAGTTCAGGAAGGACATGGCCTGCAAGTTAGGGCTGGACTCTTCGTCTTGGAGCAGGAAGGCTGACTTGAATATGGCTGGGACTAATCTGAAGCGGAATGGTGGGCAGAATAATGATGGACTGGGTTGTGGCCCCAAGTTACTACCAGTGGCTGAGATTGATTCAAGCATCCCACCCGTCAATTTTTGGTTTACTTCAGTGCACCTCCTCAAATTAGGCTTAGCTTGATTGAACCTCTCAAGAGGGAGTCCGCACCTCACCCATAACTTAGACGATCATAATCGTATGGCCATCAGCAGAGGTTGCTGGATGGGCCATCCTGCAACTGAACATTCTCTCAAGTTGCAACATGCTCAAGAACATTTGCACATCAGACCCTGAGCATGCGAACCTGTTAACTACCCAGACATCTCAGCAGCCTAGCTTTTCTCCTACATATGCTGGGCCACATTTATGACCCAGTTTGCGTCGGTCTTGCACCATGCAATGTGGTGCAAGAGCGATGCAAACCTTAAGTTATATTTTTGAAGCCACGCGAAGCCCCTTTGCATAGCTTTGATTGGCTCCAAAAATATGGAGTAATGCAACGCGGTGCAAATCACTGCATTGCGCTACTCTACCCTGGGAAGGCGTTCTATGGGTATTGTGTGGGTGTTCCCATGAAAATGAAATGTTTTTTGACGCATTCCCAGAAACCTGGGAATGCGGCAAAAAGATACGACCCCCAGGGGAGGCATAACTAGGAGAAATATGTTTATTTATCCTGTTTTCCTCTTTCTATGAAAAGAGGGAAAAGCCTCTAAAGATTGTTATTGTGCACAAAAACAATCCTGCCTACAACAAAGGCACCGTTGCAAGAGTGCCTGCGTTGGCACTGGGCTGCCAAAACGGCACCAGCACATGACAAAGTACAGGAATGCGCTGTTTTGGATTAATGCGGCACATTTCTGCCTTCTCCGAAGTGCAGCAAGGTGACTTACTGCTCTGCCCTGCGCCATTGACGTAATAAATATGGCCTTGTCAAGAAGCGACTAGCAGGACCTGTGCCTCCAGTGAGTCTCTCCAGTAGATGAAACGAGTGCAGCCAATCACCACCCCCAGAACCACATGGGTAGTGGTCCGGCAGAGATTGACGCAAGTCTCTGCACGCTGGCAGCTTACTGAGTGATTAGTGGAAGTTCAGTGGACATATTTGTCACAGACACCATCTATTGGGGGTGGTGGTCACGGTATTATGCTCTGCTGCAGTATCACGATGAATTGTTAGGAATAGCCCTGAACAACAACTATCGTTGGGGCGACCAGTGCCAGATCAAGCGGATAAGGAAGACGCAATAAAGAATCAAAGAGATTGGCAGGAGACATTGAAAAATACAGTGGACACATCCCCAGATAGCTCCACCCACATTACAACATGTTTCTGACAAAATTACAGTTTAAAAAAAAACACTTGATTCTGAAAAAGGAAATGTACTGCTTTGGGCTTCACATGGGGTAAGATAGCAATTTACACAAATACCAGTACAAATCAATACAGAGATCTACCTACACTTCCTCCCCCACGACACTCACACAATAGGCAAGTTGGTTGTCCTTTTCACTTCACCAGCTAATTTAAAGTGAGGAGGCTGAGAAGGAGGAGTAATGTGTTTTACTGGATGATTTGCAGATTTAGGGGCATATTTACGAGCCCCTTTGTGCCGTTCTTGCACCACGCAACATGGTGCAAGAGCGATGCAAATTAAAAATGTGATTTATAAAGCCACGCAAGGCCAACTTGTATGGCCCTGAGTGGCTTCATAAATATCAGGTACAGCAATGCAGCGCAAATTGCTGCGTTGCGTTACTCTGCACCAGGGAGGCTTTTCCATGAGTGGAGCATGGGTGTTCCCCCGCAACATCCAGGAATTTGGATGCATTCCCAGAGTTACAGAAGTGGTAGATCTGGGAATGCATCAAAAACCTACACCTTCCCACGTGAGGCGTAACGAGTGGAAATATCTTTATATCTCTTCTTTTTTTCCTTTTTCTATGTGTGCTGAATTCTGCAGCACCCATAGAAAGAGGAAAAAGCCTCAGGGGATTGTTTTTTTGCAGGAAGGTGCCCCATCCTACACAAAAACAATCCTCCTTACAACGCAGGCACCCTTGTACCATAGAGCAAGCATTAGTGCTACGCAGGCAAAAGAGTGCCAGCGCAGAGGAAAAAGCTGGAATGCACAGTATTGACTCAAATATGGTGCATTCCTGCCCTTTCCCTGTCACGCAGTGCAGCGCAGCAGGGTGAGTTGGCCATAAATATGGCCCTAATATATGGAGAGCTACTTTCAATCCTGGATTCCCACTTGATTACGATGATTGACCTTGGGGAATATCACATTGACTTCCCTTTTATCTTTTTTTTTTGATTTTGCGCTCAAAGAGGCTAATCAGCTCACAGTGTGTGGTATACAGGCACATCTATTTAGAGTGAACAAGAAAGCCAACAAGCATTTGCAATGCACTCGGTCTCGCCTTTGGGACCTTATATGTATTTAGCTATGCAGCACATTAGCCTGGATGCTGAAACATCTACTGTTCTTTAACATGGAGGGAAAGTAAGCACCAAACTGCGTGACATGCCAGGTATGGGAACACATGGAGAGAAATATTGCCTTTCAGCTGAAAATGGTATAGTCCAAAGCTCTGTTTCTAATATACAATCAGGGCCTTCGGTTGTCATATCACTGAAAATACAAGATTTGAAAAAAATAATATTGTCTACGGCTGCTCGTGGAAGACAATTTCTATGGACTGTAATCTAGAGAATGCTAAAGTAATTCTGGTATTTTACTGACCTCTATTGGTCTTTTTCTATCAAGACAGTTAAATAGAGGCAGTTGAACAGAAATAAAGTCCCTGAGTGGAAGCAGACAAGTCCTAGGGCTGATCTCCAGAGCCCACAAAGTACATACACATATAAGTATATACTGAAGTATATACAAGAGGTCTCGAACGCTCAACTTAAAAAGTACTCTATTGAAAGTTTTTATTTTGTCTATGCGCGTTGATGGTGGTAATTCGACAATTAAACGAGCCTATTTGACAAGATTATTTTCAGGTTATATGAAAGTAACAATGAAACTAAGAAGAGCCATGTACAGAGTGGTTAGTTTGTTTGTTTTAGCATGTGTGCCACTGTGGCTCCGAAATATTTTATAGGGGGATTCCAGTATTGCCTTCATTTTTATGTTAAAATGAATTGGAACACACAGTTCTGCTACAGTTCATGAAAAGTTATTTTTTTCTTCATGAATTAAGTGTGTGATTTTCCCTAATCTTATCGGCATTTCTAATTCACGGCTACTGTTACAAATTTGTTGCAGATGCATTTTAAATGAGATTGAAAATTTGGCTGAAGTTTATGGAGTTAACCTCAGCCTGCAATCGCTGCTGACTTGTTATGAATTGCAGTCTTTAGCAGAGATGCAACACTGCAGAGTCTGTGCCGACAGTTGTAGCACACTGCTCTGACCTTTGCCACCATGCTGCCAGTTTCATTCAGCGCGCTGTCGGTGAAGTGCACTGCTTACTCTGCAGAGTTCCGGAAAGGTCACCGTGTCAGATGATGGATAGTCCCAAAGCATAACGCATCTCGAGAATAAGAGAGACAAGTCTCGCAGTGGCGGCTCCTCTGCTATGGTGGAGGAGCGTCGCCTCACTTCTTTTGAGCAGCGCAAAGTAAAAGGAAATATAAAATGATGATCAGTTTGAGTTATTTTCATTTTATGTTTCCTTTGCTGGCGGGTGGGCGGGGCTGCTCTGCTCTTGGAGAAGGGGAGGAGTGGTTTGCCCACTCCTAAGAGTGCAATGACTGTTTGGTCAGCCCTCTCGGGCCTCCCAAACCAGTCATGCGCACTTTCCCCGTTCTCCATTCAGGTTGCATTACAGCCTGCATGAGAACATGCCCAGACCCCCATTCCCTGGCTGAGCATCCAACCAAGATGCTCTGTGATTGGTCAGGGAGCTTGGGTGCTTATCAATCACAATGCTGTATTGCAGTATTGTGATTGGTCAGTGGGGCCTGCTTTCCGTTCCTCGAGTTCCACGAGGAGAGCAGGAGCAGAGAGGCGGTACCGGCGGGAAGGTAAGTTTATTTATTTTACTGTTTTTTTCTAATATAAGCACCATGCATGACTCCCCCACGTGACCCCCACCCCCTGAGCGAACCCGCCCGCCAACCGTGAGTTATGCTGGCTGCCACTGCAGGTCTGGGGTCAAGGGATTGAAATCTGGCACTGTTGCTGAAAATCAGAGAAAAATAGGTCCCTCTTACGTAAATTGCTCAGGAGCTCAACGTGTGTGTGTGTGTGCGTCCACTTCTTGAGCCTCTGGGGAACTTTAGTATTACAGAGGGGCAGTGGATGCTTGAACAGACTCTGTCTGTAAAGCAGATAACACCTGTTCACATATAGCGCCAGAGCACATATGGCGCCAGTGCTATCCTGAGGTAGCATTCCTTCATTTTCATGGGGGTGGTGCCCTGTGCCCACAAAGAAAATATTTTGCCTTTGCGCCAGCACCATAGTATGAACATAGGTGCAAAGGCAAAGAGGCCATCACGCTGTGCGCTGCGTGTGTGCCACAAAGATATAGCGAGTTTGCAGCAGCTCTGGGGGCAGCACATTATGTGTAATAGAGAGCGCTGTCCCTGTTTGTTCCCCACGCGCATTGTTAAAGGCCACTGAGGTGCATTTAGGAATGATATTCCCATTGCATAATGTGGTCCCTGGTACCCTTAACCTAAATTGCTGACCTTGGAAACTGGAGACAAGGGTTTTAAGTCTAATAGACACCTCAAATGTAAATTTGTGTAATATAAATTCGTGAGAAACATTTGCAAACTGTTCTCTATAATAATTTTCAAAATATGTGCCTCATTCAGCCGCCATTTTCCACATAACATTAACCAAAAGAAACTAATGTGTTCTGGGTCATCTGTGTGTAAAGTGCAGGTCATAAATCCTGCCAAGATTTCATACCCAAGTAAAAAAATAAGAACTACTGGTTGCACTGCATGTGACCATGCAAGGTTGCAGATCAGTTCTTCTTTCCCAGGATAGTGTTCGGGTCGAGGGTCTCAGTGCAGAGAGACCATGCTACAACATAAACGTCATGGTCACTTACATAGTCAAACAATAAATGGTGATGTGCAGGCAGTGGCATAGCAAGGAGGGGGCAGCCTCCCTCTCTTACCTGCGTTGACGCGGGTCCGCAAACACAGGAATCGGCAGCACCCCCACCACTTTTAATTTCAGCCTCTGTGAGGCGGCAACAGCAGGGACCGCCACGGGCGGCCAAAGGTCTAGCTAGCTATGCCACTGTGTGCAGTTCATACCTCTGTGGGTGTGACACATTCCTCTGCTTTAAACTGAATTATTGACACAGAGCTCTTTCCAAAATAAGATTACTGCATACCTCTTTTAAAACATATCAATAGGAAAATGATGTCTGATCGGTAAATCTTGGTCTCATTCATTTGGGTTTGAATACAAATTCTGATCTTAATTTGCGATTAAATAAATAAATAAGTGCAAGGGCCTAACATTTTTCTTAGGATCCTGAAGCTAGTGGTACCAAATACCAGGATTGACAAACACCAGGGTTGTCCGGTCTTGCCTCTTTCTTCCACTACCCTATACCTCCTGTTTCTTTATCTCACTCTTGTGGGTTCTTGTTCATCCCTGATTTCTCAATTTTTGACAGTTTTCCTATCATTCTATTCCTTTTTTCTTTCTCCCTTTTCTGCCTTTCTATCTTTTACTCTGGATCCCAGCTACTTTGATGAAAGTCCTTTTAAAAAGTTTGATACTCCTCATGAAAAATAGCAAAACGCTACGAGGCAAGAACAATTCTGTGAGGTCATTGGCAAATGTAAGTATGTTTATTGGTCAGCAAATCAGCCACAACCAACGACCAACTGCCAATTCTAAGAAATAAATGCCGCTTCCAAGAGAAAGAGCCTGGGAAAGAACCATGAGAGTCCTTAATTCCATGCCTGGGTGACAGCGAGTCACCACACACCTCCCTTCTTTACACAGAATGATGAATTAAAATTATCAAATTGGGGAAGAGAAGCCATGACAGTGTTCAAGGTAAAAGGTGTAGGCAAACACATGGGAAATATGTAGATACAGGAAAGGCAAAACAAAAGAGTCCCAGCTTCACAGCATTATGGAACAGCTTTATAACACACAGTGGCCTAGTTAACTTGGACCAGCACTCCGCTCCTAGAAGGGCACGTATTCTCACCAGGTCACCCATCTTCACCACAACATTAAACACTCTTTAAGATCATAATCAATCGTCCTCTTTATCTTCAACTAAGATATCTCTTCCTCCAACTTTCTTCCCTCTTAATGTCACTCCACCCCTTGGTCCAGCTCATCTACCTAAGAACCAGTTTACTGTATGGTTTTCTTCCCTTGAACATCTGGAAGGGTGTCTTGTGGTTCGATGTGTGGACAAAAGATCTCATTTCAGTCTAGACCATAAACCTTTGCCAATGGGATGCCTTCTTTGATAGTCCCGTTCAATCTCTGAACAATTCCATTGGTCTCAGGATGGCAGAGGGCACCTTTTGCAATGTTTATTGCCAAAGCACTTTTGGAAATCTTCAAACTCCTTTGAACACAAATGTACACTATTTCCTGTCAATATCAAACGTGGGAAATCTTGCAATTGAAAAATACCTTCCAAGAACCTGATGACTCCTTTCAACTAATATCATTCACATGCAGGACCTCCGGATAGTATGAGCACAGGTTAACAACAACAAATGTATATTTTCTGGCATTCAACAAATGTATATAGTGTGGCATTCTCATTGGACAATGGTCCCACTAAATTGATTGCCACTTCCCTCCAAGGACCATCTGGAATTTCCTTAACACACATAGGTGGTGGACGAGTCTTCAAGACTTTATTGCTTCAACAACATACATCACGTTCACTAATCTTCCTCTCCACCTCAGGTTCTAAACTCTGCACCAATATTCCCTCCTCAGCCTTTCTATAGTCTTGAGAAATGCAAAATGATTTTCATGCACCAACTCTAAAAGTTTATCTCTCAAAGTTCTAGAAGCCACCATAACACCAACATGACTCACATGTGCCAACTCCACAGCCCCTCTACTTTGCATCTCTCTCTAGGCTAGCCCAAACTTGTGAAAGACTTAACTTAAATTAGCAGGGAGTCACCAGTAAGAGAAACCTTCTATTCTTTTTTGGAATTAACTCCTTGAGTCACCACGCACACCCTTTCAACCAAGTCCTCATCAGATGAGGGTCACACTATCTTTTCAGTTATGGTGAATTATTCTTGATAAGCAATCAGCAGATTTGCTCTTTACATCAGGTATATAACATATCCGGAAGGTGTACTCTTGAAAACTCGCTACTCACCTCTGAATTCTAGCCAAAACTGTATCTAACCCTTTCTTTAACAAATACTCACACAATGGCTTGTGATCTGTTTTAAGTGTGAAGTTGCCCCCCGAGAAAAGTCCTGAAATAATTTAAAGCCCAGCTAAGAGTCAAAGCCTTGTGTTTGATAACATAGTAATTTAGCTTTACTCTCTTGTGTTCTATAGCCACAATATGTGTTAACACCATTAATCACCTTAGTAAAAACGTCCCCAAAACATTTAGAACTGGGATCAGTGGTGACTTCACATTTGCTATCACTCTCTGGTTCAAAAACCTGGAGATCGGGTTCTTTTCCCAAATCATCTGTCACAGCATTAAATTCCACCTGCGGAGCATCATTCCATAGAAACCCCTTATTCTTTACCGAAAAACAATTCATCGTATTAGTTAGTTCAGCCAGATTCCTTATGAACCTACCATAAAATGTGATCATGCCCATAAACGTAAAAAGTTCTTTCTTGCACCCTGGTTCCTTCAAATTATTTAAAGTTTCAACCACATCTTGATCCAGGATCACTCGAGTACTTAAAATCAGTTGACCAAAAAATGAATTTTCCTTTTAAGAAAAACAACACTTATCAACCCATAATATCAAGCCAAATGTATTTTTTTAATCTTTCCAGGACCTGCCTGACCCTTTCAACGTGTTCTTCTCTTGTCCTCCCAGAGGCTAGCACATCATCCGTGTAATACATGACTCTCACTAGCCCACTCTGTAGATGTGACATGGCTCTCTGAAAAATTGGTGCAGCAGACACCAGTGCAAACGGCCTTCACACGATTTAAAAGCCCCAACAGCTGTTAATAAGGTTGTTTAGTATTTCTAATGTTTATGAAGCTGTGCCTGATGAGCAGATACCAAATATAGTGTTGTGCAGAATTTGGCCCCTGACAACATGACAGCATCTTGGTGATATTGAGCAGGTTAAACGTGTTGGGTGCTCCAAGGTTAACACAGAACCGGATTGCTCCACTATCGTTCTTTGCAATGCGATGGAGGCTTCTGCCTGGACAATGACACCCTTGTATCACAATTTCTATAGCTTGACTTTCATTGGTTTGAATACAGCCACAGACAACTTTCTAACCTTCAGCACTTGATCTTTAGAGTTAATTTTGTGTAGATAGCTTTGCAAACAATCCAACTCTTCTCTGAATTCGATGAGAAACGCCTTTTTAACTCCATCTGTGTCCCACTCACTTACAGCACATTTCCCTCATCTCTTTCATGCAGACCAATTTGAAAATTGTCATTGGCCAAGTTCCGTCTGAAGCAGCCAACAGAACATGTCATCTCCCCTCACTGAGCTATACACTTTACCAACAGTTAACCTTCTTCTGAACTCAGTGATAGCCAGAAAGTAACCATGTACCTTTGTCCTTTGCCCACCAGTTCCACACAGAATTTGATCCATACTCATCAACATGTACTTAGACTTGATGAATTGTTTGTAAACCTTTTCAGAAACATAATTCTTTTATTCACATCTTAATTAACACACCTTCTGCTGGTTTGCCCACAAAACTTGCACCCTCCTGCTCATCACAAATCTCCCTGACCTCCTTTTGTTTCTTTACTCTGATGCTCCGACAACACTTATTAAATTGTTCTTTTATTTCCACAGTGTTGATAAACAACTTTTTTTGCGCTGGATATCTTTTGATGGCAACTTAATAGACGACAGTCTAACACCTGAAACATGGTCCTTTGAATTTCCCAGTTTTACCCTTGTGAAACAAAGGCAATAGTACTCACACTGCTGTAGTTGCCACCCTTCTTACTGATCTCTCGCACGCACAACTGTCTGTGTTCGATTCTTTTAACCACAAGTAACACCTACCTCAAGGTTAGCGCATCTTTTAATCACAATTCACAATAACCCTATTGAGAACTTGTACAGCATCAGAAATAATCTTCACTAGCCGAAAAACTAGTTTGGAGACAGCGCCTTCCAAAAATAACTTCAAGGCTTCAATACTAGTTATGGTGTTTTGGTCCTTACAAGTACCCCAGGTATCGCCTGTGTAAATGTCGGAGACGGGGAAATTGTAATTCCATGAAACAATGATTTATTATCCAAATGACAAAGCTACATGGACGGTACTACTGTTGTTGGTCCTTTGCCTCAAAATACTCAGAATGTTCAACTAATGAAAACACATCCTCATTGAGATGTAAGTGTACGTGGATCAAGAGCCAAGCACAAAGACTTCTTACAAGAAAGTAATGACCTTCCAGACAAGTTAATCTATCAGATAAAGAAACACAATTTCTACATTCAAGAAGGTTGGCATTGCTTAATCAGAATTCTCCTATGGGCTAGATGAAGAGGGAGAACTTCTGTTAAGTTAGCATTCAGAGACCTCTGACCCTTGTCAAAATCGATGACGAGAGAGTCCTAGGAACAGTATTTGATATGACAACTTCAAGCTGGCATTACCTCCATGGCAGTTTTCTTGGATACCTGGTGAGAGTTCCCTTGAGACCTCCACTCAGTCAGCAGCCTTCAGTCAACTCTCATATCAGCTTTCAGATGGTGTAGCCTTAGCCTTCTGTGATGACATCACAAACAGTCTGCGACTTCTGGCTAGCCTTAGAATGTTCCCCTGAGTTGAAGCCCACACAGCACCCACTCAGACAAAATCACAGAACCCCCCCTTCAAATGTAGATACCCAAAAGACATCTGATTCAAATGCCCAGTCTGTTTTCATCAAAATGAAAGCAAAGTCAAGCCTAATTCTACACCTGCCAAGTAGCCCAGTTTCACAGTTAGCCTGAGTGGCTTTTATGTGCTACAGTTAGATCAGTTCTGGCGCTAATTTGTGAGGTAAGTATGATGGGTGAGATTCACATGGCCTTCAGGTGGTGGACACTGTTAAAGATTGGTTGAAGACATTATTCGATTGCTTTTTCAGACAATCATAAAAGTACATAAAAACAATTCATTCATTACACAGGATAAAAATGAAGAGAAAATTATATACAATACACTATGAGATTCAATATTAAAAAAGCTTATTCAACAAAGCGATCGTACTAGTCTAAAAAATTATAACATAATAGATTTCCTGTGGCTAAATACTTTTTTTAAAAACATTCCTATCCTCCAGACTCTATGTACATCATCCAGAAACTGAAGCATAAGAAGTGCTGGGCGACATTGTCTCAGCCCGACTCCTTTAAGATTGGCATAATCCAAGTTTTCCTTAAATTCCTATAAAGTCTACAGAATAGAATGACGTGTATAGTAGATTGTTCAAAGAAATTATCACAGGGACACAGTCCTAATACTCGAGACCAGTCGTTCATTTTCGGAAAGCTCACGAGCCTGTGGAAAATACCACACCTAAATCTAGTTAATAAAAACCTGTCATAGCCACCAGGAACAGTTAATAAATAAAATTGGATGCTAAAAGAAGATAAAATCAGCTGATTATGTTGGACTGTAGGCTTTAAAATCTCTGTTCACAATCTTATGGAATCCAACAGCGAAAGGCCCTCTTTTCTTAGTTCTTTTCTGCTAATCGACTGCATAGATTTTGGGTCATTATAATATTCTAAATGACCCAGATCGGACATAAAATTTCTGATAAACCTCAACCTCACTGTTAAAGGAATTCCACTGAAGGCCTGACATTTCAGCCAGTTTTGCTCGGGTGGCATGCATCCTACCCAATCTACGAAGGCAGTTTTATTATTAACATATTTCGATAATGCTCGGTTTGCGCTTGGATCCAGCAGTGATGGGTCCTAGTCCTAGTTGACTAAAAATGAAGTGAATGCAGGCAAATTGATGTATCTCCTGGTATATCGAAAATATGTGTGAGGTAACAGAAGTGCAATAATGCTATCTAGTGTTATCCCAGTTATTTGTTGCTCTCACTTCTTCTAATCTCATGTTGGGCTTTGTAATTTGATTCTGAGCTGGTGACACACAAAATGGTTGTGTATGTTTAGTACCTCAAGATTTAGATGAACATGATAACGTCACCAATGTTTCCTGCTGGAAAAATCACTGCTTGTTTTCACCAGATTTGAACAATTTTGTTATGTAAGATTACAAAATCCAGATGATTTTTTAAGAATTTCACCAGTGTTGCTAGGTATACTTGTTTATTCGATGGTAGCTCATTTTTTTCTTTCATATTTTATTTATTGCTATATTCCATTACTTATGTATTTTAACGTCTCTTTCTAATGGCTAATTGCTCCTTATAAGTGATGGGTAGTATTTCTTATGAGCTATTTGTTTTCTAATTATTACAAATCTCAAAAAATATTTTGAACCTAAAAATCCAGCAGAGTTTGTACAATGAAATGGTTTTGACTGATAGAGTAAGGCCGACCAGGATTAATGTGGAACTTTCAACTCATTTCTTTGGGGCGGAGTTTTATAAATATAATGCAAATGTGCTGGAAGTTTATAGGTTGTTTGCCCCTGACTCCTCCTCTCAGAACTGGGCACCTTGGTGTTGTTGGGGGACTGCAGTTTGTGGAGTCCTCGTAGAAATGTTTCCGGTTTCAATTCGAGCGCTTACAACATCTGTTACATATAAACACCAAGATTCAATTGAATCTGCTGCGTGGGCCATATGTACAGTCACAAACAGACGTCTCATTATGTGGGAGCCCACCCCTGAAAAGTCACTCTCACAATAAAGTCACGTGGAGTGTGTACGTAGGACACTGCAGAATATGTCCCATCAATCAATTGTAGTCTGTCCATTTACATGCCTGATGTCCCACTATAGACAGGCCTCATCTCCAGCTCTTCCATGTCTGTCACTCAGCAGCACCAAGGCCCACGTGTGCAAGGAACCCTCTGCGTCCCACCTTCTTTTACTACCCAACTGGGGTGACAGAGGGCAATTTCCTGCCCTTGCATTAACCATTGCGGGCCCTTGCTAGGCAACTGGTTGAGCTGCCGATCCTGTTGGAATGCAGCACAGCCATGTTGCCTTCTTTGCAGAGATTCCCGCAGCCACCTCCACACACAATCTTCTGCAGGTCGACTCGGCTCCCTCCGCCTCGAGACACAGCGTGCCCTGTCCTTTGCCAAAAGGGCGGGGCTGCTATCTCCAATCTGGCATCGGAAAATGACAAAGCAATCTATCAAGCAGAATTAGGCCGGGCAGATCCTTCCTGTTCTGTGCAGCGCTCTAATTCAATCTGAGGTGAACCAGAGGCCTGGCCTGAGGAGGGAAACGCTCTCTCAAATCTAATAGAGGCAGGCTGCGCTGAGGCCTGGTGCGGGCTGCCCGAGGTAAACTGAAGATGCCGAGCGGCCATATTGTAACCGACAGGATTGTGTTAGCAGCCCTCTTTAACGCTATGACAGGGCATGTTAGCACTCCTCGGAAGTTTATTTATGTACTTCGACTTATTTTTGGCCGACTTAACAAAATTGTTTCAGTGCCAGAGCACAACAGATCAATAAGATCAACAAGATTTGTGACTGGATAAAAAAGGTGACCCTTGTTTATATGTCAAAGTCACTATTTTTCCTCTTGATCGAGGGTGACCAGATTTTGAGAACTAAAAACCGGGACACGCCAGAAATAAAAGCAGGACTAAAGCCTTTGGTCTTACTTCTATATCTGGCTGGTCAAGGTTTTTGCTTAGCCTTGTAAATATTTGTGTGTATACATACACACTCTCTCTCTCTCTCTCTCTCTCTCTCTCTCTCTCACAAGGCTACATTTACTTAAAATTATCTATGGCATGACCTCCACCCTATGCCCCGCCCTTCTCCCCACCCTGTCTCCCCACTGCTGGTGGGAGCATGCAGCCGAACTCCTCCTGTGCTGCCTGACAGAAACAGAATATATTGCATAATTCTTTCAGTCTTCTGAAACGCCAGTGTGAGCAGAGCATACCTTCCAATGCTCTTTACAATTGCGTGGAGAAGTGTGGAGAAGTGTGGCTCACTGGTTAGAGTAGGCAGACCTGGAAGCAGAGGTCAGCCTGGGACCAGGGTTCAATTCCCGGCTCGGCTGGGTCTTGAGTCCATAAATTGTCCATGGACTTGATAATTCTCGCTCCAGTGCATACTCGATTCATGGGTTCACACTCTGCGACTCTGGGCAATAGCTTGCTTAATCTCCACAATGGCCCCTCGCGGCGGATGCCTGGCTTTCACCTTGTGGATGCCCTGCTGGGTTATCTCACAGGGGAATACCAGGACGGGTTCCCTAAGCAAGCGCTTAGAGACTGGTTGGTGATTTGCGCTATATAAATATCTGTACATTTACATTTACAATTATCTGCCCTTGGTTAAAAAAACGGGACATTTATTCAAACTGAAGACATGTGTCAGGACACTGGGACAGTCTATCAAAAACCGAGACTGTCCGGGGAAAACCGGTATGTCTGACCACCCTATCCTGACCTCTTTGGCGTGCTTTGGGGTAGGGAGGAGAAAGCGGGTCAGAATTTTAGTGTGTGGACTCTGTGAAGTCCACTCCACTCTAATGGATTCCACCGGTGTTGCTCTTATGAACATACCTGTCAATTTGTAGGCCCTCAAAAGAGGGTGAAGTGCGATATTTAGGAAGGTATCCCATTAAAAATTGATAATAAAGCCATTTTCGGATAGTGATAAGGAATTTGCAAAGAGGACGAACATATTAAAATCCATAAAATATAATTTTTTTAGGGTGAAAAGACAATCCCTGTATGAGGATCAGTTGGTCGGTATTTATTAACACTTCTCCTTGAATTCAATGGGAAGAATTCAAATATCACAAGTTTATGAAAGTAAAATTTGTGTTTTTTAATATTTTTTTCGATAAAAAATAGGATTTCAAATGTGTGACTCTAGTTTTCTTTCCATGTGCAAGATTCGCGGTGAGTGATTTTTGATTTATCCCTTCCTCTGCACCTCAAAAAGTCCTGTAAAAATATGAATGTCTTTTCTCTGGAATTTACCATTGGGTAACTTGCTACTTTAATGCCCTCCTATGTCCCAGTACATTTGAACATACAGCTTACACTTTATGTATAACTGCTGTTAAGAATTGGAGTTAATTCCATTGTGCTGACCTGAAAGGAGGTGCTGGAAGTCATTGTATAACAGAGAGCTTGGCTGTGGAAGGAAGAAGCGACAAGCTGCCAGAGCTCTGAGAGCTGATGACCCTAGATCTGGCATGAGAAGTCAAATGAAAACCATGATGTAGATATGTCCACACTAGGAACACTGACAAGTGGCACCTGTGGGGTTTAGTGGAATGAATGAAAAATGCGAAAGTGTAGAATGAAGGGCTGTAAGCTGTTTGGCCAGAGACTATCGGGTCAGGAACTGGGAATATTTTGGGGTGTCTAATTCCATTTTAACAGTTTTAAATAATGTATTTTTCAATCAAATTCTTTGGAAGAGTGTAGTGCTCAGCATATGAAAAGTAAATCCCATAAACCAGAAGCAAAGCAAATACTCCTTCGAAAAATTAAGAAAATGCAGCACGCAGAAATGCTAAAAAAAGAAACATGTTGGAAGCTTTTGAATGACCATTATTTTACAAATGTTTCTCACCAAGAATTATTATCAAAGGGAGATGAGCAGAGGGCCAATTTGGTCACAATTAGATGGCCTCTTCAGGTAGAGAAAAAAAGGGTTAATACAAATACAAACTCAATATATCCTAATATTATCTCTACTGCGGATTAGGAAGAATTGGAAGATGCTCACTCTTCCTTGTTAGAGAATATCTAAAATAAAGATCAGGACCTAGCTCTGATTCCTCTTGAAGGTATGAAAATGAGTTCACCCAAAACTGAATCTAATAGATTACAAATTGAAAAGGATGCCTGTATAGCCACTTAAGAGAATCAGGTAAATTCTAAAAACAGAGGAAATACTAAGATGTGTTGGGAAATAAAAAGTAGCGAATATAGCATAATCTCTCAACTTGACAATTTTTGGATTGCACTCTCTACAATTATCATAGCTTTAGATTGATATACTGCAAAGCTAGCTGTTCAGGTCAGGGTTTTACAAGATATAGTAAACCACATAGCTAGACTGCCAGTATCCCTAGTGCAGAAGTACCTTAAGGATATACTTTCAAAGGATCAGCAAATACATACTCTTTGGTAAATGATGACCTATAGAATAGCACACCAATGGATGTGTTAGCTTGGGTAGCAGATCAAAGAAAGGGAATTCAAAACAGGTTGAATCTGGATAACATCACCAATGATAGCAACTTACATGCTCATAAGTCACCTGCCATAGTAGGTCACAAAAATGTTACCCAAGCAAACTGTAGTGTGGGTAAATCATCCAAAAGTGAGAATGTCAAAGTTGTCCACTTAGGTAGCAAGTCAATTAACATGCCTGGAGTCACGCATGAACAAGGTGAGCCTCCATCGCATTCATTAGAAATAGTGATCAAGTTAGAAGATGCTAGAGCATCAGTAACAGTATAGATACCAAAGATAAGTGGGAAACCGGGGGAATGGTAGGTCAAATGGGGTCAAGTGTTAAGAAACTTACATTGACCAATTACATGGAGACTCCCGGCAAGTTATCAGGTAATATTTGCATTTTTAAAAATCTCATGCTGCAGCATGTGAAGTCTTTAAACCCATGGGCAGAAAGTTTTTTGCTTAGACAGGAAAGATGCTGGCAGATGGACGTCTGACTCTTAGTCAAAATAATCAATTGACTTTTACCCCAGATTATGTCTCGAATGCCATCATGACCGCCTAAATAGAGAAAATCTAAACTATCTCTAGTTCATCAAATTGATCAAAAGGGTGGAATTAATCAATGCTCCCCAGGACCCCATCGGAGAGGAAAGCTCCAGGGTAACATTTATTGATCCCATAGATACACACTACGTAAAGCAGTAATTTTTTCAATTTCCATCTTTGGGTCTGAAAATAAAAGCAGATCCTATGTTAAAATTATTTGACTCCCAATTCTTAGGTTGGCAAGACTGATTACATTTGTGCTCCTATTTCTTTGGATCTACACGTTGGAGCCATAACTCCAAATTGAGTATCAAACAAGACCAAGCTAATGATGCAAGAGTACAAGTACATGTTTGATCAATGGACAGACTCTCGTAGCAGAAATAAGGATGAATGTAATAATCATCTAGAAGGTTTTTTTAAATCAAAATTAATTTGCTATAGACAATTTTGAACAGGAAGCCTGAGTTCAGTGACAGGGTCTGCGGTACTACTCCTTTACTATGACTTCTTGGAATGTAGCCGGGATAGGGTGATGAATGCAGGATTACGAATCAGATCATTTTTGTTGCTCAGATTTACCTGATCTACCTCCAAGAAACATGGCAAATGTGTGACATTTCAGGTTTTGGATTCTGGTGGTCTGAAACCAGCTCATAGATGCCCTCGAGACAGCCTTATTACTATTTATAAAACGTATAAAATTATGAGTGGTTCTCTGGAATGTAAATTACAGATTAATGTGATCAAGCACTAAAACCTTTAATTAAGACAACATCCAAGCAAGACCAAACAAGAATGGTGGCCGTAAAGATTTACTTTTCACCAGTGAAAACAAAAATTGAATCTAACCAAGGCAAAATTTCTTCTTGTATACCAGCCATCACTAAACTGGGAACCAAAAGTGTGGCCCAAAATCATGTGCTGTCCACCAGTCATGACTAAAGTGATCCATGCTGTAGTTGTCCTTATGGACAATGCTCACTTACTTATTAGTCACTAAAGTAGCTTTAACCTGCTTCCTGAAGCTTAGAATTAAACACAGTATGTTTCCATTTATTAAGCCAAGACTTGGCATTAGCTTTTTAAAACCTATCACAATCTACTTGGCTGCCCCCATGAAATTAATGCATCAACTTCAGATCATTCAGAAACGGCTGACTAGAATATAGTTCAGAAGAACTCAAACCACTCCTGTGCACTGGCTCCCCATCCAATCTAGGGTTATTTTAAAGGTAATGGCAACTATTGGTAATGGCAACTGTTCACAAAGCAATCTAGACTAAAACACAAACTTCTTTTAGCCCAAAATTCTTGCATCTTTTGGCTTGCACTCTCCGTTCGGTCAACCATTCTCTTTTAGAAATGTCTAGCATCCCCAAGATTATCTCTAGTGACCATGCCTTTCCAGTGGCATCAGCCATATAGTTGAATAAGCTTCCTCTGGCCCGTCTTACAGAACCACTGTCTTTTTTAGATGTTTGTTAAAAACTGTGTTCATCTTTAACATAAAATATGGAATTTTGTTATACTTTAATATTGTAGCCAAAATATCGGCACGAAAAATATCAACAGGTAAGTATGAAGAGGCTGTTTAAATCGAACTCCACATCTATGTAACTTGAGTCTATTTATATCTTCAAGGTACATAGATGTGGACTCAAGAGTAGTAAATCCATACCTCGCTCCGTGCACTTACATGTTGATATTTTTATCTTCGATATTTTGGCTATGATATTAGGGTAGCACAATATCCCATACTCGATATTCCATTCTACATCCGTTAAAAACATGGCTTTTTAATTTGCAATCTGCTGGGTCTCCAAGCTTTACCTCTGTTATATTTTACATAAGTACCAAGACGCTTTAGTGTACACTGCGATCTAAAAATAAACATTAAAAAACATAAAATAGAAACATTAGCTGTTCCTCATCAAGTACATCCTTGTACAAAATGGTGGCATTACATTTGCTTGATTCTCCACAAGAGAATATCTTGAAGTCTTTGGGTGGAATTTGCAGTTCAGTATACACTTTAGCCCTGAACTAGCAAACAAAATCTAAGTGCTTTGAAAAAGGTTTATCCTGGTCAGTGCTGAATACTTCCTCACAAAAATATAGCAATTTGACAATTTAACTTGGCTGGTTTGATAACTTAAATTATTCATTTAAATGAGATCAGAAAAAAAATATTATTGCAAACAAAAACAGATTTTTTTTAAAGCCTTTTAAAGAAGGATTATAAGGCAATGTGGAAAATGGTAGCAATTTTAACCATTTCCACTAAGAAAATGCCGAACATGAAGACACAAGGAATCTTAAGAAACATTAGTTAATGTAGTATTTGGTAATGGCTTGCTACAAGATGAAGCTTCAGCAAAAATCCAGCAAATTGTTGATCAGAAGATAACTGAAATTAGGAAAATAATACTGACAAGTAAAATTTCAAGAGCTGCGTGGCCGAATGGTATACCAGAGGGAGTTATTAAAAGTAATAAATGTTTCTGTGCAACACTTTTGGTGAAGCTATTTGAAGTAATACTAACAAGAGGAGTGCAGTCAGGGTCATGGCTTGGCAGCAATATAGTTCCCAGATTTAAGAAGTGTTGCAGAATGGATAGAAAAAAAATATTATTGACGCTTTTAGTTAAAAGTAAATTCATTATATAAATTTTGTTTTCTCTCCTCCTCTGTCGCAAAATAAGCGGCACCACAGTCATGGGTAGTGTACTTATTTTTTCTTTATTTTCTCACCAACAGTGCATAGTAAAAAGTATGGTTGATGCGTTTTGGCGTGTGCCTTCACAGGACCATAGAGGCCAAACACCTAGATAGTCCTTTCAAAGTGCCTATTCAGCAACAGTCCATCATCACTTTTTATCAAAAAAAGAACAACTAGAACGTGCATGTAACTTGTATGGTGCTGTCAAATGTATCCGCCATTTTAAATCTCCCTCTTTCAGCATTACTGTATAGTACATTAATGTTCCAATTATATTTTCGTTGCAGGAATCAATTTGACAGCAATTTCATTATAGACATGATAAATCTTAGCATTTTCTAATGCCCCATAATAATCAATTTTAAACACAGTCATAATTTATGTCTGCAAAAAGTTTTCTGCATGAATACAAAGAAACAAAATAAACCAAACTATTTCATGAAGCATAAAGGGCAGATTAAAGCCCATTTTCTTTTCCTCTTTTAGCATTTTTCATTTTCCAATTGGGAGATTTGTTGAAAGGAATGTGCAATTAGTACTGCTTGTAAATATTTGGTTGTGCTAAACTGTTCATAAAGTTCTAATGCCTGAGATGTTGAGTGAAGCATATTGGACAAATTAAAGCCAGTTTGCTTTCCCTACTTTATCATTTTCCAATTGTGGAATTTATTGAGTGGAGAGTGCAAATAGTGCTGTTTGTAAACATTTGGTTGTGCAAAACTGTCCATAAAGTGCTAATGGCTAAGATGTTGAATGATTGTTGGAAAATAAATATGGAACATGTTAAGAGAAAATCTAATTGTGCAAAGCTGATCATAAAGTGCTGATGCTTAAGATGTTGAGAGGTTATATGAGTATTTATCCAGGTTGAAGAACAGATAATGCTCCTTATTAACACCTAAATGTGCAAGGATCTTCGTAAAGTATCAGTGCATAGGATACAAGAACAAATGCAGTTCCAAACTTGAATGAAATTCCCATGATTAAAATTCACGGACTCTTCTTTCAATCAAATGAAATAGGGGTAACTCTGTAACCCCCCTTGTTGTCTAAGGTACAAAACATTAATTCCATGATTCAAAATGGATTGTACTGTTGGAACATATCTATGTACATAGAAAGTGCTGGTGCTGATAACGTGCTTGCGTTGATGAGGCATTTAATATATATATCTTACAATATATTGTACATTGTCTGATTTGTATTGGGAAGTTGACTCAATGCCCAAACCACTATAATTGCAAAATGTGCTTGTCCCAACAGAAAGTGTCACATAACCTATTAAAACCCGATAAAGAACAAAATGTAAACAGCCTCCCATCATTCAGATTAATCTTCTATAGAATGTTCCCATTATGTATACCTGTAACATCTCCAGGAAAGTAAAAGCTCTGTGTGTGCACAATTAAATGGAATTTCAAACAGCTATTAATCAATCAACAAGAGAAAAAAACCCTCTATGAAAATGGTTAAATATCAGAAAGGATGATACCAAACAAACATTCAGATTCAAATTGTTGTCTTGGACTTTTCTAAAATAATCCTATAACATGTTGCAATCTAAAAACCATAATCTGTTAGATCGATGCAGAGTAAAACGTGCATTCATATTCATGCAAACAGAGAAACATTAAAATAATTCATAAGTGTATGTCTAATCCGACATCTAAATTATGTCCCAGGGGAGTTTCTGTTCCCATCACGATGATTAATTGTGACTCCATTCTTCTTAATGTTAACTTTTGATCACCTCCACTGTCTCTTATTCTGATGTGTTTCATTCCGAAGTATCTCAGCTCTTTACTGTTACCTTCATGCTCTTCCCAAAAATGTTTGGATATGGGAAAAAAGAAGTCCCGGTTCTTTATAGGTCGATGATGTTGTAGAATTCTCAATTTCGTTTTATTTACAGTGCTTCTCACATACTGTTTGCCACATAGGCATTCTAAAACATAGACCACAACATTTGTATTGCATGTAATGTGTTCCTTGATTTTTTCATGCTTTCCATTTCACAGCTTATTAGTGGTTCTATTTGTTTCACGCTCACATACCCTGCACTTGGCACATTGCTAAAAGTCAGAGCAATTGTGCCAGTTTATGTTGGTTGGTTTCACTTGTTGAAAATGGCTTTATGTCAATAGATCTCTTAGTGACACAACCCTTATGTTGGTTATATTCAGGTGATCTGTAAGTACCCCCTTGAGAGTTTCATCCAACTTCAGTATTTTCCAGTTCCTCTGAAAATTGTGTTTAAATTGTTTAAAAACTATGTTTGCAAAATAAGTCCATGATTATAAGGATAGCCCTCTCTCCTTATTGATCTTTTTTGAGTGGTACTAGCAGTTCGTCTCTAGGTCGAATCCTGGCTTTTTCTGTGGCATTTCAAAGTACTTCAACTGGGTAGCCTTCTGATAGAAATCTCATTTCCAGTTCTTGTATTTGTTCTTCAAAATCTTCTGGTTCAGAAGTCCCGTTATTAACAATTATCTCAATATGCAAGAAGGTTATTCGTTCTGGACTAATATTTTGAGTGAAGCTTAGATTGTAGGTATTGCTATTTAGAGACAGAATGAACTGTTCCAGGTTTTTGATATCTTCCTCCCATATTAAAAAGAGGTTGTCTATAAACCTGGCCCATAATTTCCCAGGTTCTGGTACATTCTGATTCTCCTCCCTCCAGACTGCTTCCACATGTTAGAGCAAATGAAGTCCCCATAGCCATGCCTTGTTTCTGTAGACATTAGTTTCAATTGAACATAAACACATTATGGGTCAGGCAAATATTCAGCATTTCTATTAGCATGTTAGAATATTCCATGTAGCTGATTGATCTCGCCCAAAGAATGTATTTCTTACAGCTGTAACACCAACTTCATGTCAAATAGATATATAGAGAGAAGTCACATCTCTCATAGCCATTAAAAAGATCCCCTTTTAGGGGATTCACTGATCCTTTATATATGAATAAGGGTCAGTGAATCCTTGAAACAGGATCTATTTAATGGCTATGATAGAAATATGAATAAGGGTCAGTGAAACCCCATAACACACAAAATTCACTGTTACCAATGAACAAAGTCATGCGCACTCAGGGATAGGTGTCAAGGGTGTTTAATCAAACACGGACACCAGCATAGCTGCAACATGTTTCGGGCCTCCTGGCCTTGATCATGCATCAAGATTGTGACAAATATACCAATGAAAGTACGCATACATGGTCATAGAAACAGGACTAAACATAGTATATGCAGAAAAATTTGTGAAGCAGAAACATTTGTGAAACTGTGGCGACCATTATGGAGTGTATACCAAAGAGGTCATTAGATATCACATATATGTAAAAACATTAGTAATGCTGGAGGGAATGCGCCAAATACATCAGATAGCATATAATATTGAAATATGATATAGCAATCCCATGACATTGGATATTACAGCATTTGGGCCAAATACTGTGCAGAATTATGTACAACTGGAGACCTACATGGAACGTGATTCATTTACAGCATGCAATAAAAATGGCTCAACATAAAAATAGGATATAACAGGAATGGAGCGTCACTCAAATTAGTGTTAACATTGGTGGTAACTGCCCTTCGATCAGGGATGCTCCCATCGTGTATAAGTGTATCTGCGTGTGGACAGCGAGTTAGTAACAACTCGAGTCAAATGTATGCTCCTAATTTGCAATACAGCACAAAACGGGTGATGTCAGTGTGCACCTGCCAGCTGAAAAAAGTTTCAGTGTTAGCTAGCACAAGGAGGTAGTGCCCAAGTGGGCAAAGACATATTACACAAGAGGATTATGCAAGGTTCATCGTGCCACTGTCCATAAAGAATACACACTATGTTATAATGCCCAAATGGGCTGAAACATGGGTGTTAGACAGTGATGTATAGCACCCACCCTAAGCAGGAATTTGATATGTGTGTGTCGCTAAAATAATGAATGACAACCTGTCCACATAATGAAAGCAACAGGTTTGAGAGATAAAACATGTGCATTAAACATGAATCTGGAATTAAGGTAACACCCATAACTCATGGATTGTTCTTGATAATGCAACAAAATAGGCTTAGGTAGAATCTCAAATACACCCACACAGTGGGTATAAAATAAACACCATTTTGTAAAGAGTCAAGTCCCCTAGGACGACTGTCAGTTGCTGGCTTCCACAGTGACATAAAAAACTATCTAAATGTACTGCAGAGATCAAAGGTCCTGTCTAGGATCCCATGCAACATACACGTGATAGTGTGCAAAAAAACAGAGAAATTAAAAAAGTAAACTCAAACCCTCCAAAAGTGAATCATCAAAATTCTCTGTGAAAGAGTAGGGTAGGTGTCCAAGCCTGGACTGCATACCCTCACCCAGACAGGGATGGAGAGTCCCATCCTCTCCTCCTGAAATAAAAAAAAAATCATGTTGAAAGTATGTGAACCCACGTATCACTTCTTTTAAAAACAAGTTATGATAGACATGCAAGGGCTAACAACAAGACAGCCATAATAAAGTCAATCAAGATTGACATGCAATTCTTCATCAAACATGAGGCTTAAAGGGGCTTTGGTGTTGAGATCTATAATGTGACAGGATTCCCACTGTCTCAGTTTGAGGACTCTGTCATCCTTTCTGGTGTCTGCACCCATATGAACAATTCCGTAAAATCTGAGCTGATTATATTCACTGAAGTGATGCTGTTCAAAATCTCTTGCTACTGGATAGTGTTTGTCTTTGTTGGGAATGGCACAATCATGTTATAGGATTCTTTTGCGGACTTGGAGTACCATGCTGCCTATGTATCTCAGACCGCAGGGGCATTCTATGACATAAATTACATAGTTGGTGTAGGAAGGTGGAATCTGACTGCATGGTTACCCCCCACGTTTTTCCTGGTGTTTTGCTGGTTTTCGACTTAGTCTGACTGGGATCCGGCTCATCAGGACCCCAGTCTATCTTGTTTCTCCCTAAATTGGTATTGCATGTACTTTAGGTACACTCCAGATTGGATTCTGGGATAAACGTATCAGTCCCTAGTATATGGTATACTATGTACCTAGGGTATAGGTACTCCAGAAGCCTCCCAGGGGCTGCAGCATGTATTATGCTACCCCTGAGAGACCATTCAAAATGACACCACAGGTCTGCTACAGCAGCCTGTGTAAGGTGGTGCATGCACCCCTTACTTAGATATAGGTTCATATCTATCCTATATCACTGCACATATAAACCTATCAGTCAGCCCTATGGCAGGCCTTATCAATCCTGAAGGCAGGGTGCTGGGTTTTATGTGAGAGGGTGCACCTGCATGAGCAGAGCCTCTCTGCAGCCTTTGGAACCTATTTTCTGGGATTGTTTGTGATGCAGCCAACCATATATTCTTAAGTGCATTATAACCTCGTGGTACATGCTGACTTTAAAACGGCTGCATGGAAACATGTTGTGTTTGGTGTCAAACACCTTGGAATTATACCGCCCCACCAGTAACTAGCAGGAGAGGTATGATTCCACCCTCCTAGAGGGGCAAATGTGAAATACCTGGCTACCCGGTACCAGCTTTCTCGACCTGGGCATCACAAAATGGATGCTGCCAACCACAGACACGAGTCTGCCCTCCTGCTGCTGAGCCAAGCTCAAGCAGGGGAAGGCTTGACAATAGGTTTCCTGTCACAGGGATGTGTGACCACCTCCCAGACAGGATTTTGTGTATTTGGGGTTGGGTGGGTGCACTCTGAGAGTGCTTTGATGTCTGCACTGGGGCACATTTGGTGTCCCTGTGCATAGTCGAGCTCAAACCGGTTGCAGGAGCCATTTGCTCCTGCTCTGGCGCGAAACTGGACAAAGGACATGGGTGTAGCCACCCCTCTGTCCTGACCCTCCCATAGGTGGGTCCCCAGAATTTGTCCCACCCCTTCCTTAGGTATAAAGTAGGAACCTCTGACTACAGGACTTTAGATTTTACCTGGACTAATCTCTGCTACAGAAACCAAGTACTTCAACAATCTGCACGACGCTGGATGACTGAAGAATCTCCTTTGGAGTAAAGGAGTTACTCCCCTGCAAGGCATGCACCTAAAATGCATCTGACCGGTTTGCATCTCCCGAGTTCATGAGGACTCTGAAAATGTTTGCAACACAGTAGGTGGGTTCCCGTAGTCTCTGAGGTTGGTCTGCGCTCTCAGCTATTCTGAGGCCTGTATCCCACATGGGGACCGTGCAACCCGAACCCCTGTGCACCCCGTAAATTTGCATCATCATATGCTTTTTGGCAACCCCTGAGGTTGTGCTTTGGGCTACTTATAGTCCTGACCCCAAGCAGTAATTCCACTGAAGATTTCTTGCCTACACTCCACGAGTGTTCCGTGGGCTGTTATTTTGTGATTCAGCTCAAGGTCCCTTCGCGATCCCTGGTCCGTTGGCCTGTGGGTCCCTGTGAAGGTAACTTTGACTTTCCATGGGCTTTCCTGGTTGCTCCAGATGTGCCCTGAGTCTCCATAGCTTGGAGAGTCCCCAGGTCCTTGCTGGTCCTCACCGAAGCATCTTTCCTCTATCCGCGTGGGTTGCAGTTGCCAAGGCTTGTTGGTGTTCAATCTGGATACCGACCCCCCAGCACTCAACAGCTTTCGTGGGACAGCTCGCCTCCAGACTTTGGTCATCGTCAACGCCCCCCTGTCCCTGTGGCTGCAGAGTCAAGCTTCACCTCTTCTCACCTGAAACACCGACATCGGTGGGCATTCGTCTAGCATGCCCCTGGTCACTGTGAAGTGACCCAGGCTCTGTCCCCTCTGCTTTCAGGTTCTTCTCATCTCCGAGCCAGGCTTGGATCACACTGGACACTTTGCATCTTCACGGCAGCAGCACTTTTCCGCATCACGCCATTGAAAACTACAAAGGTTTCCGACATTACTTGACCCCTATACACCCAGCTCCTATGGGATAGGTCACACGGGTATCTCGGTACTCTCAAGGGTGCTGGCCTTAGAACCTTCTATGTCTAACTGGGTTTGCTTAAAGTCCTCTCCGAAGTCTCCTTAATCTTTAAAATTCCAACCGCGACTTTCCCGTAGAGTTGTACGGAACTCGCGTCTGTGTTCTCACACTGCACCCGTCCTCCGTGGGTCCCCTGTGTCACTACCTTGGGTGGTCCTTGGGGTCCCAGCGATTCTACGTGCTCTAGGCACTGTGTATAATCAAGTCGTGGTTGTTGTACCACTTTCTTAGTATATGGTTTGCTCTCCCCCTGGAGCCCACTGTGTACTGTGCTATTTACTGTCGTTCTAGTGATTTAATATTGTGTGCTTTGTTCTATAATCTCATAAAGACGTTAGTATAGAGTGTTTAGTAATAAATACATATATTTTATATATTTCTTGTGTGGTTCTCCTTTCATTGGGTCATTCAGGAGGTCTAATCTGGTAAACCAAGCTACTTTACATTCCTTCGAGACTTAGCCTGAAGGCTGCTCTCCATAGCTACCACTAGGATAGCTTTCAATAAAGGTTGTCTTTAACCTAATCATCAATAAGAGTTGTTTGGACTGGTGCAAGGTGCCCACTTTAACAAGTGGACAGCATATACCAGGCCAACTTCTCACAGTTGGTACTGCACCTTAAGAAGTGTGTGATTTTCTTGCGTGTCTTAGTGTACGGTACTGCATAGTCGGTCTGATTGTTGGAGGTGGAACATGCTTTGCAATTACCACAGACAAAAGACCCAGTAAGTTTGTGATTGGGTTCAGACTTAACATCAGTGATTTTATCACTCCGAATAGGTTCATTCCTTAAGTATCTGCTTCTGCGGCACGTTATAGCTGGTCTGTCACCAGCACAACTACCAATAGTCGGATCACAGTTCAGCGTATTCCAGTTTTTGGTAAGTATTCTATTGACTGTGGTAGATTCACAGATGAAAATGGTAATCAATCAAATGGGCCCTTCCTCATCTTTGAATTTACCTGATTGACCAAACAGAATCTCCTCCAGAGATCTGGCTTCCACCTTCTGTGCAGCGAGGGAGGGGACCCACTGAGGATACCCCGATCCTTGAACCTTTGAATCAAAGTTTTCTGTTCTTGATGTTAATCTGCTGCAATTGCGTTTGGCTCCAATGAGCTACCCATAGGATATGCTCAATTTAAAAGCTTCAGATACAAGCAGTTGACAGTACAATCATAGAAATAAATTCTCAGGTAGACAATACTCAGACAGTATAGCACATGAGCTTACAGGGAGAATGGATGTGGATCCTCCCACCCCCTGACAACATACATCTTGAAACCCACCCCTGAAGCCTATCGATGTGTCCCGTGGAACCCCTCACAAACTTCTATTCAACGTCCATGGCCCCCAAAGTTTCTCCCACTTGCGAGGGCATCCCCGGCTTTGGTATACCACCCGCTCTGCACCTTGACACCAATGCATGTTGCATAGCCATGCGGCCACAGTCGGAGGTTCCGTCACTCCCCATGCACACGCAATGTTTCTTTTATCTACCACCCCTGCCAGCGCTAGCCATAATTTGGACCACTTCGGCCATGTAATCTCGCCCGTGACGCCAAAGATATGCCATTGGGGATCTAGCGGGACATGTACACCCACCAATGCCCCCATCACACGGGCAATGCCCTTCTCGAATTTCTGAAGCTTTGGGCAAGCCCACAGAATATGAAAGAACGACCCCCTCTCGCCACACCTCCTGACGTATTCCTCAGAGCCTCTGCCCACGATATGGACCTGCACCATTCTGGAGGCATATGATCTGTGGAGGATGCGAAGCTGGACCAGACGAAAGCGCACTCTGACGGCTACTTCCCTAGGGCACTGGAGGGCCTCCGCCCAATCTTCATCTTCCAGTAGGCTCACATCCGTTTTCCAGGCTTCGCCCATAGGACCCAGACATTCAGGAGTATTATTTATAAGTTGTTTGTACGTTAGCAACACTGCCTTCTGAATTATCTTCAAAGGGTGAATATTCGGAAAGCACAGACCCCTCTTTCACGTGGTAGTACAGTACCGAGCGCAGTTGACAGTAATGAAGGAATTCCCCATCATTCATCTGAAAACCCTCGCACAAACTCTCGAAAGTTACCACTGCTGCCTTTTCAGACGTTACCAAGAACGTCAATACCGAAGAGGGTCCACTTCTGGAACCCCACCAGTCTGTGCACTTCCTTCAGGTAGTCTCCTTCCCATAGCGGGGTCTTTTCAGTGAGCTTCTGCTCCCACCCCATCATTCTAGTTGCTCGGTGCCAAATGTGCACAACCGTTTTACTATGTAGTGGCAAGAGTGTGGAGCCCCTGCCCCTGCGATATAATTCCCTCAAGTGACTGCCCGGGCCCAATGCCAATCTGTCCACTCTGTAGGCTGGTTCCTCAAGTGGGGAGAAGACCCAGCCATTAACATTAATAGGATGGGCAGCCCAGTAGTACTTCCTAAGATCTGGGACCGCAAGTCCCCCTTCGTACACCCCCTTCTGGATATGCTCCATTTTAAGCAGTTGTGGTGGCTGCATAAATCATGCAGCAGGCTGTTGTCAACTGTGGGCTTTCTGTTTAGTTTGGACTTGAGTGTATCTCCAGTTACCATTACATTAACATTTAGGAAAACTATACTGGTTCTACTCACAGTGTTGCTGAACTCCAAGTTATAGGTGTTGTTCAGCCGATCCACAGAGTTTGGCTTGCTTCTCCTCACCTTGCCAAATTAGGAACAAATCATCAATGAAGCACACCCACATGACCACCCTCTCCATGTCCACTTTGAACCGGAGGGCTGTGGATACCTGCTCCTCCCAACAAACAATCAAGAAGTTGGCGTAGCTGGGAGTAAAGCATGTGCCCATCGCAGTCCCCTGTATCTGTTGGTAAAATACTCCATTGAAGAGAAAGATGTATTTAAGGCAGAAGTTCATCATGTGAGGATCGTGTGTGTGCATAAAGGCTGATCGGCTGGGCTGTGAGGAAGTGCTCACATGCTGTGATACCATCAGAGTGATGGATGCTGGTATACAGCAATTTGACATCCAGTGTTATTGAAAGGAAGCCATTCTGCCAGTGTACCCCTTCAATATTCCTTGAGAAAATCCTTAGTGTCTTCTATTTGTGATGGGAGAATACTGACAAAGGGCCTGAGAATGAAGTTGATGTAGCAGGATGCTTTCTCCAGTAGACTATTCCTGGAAGACAATGGGTCTCCCAGGAGGATTTACTAAACATTTGTGCATCTTGGGAAATAAATACTGTACAGGTAAAGTAGGGTGGGTGTTTTTGAGAAACATGTATTCTTCCATCTCAATCAGACCTTTACCTTTCCCTGTCGAGTATAACTCCCAAAACTTAATGCAAGCATCCTTGCCATCAGCCTAGCTGATCTTTGCATAGCAATTGGTGTCTTTCAGCTGTCTTTCAGATTCTGCAATATACTTCTCAATAGGAACAATAACAATCTTGCCCCCTTTGTGTGCTGGTCTGATCACAATACTGTTATCCCAGCCAAACATTCAATGGCTTTACACTGGCACCAAGTGATGTTTATTCTTACTGTTGAGCTCATGTGTCTGATCTTACACAGGTCTGCTTCCAAACACTTGTGAAATGTATCTATCATATCGAAAGATAGTGTGGGTGTGTGCTTGGATTTACGTTTAATGTTACTTACAACATTGAGCTCATACACCATATCCATTTCACTCAATATCTGTTTAATATCCTTAGGTTCCATAAGGTGTGACTGGGTACATGAGTCTCTGAGTGGGTCTGTGACTGGGTGTGTGAGTGTCTAAGTGGGTCTGTCGGTGAGTGTATGAGTGTCTCAGTAGATCTGTCAGTGGGTGCATGAGTCTTGGAATGGGTCTATGAGTGGGTGTGTGAGTCTCTGACTGGGTCTGTGAGTGGATGCCTCAGTGTCTGTGACTAGGTGTGTAAGTGTCTGAGTGGGTGCATGAGTCTCTCAGTGGGTCTGTGAGTAGATGTGTGAGTGCCTGAGTGGGTCTGTGAGTGGGTGTATCAGCCTCTGAGTGGGTCTGTGACTAGATGCGTGAGTCTCTGAGTGGGTCTGTGAGTGGTGGCATGAGTTTCTGAGTGGGTCTATGAGTGTGTGCATGAGTGCCAGAGTAGGTTACCAGCTGAGATATCAAGGCTTTTTAAAGGCAGATCCAAACATATATTTTTCTGAGATTTTGATTTAAAAAAATGCTTTTTAGCTGGGGCGGGGTCTCTGGGAGACCCCTGCGCCATGGCCAGGGGCTCCGGGTGTCCCTACCCTGGCACCTTTCCTTTTATAAAAGGTTTTTGGGGTGGGACTTAGCTTCATGCCGAGTCCCAAGATGGCTGCCAGCACTTCCTGGTTGCAGTGTTGCCAACCAATCAGAATACAGCATGGATCTGTGAATTCTATGCAGGAATCCACATCCCTGGATGTCTATTTCTTTTGCACTCTAGTAGCTCTAAAACTGAGAAACAGATTTGCACCAAATCACAAAAAGGGTTAGCTTCGTAACCAAATCTATCTCTATGCCAAATTTGGTGTAATTCCATCCAGTGGTTCAGGCTGCAGTCGTGTTCAAAGGTCCTATGGGAATTAACATTGGAAAAACATGTTTTGGGACCCCCTTTTTTCTCTGCCCCCCTTGATGGATCACCCCGAAGATTTTAACACAGCAGCTAGACCTACTAAAGTATACGTTTTAGCAATTCCATCAAGATTCATCAAGCGGCGCCAAAGTTATTGGAAAAACAAAAGTTCTTCTTATGGAAACTTTGGTCCTAACTAACTAGTAGTTATAGTTAGGACCTACGTTTCCATAGTAAAAGCATTTTTTGTTATGCCAATAACTTTGGCGCTGCTTGATGAATCTTCACAAAAGGTGTCCTCTTTATGGTTCAGCAGCTGCTGTGTGGAAAGTTTCATGGCGATCTGTCAAGCGGGGGCTGAGAATATAGGGGGGGGCCACAATGCGTTTCCCATTGTTATGTCTATTGGAATTTGTCATTTTTTCAACACGACTACAGCCGGAAATGCTGAACGGAATTACACCAAATTTGCAGACAGCTAGCTGTTGGTCCAGAAAGCGTGCTTTTTGTGATTTGGTGTAAATCAGTTTAGTAGTTTCAAAGATATTGAAGTTTAAAAAAGATAGTTATCTGGGGACGCGAGTCCTGGCAGTGGACTTGCGGTTCATACTAAAATTTGATTGGCTGCCAACACTTCAACCAGGAAGTTTTGGCAGCCATGTTGAAGCTCAGCTTGAATCTGAGTCCCCCAAAGAATGTGAAAAATAAAGAAAAAGGGGGCAATGTAGGAATACCCCGTCTTCATTGAAAAGAAATTTGTTTTCAGTTTTGCCACAAATTCTTGGATGGATACGTGGAATTGCGGCAACATTGAAAATAAAAAACAGGGCAGGCTCCTGTTCTTCTTCGAAAGGAAGTCTCCGGGTGGGCCAAATCCCAGGGGGCATATAAAAAATAAAGGAGGGGCGCATGGGGCTCCCCTCCTAGGGTTTAATCAAGTCCCGGGGACAACAACCTCCCCGGGGTTTTTGGTTTAAATTATGCAGGGGATGCCCACATGGCAACCCCGGGGACCACCACCTTTCCGGGGCTTCTTTAATTATTAAATGGGGGGCTCTCGCACTCCCCATCCCTGGTGACCGCCCCCTCCCCAGGACTTTACAGGTAAAATTCCTGGTGGTGTCACCTCCCTGGGTCTTTAACTTTCATTAATGGGGGGACTATGCGGACTGCCCCCAGCCCCAGGGACCGCCACCTCCCTGGGGTTTTTTGTTTAAAGACTGCAGGGGGGCCGTGCGAACCCATTGCACCCCCAGGGGCCACCACCTCCCTGGGGCTTTAAATGTAATTAATTTGGGGGGGGGGGGGTCGCGCAGCCCTCTGCAGACCAGGGGATGACCACCTCCCTGGAGCTTTTGACAAACTGAATGCAGGGGGCTGCGCGGCCCCCACCCCGGGGACCACCACTACCATGGGGCAAATTCAAAGGGAGGAAGGGGGCTGTGCGGACCCCCTCCTGGAGCCATAGATTGCCCTGGGGACTGCCACCCCCCAGGGCCAGCTCCTGCTATGTCCTGAGGGGCCCACCCCTGGGACATAGCTGTTTGCTATGGCTTGGCGGGAGCTGTAAACACTGCCTCGCTTTCAGCAAGCCAGAACATAAAAATTGCGCCTGCTTGCTAAAAGAGGAGCAGAATTGCTTTTGGACAGAGGTAGCTGCGTGTCCAGGACGTGGGGTAGCAGCAGGGACCGTGGGGGCCTTGCGGCTCCCCCCACAGCCCCAATCAGTGACAAGTGGGTACCACAACAGAGGCCGGGGCCTGGAGGATGGGGTCCCCTGGACCGAAATCAGCCCGGAAGAGGGGCCGCATTGGCACCTCTCCCACTGGTATATATTTTTTTATATTAAATAAAAGAAAAGAGTCTGGGCCCCGTGGAATGGGGTCCCCGGAGCCGAAACCAGCCTGGAGATGGGGGCCGCATGGCCGGGGGAGGAGGGCCGCAAGGCCCACCTGCTCATTGAAAAAAGAGATGGCCCCGGGGGACGGGGTCCCTGGGGCCCAAAAAGACTCAGGCAAGGGGGGCCACGCGGTCAATTTCCTAAAAGACAAAAAAAATGACCAGCAAGTTGACGAAGACACAACCCAGTTTCTCCACCACTCTGCAAAAGTGCCTCCTAGGGCACTGCTGGTGGGGGGATGAAGCCCCCTTGGTTGCAGAGGATCCTTGGGGGCCGACAAGCCCTTCTGTTACCTCCAGTAAGTCCCACAGAGCGGGATTGCTGAGACGTCTTCCGAGGCCATGCTCCCTTTCTCCACCACTGGGCAAACGTGCCCCCTGGTGCACTGGTAGTTGGGAGTATGAAGTCTTATTGGCTCCAGAGGGTCCTTGGCGGCCAACTACCCCTCCTGTTACCTCCAATAAGTCCTACACTGTGGGATTGCTGAGAGGTCTTCAGAGGCCATGTCCCCTTTCTCTACCACTCTGCAAACGCGCCTTCTGGTGCAATGCTGGCGGGGGAATGAACTCCCCTTCGCTGCTGAGGGTCTTTGGGGCCAACTACTCTTACTATTACCTCCAGTAAATCCCACTCAGCTGGATTGCTGAGAGGTTGTCGGAGGCCATGCCCCTTTTCTTTACCACTCTGAAAATGTGCCTCCTGGTGCACTGTTGGTTGGAGGATGAAATCCCCTAGGTGCCAGAGGGTCCTCTGGGGCCAACTACCCCTCCTGTTACCTCCATTAAGTTCCACAGAGCGCAATTGCTGTGAGGACTTCGGAGGCCACGCCTGCTTTCCCCACCACTCTGCAAATGGTCCTCCTGGTGCAATAATGTTGGGGGATGAAGTCCTCTTGAATGCTGAGGGACCTTGGGAGCCAAGAAGCCCTCCTGTTACCTCCAGTAAGTCCCTTACAGCGGATTACTGAGAGCTCGTCAGAGGCCTGCCCCCTTTTCTCCACCACTCTGCATACACAGCTACCAGTTAAAAAAACATAGAAATTCACTTCAAAGCTCAAATGACATCACTGATGATATTGTCCACAGAACCACTCACACCCCCATACAACCTCTTGTATGCCCACTCACACACCCATACAACCACTAACATACCCATTCACAGACCAATACCATTACTCACATAGCCACACACTCTTCCACAGAGGCACTCACACACCCACTCACTCACTCGTACAGCCACTCACACAACCATTCACTCACCTATACAACCACTTTTACAACCAGTCACTCACCTGTACAGCCTCTTACGTAGCCACACAGTCACCAATACAGCTACTCACACACTCACTTATTTACCTACACAGTCACTCACACACCTAGTCATTCACCCAAACAGCCTTTCAACACAGCCACTCACTTACCCATACACGCACTCACACACACATCCACACAACCACTTACATACCCATTCACACATCCATACAAGCACTCCCACATCTGCTCACTCACCCATATAGCCCTTCAAACAAGCACTTACTCTCCATTACAGCCACTCAGACGCCAACTCACTTAACCAAACACCCCCTCAAATAGCCACTCACTCACCCATAAGTCACTTAAACACCAAGGCACTCACTCATACAACTAATCAGACACCCACTCACTTACCCATACAGCCACTGACACACCCACTCACTAACCAATACAGTCATTCAGACAGCATCTCACTCAACCACACAGCTACTCACACATCCACTTATACACCCATACAACCACTTACACACCCATGCTCACAAGGATACAGTCATACAGTCACTCACATAATATATGTTATAAGTAGGGTCGCTCGGTAGTACAGCACCTAGTATACTAATTTCAGTTTTGTAGTAGGTTACTATATACATTTAACACCAATAAACTCTTAAAAACAGTTACACTCACTTGACGATGTCATCAGTGATGTCACTGACCATGTCACTGACCATGTCATAAGCAGTGCATTGTGGGGGCGTAAGTTATAGTTAGCTCAGGTAAATAGAACTGCTTAGATAGATAGATAGATAGATAGATAGATAGATAGATAGATAGATAGATAGATAGATAGATAGATATTTTAAATATCATAGAGAAATAGCTTCTTAGCCATCACATAGTATCCTGGCAGGAAGCAGGCTGTAACGAGTTAATTGGTGGCTACAAAGGGCATAATGGATAAAGTGGTGAGGCAAAAAATGTCCCTTCTGCTTCCATTTTGTTGATGTTACTAATGCATTCGAGATGGTGTACAGAGAGAAAGTATTGGCAAAACTGAAGGTCTTGGGTCACTTGGTTACTTAGAGACTTAGTCATTACAAAATGACGTTACATTATGTATTCGCGTTCAAACAGGGAGAAAGCCATTTTTTACAAGAAATGTGGAACCACAAGAAGCCTTAAACAGTGGGGTATATTAGCTTCTGGTTCCTTTGTTATCTATACCACTGACCTATTCGCCTCTTTCAAAAACGCTATTATTTTCCTCCAAACTTAAGGAGATTGAGCACATTGGTAATAGTTTACAGTAATAATTGCTATTAATCAGTAGAACACAAATTGGGCTCCAAACGCTGTTGAACTCTATGGAGCTCTAGCGTGATTTATCATTTAAGAAAGAACTTGAAAAAAACAAAAATTATGATGTTTGTTTCCCACATGTTCTTCCACATGGAAAGAAAAATGGGCACCAGTTGAGGTTGCTAGACCTTATTGAGACAAGAACAGCATCTAATTTATTGTGGCCATCACAGATACAAGATTTGGGGAAGTAGTGTACCAATGCAAGTCAGGGAGTGCCATTGTTTTACTTCAATTATGGTGCAGCATCTAACGTCCTGTTCTAAATATTTCTAACAGCAAGATTGGATCGATTTGTCTACCACATCTGCCTCTTGGACACCTCTCCTTCTCTATCTGGCCTGCTGATAGTTCCCCTAGACTGACAACAAGGGTGGTTCATTGCACTAGTACAAGGATGCGCACGTCCAAGTGCAAACCACCCATGCACCTAGAACGTCATTGTGCTGGGAGGAGAGGAGAAGAGGAGAGGAGGGGGGGGAGAGGAGGGAGAGGGGGAGAGTGCAGGGGAGCAGAGGAGTGGAGAGGAAAGGAAAGGGGAACCTCAAACAATCAAACAATCAATCAGGGGTTTGTAAAGTGGGCTGCTCACCCATGAGGGTCTCAAGGCGCTTGGGGGGGGGGGGGGGGGCTCCGGATCAGTTGAAGAGCCCGGTCTTGAGGTCCTTCCTGAAGGTGTGCAGGGTCGGGGAGCGCCTGATGTTCACAAAGAGTTTGTTACTGGTCTTGGCTGTGATGTAGATGGCTCTGCCGCCGGTTCTATTTCTGCGGATGCAAGGGACCTCTGCCAGGGTGAGGTCGGCGGAGCGGAGGTTCCTCTTGGGTACATGGAAGGATACTAGCTCATTGAAGTATTTGCGTCCGATGTTGTTGAGGGAATTGTAGGCATGGGTGAGGAGTTTGAAGGTGACCCTCTTCTCGACGGGGAGCCAGTGGAGGTCTTGTAGGTGTTGGGTCATGTGCCCTTGATGAGGTGTCCCGAGAACGAGTCTGGCTGCGGCATTCTGGATGGTTTGGAGTTTATGTAGAAGAGTCCTGTTGATTCCAGCGTAGAGAGCGTTGCAGTAGTCCAGTTTGCTGTTTATGAGTGCATGGGTGACAGTTCTTCTGCAGTCGGGGGGGGGGATCCATTTGAAGGTCTTACAGAGGATGAAAAGGCAGTTGGAACTAGTGGAAGCGACGGCGTTGATCGGTGGTTCATGGAGAGTGAGGAGTCAAGAATGATGCTGAGGTTCCGAGTGTGGTCCGTAGGGGTGGGTGGGTTCCCGAAGGCGGAGGGCCGCCAAGTGTTGTTTCGGGTGGAGGTGCAGGGTCCGAGGATGAGGACCTCGGTCTTCTCTGAGTTGAGCTTCAAGCAGCTGTCTTTCATCCAGGATGCCACGTTCTTCATTCCTTCCTGGAAGCAGTCGGGTGTCTTCGGGATTCTTCATGAGTGAGAGGATGAGTTGGGTGTTGTCGGCATAGGGTACGATGCTGATCCCATGCTGTATGACAATGGCGGCGAGGGTGGCCATGTAGATGTTGAAGAGCGTGGGGCTCAGTGACGATCCCTGGGGTACTCCGCAGTTGATTTCCGTGATTTCAGAGAGGAAGGGAGGGAGTCAAATCCTCTGTGTTCTGCCAGAGAGGAAGGATTGGAACCAGTCGAGTGTGGCTCCTTGTATCCCCACGTCGTGGAGTCTGGCTGGGAGTGTGCGATGTTAGACGGTGTCGAAGCTGTGGAGAGGTCTAGAAGGATGAGGGCTGCAGTGTGTCCTAGGTCTAATAGCATGAGGATGTCGTCAGTGGCGGCGAGGAGGGCGGTCTCGGTCCTGTGGTTGCTGCGAAAACCCGAGTGGGAGGTTTCTAGGACAGAGTTCTCTTCGATGAAGGCGGTCAGCTGGGCGTTCACAAGTCTCTCGGTGACTTTGGCCGCGAAGGGGAGCAGGTCATTTGGGTCGGCCATTGGTTTCTTGAGGAGGGGTTTCACCTCCGCCGGTTTCCTGTCGTCTGGGCAGATGCTGTATCTGAGGAAGGCGTTGATTGTCCGTCCAAGTTTGGGTGCGATGGCAGCGGTGGCCCTGTGGAAGATGTGCGGTGAGCAGGGGTCCGTTGGGGCTCCTGAGTGAGTTTTCATCATGTTCGTGGTGATGAGTTTGACGGTCGCGGGATCCCAGGACGTGATGGTTGGCTTATCAGCGGCAGTGGGTACGGGGTGGTGTCTTGTGCTGGTTCACTGAAGTTGTCATAGAGGACCTTGATCTTCAGATGGAAGTAGGAGCTGAGCTTGTCGCAGAGTTCCTGGGAAGGTGTGACGTCCGTGGCTTCGCTGGTGGGTTTTGCGAACTACTGTATGACGTTAAACAGTTCCTTGACGTTGGTCGCGTTGGTCTGGACTTTGTCTCTTATGAAGGTCCGTTTGGTGTCTCTTATGCGCTGGTGGTATTCTTTCAGGGCGCTCTTGTGGTTGTTCCGTGCTTCCGTGGTTTTCTGGTTTCGCCAGGTTTTCTCTAGGCATCTGCAGGAGCGTCTGGGTTCTTGAAGTTCTGTGATGAACCAGGCAGCGTTCAACAGGCGTTGTTTGGTGGGGTGGCGGAGGAGTGCCAGCTTGTCGGTGCAGCAGGAGACCCAGCGATGAAATTCCCTGACTGCGGAGTTGGTGTCGGTCGTGGCCCTGGGGGGGTTTTGCCAGAGGGTGGTGTTGAGGTGTTCCTCTGTGACCTTGCTCCAGTTTCGTCTTGGTGGGTGCGGGCGGACTTGGGTGCGGTGGTGGTGTTGAAGGTGAAGAGGACGCAGTGGTGGTCCGTCCAGATGGGCTGGGTGGTGTGTCTGAAACGGATGTTTGTTCCTCCACGAAGATGGGGTCGAGGGTGTGACCCGCTCTGTGGTCGGGCGTGTTGATGAGCTGCTTCAATCCTAGATTGGCGAGCTTGTCGAGGAGAGTGGTGGAGTCGGGGTCGTTGCTGTTGTTGAGGTGAAAGTTCAGGTCCCCGAGTAGGATGTAGTCTGTGGAGGAGATGGTGTGGGGTGCGGCAAGCTCAGCGGTGGTAGTTGTGGGCTGGGTGCGAGGTCCTGGCGGTCTGTAGATGAGGGTGCCGTGCAGCGTGGTCCTGGGGCTGGTCTAGATCTGGAAGTGGAGGTGTTAGGTGTCGGAGTGGGGGTCACTCATGCTGGATGTGGAGAGTCGGAGGGGGGTCTTGTGTGCGATGGCAAGTCCTCCTCCTGTGTGGTGCAGGCGGTCCTTTCTCTGGATCTTGTACCCATCTGGGATGGCCGTGGCAATGTCGGGGCCTGAGGTGGCGTTGGTCCAGGTTTCCGTGAAAAAGGTGACATCGGGCGAGAGGGTTTCAATCAGGTCCCAGATTTCGATGGTGTGTTGGTGCAGGCAGCGCATGTTGAGAAGGATGCAAGTCAGGGTTTTGGTGGTGCATGCATCAGGCGGCCCTTCGGCGGTTGCGGAAGGTTTATCAATGGTGAAGGATCTGCGGCAGGGTCTACACTAGAACTGCCCATGGGTGGTGGTCAGCGAGGATCTTGCGGAGTTGGCATGTTTTCCGGGATCGAGTGCGTGGAGGGTGGCTGAGTCGTAGCGGTGGGGTCAAGAAGAACCAGTATTCCTGGCGCTGGTCGCATCGGGTCGCTGACCGGCGCAGATGGGCTTGCCTTAGGCGCGAACGTGCAGTGGTCGCCATATGTAGGGGAGGGGGCGGTCACAGAGGTAGGGAGGCAGGAGCAGGCTGAGTCACGGGGTGGGGCCGCAGGGGCAGCAGCGGCGGGAACAGTACAGCTGGGGGGGAAAAAAACTACGAACAGTACAGCGAGGGAAAAACAAACAGTAATGCAGTCAGCAAAAGGAAAAGGCGAGGAATAACAGTGAGGAATAAAGCAATTAGTGGAAACACTGGGGAATACCGGATGGCATCCAAAGCAAAATCTGAGGCACAGGGATAGGCTGCTGGCTCGAACCCTGCTCGGGAGAAGGGCTCAGTGCTAGCGCGGTCAGCAGTGAGGCGGAGCTGCTGGGGAGAGTGCTGGCCTTGGCCCAAAGGTCAAGGCCAGGTAAGGTAAGGGAGGGGTGGAGTGGGGAGGGTAGGGGGGAGGAGAGGTGGAGGGGAGGGGAAGGGAAGGGAGGGAAGGAGAAAAGAGGGGACAGGAGGGAAGTGGAGGGGGAAAGGGGGCAGAGGACAGGGGCGAGTACAGGGCAGGAGAGGACAGTAGAAGAGAGGAAAGGGGAATGGAAGGGGGAAAGAGAGGAGGGGATGGGGGAGAGGAGAGGAGAGGAGAGGGGAGGGGAGGGGAGGGGAGGGGAGGAGAGGAGAGGAGAGGAGAGGAGAGGAGAGGAGAGGGGAGGAGAGGGGAGGGGAGGGGAGGGGAGGAGAGGGGAGGGGAGGGGAGGGGAGGAGAGGGGAGGAGAGGAGAGGAGAGGACAGGACAGGAGAGGTCAGGTCAGGTCAGGTGAGGTAAGGGGAGGTCTAGTGGCCCAATCTTTAAAATGTGTGACAAAAGCAATTCCAAAATAATATGCCAACAACCCTGGTAAATATTGCTAGTGAGAAATATACCCCATTAATACTCTGTTTCACAAACCAATGGGTGGAAGATTAAACGTGATTTCCCCTTTACAAGCAGGATTCAGGATGGACTGGTCGATGGTGAACCCTTTGGATTGCTTGCTTACCTTGCAGAAAAACATTTACTCAGTGAACAACCGGAATTTGTACATATGCTTCTCTGAATTGAATCAGGCATTTGACACAATTAGGAGAGATGTACCAGGGATTAACCTAAATGGATTTTGTCCTGTAATCATACCAGGAATCGGAGTCAGTGTTGAGCTGGAGGGGCAGCAGAGACTCCTTCGGATTTCAGAGCACTGATGCCCTTATTACAAAAACACCTCTTGTCTCCTGTCTTGTTAGCTCTGTACTTTGAAAGCATGGATGATAATTCCAAATGGGACCACCAACGCCCAAAGCACTGGGGGAAGGCGCCAAACCATTTCAGAATAATAAGAGCAAAACTATCCTGCTGGACTGAAGAAATGTGAGAGTACTTTTGTATGTTTAAAAGTAGGGTTCCTCTGCATAGACACATATAATAAAGAGTATGAGCTTTGGACAGGAAATTGAACAGAAAAGATCAGGGAATAAAACTGGTATGTCCTTGCAACAGGTCAAAAAAAAAATCTGTTTATGAATTCTTTTCTCAGCCAGCAAGTTGAGGTGGGTGCCCAGCTATCAATACTGCAGCAGGTGCAGGGGCAGTGGCACTAGGACTGAAAGGTGTGAAAGGCACAACTGCATTATGGCTGTTTTTTACAGCTTAACTGAATACTTTTCGAATCTACGGATTAAGAATGTAGGATGTTGGTGGGAAACACTTCTGCTGTTTTTGTTACAGAGGGCCGATATTGCAGCACTTATGCAAATCCGATACCCGGTAACTAAAACGCCCCCCACCGGTCCAAACCCGCGCCCCACCTATATGACACACTGGGGAAACGCCCGGTGCCCGCTAGAGCCAGTCTGGCCCAAAGTACACACTTTTGTGTAGCTTTCCCGGTCACCGATTTCTCCCAGTAACACTTCCACTTTTAATAAGGCGCTCAACAGTAGGGTGCAGTGATTGGACCCCACATTGAAGGAAATATAGAACATGCCCCAGTGTGGGCATGTAATTTAATCAATATATGTAGTGCTGAAATTAAATGCTTTTTCAAATGTATTTGTTTTGAAATTGGTTTTTGAAATTGACGTGAAATGGTTTGTGTTCATAAAGCATTTGTTGTGATATTTATAGTTATTTGAGTCTGCATTTTTTCATATACAATACCTGCAATAGGAAAACATTTAAGATTATGCATAATAAAAGGTAAAGGTAAAGGAAAACTCCTGTTAGCATTTTTGGGGAGGGCCATAAGCTTCTTTCTAAACTGCAAGGGAGAGAGTGCACGAATGATCTGTGGAGTGATGTTATTCGAAATGTACTTCTGGCTTATTTATTTCCTTTTTTTTTATTGTGATCCCGTGAATGGCTTCTTACCCCCTATGGTGATTCGTTATTTATCCAGGTGAAAGATGTGTTTGGTAAAATCTGGCAAAATGACAAGCATTCAAGACAGACATCTTAGTTTTTGTAAATTCAAATAGGACAATAATTCTACATTGCAGTCTTGAGAAGTGACCATAAGTAAGGATCTATGCAATTTTATGCAAAAAAATACCCTAGACGATTCTAGTATAACTCTATAAAAAACATTATATATGCTCTGCAACCTAATGGCCACGAGAAGTTAATTTCCTTTCTAGGCTTGTGCAAGCATTACATTCTTTTTTGTATTCAGTGTGGAGCTGAATCACAGAATGGGTTATTACGGAAGAACAGTGGTTTCATACAGAATAATGTGAGACAAATGTGCTTTGAGTAAATAAAAAAAGCGAGAATGTGTGATAATAGTTTGATGCAAGTTCCAGTGGGACATATGCAGTTTTCCCACCATTTTCCAATTCTGAAGAAAACTATTAGTTTTACCTTTAAGGTTTTTAACATGTATGAAAGGAAACAATTTACCACTGAAACAATCTACCATAGAAGGTAAAAAATGTAGCCTTTTCATGAGGTAATGTTTTCTCATCACACACTGTCCACAAACTGTTAGTTCACTTGCCTATTGGCTGGAAGTAATGTGTTGTTACTTACCGGTAATCTTCATACCCCGATTAAGTCCTCTTCATCCGAGTCATTACATTAGTGAAGAGGTCCTGCCTCCCAACAGGCACCTAACACGTGAATCTGCTTTTTATTTTCCTATATAAGCCCCTCCCGCCCACCTCCATGCCTGCTAGTAACAAGACCAGACACAAAAACAGGGAGAAAAGGAGGTGACATGTCTGGGGTGAGGAGGACCATAATCGGGGTAATGAAGATTACTGGTAAGTAACGACACATTACCCCCTCATAGGACCTCCTCGTCCCAGTCATTACATTAGTGAGGACTCCACAAGCCCTAACACAAGAAATACGCTTGACACCAAAAAAGATCATGAAACAACACAAGGTTTTAATAAATCAAGCTTAAGACATAGCTGCATTCATAACACCAACAGTAAAATTATCAATTGAAGCATGCAACACATCTAGCCGATAATGCTCGATAAAAGTGTGTGCGTCTGCCAGGTAGCAGCCCAACAAATTTCCGGGATAGAAACACCTGCAGCCTCAGCTCAGGAAGCAGACACAGAACTAGTGGTATGTCCCAAATAGCTGTACACACCCACCTAGTGATAGTAGAAGTAGACACCTCCTTCCCCTTAGCCATCCCGCCAAAGGAAACAAAGAGAGCAGGGGAAAGGCAAAACTCCTGAGTGCACTGTAGATAAATATGAAGAGCCCTATGAACATCCAAAACAGAAGGAACCTAAGCAACCCCCCCCCCCCTCCCCCGGGAAATCGGGAAGAAAAATCTCCTGAGGCAATGGAAATTTAGAAGAAACCTTAGGTGTGAATAGGGACAGGAAACCAATAAAAACCCCAATTACCTCAACTTAGGGGGCCAAAGTGACGGTCAACAAAACAAAAAAGCCTGCTTAGCAGATAACCACACCAAATTGCCCTCCATTAAAGGCTCAAAAGGGGACAACTGGAGACCCTGAAGCACAGTCGGCAAGTCACAGGAAGAAGCAATCACTGGAGATGCCGGCCGACAGAGCTAAAAACTATACAACAACCGAACCACCAAAGGAGCAATAACCTCCAAGGCAACCCTCGAACCTCTACAGGCACGGCTAGCAGCCCATTGAGCAGAGTAGAGGGGGTAAGATTCTTCAAAAACCCATCCCTCAGGAACCCCAGAATCTTCACCGGCTTCCCAGCTACCAAATCCACCCCGTGAGAGGTACACCACCTGACAAAAGAGCCCCAGTGCTTACTATAAGACTTAAGAGTTGAATCCGTGCGGAACTTCTGAATATCCTGTGCCACAAGGGAAGAATACCCCAAAGATGTGGTGCTTCCGAAGGGCTTAGTTTGCCGACTTCAATTAACAGAGAATTAGGCTGCCCGGCTTCTGTATCAAGTACCCCGGAAGTGTCACATCACACCCCAGCATTGGTTACCAGTTGAGCAACACTCCGTTTTCCTGGCCTGTTGCATTGTTTTTAAATCTTTACAGAATTGCAGCCCGTCCTTCTTTTCGCCCCACATCCAAAAATATCCACCTGGTCGTTATTTAAGATCTTTTTACCTGAACCTTCTGTCCATCCCCTCTTTTAATAAAAAGACTGGGGGCTTGGGGGGCAGCCGAGCATGGCGAGGTCTGCCCCCCGGGGAGATTGGGAAGGGGGGGGGGGACTGGCCGGCAAGCGGCCATTTTGTAAGTTTTGGGCTACATTGGGACTTTCCCAATTGTAGCCCAATGTCGTTAGAGTAGCCCAAGGGGTATTTATGCAGTTTTCGCGCTTTCCCAGCCACCATTTTAGGTTTGGTGACCTGGTGGCTGGGAGCACTGTGCTAGCTAGGTTTTTTGTCTGGGCGGTTACACCTTTTGCACACTTTTTTCTGTGGTTGTCAGTGTTTTTGACGAATATATTTCCAGGCTGGTATTGTGTCTGTTGGCGATGAATGAGAAGCTATTTCACCATAGCATCTTCCCTGCTTTTTCCCTTCAGAACATTTCAGACTTCCCCCCGGAATGCAACAAAATAGGACCTGGATCATGTGTGCCAGCTGGCTCTAAAAATAAAGCAAGGGAGGGCGAGAGGTTGAAGGGTTGCCTGGGTATTGAAGGGTTAAGCATGTTTCTGTGGACCACAGTGGTGGGAACCGTCACTCGAAACCTTGAAAAACACTCTTCTTTTGTACGAAGTGGAGAGGGATTCAAAATAGTGGATTTAATGACAAGAACTCTACTACTTCGAAAGTCACACACTGAAATTATGAGATTCAAAGCTTCTATGTCTAAGCAGGTGGATGGAAGTGGCAGAAATCGAGGTCTTTTTGGTTTGAGTGGCATTCTGTATTTAATGCATCGCCTAAGTAAAAACAAACAACTAGACAACGATGTGCTCACTTATGTTGTTTTAACAGACAACTTGCCTATAGAAAGTAGTTTGCAATTGTGAGGAAACAAAACGTGGTTTGCCATTGTGTAGTAACAAGTTTGTTTATTCAGGTATGACCTGCCCCATGAAAAGGATGAGAGGTGATTTCATAGTTTTGAGGGTGAAGCTGAATTACTTGAAGTAAATTGTGTAATTCTGTTTCGGCTTGGTGAAAAAATGAGAAGGTTGCCATTTACTGGAAGTATTACGAGAAGTATTACAAGAAACGGCATTTGCGGCAGGATTTGTCGCTGCATGAAACGTGTTTGTGACCCAGCATGAAATGCTTTCACAAGGCGAGCTTGAGACATTTCACCCACAGGCTTCAATGTGGCCTGCGACAAGGCCGTGTACCAGTTGTGTATATTGGGTTGCCAAATATTGCATGCAGACCAAAAGGTGAAATGAAAGGTAGGAATGTCACACTGGGTGTATTTGGTTTCACAATGCAGCTGCTCTGCTGGCCAAGGAACCAGGCCCAGAGAACAGCAGAGTCCATTTTACATGCAGGTAGCCTTCCAGTGATAAGGAATGGTGAGAGAGTGTAGGCTGAGGGAACCCACAAGACTTTTGTTTTGTTTTTCCCCAGTGGAGCCTGTCCACTGTTCATCTTGTAGGCGACATGGTAAAGGATTGGGACAGAGTCTCCATGCTCTATAAAGCACATTCCACCAGGAATTCACCCTATTTCCCAATAGGCAGGGCTTTAAGTGGGATGAAAAAACTGGGGGTCTCTCAAAGGGGCGTGGCCAATGTAATTTAGGGCGTGGCTTAAAAACACATAAGCTAAAAATCTGTTCTTAGCATAGTGTGCCACCCGACTGGTATTTTGCTGTTTCTGTCAATGCATCTAGATATATGATACAACAAGTAACATCATACCTACAACAAGTCAGGACTATTGGCGTTGTCAATGGTTGTTAGTTGCATAAGATAAATAAGCAGCAACTAAGGCTTGTATGTAATATTGAAAAGGCTTCCACTGAAAGCCCTGGTGACACCACGACAATGTTGCTGCTCCTGAGTTTCAAAAAAGAGAAGGGGAATCCAGAGAGAAAATGACTCTCTTTAAAGGATTTCCCTTCCTCTATAACGCTCGGAAAAAAACGGACCGCCTGTGCCAGGGCACAAAACAAAGCCCGATAGAGACCCGTTTCGAGGCCCCCTTAAAAAACTGCAGATGCTCAGACCCGGTGAGACCCGGCCCACTTAAAGCCCTGCCAATAGGCCTACATCTGACTTCCAGCCACAAACAAGACCCGCCAAGTACTGCGTTGGGTAGAATATGCATTGGGCGGCAATGGGTGATGTGAAAAATGTGCTTTCTCTGTTTCAGGATGCTGGTCCAGCGGTTCACGGAAGTCTTAAAGTCGACAAACCCAAATCCAGACGTCTTCTTTCTCTGGACACATTTCGAGGGTAAATATGTTCTTTAAATTACTCATTTAAGAATTTCAACAGTGTTTATTTCAAGGGTTGGTCACTCAGCCCCTTCTTGACAGAAAATAAAAGTAAAAAAGATCTAAGCCCCAATGGATTCCACAATTACTGTTCCATCCTTCGAGGTGGGCATTCCCAATTTCCTCTCAGGGACACAATATGCATTTCTTGGCAAAGGAAGCCCATGAGGTGCGTTTTTTGCAATTTTGTTCATCAATTAAATCAGCATTCCCTTGTAAATAGGTGTCATAGTGTAATATTCCCACCAACCACCCCAGACACCTTAGGCAGATTCCTCTTAATTCACAACCTATCCATAGCATTGACTTTGTGACGCTGTTGGTAACTCTCATGTGGTGGAAGTACCTTCAGTCCTCGTGGGTGGTCACTGGCAGTGGTGGACTGTGAGCTAAAAGCAGCCCTGGCAAGTATGTTCTTACCAGCTTTAAATTTTACAAAGTAAGTGTAGAAAGTGAGACCAAGCGTCTGAGGAGGATTTTAGAGGGTGGGGAAAATTGTGTCCTTGTCTACACCAGTATTGGGCCTGATTTACAAGCCTCTTGCGCTGCCGGCGCGTCACTTTTAACATTGGAAAAAGTGACGTACCAGCGGCGCAAGGAGCATGTAAATAACCCCCATGTTGCACTTCCACGAGTCATGGTCTGTTAGTGCTTAGAGACAGGTAACCATGAAACTGTGAGATAAACTACAGATCTGTAACCATCATGTGGGGTGAGTAGCAGGGAATCTATAACCCTCTTCTGATGCGAGTAGCTGATTTGTGAAAGTCACTGCATGTGCGTAGCGGGGGACCAGTATCCTTGATACTTTGGGAACAGTTGAATATTTACTACCAAAATGTGAAAGTTGCGTGTGGCCATGCCTGTCCTTATGCCCTCCTCCTCATCTGCCTTCAGTGTATTTAACCATTCTTAGTTCCTGGATCTGCACTGCCTTGTGTTTAAAAACTGAGAGAGAGAGATGCAATCACATAGTTTTGTGGTTTTTCTGTGAGTGCAGAAGTGGCTGTCTGGTTCCAGAATCTGGGCCAATCAGAGGATTAAAATTAAGCAAGCATAGTCCATTAGGGGGATACTAGGCTGAGGAGAGGCCAGTTCGAGGGAGTAATATACGATACCCTCATCCCGACATGCAGCCAGCTAATTAATACATGGTCTTTTGAGACCCACAAAAAACCACAGAGGTCATTTTTTCCTACAGAAAAGGGGAGAGCCCTAATAGGTGGAGTAAGGAGTCTGACCAGTTTGATCTCTGGGGATCTGAGTTAGCAGATCAAAGTGTCCTCACACACCTGGTAGGGTGTCATGCTTCATCATTGGGCGCACCTCGTCGGGCCGGCACTGCAATGCCCGGCGGGCCCCTCAAAGGAGACTCTTTAGCGGAGATCTTCTGATCGTTAAGCCATATGATGAATGCAAGTGGGGAGGGGTGTGATTTAGGTTTGTGAGATAGGGGTTAAAAGAGTCTCTGGGAACTGGAAGAATTACAGTAAAATGATGGTCCCATGACACTTTAAAAACAAATTGGATGCAAAAGGGTAATTATGAGCCCTAATAGCTATGGTGCATGTAGATTGAAGTTGACATGTTGTTTCATGCCTAGGATGCCAGGAGGGTCAATGGCCTTTTATCAGGACCAAACTGATACCTACACTATAGAATTAAAGAGCTGGGCCCAACAAATTCGGTGTAGGGTACCCACTTAAAAGATTGATACTACACCTGATGTGCTGTAAAAAGGGGTTTCCATGTTACACCCACAACAGGCTACCTCAACAAACAAAACCATACATTTTTGAAAATATTTAATGACCCGACCATACGCCTCTGACATAACTGCAACATGTTCCTCCATCACCTTCTTTTAGCGGGTCCTTGTAATGCCTTGCTATACCCTTGAGAGCAAAACACTTCCCTATGCACCATCGACCCAAATTGCATCTTCAACATAGCCCTGGACTGAACATGGAGATTGCATCTATAAAACTGCACCTGTATAACTTAATTGGTATTTACTAAAAAACATATAGACATGTAAAATAGTTTGAATAGACTTTGGGAATAATTTAAGAGTCATTTTGACATAATCTTGCGTGCTTTGGTGTGCTGTGGTTGGGATGTGTTCTAAGTTATTATCTTTCCTAAACACTGTGAGGGAAGGTGCAACCTTCCTGCCTTGAGGCAATGGACTTGACATCTTGTGCTGTACTCAATATATTACAGTCACCCCATTTCCTGTTATCCACTTCCGGCACGGTCTATAACTGAATGCAATGTTGGCAGCACAACAGGACGGCCATCATGGAGTATGTGCCCAGAATCACACCTGTTGTACTGCTCACAAGAGGCAGTGATTTAAATGGGCCGGTACTGAGAGCGAGAGGACCGGCACTTCTCAAGAGAAAGTAGGTAGCGGTCCGTGGAGGGAGTTCCGTGGGGCGGTGAGGCGGGGCGGGGGAGGGGCAGGGTGGGGAAATGTAAACACCGGAATATAGATGATCGGAGATAAGTACACATTTAAATAAATAAAACGAATTTCGTTGCGCGCGCTGCATGGTAATACTTTTTAAGTGGAGAGTACCGGCACTTCTCAGAATTAAGCAAGTACTCTGGTACAGAGCACCTGCACTTCTATTTTTCCATTTCAATCGCTGATGGAGGTGGGCCCAGAAGGACCCAAGAAAAGCAGTGAAGGGAGAAGCTCTCTCTTCCACTTTTTAAACTATATGCACTTCACGGGTACCACGACGCCCTCAGGTGTCGATGCTCTCAGTACTGTGCCAAAGCTGTAAATAGGCAGACCTCTCCACCACGACGCAGCAACAGGGCATTCAGTGACGAAGATGTTCCTCCGCGAGATGTTTATCGACGGCGCTGCCCACTCTGTGCCCCACCTCACTCCCCGAGTCAGGCCATTACCTCCTTTCACTATCTCCTGATTCAATAAACTCTCTCCTAGCTCTCTGCTATCTCCTCGCTGGATGCTGTGGCATGGCTGTGCACATAAATAGGTTTTAATAAATTAGGTTTGCTGAGCTAAACAGAAAAACAGTCTGTGGTGAGGGCTCTCAGTTAACTCCTAGCGCGCCCTCTAACAATGAGTGATAGTGTTTGTCGATGACTGCCGTTGGGCAGTCGGGCTGCGGTTCAAGTGGCGGGCAACCGGGCTCAGACTGAGGTACCAAAAGCATCACTGGCAGAAATGTCCAAACAAGCCCCGCCCCCTTAGTCGACTCGCTTTATATTTCTCTTTTCATCCATCCATTATCTCTCTTCCCTTCTCTGCTCTCCTATCCTCCCTCTCTGACCTCTCTCTCTCTCTCCCCCCATTTCTCTCTCTCCTCTCTCTATTTAAGCCGTCTGTGCCCGCTGCAGGTAACCTCTGGGAGCTGGGAAAGTGACAGAGCCACTAGCAGCGACCCTGCGCTTTCAAAACCTGCCTCAAAGGGCTGCGGCCGAGTGACTGACAGGGAAATGCCCGGTGGAATAACCTGCCAACCCGGCCTCTAACGCCTGTTGCTTTTTCTTGTTCAGGCCTTGCAAGGACTGATCATGAAAGAGTTGGGGGTGTAGGGCTGGTGAAAAGACTAATTGTGGAGAATGAGCTTCTGTCTCACAAATATTCTACCCAATAGGAACGTTGAGAACTGTTTTAACAGGCTTGTGAGTTTGAAAAGACAGTAGAGCTGGGGGAGTGAGTCATATTTCAGAGAGACAGTCAGCTTCATTACTGAGTGACCGCAGGCAGCATCATCAGTCACAGATGTAGGACAAGCTGTGGTCCAGAGAATGACTGTGTCACACTTTTGTTATTAAAAGAACTGAGCTAAACTGGACTCGGGATGTCAGTAGAACTTAGTCTGTGTTCACTAGTCACAATGAGCGCTTGTCTTGAGGCTCAGTGCCTTGCAGTGTAATGTATCCGTGAACGTTGTCACAATATATCAATATATGTCAAAACACAAGCTGACCCAAGGTGACAGCATCAAACAAAGGAACATTCTGGAATGCCTGTTGTTGGTGATTGCTAGCAATGCAGGAATGGGTCAAGTGAATTGCCTTTCGCGCCTTACACTATCTTACTCCGACTATGCCACTGTGTACAGTACATGAGTTAGCTATACGCATACTGGACTTCATTAAGGGACCTTCTCCAGCCCGTGGCACAAGTGGCAAGAGTGCTATTTGGTGTCAGATGCTTGTATATATAAAATGAGGTGCCAAAAATGAAACACAGAATCTCTTTGCATATTAATAAATAAAATCCAAGCCAAAAATTAAGACTTCCCCATTGGATATTAAACACCCAATGAGGCCAACAGTCGGTGGGTAGTATCTTGTATATGTATTTATGCATCTCCCCTGTTGCTTTGCTCCTAGCTCCTCAGCCAGTGTGAATTTTCTGCATGGATTGTTGGTGTGGTAATGATGGATGGAATGTTTGGGTGCCTGTGTGGTGAGGTGTGACAGTTGGAGTATGGGCTGAGCAGCAGGCCCTGCTCCTGGTGGGGCTGCTGTACATGGATTTACCAACTTGCAACTAAGACTTAATAAATCATCTTAATCTACATCTCGGCTACTGGATCATCATTACTACACAGTGCTTGAAAAGAATGGCTAGACTTGCAGACACTCTGTCACAATATGTTTCCGGCTGAAAAGCAAGGTATCCCGTCATTAAGTGTATTGCACCATTGCAAAGAAGTGCTCGTATTCTCTAGGCATGTGTGATGCTGCAAGTCAAAGGCTTTTCAACGTGCACAAAGTTTTTTATCTTTTCACTTACGAATCATTATTTTCATGTGTGTTAATCTAATTAGTTCAAAGGAATCAAAATAAGATTACACCACCCGGAAAGCATTAGGTTAGCACACAAAGGTCCAGGACTGGAAACAATGTCCATAATGACTTTGAGGAAGGAGGTCACCCTACCAGCTTCACACTTCACTAATCTGATAAATTAAAAAAAAATAAACAGATGAGGCCAAAGTGGAAAGAAGAAAACCTCTCCAGTGCCACTCAGGGTGCACGCTGCCGCTCACCACCACTCGCCATCGGTTTCCTATCCGGTGACAGAGCAGTTTACTAGGGTGAGCCTTTTAGCTCTGAGGGAATGTATGCTCTGCAGCTTTATTCCTCACTCGCTGGATATCCTGCCACTTAGTGCGGAACCTTCTAGTAGGGAGGGAATGGGCTATGCATGGGTACGGCCATGTTTCCATGCTGCCACTCAGAACCAATGGCAGCTGTGAGTGGTAAAGAGAAAAATCCAGCCATTGGACAACAAGTCTATTTGAACCTGATGACAATCACTTCTCTTGGGGGTACCCCTGCATGAGAAGCAAAGCCTCACCAGATGAAGTCTTGAACTGTGCTTGCCATGGTAAAACCAAAAACAAGGACATTTCACAAACACAGATGTAGGACTACAATTTTACATCCACCAAAGGGGCCTGAATGACTCACTCGCCAGCGCTCACCAATATAGAAAACATAGACAACGAGGAACTAACCGGAATTAAATGTAGCTTTTAACCACAGTATCATCTACTTTCTGCTAGAGAGCCGCTAACGAATTGTTTCACACCACACGCCCCGTCAATAAATGGTGTAGCCACGTCATACTGCCAACTGTGATAGGGTTGAGTGGATATGTGTGAGCGCACCTTTCTTTTGCTCATCGTAAGAGTATATGAATGGTGTGTGGTGCACGGATACAGAATGGGTGCAGTTTTTCAACACAGACGGCAATAGGGTGGATTGCCAGAGACACTGCACGGGCAAAACTGAAGGATTCAGCATAGAACACAGGGGGACCTCATGGTGGCTGCTGCATGTCCATCTAGAATGTCTTTTGGGATGTTGTAGGCAGTGGTGTACAGTGAGGGGTGTCCACAGGGACGGTTGCCCAGGCGTAAAATCCCAAGGGGCACAATTTTAATTTTAAAGTATTGCACCCCCTAAACCATGCATCGTTAGCATTTTCTGAGATAACGGTCCACTGGTTACGGGGCGCAATACTTTCTTTTAAAATGTTGACCCCAGACCTGGCAACCCGCGCTACGCTGAATGTAGGAGACCTGATGGAGAGTATAATGTCATGTGTGTTCTGATTTGAGAAAACGTGTCAATTGGTAGGAAATGTGGACCCTCCCGCCTCCCTGATTAACTGTTCATCTGCTGATACCCGATGTGACTCAATGTGTTATTTGTCAGAGGGCCAGATATTAAGTGCAGCGCTGCGTGGGTAAACTGTGCTCTGTCCTAGACAGAGCTCCAGTCAGACTTCAGAGTACATCATGAGCTAGTTTTTGCCTTCCTGTGTAATCCTTTACCCTGACAACCTGTGCTGACAATCACTGTCTCATGGTTTGCCACTAAATGTATGTGGGTGCTTTATTTTAATGCTGGACCGTGCTTCAAAGTAAAGTCAAAGCTTTTGGAAAAGTAAGGGGCATCTATAGGTCTGGTACTTATACTTTAAGCAGCAAGGTCTGCTTTTATGCACTGACACTTTCATTAAAGACTTTTTCTCAGTTATGGGTAAGTCATTTTACTGCAAGTGATAGTGCATTAAGGCGACCAACCCTGCACCTGTTGTCCCCGTTACAGGAGATTCGACTGCGAGAGGACAGTGCACAGTGCTGCGTGAAAAAAGGCACACACCTCACCATTACCTTTTTTGAATGTATTGAACTGCCTTGACCTTGCAAACCCCTCTCTCTCAATTCTAGAACACACTGTTTAATTTTTTTTATTTTTAAGGATAAACATAATCTATATTGTCCTCCTCTTTCCCAGGTAAAAATCCCCGGCCTGAAAATAGTATCACTCACTTGATCAATATCTCAATGTTGTCATCCACCCAGTTTTGGCTCCTGTTGTTATCTCATAAATCCTCCTAGATACAATTGTGTACCACTAGATGAAGTGTTGCACTTCCATCTTACCTATAACAAAAGGATTTAGGGCCAGATGTATTAAAGGGTGTTACCCATTCTGTGTCTATGGAAAAATGTGTTGATACATATGGCCCTTAGTTCAGTATCCTATTTAATCCCCTCAATGACAAAATTCTCTTCATCAAAAATATATATATATGGATTCAAGGACCCCATATCTTTATATAAAAAAATAATACTGTAATACAGAGGAATATATGATAATGTTTTCAAAATATCCACGATATTGATATAGGCTACGCATGGATTTTGGCTCGCGGATTACAAATTGATTGAAGTTCGGACACGTAGTCAGATCTGCGTTATTGCCTCCCTAATAGGGATGCCCATATAGAGCTGACACTTTCCTCGTCCAATACTCCTGAGAGGATACAGGTGCTAGCATTGTTTTATTCATTTCAGTCCTTGTTCTCCCAGTCTGAGATCAATTGACAGCTTTCCCCTGTATTGTGCTGAATAGAGAGTTGGACGTGGAGAAGGAACTGCTCTACTCTGAGATCTGCTGGAGACAAGACTTTTTTTTGATCAGCCTGGTGCTGGAGCTGTTAATTTCTCTGATGACAGATCTATGTACTCCTGTATCTCCTCATCCGTAGTTTAGTAATTGTGGTCATCCGCTTAAGTAGACGTAGGTTCTTCTTGAATTCTATCAAATAACCATTCTGGTGGTCAGAGCTTAGGTTGGTAGTTATTATATTAGTTATAGAGACAAGGACCTGCATCCCCACCACTGTACGGCTGTGCAAAAGGATTGAAGCAAATTGTGATGCATCAAATCCAGTTCTGTTGTGCATCTTTTTCAGAGAGTTTGCTGCCCTCGTTGCCTCGTAAATAGCTACATGGCATATCACTCAGAGCCCTGCTGAACATGTGTGCTGTAACAGGCCCATAGTCATGGACCCGCATGGGGGAATGGACCTGGTAATCTCTGGGACTTTCCTAGTTCTGGACCCTGTCATTTTTGATTGCCGGTAACCGAAATAGAAATACAAGTCTATACCAGTAAATCTGGACCTGGTATCTCCTCTTCCGGTTACCTCCATCTCAGAATGAGGCCCCGTGAGGAAGGTGCTATATATAATTTTGTTTGGCTCTCAAGTAGACAATCTCTGTTGTAGATGTAAACCCTCTTGCTGCAGGAGAACATCCTACGTCATTGACTGAGGGGAAGACTTAGGGCATGGTGAGACACTGCCCCCTTCTCATCAATGCATAGAACTGCATGGTATTGAGATGAAGACCGGGCATTAAACGTCACACACTGCACCCAGCTATCCCCATGTAGACTAGATTACATATAACAGCACGCATGAAGGTTGCCCAAGAACCCAATGAAAATCGGTGTGCCACATGACCCAGTCAGGGCCACAAAGCAGGTCTGGGTCCAGGACTTGGGATCTGGGTGGGCCATAAAGAAGAAATGGGTAGACCATAAAGATGAGTGGGGTGTCCAGAGACTCCCAGGTGTCCGAGAGCTGGGTCATGGCAGGCTGGGTGGTGTTGTAGGGGTGTGTGCTGCATACATTACTAACTGCTGGGTTCTGTCTAGTACTTTAACTGTGTATTTCTACATATTGAAACCTATGGCCTTGACCTCTTCCGCTCTCTCTCCACCTCACCCTCCTTTCTCTCTGTGTCACCCTCCTCTCTTCCAACGTCATCCTCCTTTCTCTCCACTACACCTCGCTGCCCTGCTCACGCCACCCTCTACTTTCTCCCACATCTCTTCTCTCTTCACATCCTCCTACTCTCTCTCCTACTTAGCTATCTGTTTCCGTGTGTCCCTTCATTTTCTCCACTGCACTCTCACATTTCTCGTCCCTCACCGCCTCTCTTTCCACCTTAACCTACTTTCTTTCTTTCCTGTCCTTGCCATCCTCTCACTGTGCGTCAACTTACTCTCACTACATTCCACCTTTCAATTTCAACCTCATCCTTCTCTCACCACCTCACCCTTTTCTCCACACCTCACGCTTCTCTCTCTACCTCATCCTTGTCTCTCCACCTCATCCTTCTCTCTCCACCTCACCCTTCTGTCTCCACCTCACCCTTCTGTCTCCACCTCGCCCTTCTCTCTCCACCACTCTCTTCTCTCTCCACCTCTCTTTTTTCTCTACCTCACTCAATTTCCACCTCACCCTTCTCTCTCCACCTCGCTCTTTTCTCTCCTCCTCACTCAATTTCCACCTCACCCTTCTCTCTCCACCGCACCCTTCTCTCTCCACCTCGCCCTTCTCTCTCCACCTCACTCTTCTGTCTCTACATCTCCTATTCCTCTTTCTCTTCTTCACACTTTTCTCTGTTCTTCTCCTTCCTCTCATTCTTGCACAGCCTCTTCTGTCTTTCGACTCGTCCTCCTTCTCTCCCCATCACCACCTACCTTTTGTCCTCACTATCCCCCTCCTGCCTCAGCCTCCTCCCTAGTGCCTTCCTGCCTCTCTACTTCCCCTTCCCCTCTCTCCACATCACCCTCTCTCTCTTATCAGTTTAGGACCGAAAGAGCAGCAGTGCTATAATCAGAGCCTCCGGAGTTATGCTTCAGAGGAGGACGAAATTGTGCAGCAGGGTTGACTAAATTATGCAACATAATGTGGGGTAGTATTACTTTATTATTTTGTCATTTTTGCACCTGCTAACACTGTGTGGAAAAAGGTTTCACGTCATTGGTACCAGCCACAGCAATAAGCAGATGAAAGGTGAGGAGGGTCTACCCCTGTGCAGCAACTCATCACTGCATTTTTAGTAACATTTAATCCATGTAAGATGCCTTTTATTGAAATCTGCATATTATGCACCAGATGAGGGATTGTATGCCAAATGTGGCAAATCCATTTTAAGCTAAAAACTCTGCAGCTGCAGAATTGCAGAATTCCAGTGGCCCTGACTATAATCCATTTCTGTCTATTCATGTGACAAAATGTAATAATTTGCTGGGAGAAAATATATGCACAGTCACCAATGCCCCAAAATGGGGTGTATGCTCTTTATGTTCCTTCTATTTCTATTAGCGTGCTCCTACTTCTGCGAGTACCTCTGGAGAATGAGAGTATGCGGAACAGTGGCAGCACATGTTGGCAGTGTTGCCTTGTAATGGTTGCCAGTGCGTTTCTTTGCATAGTAGGCGCTTGAACTGCTCCTTCTATTCTGTATCTGTGTTGTAATAGTGAAACTGGACAAGTCTTTTCACTTTAGAACGGTCCAAAAATTGCCATTGTCAGAGTTTTTTACTTAATATAGTGCAATAAGTAGGACCACTAGAATCCTGCAGCGTATTCCACATAATTATGGATTTGCCACATTTGCCATGTAATCGGGCATTCGGACAAAATATCGAGTTAAAAATATCGAATTGCAGAAATATAGAATTTTTAATATCATGACAGAAATGTTGTGTGCAAAAATATTGATGACAAAAAGATTGACTTTTAAAGGTAAGAAATATCGTTTTTTAAGTTTCTTTATGTGTTTAAATAATATTTTAATTGTATATGTTTTATATCGTTTGTGTAATTGTTATTAATGTTTTAAATATGGTTTATAATTTGAAGTTATTTAGATTTTGAATTTAATTTTAAAATTGTAATTTATAGTGTTGTTGCGGGTTGTGAGGTTTGTAGGGGTACATGGTGGGAAGTTAATTGAGTATAATTAATATATAATTTTCTAAAAATGTATATTAAATATGTTTTTGATTATTAAGCATGTATATTGTGTAAATACTATTTTTTAAGTCATGGTTTGGTTGTGGGTTGTTGGGTTTGTGGTAGAATAGTGTGGGAAGTTACTTAAATAATAATTAATTAATTATGAATTATTGATAACTTATTAATTAACTGTTAATTATGTAAAGTGTGTAATTATTATAATTTTTTAATTTATATTTTAGGTGCTGGTTTTGAGTTTATAGGGGTATAAGGTGGGAAGTTACTTAAATAATAGTTGATTATTAATACATTATTAAATAATTCATTTGTTAATTATGTAAATTGTGTAATTATTATAATTTTTTTAATTTACATTTTAGATACTGAGGTGCGATTCCGATCCTGGAGAAATTTTCCCCGTACAAATCGTATCCGGATTTTTTTCCGTACGAATCGTACAAGTACCGTACAAACTGGCAAGTACGATTCGTATGGGAAAAAATACATACGAATCACATTGGGAAAATTCCCCGACATGTCCTCGGGTCGGGAAAAGTGTCCGACACGTCCCCGGACGATTTTCCGTACGAATCGCAAAACTGAAGTCCGAGCGTGCAAGTACGATCCGTCCCGTGCGTCTGATTGTACAACCGTATGGAAAAAACACCGTACGGAGCGAACTTCTATAGCAACCATGGAGACATGTGCCCGCATACGCGCCGTCCCCCCCAGCCCCCGTATGTACGCGCCATCCCCCCACCCATGTATGTACGAGACATACCCCCACCCGTGTATGTACACCCGTGTATGTACAGGACGTACCCCCACCGGCGTATGTACGGTGCGGACCCCCACCCCACCCGTGTATGTACGGAGCGTACCCCCACCCATGTATGTATGGTGCGGACCCCCAGCGCTACGCGCTGGGGGTCCGCACCGTACATACGCCGGTGGGGGTACGTCCCGTACATACACGGGTGGGGGTACGTCTCGTACATACACGGGTGTACATACACGGGTGGGGGTACGTCTCGTACATACACAGGGGGGCTGGGGGGACGGCGTGTACATATGGGGGCTGGGGGGGGCGGCACGTACCGGGCCCCCTATACCGCTCGCATCGCGGCGTACTTACCTTTTCCGGCACTTTTTGGGTGCCGTAAAAATATTGCCGTCCGGACTGCTGTCGGTACGAATCGTACTTGCTGGTACGTAAAAACATGCCTAACTCCGTCCGGACGTCACGTCCGCGGTGTCCCGGATCACATTCGTATGTATTTTACTGTCGGTCGGTGTTTTGTCCGACTCGTACGGAAATGGTGTTTCCGTACGAATCGTACTTGCACGTTTGTAGGGTTTTTTTCCCGGGTACGAGTCGGACGGAGAAAACACTCCGACCGACGGTTCGTACCCGGTTTTTCCAGGATCGGAATCGGCACCTGATTGTTGAGTTTGGAGGGGTATAGGGTGGGAAGTAAATTAAATTGTACTTGATTAATTATCAATTATTGATTCATGATTAATTAATTAGTTGTTAATTAATTATGTAAATTGTCTAATTATTATTTTAAAAAAATACATTGTAGGTGTGGGTTGTTGGATTTGTAGTAGTATGGGGTGGGAAGTTAAATGATAGTTGATTATTTGTAAATTATGTATTTATTATTAATTAATTGTTAATTTATTATGTATATTGTGTACTTATAATTTTTTATTTAGATTTATGTTAAATGTGCATTACTAGGTATGTGGGATATAGTGTGGGAATTTATTGAAATAATTATTTAGTAAAAAAATCTTATATTCATTATTTAAAAGAAATGTAATAATTGTAATTGTTTTTAATGTATATATTTAATTTTAAATTAATAGTTTTATGATTTCATGAAATTAATATTTTAATTAAAATAAGGTGTGGGTTTGAAGTGAAGTACTTTCCCTACTGTTGCACAGACTGGAGCAGGAATTGTAAATGTTACCCCTTCTGAGTCCAACGCTTTCCCTACTGTTGCACCAACTGGCGTGGGAATATTAGATGAATTATTCCTTTTATTTTGTTTGTAATATATATAATATATAATATATTTTTAGTAAATGTATTCTTTTGTATTGCTTACTTTTTATGTGTAATTAAATTGGTATGTTTTCAAAAAATCCCGTTTATGTTACAGTTTTAATTTGTTGTGTGTGTGTGTATATATATATATATATTCACTGAAAAAACCATAGGTTTCAGGGGCGTTATAGTTAGCTGGACATTTCCCACATACAAAACCCTAGAAATTCCCCTGTTATAGTTAGTTCAGCTAACTATAACTCGCGCCCCCGCAATGCACTGCTGATGACGTCACATATTACATCACTCATGACATGGTCAGTGACATCACTGATGACATCACTGATGACATCTGAAATGACATTACTGATGACATCACTGATGACGTCATCCAGTGAGTGTGTGTTTCTGTAAATTTTAAATATGTTTAATATATATATAGGGGAAAACCTATGGAAGAATGAGTGGGTGTATAAGTGTGTGAATGGATGATTTAGTAGGTGCGTGACTGACTGTATAAGTGAGTCATTAAACGTATCTTACTGCAGACTAGTGACTAAACTGTGTGAATGTTTGTATCTGTCTGTCTGTTGGTGTATAAGCGACTGCATGGTTTTGTCAATAGCTATATGAGTGTCTCTATGGGTTATTGATTGGTTGTCTGAGTATCTGTTTGGGTGCCTGAGTGTTTGTGTGGGTGGGGTATGTGTGACTGTGCATACATGTGTGAGTGGGTGATTCTATGGGTGCATGGTTTTAAGAGTGCATCTGTGATGGACTGTATGGTTGGGTGAGTGTATGTATGGGTGTGTTAGTGATTGAATGTATATCTCAGTGGTACATGTGTGAGTAACTACATATGTGAAAGGCAGTATATATGTGTGTAAGAGTATATAAGTGGGTATATGTGAGAGTGTGTGATTGTGAGAGTGGCTGTATGGATGAGTGTGTGCTTGTATCAGTGATTGTATAAGAGCGTAAGAATGTGGTACTATTTTTATGAGTAAGTGAACTTGTGTGTATTTAACTGCATAGGTGAGTAAATGGGAGTGTGATTAATTATTTGCATGACTGACTAGGTGTGAGAGTACCTCAATGGATGATTGGTGGTGTGTGAGTGTCTATGTAGGTGTATAAATGCATATGATAGTCCTGTACTGAGTGACTGTAAGTATGAGTGACTGTACAGGTGAGTGAGTGGATGTGTGTGTAGATCTAGGAGTCAATGAGTGGGTATGTAGTTATTGGTATTGGAGTATCTATGGTTTTGAGAATGGACGTCTGAAATTTTGATTGAGTATATAAAGGGTGTGAGAAGATGCACTAATTTATCACATGGATGACGTCATCAGTGATGTCATCAGTGATGTCATTTCAGATGTCATCAGTGATGTCATGAGTGATGTCACTGACCATGTCATGAGTGATGTAATATGTGACGTCATCAGCAGTGCATTGCGGGGGCGCGAGTTATCGTTAGCTGAACTAACTATAACAGGGGAATTTCTAGGGTTTTGTATGAGGGAAATGTCCAGCTAACTATAACGCCCCTGAAACCTATGGTTTTTTCAGTGAATTTCTAAGGTTTTTTAAATGCCAATTCCTAACTATAACGCCCCTGAAACCTATGGTTTTTTCAGTGAATTTCAAAGGTTTTTTAAATGCTAATTCCTAACTATATCAGGCCTGAAACCTATGGTTTTTTCAGTGAATTTCAAAGGTTTTCTAAATGACAATTTTGAATGTATTAATTGTTATACTGATTTTTTTGATACTGATTTACTACATTTTTTAAACTATTTATTTTTACATATATTTTTTTTATTACATTATACATGACATTATACATTACAATACAAAATATATTTTCTCAGAATGAATTACTTTAGTTAAAATACTTGGCAAATAGGCAACAGACTTTTAAGTACAGTAGTTACAGTTGTTGCAATGGGCAACACAATTTCAAACACAAAGCAACATTGAGCTCAATGTGAATTTCTAGTTAAATGCAATTAGTTACTTTATGGATTACTTTTCTAAACACAAGACTGGATCCTAGATTCAGTCCTTGGACATCTCCTGTAAACAGTTGAGTAAAAGCGCTTTGGTTACAGTAGTGATTTTTAAGGAATATTATTGTATTTTAAAAGTTGACACTTAGAAACTTTTTCCCATAAAACCACCAATGTTATCCTATGGCAGAAAATTCACTTAGCAGGTAAGTAGTGTTATCGTTACTTTTTCTTACTCAGTGGTGGATCCTGGACCCAGCACTGGTCAACCTCCTGTAAACAGTTGAAAGAATGTGTTTAAGTCATACAGACGATTTTTTAGGAATATTTTTAGTTTGTGCATATAGACACTTAGAAACTTTTCTGGTGAAAACCACACCATGGATTCCTATGGAAGGAAATACAAGTTACTGGTAAGTACGCTTAGAATTACTTTTCAGGGGCAGTGCTGAGTTAAATGATGCAGCCCTGGGTTCTCTCCTGATAACAGGTGAGTAAATCGGAATTCGTAGTTTGGCTGATTTTAGAGGAATATTTGTACGTTTCAAAAATTGACACTTAGACACTTTTCTGCTGAAAACCACACAATAGATTCCTATGGAAGGAAATACAATTTACTGGTAAGTACGCTTAGAATTACTTTTCAGGGTCAGTGCTGGGCTAAAAGATGCAGCACTGGGTTCTCTCCTGATAACAGGTGAGTAAATCGGAATTCGTAGTTCGGCTGATTTTAGAGGAATATTTGTACAATGGTGAAGGAAGGGGGAGGGGCCTGAGGTGACGTGTGCAAACACGCCCTGTGGCACGTTTTAAGTTGGGGAATTAATGCCTCTTCAATCCTGAGGTCCCCTGGGGGCCAACTAGCCCACCAGGTACCTCCAGTATGCGCCAGGGAGCTGCATTGCAGAGAGGTATTCAGAGGCCACGCCCCTTTTTACAACACTCTGCAACACAGCTCCGTGGCGCTTACTGGAGGTACCTGGTGGGCTAGTTGGTCCCCAGGGACCCTCAGGATTGAAGAGGAATTAATTCCCCAACTTAAAAAGCGCCACAGTGCGTGTTTGCACAGATCTCACCTCAGGCCCCGCCCCCTACCTTCACCACTGTGCAAACGCGCCCCGTGGGTGTTTTAAGTTGGGGGATTAAGTCCCCTTGAATCCTGAGGTCCCCTGGTGGCCAACTAGCCCCCCAGGTATCTCCAGTATGCACCAGGGAGCTGCGTTGCCGAGAGGTGTTCAGAGGCCACGCCCCTTTTTACAACACTCTGCAACGCAGCTCCGTGGCGCTTAGTCGAGGTGCCTGGTGGGCTAGTTGGCCCCTAGGGGACCTCTGGATTGAAGAGGAATGAATTCCCCAACTTACAACGTGCCACTGGGCGTGTTTGCACACATCTCACCTCAGGCCCCGCCCCCTACCTTCACCACTGTGCAAACACGCCCCATGGCTCGTTTTAAGTTAGGGGATTAAGTCCCCTTGAATCCTGAGGTCCCCAGGCGGCCAACTAGCCCACCAGGTACCTCCAGTAAGCACCACAGAGCTGCGTTGCACAGGGGTGTAAAAAGGGGCGTGGCCTCATTACACCTCTCTGCAACGCAGCCCCCTGGCACACACTGGAGGTTCCTGGTGGGCTAGTTGGCCCCCAGGGACCCCCAGTATTCAAGGGGAATTAGTTCCCCTCTGCAAACGCGCCTGGGGGCGCGTTTGCAGAGTGGTGCAAGCCCCCCTTCTTTTTCTAATTTATTGGCCCTGGGGACCCCATCCCCCAGGACCTGCCCCCAATTTTTTTTAAAAATATATAAAAATCAGGAAGGGGGCCGTGTGGCCCCCCTCCCGAGGCCATAATTTGCCCTAGGGACCCTATCCCCCAGGGCATGGCTCTTTTTTTTAAAAAAAAAACAATTTTGGAGGGGGGGCTGCCTTGCCCCAATCCTGTGGCCACTTATGGCCCCGGAGACCCCATCCCCCGGGCCGTTTCTTTTTTTTGGCGTCTTTTTTTTTTAGGAGGGGGGCCGCGTGGCCTCCCTCCCGGGCCACTACTAGCCCCGGGGACCCCATCCCCCGGGGCTGGCCCTCTTCGTTGGTTGCCATGGGGGGGTCCCCAATCCCCCTACGGTCCCAGCCGGCTCCCCGCATCCTGCGGGAGCCGGCATTGCTTTTCCACATGGGGAGCAGCCAACATGCTGCTCCCCCTGTGGAAAAACAATCTGCTTTCCTATTTGGAAGAGAGAGCAGGTTTCCTGCTCTCTCTCTTCCAAATAGGAAAGCAGTTTGCAATGACAGGGTGGGAGCGGCGAGGCTCCCGCCCTGTCATTGCAAACTACAGTGTCCCGGGGGTGGGCACCCCGGGACACTGCAGGAGCCAGCCCTGGGGGGTGGCGGTCCCCAGGGCCTAGATAAGGCTCCAGGAGGGGGGCCATGCGGCCCCCCTCCCACATTTTGAAGGATCCCCGGGGAGTGGCAGTCCCCGGGGCTGGGGGGGCCTGAGAGCCCCCCACCCAATTTTAATAAGCCCCAGAGGGTGGCTGTCCCCGGGGCTGGGGGAGCCTGAGAGCCCCCCCACCCAATATTAATAAACCCCGGGGGTGGCGGTCCCCGGGGCAGTGTGGGGGGATTGGGACCCCCCCACACTATTTTTTTTAAATGCCCCATGGGATTTGCCCCCCCCGGGGGCCAATTACCAGAGAAGCACGGGAGCCTGCGCTTCAATTTTTTTTTTTTCGGCCGAAATTCACGCTGGGTGCGCAAATCTCGACAATTTTAAAAACAAAAAATGTTTTTTTTGGCACTGGGGGTCCTTGTGGGACCCCCTGCCCCCTTTTTGCGTTTTTCGCATTTCTTTTGCTGATTTCTTGTGCCTCGGTTCTACCGAAGCACAAGATGGCTGCCAACACTTTCTGATTTGGAGTGTTGACAGCCAATTAGAATACACCTCGTGCACGGCAGGGTACGCTTAGGCTGCGCTTAGGGTACGCGGATCCTCCGAGGCCATAGATATATATGTACTTTTAAATGTCGTTTTCTCAGGAACTACTGAACGGATTTACACCATTTAAGCAAAAGGCACGAGTCCGAACTAAGGACTACCTCTTTGCCAAATTTGGTGTAATTCCGTTCAGCAGTTCGGACTGTAGCTGCGGCTAAAGGTCCTATGGGAAATTACATGGGGAAAACGTGTTTTGGGACCCCCCTTTTTTCTCGGTCCCCGCTTGATGAATCACCGTGAAACTTTCAGGATAGGAGCGGACCGGAGCTGGCCAAAAGTTTTGAAAATTTCGCGAAGATTCGTCAATCGGCGCCAAAGTTATTCCAAATGGAATGTGGCAGATTTCCTATGGAACATAGGGCCTAACTATATCTACCTACTGGCAACCGCCAGTAGGTAATATATATATATATATATATATATATATATATATATATATATATATATATTCACTTAAAAAACCATAGGTTTCACACATGTTATAGTTAGCTGGACATTTCCCTCGTAAAAAACCAATGAAATTCCCCTGTTATAGTTAGTGCAGGCAACTATAACTCACGCGACCGCAATCCTCTGCTTATGACGTCAGATATTACATCACTGTATTTAGACACCTATTTACCCATGTCTTCTTCCATTAATCTTTAGCTATACATATATTACAAATATTTATTTTTCAGAAAGACACATATGTAATCAGTGATGTAATATCTGACGTCATCAGCAGAGGATTGCGGTCGCGTGAGCTATAGTTGCCTGCACTAACCATAACGGGGGAATTTCATTGGTTTTTTACGGGGGAAATGTCCAGCTAACTATAACATGTGTGAAACCTATGGTTTTTTAAGTGAATATATATATATATATATATTATAATTTTAAAATAATTTATTTAAAAATATAACAAGTAGATATATGTGTGTGTGTGTGTTAAAATATATATACACACACATGTATAACAAGTAGATATATATACGTGTGTGTATATATATATATACACGTATATATATATTTCCTTGTTATATTTTTAAATTAAAAAATTGTAAATTATAATATAAATTAAAAACATCACGTTAATAATAGTTTTACATTTTATATGTGTAAATAAACATAGACACATATGTACATATGTGTGTAGTCAACGCTGCCGCGTAAATTGGTTTTCCCCAGCCACATAATCCAAGTGATCCTGGCCAAAAGTAAGGAATAGCGTCACAGCAGGAATACAATTAAACAAAATTCTGTTAAAATATATCCTGGTTGTTTGCTATTTTCACTTACTTTTCTTGCAATGGCAATATCTTTCACACTGTTTCTGACAATCAGCTGCTTTAATCTATTAATTACTGTGGGACGGAGCTGGCGGTTTCGATATAGTAGGGGTGTCTAAATTAGCCCTTACATTTACATGTGCACATTAATAGCAACCATCCCCTGTCACCTCGCTCCTGCCCCCAAATTAGCCCAATTATAAAATTGCAAAATTAGGCTTTGATATCGAGGCTGCAGGTGGTGTGAATATTTCATTATGAAAAGAACAAAACGTGTTTTTTTGCTTGTGAACGGGCCTTGGGTGGGCCACAGAGCCAGGGGTGTAGCTTGGTCGGTAAGTTTGGAGGGGGAGGGGGGTGAGATTCAGATTTTCTGACAATCACGCTGGCATATAATGTTAAAATATATTATAAGACAAGCAGGACACATGAAAGAAGCTAAAGGGGCAATATTTTGTAAAATAACCAACATTTTTGAAGACTTTCAAAGCAGAGCCGTAGTGAGTGTGTGTGCGTTTTAGTATGTGTTTATGTAAAAAAATCCTGGTGACACCGACTGAAAGCACCTGTACCCAAATATTTGCTAGAAAATATATTTATTTTGGGGGTTTAACCCCTACATGGAGCCGTCTTGGGAGGGCCAGGACCAGCCTCTACAACTGGGCCTGCTACAAAGAGCTGTATAACTGATTCAAGGGGAGTAACTATTTAACCGTCAATCCAGACAGGGATTCTGGTTTTGCATGGGGTATGGAAAGCACTGTATAAATACCACTAAAATACGACGCCCATCTTCTGGCATTGCTTTCGCAATTACAGGTCGGCCTCAAAAGTTAGTCCGCATACGTTTTATTGACACACCAGAGCTTAACTAGGTGTTGTGGGACGTGTAAAGCATGGCGAAGGAAGCTTCTGACCTTTTCAAGGGAACGCACGTGCCATGGAGTGACTGCCATGGCGCGAAGTGCCGGAAAGATGACCTCAGCCTCGGAGACGCGCTTTGCACGCCACAGGCGCGCGGGCCCCAGGCTGCGGCAGTAGGACAGCGCCTGCCAGTGTGAGAGGTGCAGTCTTATCAGATGTTTGAAGGTGGCACCAACTGCGGCAGCGCGTGGCATGGACTGCGACGTGCTCACGTACTGAACAGAGCAGCGTGAGATTCCGACTGGAGTTCAGCAAAACAGAGCACAGCTGCCTATTTTCTGCTACCCGCTTCAGATCGAAGGCATAACCATGTTTATTTGTGATTTGAAAGAAATGTCATTCTTTTGAGGTGGTAGATGGAGCTTAGTGGCTAAGTACGAGACTGGTGTGTTCGCGATTCATGTGAAAATAGATGTCTGACAGAACGATAGTCACTGGAAAATACATGTCTGGTGGGCACGCACTGGCAAAATATCTTTCTAATGGGAAAACACGGGCAGAATACCGATTTAGAAATGCCAATTTGCAAAGCAACTGTGTAGAGGTAGTTCAGTAGTAAAATGTGTACCTATTGGTGAGTTGTCTAATATGACGTGCGTTGGCAAAATGTCTGTCTATTGGAATTGCTCTAGTAAATTGCTTCTCCAGTGGGTGGACATTGAGACAATACAGGTCTACTTGGTGTGAACCTGGAAAATGATGATTTCTAGTGGGCACTCAATTGGAAATACCAGTGTACTGGCGTTTTTCAGACTCTGTTTTCAGTGTAAAGAAGAGGCGGGACTGTAGGGCCACAATCGTGACACTTGGGGATGCTGCCTCTGGTGTTGTGGGTGAAGAACATCCCTTCCGACCTTGTCTCTCAGGGCAGCAATGGCGAGCAGACCAGGACTTCGCAGAGATATAGTGTAGGGGGTAGATGACCAGAACTCAAGCACACAAACAACAGACACTATAAGTAAATGTCCAGCCCAGCTCAGTCCTTTTGGAAAAAGCAGTGGCAGCTCCTCCGCATTGGCGGAGAAGCGTTGCCCCACTGCCTGGTGCAGAGCCTGCAAACAAAAAATAAAAATTTTTGTTTTTCGTTTTCCGGCTCTGAGCCAACTTGTGCAGGAGTGGGCGGGGCATAGGAGGTGGGAGAAGAAGCGCTTGTGCACTCCCTAAGTACGCATATGTGTTTGGGTAGCCATCTCAGGCCGACCAAAACACACATGTGCACTTAGGTTTCTCCAGCCCAGCTGCGTTCAGCAGCCAGGCTGGAGAAACTCCACAGACTCCGTGACCTGAGAGGAGCGTCTTTCCCGCCCGCTCAGGACAATCCCGAGCTGCTCTGCAGCTTAGGAATTAAGTCTGCTGGGACAAGAAGAGGCCAGCAGGAGCAATGCGACACGGGAGGCGGCTGGCGGCATCGAGTAAATAAAAAAAAAGGATTATTAACACGGCCCCTGCGCGCTACCCCCACCCGCCGCACCATTCTTTGTCTGTGACAGCCGCTACTGGAAAAAAGAGAGGTATTTTAATCACACCTCACTCAATACTATGCATACGGAATATGCAGCACTATGAGGAAGGTATTCTTGGGATGCTACTAGGATAAACTTAAGCTTTACATTTAAGTAGAGGTGCATGCTCACTATTGTGAAATGGAGCAGCTTTCCTTAGTTCTGTGACCCGTATTTCAGTCCATGTTCTGAAGGTTGTCTAGGCAGGTTTATTAAGTGGGTTGAAATATTCTAAACAAAGTCCCCACAAAATTTATTAGTGAGACTCTCAGTCAATGTTTTCTTCAAGCATTTGTGTTACCAAAGGTGAGATGCAGTTGGAATCAGGGCCAGCTTTAGGGCAGTGCGAATGCTGCAGCCGCACTGGGCACTGACCTAGATGGGGAGCACTGACCATGCGGGAAGCTGTGTTAAGATTTAAAAGCACCTGCTGCAGAGTTCCTTGTGTGTCCAGCTTTCAGGCAACAGTAAAAATGTCATGATAACTCTTCTAATTAATGTTCCGGCTAGAGACAGGGTTCGAAGTTTTCTCTAATGGCAGTTTTGACCCTCTTTAAAGTAGTGCAGAGGGTTAATATGCCTGCTGCAAAGAACAGATCTGTATTTTATGTGGATAGCTCAGTGGAATAGTGGAATAGTAAAGCGAGCCTTTACCAGCTCTTTAAAACAAATGAAATGTATGTGTGAGAGGGGCTATAGAGAGACGAGGGTCAAGTTTGCCAGGGGTAGTGAGGGAATCGGAGGACGAGGTCACACTGGGGCAGGGTTCCAAAAACAGATTGTCACACCGGGCACCATCAGCACTAAAGTCAGCCCTGCTTACAATCTCCAAGTGTGGGTATTCAGTTATCAGTCACATGGTGGGAGCACTGGTGCTCACGGTCACAGGGGTTCGAGGGGGGGGTACCTACAATTTAGACAATAAAGCTTACCATTAATCAAGCAGAGACAGATGAGAGCAGTTCTCCTGGTAGTCACAGGTGTGAATATTTTCCACAGCAGATTGGCTCTGCATCTCATATTGGATTTTTTCACACTGGATTCACTACAGAAATGGATTGACATTTACCGCAGTATTTCAAGGCTCCCCATTTATCCTTGGCTTTGTCCATACACGCAACACTGTCTTCTGGATATAGGATTTTAACCCTGACTACATCAAAAACCATTGACTGCCAGTACCCACCCCTACATAGGTGCCCGGCCGGGCCCTATATGAGAACCTTTGACTACCACTCACTCCAACAGGTGTTCACCACATTAACTGTCAGTCATCCACAGGTGTGCCTCCATTGATAGCTCCTGATGGGACCCCACATTGTTAGCTGGATCGAAATGTCGTCGAAAACTTGAAGCGAACCAATTCCCAGTCCCTACTATTATACTAGGAGGCTGCTAACATTTATTGTGTATCCATTGAATGGTCGTTTATGTAATAAGATTGAAACCTTGTTTTTATATCACAAAAGTCACAATCGATACTCATAGGTTTCGCCTTTTTTCACTTGGGCCACTCAGCACTGAAAAATTATAACAAATGTGAATTTTCTTATATAAAACAGCTTGTTTCTCTACACACTCTGTGTTACATGTCCTTCTGTCTCTGACATTTCTATACCCCACGATTTAACTGTGATTGTATTATTAATCACTAAGTACCCACAGGAATCACTGTTTTTGTGTAAAGTGAGGCTCTCCCATCAGGCAGTGATGTCAACGACTCCATGTTGGACTACCTCTAGCACGAGAACAAAAAGCGTGAAGCTCTACTCTTGGCTGCCATCAGCCTTCCTGAATAAGCCACTCAAGAATTATCGGCTTCAGCCCAGAAACCTCTCTCCCTTTATCAACTAAAGGGCATATTTACAAGCCCCAATTGCCACTGGAGTGTCCCTTTTTTTGACGATCGAGTGGGTCAGCGGCATTTCCAATATTCACAAGGGGGAGGGGTAGCTATCATTCATAAAGACAACATGGTCATCACGTAAATAGAATCATGCAAATACAACACATTTGAATGTCTTTCAACCAACATAAAGACCAAAGATATCGGAACTTTGCTTCGCCACCTTCTCTAGCATCCCCCATGCAACACCTCCGCATTCGGGGAACACTTATCTGACCTGATAGCCCAATGTGCACTCGGAGATGCCAACAATCTAATTCTTGGTGACCTTAACCTGCGGTGAAATGAAACTAACAACCCGCTAATTCAAACGCTATCCAATTTCCTCTGTGACAACAATTTAACCCAATACTGCAAGGAGGAGACACACTACAAAGGAGCCACCTTGGATGCCATCATCGCCCAACGAAACGCAATTACAATCAACCACATACTCCCCGTGGACTGGTCGGACCACCACATGATCTTATTTCATATCAACCAACAAACTCTCTCCTAATCGCCTATGCAAGACCCTCCCAAATGGATCAGAAACTTCTCCCATATTCCAATGGTAGTCCTTGAAGAAAGTATAAGCTCGCTTCTTCCCTACACCAACGACCACCTCTCCACAACCGACCTCAGCGAGCGTTACAACGCAAAGCTAGTGACCATGCTTGACCAGCTAGCTCCCCTAAAGCTGAAAAAAAGCAGAGCCATTCCATCCAGGTCATGGTTCAACTCCGACCTCAATTCTGAAAGGAGAAAACTAAGAGCCAAAGAAAGAAGCTGGAGGAATAACCCTACCTCCATCCTCCGTGAACAACTCCAAACAGCCCGTAGGAAGTACAACAATCACATCAAAAACAAGAAATCCAGCTTTTTCCGCTCAGTGCTGGACAGCGCAAATAATTGACCCAAGGAGCTCTATAGCATCATCAGGAAACAAACCTCCAAACCCGTGAACTCCTCTATACAGGCGTCCAAAGAACTCTGCGACAACTTCGCCAACTTTTTCAATGACAAGATCACTAAGATCGAACTTTCACTGGACTTCATCAATACGCACCCCACTAAGAGCATCACGTCCGGGACGCTTGACTGCTCTCCCTGTACCCCCTTCAATTCCTGGCTTAGCTTCCGCCCCATGCAAGAATCTTAAATTGTCACGCTGATCTCCACCTCCAAACCATCAGCTCATGTCGTAGACCCCATTCCCCCCCTACTGACCAAAAAACTGAAGCGCGCCCTAGCTCCGCTTTGGTGCACAATCATAAATAGCTCCTTGAAAAATGGAGTAGTTCCAGACTGCCTTAAAATGGGACAAGTCACACCCTTGCTGAAAAAACCTGACCTTGATATTACGGAGCTGAATAACTTTAGACCTGTTTCGAACCTCCCCCTTCTGTCCAAAACCCTAGAAAGATGCGTACTCCAACAACTAACCCAACACCTGAACAACATCAACCTCCTGGACCCCCACTAGTCTGGCTTCAGAAAAAGCTGTAGCACAGAAACCGCGATCCTCAACATCATTGACGATATCCACAGATCACTTGACTCTGACCAATGCTGCCTCCTCATTCTCCTTGACCTCTCAGCAGCATTTGACACGGTAGATCACAAAGTGCTCCTTAGGGCTCTCCAAGAAAGAGCCGGTCTTGGCGAGGTGGTCCTCCAATGGTTCTCCTCCTTCCTGCACAATCGCACGCAAAAAATCAAAATCAAAAACTTCACTTCCGACCTACACCAAGTCAACAAGGGTGTCCCTCAAGGCTCAGTGCTATCCCCGCAACTTTTTAACATCTACGTGGAACCTCTCTCCAAACTACTCAAAAAAGCCAACATCCGCTTCCATCTCTACGCTGATGATACTCAGATTTATTTGGAAACTACCTCCCTCAAAGACATTCAAAGACTCAATGACGTACTGAGAGATGTTCAACACTGGCTATCATACAACCACCTTAAACTAAACCCGGACAAGACTGAGACACTCCTCATCTCGAATAAGGAAGAGAACCCCCAAATTGACGAATGGCTAAAGGCCGTTGATGCGCTCAAAGGAAATCTCACTCTAGCAGACTCTGTCAAATCACTAGGCATCAATCACTCTAGACTCGAAACTGAACATGACCAGACACATCAAGAATTCGGCCAAGAGCGCTTTCCTTAACCTCAGACTACTGAACAAAATAAAACCCTTAATTCCGCACAGTGATCTCAAACAGGCCACCCAAACTCTGGTACTGTCAAGACTGGACTAGGGGAACGCAGTCCTATCAGGAATTCCAAAATCACATCTGGCTCCCATCAAAACTACGCTGCATGCGGCAGCCAGAATGATCACCGGTATCAAGAAATTCAACCACATTTCTCCTGCACTCAGGGAACTTAAATGGCTTCCTGTCGAAATGCGGATTAGCTTCAGAACAGCCTGCCTCACACAAAAAGCCCTACACACCGGCAAGCCTGAATATCTGGCAAAAAAACTCAAAAAAGCCGGCCAGGCCAGGAATCTCAGAAGCTCAAACTCCCTCCTACTCATCCCACCAAAAACTCGAAAACAAAAAACTGCGGATCGGTCCTTCTCCGGTAGCGCTCCTAAAATCTGGAACTCTCTTCCCCCTCACATCAGAACCATTCCCTTCTTTGTAAAATTCAAAAGCAAACTCAAAATCCTTTTCCTCAACTGCTCCCTAGGGAGTGGATAGGATCAATCGGAGCAGCTAGCTGACACTGCGCACTGCTCCTACGCCAAGACTTCGAAGAACTCCGAAGACTAAGACTGTCCTGCTCTGTTAATGTGTCGCTCTTCTGTTTCTGTGTTTTGTGAATCTCTGCAATGTTTCTGCTGTAATGCGCTCCGATACCCTAGGGTCAGGCCAGCGCTATATAAAACTTCTTAAATAAACAAGGTGGCGATAAGCCACGCAATATGCCCATTTCTGCCACAGTCCTCTACGGAAAAGAAGCTGCAATGGGTGTTGATGTGGGCATTCCACTGCAATACCCATTGCTTTTTGATGCTGCTCCAGATTTACAAGGCCGAGGCAGCACCAAAAACAACGCGCAATTCTAATGCCATGGAGTACCAGGTGTTAGAATGGCGATACGTGGAGAAATCGTTAATTTCTCCTCTTTCTTTGCTCTTTCCATGTGTGCCGCATTCCGCAGCACACATGGAAAGAGCAAATTGCCATGATTGGGTGTTTATGTGCAGGAAGATGTCCCTTCCTGCACATAAACAATCGCCCCTGCAGCGCAGTCTCCCTTGCAACATGGCGGCAGGGTGCCTGCCCTGGTGCTAGGCAGCTTTTTTTTGCACCAGCGCTAGGGTAAACACAGGGGTGCCCCGTATTCATATGAATATGGCGCATCCCTGAGTTTGAAAAATGTCAGAGCGCTATGCTGGTGATTTTGGTGCCGCTCCGCCCTCCAATTTTTTGGGTGTAAATATGCCCCTAAATCTTTTAACTGACCACCACACCCCTTCCCACTCGTAACAAAATGTCAGTGCTCAAGAAGAACTAATTGCCACTCACATGTTGAAAGGGTTACCATAGAATTTCTAAATCAGCCCTTCCTCCGTTCTTTCACAGTTCACTGTCTAGGGCTACATTCTCCAGCTCAAGAAAGCAGACAACACATTTCCATTGCCTGTAGAGGCTGTATAACAACCTCCATCTTGTGTTATATTAAATTAGGGGCAGGCCAAAATGGAGTCCACTGGCTTCAGCATCCGTGCACTATCAAAAAACAACACAGAGTCCTGCTTTAATCGCCATACAAAGAAAAGCTCTTGACATACACAAAGGAATGTTAGTGGAATATCTGGACATGGTATGCAAGTGGAACTTTACCAGCGGGCCTGTAAGCATTGTAGTCGTGTAAAACGACGTGTCCAACACCATGAATTCAAAATGCCACCCCTGCTCATAGCGCATATTCCAATGACGCAGGCGCTAGAGAGTATGCGTTTGGTGGCTTTCCTGTTATCAGTACTTGGCCTTGGTTCTTTTGGTCAATGTTGGACTTAGGCCTCAGCGCACATGGTGAAGTTCTTGTGTGATGGGGACAAAGAAATTCAGGATACCAGATTCACATGCAGTCGGTTTGCTCAGGGCAGGGATGCAAGTCTTTTTCCCATGAAGTGGATGTTCCTGTCCCAATATCGTGCACTGGCAAAATGCCTGTCTAATTAATGTACTCTAGCAAAATGTATTTTTGCTGAGCACATAAATGAAAAATACTTATACACTGGGCATCCACTGACAAAATTCCTGTTTAGTGGGTGCACACTAGCAAAAAAATCTATTTACTGAATGTGCATTGTTAAAATACCTCTCTTGTGGGCACTCACTAGAAAAACACCTGTCTGGAGGACACTCATGGGCAATGAATGGTTTCTATTCTAGTAAGAGATTTTTCGCACTACAGGTCCTCGTGACATCAAAATTAGGATGGTGATTATGTATCCTTACCATATTTATCTTTTTTGATAAAATAATACAAGTTGGAGAAATATCAGTAGAGAGTTCATTGCTTCAGATTATAACATTTAAATATAGAAAATTCTGATAAGTGTAGCTGTGGTATACCTTACATGTGAAAAATATTGAAAAATATCACACAATTTGGTAGTCTAATTAAGAGGAACTTCAAGAAACCATAGTGGTCCAATATAAACTTACACTGATTATAGTCCATTCACCTATACGCTCACAAGATACATTTTGGACTCCACTTTCGTTGATTCTTTATGAGTAGGTAAATGTATTTGGTGGTTGTGTCTAGTCTCCCCTGGATGTACTGTGCCCATTTGGGTCTTGATCATCTCCACATCACAAAGGCCAGCCCTCCAATGTGGTACATCTGAAACATTATTCAGGTACTGCTTCAATGGGGACAATAAAGCAGAGGGTTGGAACTGGACCTCTCCCTCACTTGCAAGACGGGTCTATCAACTCCTTTTACTTGGAAGTGAGGAAGGTAGTGCAAAGTAGAGGTTTCTGGAAGGAACTGGCTTACTGGTTGAGGGGAGGGAAACACTACTCAAGCAGCAACCACAATCCTTGTCAGGGTGAAGTCACAAGCAAACTCCAAATTGGCCTGTACTCAACCCTCTGGTAGCTTGGCATAGAACAGTCAGCCTTAACTTAATGCAATGAGTGAAGTAGTTATGCAGCACTTCAAACAGTAATGAAGTGAAACACAAACCAAGGAAAAAACCCGCACCAATCTAGAAAAATAGAGTAAATCAACAAATAGTCAGAAATGACACAAATCCAATCAGTAGAATCAGAGATATGTAATTTTAAAGATTTCAGGGAATATAGGGCCAAAAGGCACAAAATGCCAACTGTGGTTATCTAGTTGAGTCGGACTGGGACAAAGAGACAAGTTCAGGCCAACCGCGATGGAGCATGGGCCGGCTACAGGGACCCACTTAGGTCCACTAAACACAGTTGGTTAATCCTGATTGCAAAGAGGTGTGAGGTACCATGTTGATAGAGTGTCATGTAGCAGAGGCGATGTGAGGTTCGGGCGAGGAGATGCATCATGCAGTAGAGGTTGCGGGGAGCTGCAAAGTGCGAAGTGGTGCCCTTTTGTGGAGATGCGTCGCACAGCAGCGGTTCCGATGGGCTGCATTGGGCAATGCAATGTCCTTACATGGAGATATGTCGTGCAGCAGTGGTTCTGTTGGGCTTCGATGGGTGATGCAAATTCCTTTCATTAGGGAAGTCTGCGCAACAGAGGCAGTGCATCTGGTCCGAGGGGCATGCGTCAAGCAGCAAAGGTGATGGGCTGGTTCTGCAAGAGATGCACCATGCCACAGAGGAGATGCATCAGTCTTGCTTAATCAACAAATGGACTGGCAGAGCACAAAGGGTCCAGGACTGGGGTGGCACCACTTGAGAGAGCAGGACTCACAAATGGCAGAGTCCAGGAAGCCGATTCTGTCCCTGAAACTTCTGAACAGGAGACCAGCCATTTATCCCTTGGAGTTTACTCTGGGGTCCTGTATTTGGAGATTCAGGACCAGTCCTTATCACCCAGGCAACAGGCCAGCAGGTCAGCATAGTGGGGCAGCAGTCCTTCAGGGCAGAAATCCAGCAGAGAGTGGCAGAGCTTTCGGCAGTTCTTCTTCCTGTTGTTCTCATTGCAGGAAAGGGTGATTTGGCGGATGTTCAGCAGATTAGCTCATATTAAAATATGATATAATCATACAGTTTTTGAAATTGTAGTTCCATTGCCTGACATTCATAATCACAAGTAACATTCTTAGTGTAAAAGTGAACATCAAAGTGAACATCAAACCAATGCACCAAGTATTTTTACATTTTCCATGCCTTATCCCTCTTCGCTTCTTCCGTTGTGTACACGTCTCAGGGTAGACAGCAGTAGCGGTCCGTGGAGGGAGTTCCGTGGGGCGGTGAGACGGGGCGGGGGAGGGGCAGGGTGGGGAAATGTAAACACCGGACTATGGATGATCGGAGAGAAGTACACATTTAAATAAATAAAACGAATTTCGTTGCGCGCGCTGCATGGCGTTTTGCGATGCAGCGCGCACAAAGGAATTCGTTTTAATTATTTAAACGTGTACTTACCTCCATTCATCCATATTCCGGTGTTTACATTTCCCCACCCCGCCTCACCGCCCCACGGAACTCCCTCCACGGACCGCTACTGGTAGACAGCATCCGCCAATTCTGCTGAGCAACAGCAATGAGAGAGAGAAAAGAGAGAGAGAGACAGAGAGAGAGAGAGAAAGAGAGAGGGAGTGAGCTAGAAACAGGGAGAAGCAAATGTGGTGATATGTACAGTAGTGGGTACACCATGGATGACAAAGTGAGACAAGTAATGCAGAAAAAAAGTGAATTGTAGTGAGATAAATGCAGAGAGAGGAAGAGGTAGACAGGTAGAGAAGTGAGTTAGTGAGAGAAGACTAGAGGGGTGGAAGGTAGAAAGCAGTGAGATGGAAGGATAGGAACATTAGAAAGGAGTTAAGAAAGATAGCTCAGGTAAGGAGATTAGTGAGGCAGGTAGAAAGGTAGATGGGTGAAGGGTAGTAAAAGAGATTAGATGTTGAGAGAAAAGAGGTGCAATAGAGAGACCTATGTGAGGTAGAAAGTTAGAAGTGAAGTTAATACAGAGATAAAAAGAGAGAGGATGAGGTATAGACATAGAAGTGAGGTGAGAGATGTATATATAGAGAGGTGGAGAGTAGATTTAAGTGAAAGGGAAGCAGAGAGACACATGAGAAATCAGGTAGAGAAAGAAATGTAGCAAGAAAGATGTAAGATTGGGATGGTGGATTTAAATGGAAAAGAGGCAGGAAGAGCAATAGTGCAGGTGGAATAGTGGTGTAAGAAACAAATGCTGAGATAAATCAAGAAGCTATAGGGGTAGTGACAAAGAGAGAGGGGCTGGGGTAGAGAAAGAGCAATGAGGTAGTGATAAAGAAGTGAGGTAGAGATGTGAGGTAGAAAGAGATGAGGTGTTCTGAGATTGAGAGAGGCATAGAGAGGCGAGTTAAAGCAAGAGATGAGGTTGACAGAGAAGTAAAGTAGAGACATACAGGGAGAAGAGATGAAAACTGAGGTGCAAAGAGGAGGGTGTGATGGCGATAAAGCCATGAGAGAGAGTAGGGAGGACTAGCTATGCTCAGAGAGTTGCAGAGAGATATATATATCATGAGTGTGGGTAGAAAGAGCTGGGATACAGAGGTGTATCAAGAGAGGTAGACATATGTGATTGTAGTACTGTGAGTCGTGCCTTGCAGGGTCCATGGAATACCTCGTCTGTGTTCCATGGAATGCTGTATGACTGTGGGAAACGGTGTGAACGGGTGATAGTCTAAGCCCGATCGGTATCATGCGAGTCTGTGCTGTGTCGCAGCTCTGCTGTAACCCATAAACTTCTCGTTTGGAAGTATCCTGACACATTGGGTGTCCTTTATGAAGACGGTTAATACATTGATTTTGGCAACGACCGGAGTGGAGCTGTAAATGAACCCACGACAGATGCTACATGGAGCCATAGAAGAAAATCAGATAAGGTTTCACCTTACAATTGCATTGCACAATGTGGCGTTTTTTAAGTTATAAGGGTACCCCAGAATCCAATCTGGAGTGTACCTATAGTACTTGTAATCAATTTAAGGGAGAAAGCAGATAGGCGGGGGTCCTGAATAGCAGGATCCCAGTCAGACTAAGTCGAAAACCAGTAAAACACCAGGAAAAAAGTGGGGGCAACCATGTAGTCAGATTCCACCTTCCTACACAGATCACAAAGTGCACATAATGTAAATAGGTCAGTGGGCTACTGCTTTTGTCACAGAGATCCTTTTGTTACTTGCAGTTTATAAGTTAAAATCCTAACATACAACAGTGAGCTATTAACTTTCATCTAAGAGCTGCATACAACCTGCAAGGTATAAATTAGAGTGTTATGTTTTCCCCCCAGTCTTTGATTATCCTTATGTTGCAAAAAGTTTTCTTTTGGACAGAAATCAATTCTGATTATTAAAGAGAACCCCCAACCATGGTATTATGTTTTAAAATTCTGAGTTTGTTTCTCCAGACCAATCACTATTAAACTATACTGCCTAGTAGTATGGTTGCCATGTGACTCCTACACCTTCTTGTCCTTAGTCTTATGTAACATTTTCTATACAGTGATTTACACATATATTGATTGTCTCTGAGTAATGTGTGTGATGTAAAGTGCTCTGACACCCTACACTGGTATGAGTGGCGCTGTAAATCAAATTAAATGCATCTGAGAGAGAGTGTGGTTATGGAGACTTGAGGGGCACTGTTTAAGGGTGGTAGTAAGGGAATCCATGACAGAGGTGGCCATTAGAGGGTAATAACAAACATTAATGCACAGGGCACCACCAGTGCTAAGACCAGCCCTGCCCTTGAGGCCAGTCTGCCTCAACCATAGTTAGCTCCATTGGCCTTGTTTCAGAAGTAGTAGCTGCAACTCACCAGGGATTGGCAATGCAGAATTTGGCACGCACACCAAACTAAGTTCGAAAACTTCACAGTATCTCTGCTACATTCACAAGCACTTTTAACATGTGCTGGTTGCTGTGGGGTCACTGGAATTAAATATGCAGCAAAGGAGGACAAAATGATGCCACAGTGTTGACTAAATTATGCATTTAAAAAAGGCTGCAGAGTAATGCAGTATATTTTCTGATATTTTATTATTTTGACGTGTACGCATGCTAACAGTCTTTGGAAAGATTTTGCCTTATTAGCACCAGTGTAACATACAAATGCAACAGTGAGAAAGATGATCAGCCAACCTTTGCAATAAGCCATCCACTTCGCAGCAAAACAAGTCACATTTTTTGTTAACTTTTGATACATTTGAGCTATAAACAATTTATTAGTTTAAATGGTCAGATCATGCAGCAGATCTTGCATTAGGAGGCAAATATGGCAGAACCAGAGTTATATAGAAAACATTTGCAAACTAGGATATTTTGCCATTCATGTTTGAGCTGCTGTTGTGGAAAAAGGGAGAAGTGCTGATGACAAACTCCATGGCTCTGCGAAAAATTGCTTCTGCTTCCACATTTTATCGTATTTGGGACATTCTGTGATTAGAAGCATATCCCACTTTGTGAATGTGTTTTAATGTCAATAACTCATTATAACCTTATGTAATCATGTGTATCCATTGGTTGATTAAACTGGGCAGTGAAATGCCAAACAAATACTAAAAATTGGGATATTTGCGCATTCTGGCCTCTCCTCTGGCTCCACCCACTGAGCCAATCCTTGGGTTATTCCCGCCCTCTGATTCTCCGCCCACAGTTCCCCTACTTTTTTTCCCCCACTTCGACCACTGAGTGAAGGACACACTTTTTCAGCTGCAGGCAGTGTCGGGCCGTGCTTTTCAGGGGCAGTCGTCCGCTGCCCATTTTATGCCCTGTGCGTTCCACACAGTTACACAACCGGCATTTTCTTTTCTTTCTTTTTTTAGAGTTTTATATAGCGCTAATTCAACTTGAAGGTATCAGAGCGCTTTACATGAGCACCAGTTGCCTTACGGAGGGACACAATCATTTTTTTTTTTTGTTAGGCACAGGGAGATTAAGTGATTTGCCCAGAAGAAAAGGATGTTTATCGTCCCTGCCAAGACTCGAACCTGGTTACCCAGCTTCGAGCTCGACCGCTCTAGCTGTTAGGCCACAGCTTCTCCCCTAATTTTCCTTTATGCATTCCAGAGCGATTACACACTGATGCTCAGGGTGCATTTCAAGGGAGGCCAAGTTGGAGCTCTGATATTAATCAACGCAGCACTAGCAGTTATCGAGGCGTGAAAGACAACGTTTATACTCTAGTTCTTCTAAGACTTTCCTACAGTGGAAAAAACATGGGCTATTTCCTACGTCAAAAGTTCAGTTCAATACCATCTTTATTGGTGAAAACGCATTAATTCAAGTCGTCCTATATCTCTTAAAACATTTCAGCCATATTGTAAGGTCTTATCTTTTAACTTCCAATGGGCAGTGCTTATTTGGAAAGTGTGTTATTTCCAGTGACACGCACACTCTATTTACCTACACGGTTTGCCATTTTGAAACAGTGACCAGCACACTCTGGCCACGTGTGTTTCTGCATTTTATCTTTTATTCATTTGGGATTGTGTTTGTCCACTGGAGAGCATGTTTAACCCTACATGTGGTGCCCTTCTGCAACAGTGACATGCACACTCTGCTACGTGTGTTCCTGCACAGATTTGTTCAACACGAGGTATCGGCACATATTGTTGGTCTGTGGAGATAACACAGTGTCATGCACACTTTTCATGCCACTTTTGTGTGTCACCATTGAGAAGTGTCCTATTTACAATATTAGGCCAGAATATTTTAACCGCACTTTGTAGTTCATTTAGTGCATTGTATGTAATCAACAGTGAAAGGCACACTGGGTATTGAGTTTCACTTGGTGTGTCTTAAAAATCTTGTGACACGCATACTTAATTTGAGTTGAAGTACTTTAACACTAGTTTTACTTTCTCCAGGATTGAGTAAAACATGCACTCAGGGACTCCTCCAGCGCCATTTCTGGAAGCTCCTGGTGAACCACCTGTTACCTGGAGGAATTAGTGTGATGCATTCCAAACATGATTGGGGGCAATTGGTGCATCAAGCTTTAGGGAAGAACGTAAAAAATACCTATTGTTGCACTCTATTGATTTCGAGGGCCATTCTGCTTTTAAACACTTACCCGAGGTGCCATGGGCAGGAGGCAAAGAAGTGGATGGATATTTGGATGCCCAAAGAAATTGGAGACAAGATTTGACATAAAACCAAGTATAGATAGTTGTTTTGTGGCATAAATTCGTTATGACAAAGCAACATTATAGGCAAGAACGTGGATACATATGTATCTGCTCTTAGATGTCTAGTTGCAGAGTGTAGCTTTAGAAACTTCACGGATCAGTTGGTTCATGACCAGTTCATTAGTCATGGCACAAATAAAACTATCCAGCAGAAGTTATTGTCTCTAGACGCTCCTACGCGGGAAGAGACATTACGCCTTGCAAAAAGTGTCAAGACGTCTCAGATCTCAGTAAAAGAATTGGAACATGAGAATGAAAATCTCAATGTGGTGAAGGTTAGAGATGGCTATGATACAAAAGAAATTAGAACCAAAGATAAAAGATAGAAGGGGACTTTGTCTAAAAGTATGTTTTTTCGCCAAACAAATATTTGCTTCAGACATGGCAAATCTGCTCATTCTAAAGGAGGAAGAAGGTGTCTGGCAAAGTTTGTCACATGCAGAATTTGCAATAAGTTTGGTCCCTTTGCCAAGGTGTGTCAGGGTACAAAAAGGAACTCTAGAAAAGGGGTTAATGTGGTCATGGATGGTTCATGGGATGAGTCCAACGCTTGCCTTGACCACATTCAGAATGAGTTAAAAGACATGGTTTTAGTTGTTGAAGAGGAAGAAGTGGTGACATTCAATTCATCAGAGTGTGTGAATCCTTACATTGATGTAGTTGTGGGGGATAAGGCAATCAAGTTGTTAGTAGATTCTGGAGCCAGGACCACTATAATTACTGAAGAGATATTCAAGGAAAACTTGCCCGAAGGAACCCTGGAACCTCCGGAACATGTTCCTATTTCGTATGAGGGTAGGAAAATTGAGTTGCCAGGGTTTTTCAAAGAAACTATGGTTTTCAGGGGTAGAACCATTTTTGGGAAAATCTATGCGGCAATCAAAGGGTTGGCCTTCCAGGGTTGGTACTATCAAGGGCTTCTCAAAATGGTTTTGAGATCTGGACCTTAAGATCAGGATTCTGTTATTTGTGAAGATAAGATAGAAGAGTCAAGATTGAAATATCCGTTGGTATTCTCTGAGGACATAAGGTACTATTAACCCCTTCGACGCTTGTGACGGAACGGTTCCGTCATGCACGTCGGTTGGGCTGTGCTTATGACGGAACCGTTCCGCCATGGCCCCGCCCGCGCTCAGATCCTTCAGCACTGCGCGGGAATCCGCGCAGCGCTGAAGGGGTTAAAGGGTTTTGCCTTAAGATCAAGGTTGGCGAGGGGTCAAGTTCCATTAACCGCGGTATACGTAGCATTCCGTTCTCTATCAGAGGGGTTCTAGAGAAGGAGATGAGACGGTTATGTGATAAAGGAATCACAGAGCCAATTGAGTTGTCACTGTGGTTGTCTCCGTTGGTGGTTGCAGGGAGACGTAACAGGGACTTGAGCAACTGAGGAGATTTGCGTAGCCTAAACAAAGCCTTTTTTGTGTGGACTCTCATCCTCTTCCGAAGATATCAGATTTGCAGGCACTCATTACTGGGGTAAAAAGGGTTCAGCAAGTTAGACCTTGCCTCAACCTACCATCAGGTGGTCTTGGAGCCTAGTTCAAGACATTTTACCACTTTTTTTTCACCAGTGGGGACATTCCAGTTTTGCAGGATGCCGTTTGGTTTGGCCTCAGCTGCTGTGCTTTTCCCGAGCGTGATGTATCAACTCTTGAAAGTGGTCAAAGGTGTAGCTACGTTTCAGGATGGAGTTCTGATATTTGCACCAAACATTGCCAAACATAACAAGATTCTTGACCAAGGTTTGTCTATTTTTCAGGAAAATGGGGTGGTGCTCAAAATGGAGAAGTGTAAGTTCCTCATGGTAAAGTCAAGTATTTTGTCCATGTGGTGTCGGGGGATGGTATTGGACCAAGACCAGGTTTGGTGGATGCCGTCATCAATGTAGTAGCACCAGTAGACAAAACAACTCTAAAGTCTTTTATGGGCTTGAGTGAGTTCTATGCCAGCATCATTCCTGATTATGCCACTCATGTCAATGTTTTGACAGTTTCCTAAGAAAACATGTTTCATTTGTTTGGGACAGCAAGTGCCACCAGGCATTTGACTGGATTACACGCCAGTTGGTGAGTTCAAAGGTGCTAAAACTTTGCAATTCTAAGCTGATTTGTTGTCTAACTGTTGATGCAAGTAATCATGGTTTGGAGCAGTACTCACTCAGAGTTAGGCGGGCGTTGAACACACTATTGGATATGCTTCCAGAACGCTCAGGGAGCCAGAAACACATTACTCCACCCTTGAGAAGGAATTGTTGGCATGTTGGTGGGCTGTAGTTTAAGCCTTATATGTGGGGAACCAGGTTCACTGGTAAAACTAATCATAAACCATTGGTTACCATTTTAAGCAGAGATAAGGTGAAAGATCAAACACCTTTCATAGCTGGGTTGTCTACTAAACTATTACAATTTCAGTTTGACACCTTACATATTCAGGGGATGAAAAATGCAAGAGCAGATTATTTTTTAGATGTTCATTGCCTGATAAAGATGATGTGAAAGATGAAGGGAATGAAGAGATTTGCCTGATTGCAGCTATTGACTTGAAAGAGATGAGTGCCGTTCCTGAAGCAGAATGGAGGAGGAAAGTTGGGGCTGATGAGGTCATGAAGTGAATTATCAAGTATGTCTCTGAGGGATGGCTGAAAGAGGGAATGGGTGAAGCGGCGTGCCAGCCTTTTTGGAAGATTGCTGATGATTTGTCGGTGGAGGCGGGTCTGTTACTCAGAGTGAAGAAATTGGTACCTCCTTGGGGTTTGAGGTACAAGCTTATCAAGTTGGCACATGAAGAACATCTTGGTGGTACATTCATGAAGTGTAGGTTGACGCAAACATTTTGGTAGCCCTTAATGGTTAGAGAGGAGGACGAGTTTGTCAGTATGTGTGCCATTTGAGCTTCATCAGAAAAAATGTTTTGTGGTGAGGAAGCCACACTTACAGCACAATGAGTGTCCTTCTCGTGCATGGGAAAAAGTTGGAATTCATCTGGTTGGTCCGTTTCATGCCCTTCCTAGCCAGCGTCATTATACAATGGCTTTGGTCAATTTGTGTTCAAAATGGCCGTAAGTGAAGTTTGTGTCTGAACCCAATGTCAAAACAGTAATTGGATTTTTGTAGAGTATTTTCATGAGAGCCGGGTTCCCACAGTTTTTGATGTCAGACAATGGTGTCCAATTTGTGAATGATGAAGTTGAGGTTATGAGATGTCAAACACATAAGGACATCACTGTATCTCCTTTTGAGTTATTGAGGGGAAAGAAACCTTCCACAAAGATATGTCTGAATTGGATGGGCAAATGGGTTACATTTGGTGTGTCTTTAGAGCAGTGTGATTTGACGGTTAAAAGTAATGCAGTTGTGGCAAAATTTAAACAAAAATAGAACTATGATGCTCAGTCGAAGGTGAGGGAAATTGATTTGAAGGAAGGTAATGTTATTTGCATTTGGAAAGGTGTTCACGTAAAAAAAGGAGGAGAAAGGTTCAGTGGACCAGTGTTGGTTGACAAGGTTTGCGGTAATGCAGTAAGGTTTAATGGAAGCAGTTGGTGGAATGTTGGGAGAGTTGTGAAGTGTGGTGGTGAACAAATTGTGTGGGGGCCACAAAGAGAGCTATTGTTGGAATCAAAGGAGAGTGATAGTCCCAGTTGTTCTACTTCACAGGGAGATAATGAAGGGGTCAGTCGCTCTACTTCACAGTATGTTGATGAAGGTGTTTGCAGAAGTTTACGTGTAGGGAGGTTACCTACCAGATTTAGATGAGTTGGATTTATATATCTGCAGATTTAGATAGGTCCGATTTTTATTTGGATTTTTAGTTTATTGTGTTCATTCTACTGTTTTCATTCTTTTTCTGTAGCCTCTTTTATCAGCCAAGGTTGCTAATTGGTCTTGTACTGGTATGGGATTGAGGGGTTTGCAGATTTTGTTCTAGGATTAAACTTTTATGTATATATACTCACTTTTACATAACATGTTCTTTTTGAATCTGTTTAGTGTTTCTTTAAGGGGAGAAGTAATTTAGTACTGTGAGGCATGCCTTGCAGGGTTGTTATTGTTATTTAATTTTATAAGGCTCACAGCTACCCAGAGGTTTCCCGGCGCCGCCTGTCACGAACAGAGTAGAAAAGGGACTATAGATTGAATAACCACGTTTTTAAACACTTTCGAAAATTCACATAGATGGTTTCGTTACGAAGTGACAAGGAGAGAGAATTCCACAAAGAGGGGCCCGGACAAGAAAAAGACCGACCACCCATTCGCGACATTCTGGTCCTGGGAACCGAAAATTTAGCCTGAGTGGAGGAACGAAGAAGGCGCGATGGACAGTAAGGGTGGACTAAGGCATTCAGGTACTGAGGTGCCGTGTCAGATTTGATTTTGTACATATAACTCAGGGCTTTGAATTTAATGGGGTTCTCCACCCCGAGCCAATGAAGGTCACGGAGAGAGCCTGAGATGGAAGCCATTCTAGGAATCTGGCAGAGCAACCTGCCAGCCGAGTTCTGTACCACCTGAAGTTTACGTGTCACCTCCTTATTGGCTCCTAGATACAGGACATTGCCATAGTCCAGCCTAGAAGTAATAAGAGCCGGGACCACAGTTCTTTGAGTGGGACCAGGCCACATCCAAAGAATTTATTTGAGCCACTTTAGGATGGTGAAGCAGGTTGAGGCGACCTTGACAGCTTGTTGCTTCATTGAAAGCTGGTCATCGATGATAACACCTAGATTGTGGACCTGGTGCGCAGGTTGGGGAAGTGCACCCATTTCAGGAGGCCAGTGCTGCGGGCCCCATAGATCTTTATTCTTCCTCAAAATTAGCACTTCCGTCTTTTTGCCATTGAGTTTAAGCAAGTTGGCTTGCATCCATCCTGCAATCGTCCGCAGCACTGACTGGAGAGATGAAGGCTTAGACGCCCCTTTAGTGCAAAGGGAAAAGATTATCTGGGTGTCATTGGCGTAGAAAAAATTAGACAACCCAGCATTTTCGGCGATCGTCGCCAGAGGCCTGACAAACATTAAACAATAGCGGGCTGAGAATGGAGCCCTGCGGTACTCCGTGAGGTGAAGCATGGGTCTTAGAACTGGCTAACGGTGAGAAGACCTGGAACGCACGATCGGCCATGGTCCATGGAATACCTCATCGATGTTCCATGGAATGCTGTATGACTCTGTGAGGAACGTTGGTTTGAACGGGTGACAGTTGGAGCCCAATAGTTGTTATATGAGGCTGTGCTGTGTTGCGGCTCCGCTGTAACGAATAGACTTCATGTTTGGAAGTATCCTGACTCATTTGATGTCCTTCATGAAGACGATTACTATAGTGATGTAGAAAGAGTTTATGCTGAAAGAGAAAGGATGTGGCTACATAACACTGTAGCGATAGGAAGAGAGACTGTACTACAGAGAGAGGGGTTAGGTAGAAGAAGCGATCAAACGTAGGGAGAGAGGCTCACCACAGAAAGATTCTTTTAATTTAATTGAATTGCCACCAAGGACATGAGAGTGAAAGTATATGCCATGCGAATAACATTTTTTTGAAGTGTGATTTCTCATGCACACCATTAAGGCACTTCTAACTCAGACTGTTCACGTTACAATTGGGGGCACTTTAAATGTTGCGGCCCTGGGAAGTTGCCCACCTTACACTTGTAGAACAGTGAGCAGCCTTAAAACGTTTGTTCAATAATCTTGTCTTTGAACGAACTGGCCCTTCAGATCGCAACATACTAAAGTAATCATATACCGGGGACACCAAAGACGCACTTAAGCACAATACAGAGAATTTACTCACACAGCTAAATTGATTGATAGGATAGCCACTTTCCAAGTAGGGCACAAGCTGAATTATTACCCTGGCTAAGACGACAGACTGCCACAAGTTCCTTATGTGTTTTCTTTTACTTTTTCCATCAGCAGAAACTTGTTGAGCCCTCTGAGTCATCCATGAGTGACAAAGAGCAATATTGTTTGTTCGGAGGGAACTGTAAATCATCCAGTTTCTGCAGGAAACGCTAAATGTGAAGTGGAATGCTCCTTCTGAATTTCCTCCGCAATATTCTGCCTATAATAGCTCAAAATCTTTTTTGTCCTGACTCCTGACTTTGATATTTCATGTCACCATGACCTAAGACAGCTTATCCTGGTCAGAAATAGAACTGTGGACCTGGTGTACGAACAGACTGGTCACAATAGGAGGTCTCAATGCGGTCAAAAGTTGCGCTCTGACTTTTCGTGACCAGTCCTTAATTTAGCAATGCGGCCAATGTACTAATAGGTTGCCTCACAAAATATTCACTCATGAATGGTTGCAGAACAATAACATCCTATGTTACTTAAAGATGCTGGCACTACTTTGAAAATAAATCCCCTCTGGGAAGACATCAGGGGAGTAGGTAGTGGATCTGTGGACCCCCTGAAGCAGAGGGACATGATTCCCCTATGATAAAAGAATCTGTTATGATCTACTTTCATACACCGTGTAACATTTAACTGGTTTGAGGTCACAGTTTCAGTTGCAAACCATTGATACATCTCATTGCGAATTGCCAGGGCCAGTCTGGCTGTAGCAGGCACCAAACTTTGTTGCCGGTGGGCCAGAAGGGTGGGGGCCAGTTTTTGACCCAGTTGCCGAAGTGATGCAATATCGGGCCCCTGTAACAATAAAAGCGTGGCAGTGATGCTTGACACTAGAATCCCCCCATACCCTCCCCCTGGGCAGACGCTTCTCGGTAGCACCCCCGGTACCCTCCACACTGGGGCCGGTTGAGCGGATCGCCAGGGCTGGTTTCTGTTCTCAATCCCGCCATTAGGAATAGGAGCGAACTCCTCTTACACTACCTCCTATTTGTGATTCAGAATGAGTCGTTAAACCCATTTTGCGATTTCACAAGTCTTCATAAATAACACAGCGGTCTCAATACATGACAAAACAAAATTTTTGCGGTCACTAACCATGTGATTTTGCCAATGGTACGGCCTAAGACCACAAAATGGTTTTGTACATCTGGCCTAAGTCTATAGATTACAGTGACTGTAGTTTTGATTTCCAATGTCTGGAAGCCTAGACCGTGGTGTGGCTAGCTGTGCTTCTGATGCCCTCAGGTCTGATTGCACGCTCACATGTGCAGGAATATATAATGGCATGAGGCATGCAAGCAAATGAAATGCAAATTATATAACAATAGAAACATGGTTTGTAATAATGGTGTATTCTTATTTAGATGGGCCTGATATTGTGCTACACTGATGTCAGTGTTAAAATTTATCAGGAAGTGAAACATCATATTCAGATCCCTGTTTCTGCTTACCTAGTCGCTTCTGCTGACCAAGCTTGCACACGGCCAGAGCAATCTGTGATCAATGTAGAGTCCCTTTCTTATTATTTATGAGAGGGAAGCTGAAATAATCAATGCGAGTTGACTGAGCAGAGCTGAGTCAATCAAATACCTCTGGGAGACCTCTAATTTATTTAATGTAAAGCTCCACAGCAAAATTATATAGTAAATCATTGGTTGAATGGTGAGAGCATGTAGGATTGGTCCAGTTCAAGATCTATCACCCCTCAAAAAAAAGGCTCCTTCTCCAGTTTTCTACCATGTTGTCGCTGTGGCAGCTGGGGTCATTAATGCCTACAGTAGCTTTTTAAGACAACACAGGTTTTAGTGCGTTAATTGCATGCAATGAGGCGGTGTTGCATAAGGGCCTGCATAGGCAGCAGTTGTGTTATGCTATAGTCAGTTTGTTCATGGTCTGTACTTGAGTTGTTAAATCATGTTATGCCTCAAATGTTGCTAGGAGATTGAAGTTCCCCTGGTTGTAGTTTTTAGTGTTTTACTTTTATTTAGTGAAGATGATAGGTCATTACTGGTATTGTATGTGGTCGTTGTCTGTTGTTACAGTGGTGTTGGGCCATGGTTTAATCTTTTCTTGGGTTGTTAGGTCGTGGGCCGACCTACTAAAGACAAAGGTCCTTTACCTGCTCTTACATAGTGACAGGCTAGCAATTTTCCCTTGATGGTGTTAACTGGGCATGTTTTATTCAGTGGTTTATTTGTAAACAAAATTAAGTGCCGGGGCTCTCGTCAGAAGACAGCTTGCACCAGCCCATTTCTCCTGTTAGCGCCACCTAAAACAGAACCAACTACTAACCATGAATGGGGAGAGGATGTGGCGTAATGGACAGAGCTGCCGACTTCAGGGCTGGGAATCCAGGTTTGAGTCTCTGCATTGGCTCAACATTCTGTGATTCTGGGCAAATCACTTAACCTCCCTTGCCTACCAAAAATGGTGCTCATGAGAAGCGCACCAATTGGACTGAGTACGCTCTATAAGCACCGGTGTTCATGATTAAGTGCTGCTGCTAAGCATTGGAAACCACTGGCTCAAATTAAGCACTGGTTTCATTCAATACTGATGACAACAAAACATACTCAGACCCGCTGAAAATATGCATCAGGGGAATGTCTGGTGCCTCCGTGCCTGGTCACCACTAGAAAACTCTGACAGTGGCTACCAGTCCTTGAAGACTTGCCAAAGCCCACAGGGCTAGCTATCTCCTTTTGAATAAAGCAGGCTAGCATATCTACAGAAGATGACTGAAAGAGGAGAGGATGTGGTCCGTCGGCTGCGCTGCCGCCTCTGGTGCAGGAAACCAGGGTTCGAGCCTCGAGGTCGCGTCCACATCCTGTGATTCTGGGCAAATCACTTAATCTCCCCGTGCCTGAATGTGTAATGTAAATACGGTGCTATGTAAAGCGCTCCAATACCTTTGGGTCGAGTTCGCGCTATATAAATATGAAAAAAAAAATAGAATGTTTAAAGGTTGCATTATTGTTGCGTCTTGTTGGAAGAGTATGAATGGTGAATACGGCCTATGTAAGAAGTGTTTTGGTGTCATATGCGATGAATTGCAGCTTGCACTTCTCTTGCTGCTACAATTATTTTGCTACTCTTATGCAAAGAAGGGACAGAAGTAGTGTGAGAGATAGTAAATAATTTTGCACTTTGTGGGCTGGTATGATGTGGACATGTAGGCACTGGGTAGTAGTTGTCTTGCTGCTGCATTTTGGTTTCTTTGAAAGGAAGAGAGATGCCTTTAGGTAGGGTTCAGTTATGCTGTCCAGCCAAGGCAGGACAAGGAAGATGGTTGTATGTTTCTTCTACTATGGATCCTGAAAAACTGTGCCAAGTACCCCTTCAGCACTTGACCCTCAGTGGTAGTGAGGGTCGAGCAGTCCAAGACTTCTCAGGGAGGAAGGGGAGATGGACACAGGGGAAAGAACACAGGATCACAACTCAAAATATATTCAATAGCAGCAATAAATGATTGTTCAGTCAAATAACTGCTTTTATGAGAAAACGATTATTATATTCCAACACAAAGTAAAATATTGCATTTCAAAACAATACATACAGTACCCCGTGGTCAGAGCTCTAATGTTTCAATAGGCAGTTCCTGAGTCCCACTCTCCTCTCGCTAGTGGTTTAGGTTATTCCCCATTCACTATAGGCGACATTCAGGTAAGGCTCTACTAGTAGTCCGAGTCTTAGAAGACCCCCTCCGACTCTAATCATAGCCATACATGTTCTACCACGGAAGTGCTATATCGCAGGCAAGCTCCCCTAGCGACCCTCTGCCCATTAATCAGTCTTTATCCGCACCATCAGGACCTACATCACTGGAGTCTCCAAACCCATACCCCTTATGGGTGTTGAAGCTTCAGTTGCTGTCTCTGGTGAGTACCACACAAATGACCATGTAGGGGCAGCAATTGTGTGTCCTCAAGTTCCTCACAAGCAGTCCTGCAGAGGGTGTCCTCAACCCTCCTCCAATGGCAGTAAGATTCCTTGGCTCCTCTCCACAGTTAGGGTATGTGGGGGAATTAGATGCTACTGGTTCAGATCCTCAGTTGGTGATTGGGTCTACTTGGGTTACTACGGTTGCATCTTCCTCTCGACTACAGTCTTGATTGTTTCTAGAGCGTTATCATGCGTGGTTACTGGGAATACGCTTCATAGCTACTATTGACATGGATTTATCATTACTATATTTGCATATTGGTTGACCTTACCTTCGGTTACGTACTGTCTTACTGTCTTTGAGTTCGAAGATTTTTCTGACTCTAGCCATCCACATTGTGTGGACTGCGAACTACATTTATACTTGTCTTTTTACTTTTGACTTTGGATTCCAATTTCTTTGCGCCTTCATTTGATAGCCTTGATAAAGTCTAGAGTACTGACTAGTACTGACGAAACACGGGTTGGCTGTGCTTTATCGTGGACATTGAATTTTCTAAGAAATAAAAGAACATCTTCTACTGACCCTCCATCATATTTTATTTCGGACTGTCATACATGAACTCTTTGTTGTTTGATAATGCTCATTTGATTATTGTATGACGATAGGTCCTTATTGTTAGACCCGGCCCTCGTAACATAGTCAGACCTGACCCCTGCACCTCACACCAGCCCCGAGCCCCTGGCCTAGCCGATCCTTCCCACCAGAACACACACACCCGACCCGGACTTCCCCCGTCCGTGGCCTTCCTCCTTCGGCCACCCCGGGCCCGCGTGCCCACTTCATGCACCAAGATGGCCGCCCGGCCCCAGCGCGACCCTAGCCTACAGGCGCCACTCCGGCTGGAGGACATCGCGCTCCCCTAGGGATGAGAAAGGGAGGAGCAGTTTCCATCACACCTCTGCGCTTCCCTGGGAAGGTGGGTTTCGATCGACCCGCCGGCCTCCCCGAGGGCTGGCTCCACGCCTGCTGGGTGTCTGGGGCTCCTCCCGACCCGGCCCTGAAAGGATCAAAGGACAGTGGCAGGAAACCCCCAACAAGCGACCCCCAGGTGACAAGACCCCTGCCTGCACAGACTCCGGACATCAAAGAGGAGTCGCCCTATAACAAGGGGTGCTCTGGGACTGTCCGGCAGATTCGCCTTGGAAACACATGAGCCCTGCTGAGTGACTCGCGGCTCCCTGAAGATCGTAAAACCTCCGAACTTGTGCTTGAGCCCTGCTGAGTGACTCGCGGCTCCCTGAAGATCGTAAGACCTCCGAACTTGTGCTTGAGCCCTGCTGAGTGACTCGCGGCTCCCTGAAGATCGTAAGACCTCCGAACTTGTGCTCGAGCCCTGCTGAGTGACTCGCGGCTCCCCGAAGATCGTAAGACCTCCGAACTTGTACTCGAGCCTGCTGAGTATCTCGCAGCGCCCACAGACTCCCTTGGTCCCGCCGGACCCCGCGACGACAAGCGTATCCCCAAGCTCGAGGATTGTGAGCTGTGCGCCGGATACGCTCCTGCATTTGATCCATACCCCCAAAGACTGTCCCGCTACCTCCTAACCCCCCTCCAAGACTTTGTGAGCCCGCGCTCTACTTGTATATAGTTTGCCTTGCTGATCATAAAGATCTTACCACTCCGATTTGATAAAGATTTGCTCTTAAGAACTCCTCGTGTGGTGTCTCTCTGTCGTGTGGTGCCGAGTGTGCGATCTTAGATACGAGGTTCCTCCCCTGAGGAGTCTCCCGCCAGTGCCCGGCTACGATACCTCGAGGGTGGGTCTCAGGGCAGTCAGGGCCCCCTCCGGGCCCCTCTGAGGTCGCCTTCTAACATTGGTGGCAAGCGACGGGATTCGGGCCCATAATCTAGAGATCGTACCGTGAACGGCTGACGCACTACCGACAAAGATGGCAGAAGGAAACGCCGTGGTTCTCGTAGAAGACGACGCCAGTACCGTGTTCCAGGTGGAACAGCTGGAAGAGTACACTCACAGAGAACTAAAGCAATTCTGTAAGGAACTCAGAATCGCTACCACTGGTCTCAACACCAAAGAAGATATGCAAAAGGCACTGAAAGCTTGGGTGGATTCTGGAGCCTCCCGCCCAGAAGGAGCGGTGGAGCCCCACGACGAAGCTGGACCCTCCCAAGGAGAACGCAGCAGCAACCAGGTGCGAGGCTTCGTACCAGACGGGGGCCTATCCCCGGAGGAACTCACAGACAGAGAAAAAAGTCGCCATCACGAGCTCGAATTAGCTAAACTCAAAATTGAGGGCGAGTTGAAATTAGCCGAGAAGAAGCTAGCAGTAGAACAGTTGCGAGTACAAGGAGAACTAGAAGAGAAGAAACTCCAACGAGAACACGAGGGAAGGAGACTTCAACTAGAACATGAACGCAGCTTGAAGGAAATAGAACTGAAAGCAAGAAGCGAAGAAGCGCGGCCCCCGGGGAACCGGGAGGCGGCTGCCCCGACGGAGCAGAAGTTCCACATCCCCAAGGATGTGGTCAAGGAATATTACAAAAATGATGACATTCAGCAGTGGTTTCGGGCCTACGAGGTCGCCATGACCTCCCATCGGGTCCCGCAGAAGGATTGGGGGGCTGGGTTATGGGGACGGTTCCTGAGCGAAGGAAGAGACACCCTGCTCGACCTACCCACCTCCATGCAGACCTCCTATGAACACATGAAAGCGGCCCTCCTCACAAGGTACGGCCTCACCCCGGAGATGTACCGCCAGCGGTTCCGGGACTACAGGAAGATCCCGGGTACCACCTGGGTGGAATATGTGCATTTCTTCAGCCGCGCCTTCGATGGGTGGATCAAGGGCAGCAAGGTAACCACCCTGGAAAAACTAACCGACCTTATGTTATGGGAACACCTGGCTGCCAACTGCTTTGTGGAACTACGCCAGCATCTGCTCGACAGCAAGCTCACGGACCCGAGAAAGCTGGCTGTCGAGGCGGATCGCTGGACCAACACCCGGGTCTCCCGGGGCCCTGTAGGGGAGTACCCCCGAGCCAGTCAGGGACCAAGCCGCCAGAGAGGGGGGGGGGAAACCAGGGAGGGCAGAGAGAGCCCCAGGCTAGTCCCCCGAAGTCCCAACCTCCGCCTTTCCCGGCACCCCCACCAGCTGTATCCGGCCCCCCCCTGAGACGGGGGCACCGGGTAACCATCACTTGTTTCCGTTGCCAGAAGCCCGGGCATTACGCCAACGACCCTGAATGCCCCATGGCCCCACGCACCAACCAGGCAGCACCCCCCGCTAGACAGATAGCCAATGTAGCCCTGGGGGAGGAGGTTGAGGAGGCCGAGGAGTGGGAACCCGCCGCTATGGCCCTAGTGTCCTTAGGAGATAGAGAGATGGTCCCTGGGAGCCTCCTGCCCTCTAACACAAAGAAATATGGGCAGCTCGTCACGATCAATGGCCACCAAGTAGAATCCCTCCGTGACACCGGGGCCAGCATCACCGGTGTCCTCAGCCATTTAGTCCACGAGGACCAGGTCCTCCCCAACGTATTTTGCCCTGTCATTTCAGCCGACAACACAGAAAGCCTATGTAAGGTAGCCCTGGTGCCCTTCGAGTGGGGAGGGGTGGTCGGTAAACTGAAGGTCGCAGTGAGAACATCCCAGCCCGTCGACTGTCTCCTGGGGAACGACCTGGAAAGTTCCCCCTGGGGGCAAGTTGAGCGCAAGACCCACCTAGGGATGATGGGCCTTCCTGAGTGGGTGTGCGCCACCACTCGATCCATGGCGGCTCGACTGACCCCCCTGAGGGACGTCGACGACGCCCCGACCCCTGAAGATGGGATGGTCCCGGCCGCGGGCCCCCACATCCCCCCACCAGAAGAGTCGCTCGCCAGTGACGAACCGCCGCCTTCCGACTCCACCCCAGACACCGAGTTAGGCGATCTGCCCGAATTAGCCCAGTGGCGCCACGAAGGGGGCCCCTCCCGAGAGGAGTTCTGCCGAGAGCAGGCTACCTGTCCCTCCCTGGTCGGGCCCCGGCAACAGGCAGAGGCCCAGGCCGCAGGCGACCAGACGGGGACGCACCGGGTCTATTGGGAGAATGACCTTCTGTACAGCGAACAGAAGTCGGTGGAGCTAGGGTCCGGCCGGGTGCTGGTGGTACCCCTACGCTTCCGAAACCTCCTCCTGGAGGAGCCCCTCCGGCATAAGTGGGACCTCATGCTCCCCTGTCTCCTATTCGCATACCGAGAAGTTCCCCAGAAATCCTTGGGTTTCAGCCCCTTCGAGTTACTCTACGGGCACCCCGTCAGGGGGCCCCTCAGCCTGGTCAAAGAAGAGTGGGAGGCGGCGCCCAGAGGCACCCCCCGAGACGTGTTCCGTTACGTCCTGACCCTCCGCAATCAGACTAGGAGGTTCCGGGAAATGGCAGAGGCCAATCTGGAGGCGAGTCAGGAGGAGATGAAGCGCTGGTACGACCAGAACGCCGCGCTAGTCGAGTTTCAGCCGGGCCAGCTGGTGTGGGTCATGGCCCCCGTGAAACCCTGCGCTCTCCAGGATAAATGGACTGGGCCCTTCAAAGTAGTTGAGCGGAAGAGCCCGGTCACGTACTTGGTAGACGTCCAGTCACCCCGGGACCCCCTCCGGGTCCTCCACGTGAACCGCCTCAAGCCCCACTTGGTGCGGACAGAGCTGAGCCTCCTACTGGCCACTGACGACGGGTCCGAAGAAGAGTCAGATCCTCTCCCTGATCTTCTGTGCACCAAGGAGAAGGACGGCTCCATAGAGGGAGTGAACCTCTCCCCGTCTCTCACTCCCCAGCAACGTGAGGATTGCCGCCAGCTCCTAGGGCAGTTTCCGGACCTTTTCTCCCTGGTCCCCAAGGTCACCGACTGGTGTGTCCATGATGTGGATACCGGGGACAGCCCGCCAGTGAGACACCGAGCCTACCGAGTCCCTGATCGGGTCCGGTCCTGTATCCAAGCCGAAGTCTCGAAAATGTTGACCCTAGGCGTGATCGAACCCTCAGACAGCCCCTGGGCCAGCCCCGTGGTCCTGGTCCCAAAAGCAGCTGCCCCCGGGGTCGCCCCGGAACTCCGCTTTTGCGTGGACTACCGGGGACTCAATGAGGTCACCCGAGCCGATGCCCACCCCATTCCCCGAGCCGACGAGCTCATTGACCGGCGCGGAGCTGCTCGGTTCCTCAGCACCTTCGATCTCACCTGCGGCTACTGGCAAATTGCGCTCACTGAGGGAGCCAAGGAGCGGTCCGCCTTCTCCACCCCGGATGGGCACTATCGCTTTCGCGTAATGCCCTTCGGGATGAAAAATGCCCCGGCCACCTTCCAGCGACTGGTAAATAGAGTCCTGGCCGGGCTGGAAAAATTCAGCGCTGCATATCTCGACGATATCGCTGTTTTTAGTTCCGAATGGAGTGAGCACCTCCAGCACCTCCGGAGGGTGCTAACCGCCCTACGCCAGGCGGGCCTCACCGTGAAAGCCAGCAAATGCCAGATTGGGCAAGGTTCGGTAACCTACCTGGGGCACCAGGTCGGAAGCGGGCAGGTCGCCCCTCTACAGCCCAAAATCGACGCCATCCTAGCCTGGGAACCCCCCACTACCCAAACAGAGGTCCGAGCCTTTCTGGGCCTCACGGGCTACTATCGGAGATTCATCCGGAATTACGGCAGCCTGGTCGGTCCCCTCACGGGACTCACGTCCAAGAAGCAGCCCAAGAAGGTACAGTGGTCCCCTGCCTGCCAAGAGGCGTTCAATGCCCTGAAAACGGCCATGTGTACGGCCCCCGTCCTCCAGGCCCCCGACTACTCCAAAGAGTTTGTGGTACAAACTGATGCCTCCGAGCATGGCATCGGGGCCGTCCTCTCCCAAGTAAATGACCAGGGTCTAGACCAGCCCGTGGCCTTCCTCAGCCAAAGGCTGTTGCCCCGGGAACAGAGATGGAGTACCATCGAGCGCGAGGCGTTCGCGGTAGTCTGGGCCCTCAAGAAACTACGCCCTTACCTGTTCGGCACCCATTTCAGGGTCCAGACCGACCATCGCCCCTTGCGATGGCTCATGCAGATGCGAGGAGAAATCCCAAAGCTTCTGCAGTGGTCAATCTCCCTCCAGGGGATGGATTTCACCGTGGAACATCGCCCTGGTACGGACCACGCCAACGCCGATGGCCTCTCCCGATTCTTCCGCCTCAGCGAAGAGAACCCCCAAGAAGATGGGTAGTTCTCTCCGGCTTTCAGCTGGGGGGGACGCGTGTTAGACCCGGCCCTCGTAACATAGTCAGACCTGACCCCTGCACCTCACACCAGCCCCGAGCCCCTGGCCTAGCCGATCCTTCCCACCAGAACACACACACCCGACCCGGACTTCCCCCGTCCGTGGCCTTCCTCCTTCGGCCACCCCGGGTCCGCGTGCCCACTTCATGCACCAAGATGGCCGCCCGGCCCCAGCGCGACCCTAGCCTACAGGCGCCACTCCGGCTGGAGGACATCGCGCTCCCCTAGGGATGAGAAAGGGAGGAGCAGTTTCCATCACGCCTCTGCGCTTCCCTGGGAAGGTGGGTTTCGATCGACCCGCCGGCCTCCCCGAGGGCTGGCTCCACGCCTGCTGGGTGTCTGGGGCTCCTCCCGACCCGGCCCTGAAAGGATCAAAGGACAGTGGCAGGAAACCCCCAACAAGCGACCCCCAGGTGACAAGACCCCTGCCTGCACAGACTCCGGACATCAAAGAGGAGTCGCCCTATAACAAGGGGTGCTCTGGGACTGTCCGGCAGATTCGCCTTGGAAACACATGAGTCCTGCTGAGTGACTCGCGGCTCCCTGAAGATCGTAAAACCTCCGAACTTGTGCTTGAGCCCTGCTGAGTGACTCGCGGCTCCCTGAAGATCGTAAGACCTCCGAACTTGTGCTTGAGCCCTGCTGAGTGACTCGCGGCTCCCTGAAGATCGTAAGACCTCCGAACTTGTGCTTGAGCCCTGCTGAGTGACTCGCGGCTCCCCGAAGATCGTAAGACCTCCGAACTTGTACTCGAGCCTGCTGAGTATCTCGCAGCGCCCCCAGACTCCCTTGGTCCCGCCGGACCCCGCGACGACAAGCGTATCCCCCAGCTCGAGGATTGTGAGCTGTGCGCCGGATACGCTCCTGCATTTGATCCATACCCCCAAAGACTGTCCCGCTACCTCCTAACCCCCCTCCAAGATTTTGTGAGCCCGCGCTCTACTTGTATATAGTTTGCCTTGCTGATCATAAAGATCTTACCACTCCGATCTGATAAAGATTTGCTCTTAAGAACTCCTCGTGTGGTGTCTCTCTGTCGTGTGGTGCCGAGTGTGCGATCCTAGATACGAGGTTCCTCCCCTGAGGAGTCTCCCGCCAGTGCCCGGCTACGATACCTCGAGGGTGGGTCTCAGGGCAGTCAGGGCCCCCTCCGGGCCCCTCTGAGGTCGCCTTCTAACACTTATTACTTGTGATTCAGTTGGACCTTTTGACAGGATTTATGGATGTGCTCTATTAGCTTTTGCTTTTAATTTCTAACTGGCAGGTTGTTCTTATATCTGCCTAATAAGCACTCTTGGGTAGTGGGTGCTTTTAGCTAGCCAAGCACCCCGCTATATATCTCCATTAGACAGTGTTCACGCCGTCAATTTTTCTCTTTATATGTATTTCTATATTGATGTGTGGGTTTTTCCCATTTGGGAACACTACTACCCCCTTCTTATATAAGTTTACAGTCTTGATCAGACCATGCTCCTGGCCCTTTTCCCAGTGGGCCTACCTGGTATACAGGGTCTCCGTCCTCACTCTGCACATGGACTATAACCCGATCATCACTTCAGCAATGTTCATGGCAGCCCCACCTGGCATACAGCATTGACGACTTCACTTTGCACATGAGCTACGGCCTGATCGGCGTAGCAGTAATCTTCATCGGGGCCCACCTGGCATATGGGGTAACCAACTTCTCTCTGCATGCAGGCTACAACTCGATCTCTGCCGAAGCCATCTCCTCACACCTTGATCCAGAGATCCAATTGCCAGGATCTCCCATAGGACCTTGCTCCATCCAGTGCTCTCCTCTCCCACACAAGGTGCACATTTCTTGGCAAGTAGGCAGGCACTGGTATGCCAGTCTCCATGGGCAGGTGGTCTTGAACTCCTTGTGTGATGTCCCCTCATCCAGCTCAGAGACTAGCAGGCCGTATCCTCCAACCCTGGTCACAAGCAGAAGTCTTGCAGAGCTGCTCCTCCTCGCACAGCCCTACTGGCTGCTTGACAGTTGACAATTTTGGGGGTCCCGAGCTCCCCTTCTTATAGTCCACTTCCAGATACCAAATGTGATTTAGAGTCTTGGTCTTTGAAGCTTGTGTCGGTTGTCTGCTCCGTTTGAAGTGCCCTCTACTCTCGCCTGCCCTGGGAATCTTGAAACCAGCATGTCTCAGCAGGAGCCACTTCAAATCTGATACCGCCACAACACAGGTCATGGTAGTGACTAGAGTTTCACACCTGGATGTCAGCCACAGTAATATGTGTATCCAAAGATTACCCTAGGGCCTCAGCCCTACTCGTAATGGTTTTCTTATTGCCCCATCTCATTCCTGAGATATGCCCCGGCCCCTTCCAGTGACTTCTCTCTGAATGAAAGAGCATCCTTTGGTATACTCAAGAGCCTGAATCTCCCTTCCCCCAGTCTGTCCCGCCCAGCTCACAGGAAAGCAGCAATCCACAAATCTGTCTGGGGGGATTCCTTTACCTCCTCATGCTCCTACACTTAGCCCTGGGTCTCCCAATATTGGAACCAGAATCTTCCATTTATGGTACCTTTCACAGGCACACGTACTCCCAGCACATGCTTATAACCTACATGCACTGCACAACACTACATCTTCCATGTATTGTGCCATACATGGGCACACATATACCCAGTACATACATATAACATACACACACTGCCCAGCACTGCATCCTTCAGGATTGTCCCATTCATAGGCACACATACACCCAGCCCATGTATATAACACACATGCAATGTGCAGCTCAGCACTACATACCAAGCCGATGTAGGCCAAGGGTGAGTTAAGCACACAGCAGCAGAACTTTACATGAGTGAACCTGTAGGCCTAACTCTAGTGAAACAGGTAAAAACGCTGGTTTAATTCTACTGATCACTGCACGGTATGCTTTTATCACAGTGCTCTTGCAAATAGCCACAGTCTTTCACCACTATGAGGGTATCAATTTGGGTGCCAAACCCGGTCTAAACAGATCGCAATCCACAAGACAGCTTGTATCTTGGAATAAAAGCATGATCCGTGTTCATCCATGACAAAAAAAATCAGCACCAGAAACCCAGATATCATTGCAGTTGAGGGCACTCAGGGCAGGGTTACACGTTCATCACCAGGCAAAGGACTTTTCCGTCCCACCATATATCAAAGTGGATTCAGTGCTTCTTGCTAGGTGGAAACCCATTTGGTGGTCAGAGAAGACTGTTTCATTTGATAAGAGAAGACCATTCTTTTTTTTGTTGCTACGAACAGGATGTTAGATTGGTTGGTAACTGGCTAGACCTGCTGGATTGAGGTTCTTCTTCTCGATTAGTAGTCTGATTTTAAACATTTTGACACCCTAACCCTGACTGATTTATCACAAATCACTTCTGCATGCTTTCAAACCTGTACACACCAAACTTTCTTCCAATGCTTTCTTTTCACCTAACCATAGCTGCGGGGGAGAACTGGGACTAGTTTGCCTAGGCTTTACAGGTAGAGGGTATGGGACTAAAAAATGTTACTCTGCCGTTTTGGTTCCAAACTGAGGTTGCATGGTGTGCAAAATAATGGTAGACTGGGATGCAGCCCAAGGGGTTCTCTGCAACTGAGATTATTTCAAGCATTGCATCCATCGATTTTTTTTATCTACTTTAGTGTGTTGCTCTGAGTGGGATGGGTTTGCCCAGATGTGGGTCCTGTGCACACTGTGGCACTGGAACCAAGCTATATCTGGCTGATGAGCCTTAACTCGTGCGAAACTGGTCCTGGGTCGCTTATGTACTGGTGGTTGCTTATGACCGGTTCAAGGAGGACCTGGCCTGGCAGTTAGGGCTAGACTGTTCCGATTGGAACAGGGCCAAGACTTATTTGCATATGGGGGGTTCCAAACTGAGGTGGCATGTTGCGCAAAATAACAGTGTACTGCAATGCGGCCTGAGTGATTACCAGTGGCTGACATTAATTCACGCATTCTACCCATCACATTTTTTGTATACTCAATGAGAACCCAGCACACACTGCCGGCTATCCTACACCTGTGAGTACGAGAACCTGGTCAGGAACTCTGGCAGCTGCACTGCAAGTGCAACAACAGGTACACGCTTTATACATACAAACACGGGTCTGCGATATGCATCAGCCTGCACCGGTGCCTGCACTACACCTGCTCTGATTGGTACCAACTGTAACCCCTCATCACCTCTATACTGACACCCGCTCTTGCCTCTCCAGTACACATGTACAGACAATGCTGAAACACAAATTGACACCTGTATGAAGTACCATGTGTGAGTACTGGAAGACATATACACCAGGACTGGGATACAGTTACACCAGCCTGAGACCTCCATGAAACGCACATACAGGGAAACACGATCTGTGGTATATGGAGCCATAGACACTCATGCTAAGAGAGACAGAACCAGGGACATGAAGAGGGAGATGCAAAGTTAGGAAAGGCAGAGACTGGAAACTATAGACACTAGCACTGGTAAAAATGCACATCATGATGGGAAAAACTCAGGTATGGGGAGAAGATATGTATGCTGTGACAGGGAGGGGTGCAGATGTAAGACAGGGATTCACACACACTGGGAGAGGTAGATGTAAAAACTGAGATAAGGAGAGACACACATGAGAGAGAGAGAGACAACGAGGCAAGAACATGGGACATGATACAAGGGCACTTGGGTGTGAATTGACAGAAAATGGGGCAGAGAACACAGGCACATTGATAGAGAGTTAAAGACACTGGGACAGGGAGATGAAAAAAAGAAGAACATGAAGACATAAACACAATGGCAGAGAAGCGCCAGGCACTAGGACAAGGATATATTGACACAGGAACAAGGAGAAACAGGCATGGGACTGAGAGACTCAGGCATTAGAGAACGTGCACAGCATCTCTCTAAACAGACAATGGTCTCCAGGAAGTGTCTACATTCATGTGGAATTTCACTTCCCAGACGGTCTTGAGCACAATGAGGCAATGCTGATGGAAGTTGTGCATTATCCAAACTTCACACTTTTTCCAGTAAAACCTTTTATTTGATGGTGTTTTGCTGCATCAATGATGCGCGAAAATCACTTCAAAGGACTGCCAGGCCAGGTCCTAGCTGATACAAGCCGGAATACAAGCAACTCAGAACCGGTTTCGCTCTAGCATTCCATCCATCACCTTATTTCTGATGCCTTAAGTGTGACAGATATGCTCAGACATGGGTCCTTTGCTCATTGTACCACCGACACCAAGCTATACCTATCTGATGAGCTCTCATAAGGAAAAAACTGGTGTGGGATGCACTAAAAGCAGTGATTTGAGGTTCCTCTTCAAAGAAGTGGCTACACTGCAAGCAACGAGGGAAACCTTCAATCAATCAATCAATCAATCAATCATGGAACTTATATCGCGCACTACTCACCCGTAAGGGTCTCAAGGCGCTTGGGGAAGGGGGACTGCTACTGCTCGAACAGCCAGGTCTTGAGCTGTTTCCTGAAGGCCAGGTGGTCCTGGGTCATCCGCAGGTGGACGGGTAGGGAGTTCCAAGTCTTAGCTGCCAGGTAGGAGAATGACCTTCCTCCAGCGGTGGCTCTCTGGATGCGAGGGACGACGGCGAGGGCGAGGTTAGCGGAACGTAGCCGGCGGGTGGGCGTGTAGAAGGTGAGGCGGCTGTTGAGGTACCCTGGGCCTAGGTCGTGGAGGGACTTGTGTGCGTGGGTGAGGAGTCTGAACGTGATCCTCTTGTTGACCGGGAGCCAGTGCAGGTCTCTCAGGTGGCACGAGATGTGGCTGCGTCGGGGGACGTCCAGGATGAGTCGGGCGGAGGCGTTCTGAATTCGCTGAAGTCTTTTCTGAAGCTTGGCCGTAGTACCGGCGTAGAGGGTGTTTCCGTAGTCTAGTCTGCTGGTGACGAGAGCGTGGGTGACCGTCTTCCTGGTCTCGGTTGGGATCCATCGGAAGATCTTTCGGAGCATGCGGAGGTTGTGGAAGCAGGCTGAGGAGACGGCGTTGACTTGTCTGGTCATCGATAGGGAGGAGTCCAGTATGACGCCCAAGTTGCGTGCGTGGTCCGTCGGTTCAGGTGCGGTGCCTAGTGCCGGGGGCCACCAGGAGTCGTCCCATGCGGAGGGTGATGGTCCCAGGATGAGGACTTCTGTCTTGTCCGTGTTCAGTTTCAGGCGGCTGATGTTCATCCATTCAGCGACGTCTGTCATCCCTTCGTGCAGGCTGGCTTTGGCGGTGTCGGGGTCTCTGGTGAGGGAGAGAATTAGCTGGGTGTCATCGGCGTAGGAAATGATGTTGAGGTTGTGTTTGCGTGCGATGGCAGCGAGGGGTTTCATGTAGATGTTGAAGAGAGTGGGGCTGAGCGACGATCCTTGCGGGACGCCGCAGATGACTTCGGTGGCCTCGGAGCGGAACGGAGGGAGGCGTACTCTCTGTGTTCTGCCTGAGAGGTATGAGATGATCCATTCCAGAGCCTTCCCTTGGATGCCGGTGTCGTTGAGGCGTTGGACTAGTGTGCGGTGGCAGACAGTGTCAAATGCTGCGGAGAGGTCTAGGAGGATGAGTGCCGCTGTTTCGCCGTTGTCGAGCAGGGCTCGGATGTCGTCGGTGGCTGCGATGAGGGCGGTCTCGGTGCTGTGGTTGGCTCTGAATCCGGACTGTGATGGGTCGAGGGATCCGTTCGTCTCGAGGAAGGCGGCCAGTTGCTTGTTGACGACCTTCTCGATGACTTTGGCGGGGAAAGGAAGGAGCGAGATGGGGCGGAAGTTCTTGAGGTCGGTCGGGTCCGCTGTTGGTTTCTTCAGCAGAGCGCTGAGTTCGGCGTGCTTCCAGCTCTCCGGGAAAGTTGCTGTGTTGAAGGAGGTGTTGATGATGTCTCGGAGGTGGGGTGCGATGGTAGAGGCTGCCTTGTTGAAAACATGATGGGGGCACGGGTCGGTCGGAGATCCGGAGTGGATGGTGTTCATCATGCGTGACGTGTCTTCGGGGGTCACCTCGGTCCATGTCTGGAGGGTGGCGGCGGGGTGCGAAGGTACGGCCGATGGGTGCGGGGGTGAAATGTCGAAGCTGTTGTGGATGTTGGCGATCTTGCGGTGGAAGTACGAGGCGAGGGAGTCGCAGAGGTCCTGTGAGGGAGTGATGTCGTTGTTGCCGGTGCTGGGGTTGGAGAACTCCTTGACGATGTTGAAGAGCTCCTTGCTGTCGTGGGCGTTCTTGTCCAGTCGTTCCCGCAGAGATTTCTTCTTGGTGGTGCGGATGAGCTGGTGATGTCTGCGAGTGGCGAGTTTCAGTGCTGTTCTGTTGTCGGCGGTCTTGTTGAGGAGCCAGGCCTTCTCGAGGGTGCGGCAGGCCTTCTTGGAGTCCTTAAGTTCGTCGGTGAACCAGGGGGCCTTCTTGCTTCTGGGCCTGGTGAGGGGGTTCTTCAGTGGCGCGAGGTCGTCGGCACAGGAGGTCAGCCACTGCGTGAGGTCGAGGGCAGCTGTGTTAGGGTCCGTGGTCCTGACAGGTGGGCTCTGGCTGAGGGAGGTGGCGAGCTGGTCGGCGGTGATCTTGCTCCAGTTTCTGTGGGGAGCCTGCTTCGGGTGATGGTGGACCGTGTTCTTTCTGAAGCTGAAATGGACGCAGCTGTGGTCGGTCCAGTGAAGTCCGGTGGAGTGGCTGAAGGTGACGTGCTTGCTGGACGAGAAGAGTGGGTCGAGCGTGTGGCCGGCGAAGTGGGTGGGGGTGTTGACCAGTTGCTGAAGTCCGAGGTTGGCGAGGTTATCCAGCAGGGCGGTGGTGTTGCGGTCATTGTTGTTCTCCAGGTGGAAGTTGAGGTCCCCGAGGAGGATGTAGTCGGCGGAGGGGAGGGCGTGAGGGCTGATGAAGTCGGCGATGTCTTCGCAGAACTGTGCGCGTGGTCCCGGGGGTCTGTAGATGAGGGTGCCTCTGAGGGTAGTCTTGGGGTCGGTGTGAACCTTGCTTACCAAACGTAGGTAAGACATCCAGGAGACTGATCCAGGATACACACTTTCCTTCTAGGGCACTATGGCAGAAACTAACAGCTATAAAGGAGCAAATTAAGACATTAGAGCATAATAATGCAAAATGTATCCTTGCCAAGCTAGGCATGCGCTACCATGAGGGGAAGAATAAAGTGGGTGGGCTCATGGCTATTAAACTGTGAGCACTTTAAACCTGGGGAGTAGGGATCGACAAATAGTATGTCATACCCAGGAAGCATGAAAACTACAACGTCTTCACTCGTTTTTCTGTTCTATCCTTCGAGTAGAACCCACCTATGACTAAAATAGACTATCTTATCTTGGTTGCACAGCATTTCCAAAGTTAGCGAGGTAGTTACAGCTGATCTGGAGGCACGAATTACCTAAGCAGAGGTCTTTGTGGCGATCAGGAGCCTAAGGATAGCTGAAACTAAGGGTGGGCAGAGCAGGCGTAGTGCCTCTGTGCGAAGTCCCATGGAGTTGGAAAACAACTCGGTGGAACTTCACTCCGCTCTGCTATGCACCCTCCCAAAGTAATTATATAAAGTATTAATAAAGGCACTTACCTGCCGTGGCTGCCTTCTCCTGGCCATGGCCGCTCTCCTTCCTCATCCTCACCGTCCTTCTTCTTATATAATCTCTACTTTGTACATTTTGCGCATGCGCACTCGCAAGACGTACAACGTAGGGGTTATCAGAGAAGCAGGACGGAGAGGAGGAGGAAGGACAGCAGCCAAAGCGAGGAGGAGGTAGCCACTACAGGTAAGTGCCTTTTTTAATCACTTTATAATTACTTTGGGAGGGTGGAGGGGCGGCTAACTACGCTCCACCACGGAGTCATAGTTGTGCCTAAACTCTGTGTTCGCAACGGAACGCGGAGTATGCAAAACTACGTAAACTACGCTGGTGGAGCATAGTTACCTGCCTGGGCTTAGCTAAAACTCCAGGTCCAGATGGCTTTGCTGTCACTTTTTGAAAATATCTTTGCCCTGCCTTGCTTCCTCTGCTCATGGATGTCTTTAATGGCTTCAGAAAAGGCAACAAAATCATTAATCCTTGAGCCAAATAAGCAGCCTACCTCCTGTGTATCATATCACCCCCATTTCACTTCTCAGCCCAGAAGTATGGGACAGTTCATGGTGGGGAGAGACAAAGGGACTGGACTATTTAATGAGGTGGGAGTTTGGAGGTTATTTATAGGTGGTTATGTTTGCCTGGCGTATAGTAGATTGTTTGCCTGGCGTAGAGTAGATTGTTTCAGAGTAGACTGAAGTGGCGTAGAGTGGAGTGGTGCAGGGTACCTCCCCCCCTCACACCCCCCACCCCCAGACTGTGACCTAAAATGGAATGTAAGATAGAAAGAGGGAGAGAGACAACAATATAGCAGAGAAAGATTGGGAATGAATGTGAATGAGTGTGCTAGTAACAATGTGAGGGAGTGTGTGTGAGAACATGTGAGTGGGAGTGTAGGAGAGGAAGTGCATGAGACTTTGAGAGAGTGCGAGTGTGGGTGAGAGGGTGAGTTGATGCTTGTAGAGGGTAAATGTGTGGGAGTGCGGGTAAAAGTCAATCTGACTAGAAGTTGGTCGTAGTCAAACAGCCTGGAAAACGTTTGCTTTTTGGCCCAGCTTGTGTTTGGGCTCCTGGGGTCGCTCGGCTACCCCTTTGAACCATCAGCCTTGACGATCTGCCTATGCAGCACCCTCGACATAGCTGAGGGGAAGTGGAGAAGAGGGGCAGACAGAAGAGAAGGCTGTCCGGCACAGTAAGGGTGCCCGAGCCAAGGTCCAGGAGCCGAAGGGGGTTCTGGGAAGACCGCGACGGCGCCTCGTTAGTCCTTCGGGCGGTTGGGGGGCCTGACCAACAGGGGGTGTGACACAACACGCTCCGCCCCTGTCAAAAGGGGCGGGAGTAGGAGACAGATCACGTGACCCAGTGGATGATCTGAAAATAAATATGTGCCGCACTGTCGGGCATCGACCCACCGTGCGTGCTGGCTCACCAGGCGGGCGGAGCAGCGAGGGGCTGCTTGCCCTGGATCGCCCGTAAGATAACCCATTTATCGCATACTTATGTTGTATGAAATAAACCTGCAGCAGTTCTTCACCCACAATGAAAGTGTCAGTGTAATCCTTGGGTGACGTCTGTGCATGCGTGTTGAGTGGAGCGGATGACGGTGTGGTCACTAGAGGGGCAGACAGAAGAGAAGGCACGATAAAAGGACAGACACAGAAGGGGAGACAACGAGAGGGGAAAATAGAAATAGAGAGGAAAGGAGGAAAGAAGGAGAGGAAGTCAAAGGGGAAAAGAAACAGACGGAGAAAGAGATCGAGGGCTAGAAAATGGATTTGTTTTTATGTAACATGTTGTGCCATCCTTAGGTCGCCTTAAAGCGATGAGAAGGTGGAGTTAAAATGGAAATTGGGGACTAAGAAAGAGAGGAATGTTTGTGCGATCTGTGGGACCTACGGTTCATTTCATAAAAGTCACTAGAAGTTCACAAAGATCACACACACAAATTCTCTTCTTTCTTGATCTCTCTGAGAAGCCTGTGGGGCTGGGGAAAAGTCACTCAAACGTCTGGCCTACATGACCCGTGACTGATCCAGCACAAATCACCAATCAGAAAAGGTTGTCCAACACGAAGGTATGGACCGGTGGTAACTGAATTATAAAATATGCCAGCCGAGCCACCTGTTAAACCCAGGCAAGAGAAAAGCGGAGACAGATGCGCCCAGCTGCGGTGTCTCCATCAAATGTCTCGCAGACAGGAGTTTCGGCGGCGCTGTTAATTGTACTGGCTGAATTATCACGCCTGTCTTATGTCGTAAGGCCCTGGTCTGGAGGCTCGAGCTGACTTTAAAGAGGAAAGTGTCCAGGAGTGCTCGACCACCCCCTTTCAATTAAGCATGGATTCCCCAAAGAGTCCCTAGAGGGGGTGTGGGGGGGGGGGGCGTCAGACATTACTACATGAGAGGGCAGACAGGCTCTAAAGAAGAACGAAACGGGGGGGGGGGGCGCGGAGCCTTTCAATTAAGGCTCTGAGAAGAAGGGGGCTTTTTATGAATCTCTGGTAATGATCATTAACCCGAGAGTGAGTGTTTCCCCCCCTCTGTTTCAATTACAAATCCCAGTGCGCTGCTTAAAATGTGAAATCTCTTGGGCCGAATGGCGCTTAGTGTTATGAAAAATTCTCCCGGCGTTCCACGCTTCCTCATCTCGGACCTCACTAGTGAGATTCAACCCTTTGTGTGCAAGCTTAATGACAAGCAGGTGGATTAAAATCCAGTGAGCACCGCCCGTACTTTGAGCCCACTAATAAGAGGGACCAACGCACTGCTGTTTTATCTCTGCGTTCGTTTGGGCTTCTGGAGAAGGTGGGCCTAGAAGATGCAGACACCCTGTCAGAGGTCTTTGTTACATCGTTTGCCCCTTGCTTTCAGGACTTATTTTTTCCTCCGCCTTCTCTTGTTCCTTTATTTTGCATTTTCTCCAATTCCTTTTCTGCCTAAAGTACTCCAAAATCAGTCCTCATCTGATGGCAGAAAAGCCAGAATGACCTCTTTCCTTCTCTCTCTCTCGCTCTCTCTCGCTCTCTCTCTATTTGATATCCAGTTCCGGCCCTCAGTCACGTGTCCCATTCATGATTGATAGCTGGGAGCCTGAATGGGCATGTCTGCTAAAGATGGGTATGCTCCAAGAGGTGGAGGGTGCTTTGCAGCTGTATGGGTGCTCTTACACGATGGGGCATACACGCAGAATTAGAGGGCTTTATGCTCCTCATGTGAGTCTCACAATATTTCTCCTCTTGGCTGTAACTCTCTATGAACTCTGGACTGCTTGCAAACTGGTTTTAAGTTGGGGTTAACCACATCTTATTTACTGGCCCAGCAGCAGCCATCAGGGAGTTTTTCTGGATGCCCTGGAGCAGTTTAACTTCTATGAGGGGAATGTTTCTCATCTGTTGAGGGGATTTGAGATAGCCGGACACAGGACTCATCCTGTGGTACTTACGTGGGATCTCCCGCTGGTCCTTATGATGAGTGCGCCTTTTCTACAATTTCATTCAAAGTTTCTGATATGGAAGTTCTCCATGTTGTTGTCGATTACATCTGCCAGACATCTGTGGGAAATTACTGTTCTTATGCATAGGGAAATTTTGGGCTTAATATTGTGAATTTTCAGGACACAATTTTGCCTACTTGAGTCCCTGAATTCCCTGGCCGTTCTGATCTTTCCTGTTTTTTCATTGCCCGGATGTAGTTTGAGAAGTCAGGGTTTATTTGTCTTGTTCCAAAACTTTTCATAAGGCGGGTACTCTTCTGGCTTCCTGTGACCGTGGTCATATTGTTGATCAGTTTACAGTGCCCACGATGAGTGGCTTCGTTTATTCACCAGTTGCTTCATCTTATCCTGCCTTGGCGTACACCATCCTTTTCTGTGGCTTGACATTTCTCCGGTAGATGGCAGCCTTTTGGGACTTGTGAAAGGGGCTCCCACGGCTAATATCAGTAGGCTGCTCTCTTGACCTCCTCTCATGTATTTGTTTCACGTTAGTTATAATAAATTGAGTGTTTTTGCAGATCTCTGTTGGGCTGCTATACTTAGTATAGCTTCAGCATTATCTGCAAAGGGTTTTTTATGTTCTTAAGTTCCTGTATTCCGACTTCTTTTTTGTGCTGGGCAAAATTTTGATTACACCAGAGTATTCTGAGTCATTTTGGTAATTCTGCGTTACTCCTTGACACCGAATGAACCATAATCACATGATTACTCCTCCTCGCATAATTATGAGTAAGTTGGGGTGGAAAATCCTACTTCGAGAGCACATTTAGCGAGCGTGGAGGCTGCTAGCGGTCCTTTATTCATGTTCTGCTGCATTTAGCACTGTTTCTTAGCGCAACATGCATCCTCACATCTATTCTGGATGCAAAGGTGCATTTTGTGCTATGAAAATATTGCTAATTGTTGGCTTAAGTTGGGGGAAATCCAACCCTAAGAGCACATTTAGCGAGCGCAAGTGGCTATTCGTGCTCACTCTTCATGTTGCATTTAGCGCTATTTCTTAACTCTAAATGCATGCATCCTGGCATCCATTTTGGATGCGGGGGGCATTTTTACACTAAGAAGTAGCACCAAATGCAGAATTACTCTTCTCGCGTAACTTGAGAGTAATCTTGTGGAATTCTTCTGTAATCTCGTGTGATTATGCTACACTGAATAGTGCAAGTTACGCCCACCCCTATTCTTTCTCTGAGTTGTATTACAATTTGTAATTGCACTTAGATTGCTTAGCTGTGTGTTTATTTTCTTGATGCTAGCTTTCTGCTAGGTACATCCTCATTAACCCCTTCAGTGCCCATGACGAGCTGGACTCGTCATGGGCCGCGGTGGCGCTGTGCCCATGACGAGTCCAGCTCGTCATAGACCCCGCCCGCTAATTCAACGGCCGGCACAGGGCGGGGAAAGGGGCGGGCACTGAAGGGGTTAAGGAAGAGAGGATGAGGGGGTATTTATTGTTAACATTTTAGGGTTGCTAAGTAAAAATGACTGTCAGTTTTCGCAAACATCGTCAATGGAACGCTGTCCCATGCCACGTTATTGCGGACAGACCCTCAGGGATGCAGTTGACAGCCCTATAGCAGAAATGATCGAAGGTGCCTCCATGAGTACCCCCAAAACTTTCTGTCTTGTGGCTTCCAGAAGTTTTGCTATTACTGCCCAGAGGTTTGGGGTCAGGTAGGAATTCACCCAGTATGAGGAAACATAAATTCCCCACTCAGGGCTAACACCTCACCAATACAAACATGCATAGAAAGACTACCAGCCCAACTTGTCAGCTTCGTCGCCAAATGCTGCAGAGTGATATCATTTACTCTCCAGCTTTGAGTTTGTGCACACATAATGATGGCTTGCGTACAGCTGTCACTCACTTTTGTAAATTCTGTTACTGATTTTGTCTCCACAAATCAGCCGGGCTTGGATATCTCTGTGTCAATAAGGTGCACTTTAGCCAGTCCTGGATTCTCAGCCAACACCACGAAGCACGGTGCGGCTTGCAGCTCCCTTCTGTAGGTCTTGCATACACAGCGCATGAGCTGCGCTGTGATATGAGTTGTTTAGAATTCAGTGGGCTTACAACCCACCCACACCTTTGGTTGTTCTTGATTTCACTCTCATTTTAAATCTTTTTATTGCTTACCTCCTGTAGACTTCCCTACTAGTGTTAGACATCCATGGCGCATGAACCCAGTAAATGTGTTCTTTCTCATCTTTGGTCTTTCTCCTCTTTTTGCAGCGCACACTCTTTTAAGTTTTGAAGCAGTTCAGAAATATTCCTGGAAGTGCAATACTCTTTCCTCATTTAACACAGGTATATGACTTCAAATTTATAGTGCTTTCACCCTATCTGCCATCTCTGTTGATGCTTTAGTTACCTACACTTATAACTGTAATACTCAATGCCACTCTTCACTATGCCACTCCACGCCACGCCACTCCATGGCACTCTACACCACACCACTCTACGACCCTCAACTCTACGCCACTGTGCTCTACACCACTTCACTCTTCTGTGTTCTAAGCCCCTCCACTCCATCTGCTCCAATCTACACTACTCCACTTTACTCTATGCCACTCCACTCCACTCCTCTCTACACTAAAGCACTCCACTTCACACAATGCCACTCTACGCCACTATATTCCACTCTACCCTATGCCACTCTAGTCTACGCCACTCCACTCTATACTAAGTCACTGCATGCCATGCTAGTCTTCGCCACTCTACTCTGTGCAACCCTGCTCTATGCCACTCTACTCTATGTTGCAACATTCCACTCTATGCCAAAATACTAGGTAGCACTCAACTCTACAGCACTCAAATCCAATCAATACAATGCCACTCTACGCCACTCTGCGCCACGCCACACTATGCCACTCCAAGTCCCTCTACTCTATGCCTTTCCACTCTATGCCACTCTACTCCATGACACTTAACTCTACTACACCCACCTTATGCCACTCTACTCTATGCTACTCCACTATATGCCACTCTGTGCCACTCCACTCTACTTCACACTACTCCATGTCACTCCACTCTGCAAAATGCCACTCTACGGCACTGTAAGGCACTCTATTGTACCCCACTCTACTTCGTGTCATGTCACTACACTCTACTCCATGCCACTGTACTTCACACCAATCTGCTCCACTCTGACCCACTCTATGACATCCCAGTCCATGCCAGCCTACTCTACCCCACTCTACACCACTCTGCACAACTCTATGCCACTCATCTTTATGCCACCCGACTTCACTCTCCTCCATTCCTCTCTACTCTGTTTCACTCTACTTTACACCACTCTACTCTCCCCACTTCACTCCACTCCAATCCACTGAATGCCAGTCACACCATTCCACTCTATGCCACCCTACTGTACACCACTTTACTCTATACCACTCCAAGACACTCTACTCCATGCCATTCTGCTTCATGCTACTCTACTTAACTCCACATCAGTCTACTTTTCGCCACTCTAATCTACACTACTCCACTCTAAACCAGTATAGTCTGTGCCACTCTAGTCTATGCCACTCCATGCCACTCCATTCTACTCTGCATCTCTCTATGCCACTCTACTTTATGCCACTCGGTTCTATACCACTCTACTCTATGTCACTCTGGTGTATGCCACTCACTCTATGCCACTATATTATACACCCCTATACTTTATGCCACTCTACTTTATGGCACTTCACGCCATGCCACTCTACACTATGCCACTCCACATTGCACCACTTCACCCTATACCACTCCACACCACACTACTCCACACCACTCTACGCCTCTCTCCTCCACACCACACCACTAACTTTTAGCCATGCTGAACAGCAGCCACGCTGCTGTACAACATGGCTAAAAGACATTGGGAAAGTCAATTGCTCTCACATAGGCGAGACCTATTGGCTTTGCCCATGCTTGTCCTCCTATGTGGTCAGTGTACAAACCCCAGTATGCTTGGCTTTGTCTACTGGAATAACTAGGACTGGCAGTCAGTGACGCTCATCACAGGGGTCCAGCTTACAGCAGGGGTGAGAAGCAGGCCCCTGCAGCCCAGAGGTGCCCGCAAACTTTAATTGTCTCCATTCAGCCCAAGGCCAATAAATATCTGTGAAATACGGGAGACTCGAGAGCCACTCATCACATTCGTTAGAGAGCCCCGTCATTATGTGTTTTGCCACTGGTTCACAGATATTCAATCTTGCTGGGTGGGGGGATTGCAAGAGAACCAAATCTGGAGCGTGACTTCTGGAAATCTGAGAATCTGTGGAGGAGACGTTTGCAGTATTATGGATTTAACACGCATGTTTCGTAGTCCACCAAGTGTTGTAAACAAATGCCGTTTCTACCTTAAACGGATCAAAAGTTACTAAAAACATCCGCAGCATATGTTGACGTGCAGTGCCATTTGAAAAGGTTTACTGGCCACGGTTCAGATGCTGGTTGCTTTAATCAGGTGTTAATCTGGCACTAATGAGGCGAAGCTTTGGCCCAGGCAGAATTATTGCGTGTTAAAATGATAAACGCAGTGACATAATACTGCCGCAGAATGCGTCTCAATATGCTGCATAATGTGCCTTTTCTTACCCTTTATTTTTTTAGCGGCTCTGCAACATAATTGAAGTCTCTTTTTTCACATAATTCCATTGCCCATGGTCTAGACTAGAGCTAACTCTCGGGCACAGTAGGCAACGCTCCAAGGGGCATATTATCAAGACAGGTGATAAAACGGCGATAATGGGCTTGATAATATGCTCTATGGAATTCCAATTGAAGCTCAGGTTAGATGTCCTTCACATCTAACATGGGCTTCAATTGGAATAAAACGGCGATAATTTTTACACTTGTCTTGATAATATGCCCCCAACTCTGTTTGTTTACTCTGGAATATTTAACTATGATCTCACCTCTCCCAGAATATAAAGAGTTAAGCCGCCCCAACCCACCCCACCGGCCACCTACCCTTCTCACGTCGTTGGGTTTCAAGTCCAGAACATAACCCATATTGGTTGCTATCCTCTAAACCGAGGGGCACATTTACAAGCCCCTTACGCCACTTTTGCGTCACTTTTCCCATGTTAAAAGTGACGCAAAAGTGGCGCAAGGGGCTTGTAAATCTGCCCCCGACTCTGTAATAATGCAAAGCCTCGGTGAGACCCCAGAGAAACGTAACAGGACCCCCGCCTCACCTCTCAACTTGCTCCACATCAAGGAGTTTAAGATCAAAAGATAGATAGCCCCTTACCAACTGAGCCCACCCGCATCCTTGACTCCCCCACCTGAGCCTAAGCTGCCTAAAGGAGCCCGGGGAAAAAAACATTCCAAACGCACAGAAGTCAGAGACGCTCTCCATTCCTAAAAAGGCTGTGAAAGATGGACGCCAGGTGCTTTCTGAGTGCCCTGGCACCAAACACTTAGCGGGCAGCTGTCTCGAGCAGCCAGCTTGCGTATTTCAACATCACCCGAGATTAGGACTTTTGCTCTCGCGCACCCTTCTCAGATGTCGAGATGTGCCTTTGCATCCTTGTTTTAGGCAGGCCACGCCCCTTCAGCCAACATCACCGCCCTTGATCTCTGCCCAGCAGCATCCTTTGCTTATAGTTGTGCGAATTAGAAAGCGCTAGCTGGTGCGGCCTGCTGGGGATTTAGCTAATTGCTGGTAGAAGTCGATATGAGATGTAAGCCTCCCCTTGGGAGGATGGCTCTTGGTTAAATTGAACATTCCCACCAGCAGCTGGTGCGAGGGAAACATTAATGCAATCCGTGGTATGTTTATTGCTGGTCTCCACTCTGGACCAGGGCGCCATCTTTGCTCTGCCCAAAGTCAGACCCAGTCTATCAAAGATGCCTTTGGTAGCAGGCTCTCCCTTTCCACCAGACCGAGTCGTGTTTAGGATGCAGAAGTTCTTGCTACACATAATATAAAGAAATGATTGGAATAAAATAATCTCCTTCCGCACCCCACCTCATGTGTGAAAGGGATCGTCGTTGCAGTAAACCATCCAAAAGCAGACTAGGTTAGACATATATGTTGAAAAACTCAGAAATCTTCCAAATTCCTAAAAGACGAGCAAACTTGTGATTGGGTTTGAAAAAAACAGTTCAAATAATAATGTATAGACTCATGATACAGCCAGGGAGTCTACATGTCCCATAGGATGCTTTTCAATCCGTTAAAGTTACAACAGGTTTTCCCTTCACAGCTGCAGACTCTCAATAAATGCAGAATTCTTTTTAACCCTATGATCTCAATTAATCTGTGCTGTTAAACTTTGTATGATGCTGGCATGTGTAAGGTCGCACGTGAAAGAAGGTGATATATACAAAGGTGCTTATGCAGGACTACCTTATTTTCTCATCTTTAACCAGATTCTTGTCCTCTTCTTGTGGTGTGGGAGAGCAAGTCTTGCTCCATGCTCTCCCAAGGCTCCATAGTTTGAACTGCCTTTTACGTACGCCACTTCCTGTTACTCCCTGTTTGCAGGAAGTTGTGACCGGTCTCTAGATAATCCCTCATCTTCGTGGTCTTGGTCTCATGACGTATTCCTCTCCTTTCCTACATCTGAAGAAGTGCACCATGTTTGTTGTTACAGTGGGTGGTGAAAGCCAGAAACAATTTGTTGGGGTTGTTTGTCTTTTGTTTATTTTAAAACAGCCATGTGCCCTACAGCTGTCTGTGTGCCCAAGGAAACTGATTTGACATCAAGTCACAATAACGTTTCATATTTTTAGATTTGGTGGCAGACAGGACTGCACAGCTGGTCCATTAACTGCTATCTCGTCTGGATGAATGCTCTTGTTATTTCAACAAACAACAAAGCGATGGAAGGAATGCTGGACTTAAACTTAGACACTGGTGATCACACGGTTCTGCACCCCATGCTATATTGTTCCAGACACTGCTATTCTAGATATATATCACTATATGCAAATCAGGCTTGGCCCTGCTCCTATAGAAACAGTCCAGCCTGAGCTGCCACCTCAGGTCTCCCCCTCAAAGAAACACAAGCAGCCCCAGACCGGTTTTGATCTTCTTGAGCGTCACCAGTGACGTGCAGCTTCAGTTGCATGGCACAGTAACAACAGGAACCATGTATAGGCTTACCTATTGTACATAGGCGGGTGTCAAAATAAACGGCTCTTCACGCTGAATTAGAAGTCTTAAAATGTTTATTAACAAAAAAGAAAATAATCTATGGATCACAGAGCAGGTTGACAAGAGTCTTTCCTAGCATAAAAGATAAAACCCACAGTCACAGAATTCAAATGTATATGTTTTCATACACAAGGATCAAATTGAGATTGAGTGATGGAATAGAAAGAAAAGAGCTATGTCAGTGTAGAAATGACATTTTGGGCTACAGCACAATCGACTTAACAAGCATTTACAATGCAATGGTCTCGGCAATATTATAGGTAGAGCTATTGGTATTGCTCCTTATTTTTTTATTATTTTTGTATCCCTAAATAAATGGCATTGTCATTTCTATTGGCATTAGCTTTTTTTTGCATATGTGATACCTATTGCATTAGCAGAGAGAGAGTGAGGTAGTGAGATAGAGAGAGAGAGTGAGGTATTGAAATAGAGAGTGAGGTAGTGAGAGAGAGTGAGGTAGATAGAGAGTGAGGTAGTGAGAGAGTGAGGTAGTGAAAGAGTGAGGTAGTGAGGGAGAGGGATGTTGTGAGGTAGTGATATATAAGCATAGAGTGATGTTGATAAAGATCACATGGTTTGGTACAATATGGTTGAGCTGTGATTAGAATCGATTCGAGACCTGCTGGTGCCACAACTCGCAAGTCAACAACTGCCAGTGGCGGGTCACTGTGTGGCTGTCTTTTTGGTGCAGTGCTCGCCCACGAGTAAACACCACACCTTTGCTTGCCTCGTCCACGCGTGAATCTCTGCTACAATTATCTCTTATTTTTTCTCTGTAATTTACAGTTTTTCCTCTCTCTCTTTGTCACGCCTGCTTAGATAACTTCTCATCCTCCGGCGACACCAGCTCGCCGGGATGTTTTCCAATTCAGGAAATCGGAGACTCGGACAAGTGTTGTGGCCACAGTAAGAGGCCAAAGGTCTGCAGAAGCATAGCGACGCAGTGTCCTTTCGTTCATTCGGTTCTAAACTGTCTTTACTCAAGAAGTTTTGGGGGGGAGGGGGGGGGGGGGGGGGGAATCACAAGAAGGAAAGAAGTCGGCCGGGAAAGTCGAAAGCGTGTCAAGCGTGGAGAACTTCGCAAGAGGAAATAGCGAGACAAAGCCCGAGGAAAGGTGTCACGAGAAAAGGGAGCAAGTTCGGAGAAGGGTAGCTCAGGTAAGGAAAACACAAGAGACCATAAATCTCCTAAAAAAGAACTTTTTCCACGGCGCAAGTGGTGCCCGGGTCGAAGTACCGGCCTGAGCAGGGCACAGGTAAAAACACACAGACTGTATATCATTGGGTTTGAATTTCAATGCGGCAAAACCTGAAAAGGCTCAATCTTTATAACACACAGACTGTACCAGACTTTTTTCTGTGCAAAACCTTCGGAGAAGAGACGTCTCCAGCGCTCTGCCTGTAGTTGCGCTGCGCAGACATCAGGGCAGCGGGCATTGCGCTATTTGACAACGGTGACACTTTGTGTGTGGGTCTGCCCGGGAGAGAGCACAGCAAGTGACTGCGCCCGCCTCTATGCGCTTGATATGGGAGCTCGAGAGGCCAACCCGCTTCACAGACGCTCAGCAAGGGGAATCATTTGATATTACATAGCTTGCATTCATTACTTTATGCGTCATATAAATCAGGCACAATTAATCCTCAAGAGAAAGCCACCTGAAGAACAGCCGGTAGAAGCCATGCTCCTCGATCTTGACTACAGACGTCCGGTCGACCGTGGTAAAGCCCAGAAGCTTAACATAGACAGTTGGAGCTCCGGCGGCACAAGGGGGAAAGGCGTCCAAAGCACGGTGCGGTTCCCTGCTCGTCGAAGTGGAGCTTGCCCCGGCAGCGCCGCCACCAGCACAACAACACGGCGCGGGACGGATGGATCCTCACGGCCAGACGATAGCAAAAAAATGGCGAATGGAAGCTTCTAAACTTTTTCGGATTCGGGGGCGTGTTCCTGTTGTTCGAAAAAGGGCGTGGCTAAAAAGTGGAAAGAACAGCACAGAACACGCCCCCGAATCTGAAAAAGACGGAGCCTATTTGGAGGGACGGCTCTCTCCTCCAATGGCTGGCCTCCGTTTAGGAAGCCAGCCAATGGAGGAGAGGCAAAAAGAGAGGCGGGCTAAAGAGCCACTCTAAGAAACATTAAATCTCCGACTTCCGGTTCTGCCTTCGGCAGACCGGACGGTCCTCGACCTAAAAACGGATACAAAAACGGACGCAAAAATATATAGTATCAATGCTGAGAAAGCTATTCAACAGTTTCTTTTCTACAGTGCAAGGCGTGAGTGTGACATTTTACATGTTAGAGACTCATTCAGCTTGGTAGCATCGGTTTAGCATTGGGCAAGAATATAGCTCCAGCTACCAGTTATGCTATGGTAATTACTAAATTCCAAAAACTCTACCACATTGAACAACAAAGTAATGGAAAAAATTATTGAATTGATCTCAGCCACTGGTAATTCACCATTCTAGTTTATTGTTTTTTGGCAGTGTGCAATACTAGAGAGACAGCAGCCATGTACAACTCGGTCTTGGTCAAGCTCCTTCAGGAACAGGCTGACCCCAACTGCCATGCAAGGTCCTCTCCAGACCTGTCCAGTTCTTGCCATGGGGTGTGGTACAAGGATGTTGGGAAAGAAAGCAATTCTAACCACTTTTTGACGGTGGCACTACGCAGCAGGATCTACAGCTCCCTTGACCAGGTCACCATTCAACTTCTTAATAGAAACCGTGGAAGTGAAAGTGTTGAAATGTAAACCTTTATAGGGAAAAGGGTCTATTTAAGTGCTGTCTTCGGTACACGATTATAAAGTGGTCTTAGCACATCACATGCTTTGCAGTGTGTAAACAGCCATCTTCTTGTGAAGATGCCATTTTGAGGTTTCTCGTCAGTGGGGCTGCCAAGCACCGCCTTAAGGCAGATCTATTGTGGTTGTTTCCCACATCAACATCTTGCCATGTTGTCAAAGAAAAACACATTAACTTGTTGCTTTATAGTGGGGAAAAAACCTCACCTGTGTAGCACAAGGCAAGGAATGAAATTCATTTTTTAAACACTTATAGCAAGGGGGAAGTAACACAAAATCTGTCTGCTGGAGAAGGAAGCTCTGTCTAAGCTTCCCCAACGTGCAGGAAGCATGAGCTGCCCAAGAACTGGTGATAGACCCCTTCCCTTACCCATAGGCTCTCCTACCTGCCCCATTGTCTCTCACCCAATACTCCCGCTTGATCCACTCCCTCTTCTCCCTTTCCAGGAACTCCCACTTGGTCCATTCCGCCTCCCCTCCTCCCAGACAAATTGTATTTAAATGCTCCATATTTTGCCAGCTAAGGTGCTCCCAAGAGCCCATATCATCCTCCCAGGTATACTGACCAGGAGATGCAGACATCCATGGGAGAGGAGACAAGAGGCAGCCTGGAGACCGCTTAGCTGAGAATTACAAACAAATGATGGTGTGTGTGTGTGTGTGCTGGTGCCTGTGTGTGTGAGTCATGTATGTTTCTGTGTGCACAAGTTTATGTCTGTTTGTGTCTGTGTGTGCATGAATGAGGGGTGTGTGAGTCTCCGGCTCTCTGTATACCTCTCTGGCAAAATGCTGGCTCTAGCTAAATGGTGGAAACTCCTGGCAACTTGTAGCCATCTCTGGGACGACTCTCATTCCACACTGGCAACATTCTGGCCCTATAATGGTAACAATTCCTAACATGTTGCGGTCATCCATGTTATGATATCATCTTTCTTTGACAAAATGTTGGTCTTGACAGAATGATGATGTTTCTTGTCATTCTGTGTACATCAAATGGCACTATGGTGGTTGTTCATGGCATAAAGTGGGTCTCTGTTGTGCCCAATTGGTATATAGATATATATTCTGGACTCTGACAAAATCCCGGTAATTCCAGGAAAATTGCGGCCATCCATGGCACAATGATGTTTCTGGCAGCACAGTGATAACTCTTAAGATATTGATGTCATCCATTGCGCAATGATAGTCATTTTTGACATATTGTGAGCATCCATAGCGCCAACACCTCCTTCACATGCTGTTACCTCCATTATGGTGGTAACTCATGACAAACCGTGGCCATGAGTTCATAATAGCTCCCACCCAGTCTAAAACCAAGAGTGGACACTTCTTTCAAAAATGACGTGGTTTTATAGATTGGGTTGCACAAGAGGAAACCTATTGAATTTTTGAAATGCTTGCACTTGAACTTTGTCGTGAAGTGCTTGGCCAATCAGGTGCCAAAGTCACCGCTCTCTAAGATCATCCCTGAGATTGTTCAATTGATGATCAGAGGCCCAATGAGACCTTTAATTGCAGCTGCGTTAGAGTGTAGTGTCATATTCCCCACTGGTACCTTATATGTGCCCTTCCTGTGACGCTTCTCCCATTCTGCAGATTGGTGCTGTCCCCCACAGAAAAAGGCTCACTAACTATTCCGTGTGTTAATTGTTCAATGAGGACATATCGCCTAGAACGTAACACAGCGATAGTGCTTCCATTCTGGCCGTAGGCTTTTCACTGCTTACCTTCCCGATAAGAATCACATAAACAAAGATGGCCACTTACTTGCATTATTTAGAAGCCCACTGCCACAGCAGGGTAGTCGCAGGTTAGGACAACCACAGTCATCTGGAAAGCTCAGTACAGCACTCATTTGGGTTCACTAAGGCCCTGATTCTGCGGCTCACAATCAGTTCTAGGGGCTGACTCGCAGTAGCGAGTTATCAGTCCACTCCAATCCACCAAGGCAGGAGTACCTCTTCTATTCCTGGTGGTGTAATGCCCAGAAGTGTCACGTTCCAACTGTGATATGGTAACACAGAAAGCGGTGAGGTACCTACTATTTCCGGCTGCACCTTAAATTCCTGACTGAACCTTATGAGGCACGTTTCCATGGCTCTGAGCCATTGTCAATGGGGAAAAAAACCCTGACTCCTTTACCAAAATCTAAGGTCCCAATAGAGTGCCCTGTAATTCACCAATGATTATGTGGGCCTTTGGTGGTGACCCACAGCATATCACCCACTTCCTACCTGCACAAGGAATTGGACGGTCAGGCAACTCATCTTTACCACTTTAGGGTGGGTTGAGCCGCATCGTGCGCCTAATGGAAGCTGCTAGCCAGGCTCGATAAGGCCTATTACTTGGTCATCTATCCAAGGGATGATGTCCTATTTCTACCACCAATGCTGAGTTTAGCAGGCAGCGTCCCTGGGGGGCTGCCCCGCAGGCACCACCTACAAATGGTGACCATCTCTTGACTCCGGAACTGCTGGACAGTTCCACATTGGCTGTGGAGACTCACTCATATCTGTAGGGAGGTGGTCTCCACATGAACGATAGTATGTTTGATATGTATTACAGATAGATACCATGGCACAGATACCGTGAACTATTGATTGGAAATAATTCATATTTTAAATACAGGATTAACAAACAAAATGGGTATTTTAAATCACAGAGTTTCTTAATTTTCGACTGAAAATAAATGTAAACCAAAGATTACTTATCAAATTGCAGCATGTGAGGAAGAGATGTGACTGTGGTGCCACCACAGCTTGCCCAGGTGGGATGTGAGCTAAGGGCACTCTGTGCATCTCTCCAGGTGTGCCTTCCAATTATGCCCTGAATAGTGGGGCAAGAGTGGCCTGCAGGACACACAGGCAGGCTTATAAGAGTAATAAGAGAGGACTGGCTGGAACCACAAGCAAGCCGAACACTTCACTCATACTCGCCTTTTCACACTCATATTATGAACAGTGGGAGCCCGCAGGAGCGTCAGTCAGGCTAGCGCACACCAGACTGAGCCTAATAAGTCCCCGCACCTGATCATTTGGAGGTCCAGGTTGTGGGGTGCAAGAGGTGGGAGAGGAGAAAACCAAAAGAGGAGCCTGTGGTGCTATTTAAAGAGAAGAAGGGTTAGGGCAGACCAGAGGCCTCAAAAGCCATGTCGGATTAAAGCAAATTATTAGCTCCAACACCATGCCAACCGGATAAAGGCAAGGAGGATTGAGATGGGTAGCCAAGGGCACAACACCCCAATACAGAAGCCTGAAACTCTGAAAAACAGTGTTGCTTGGGTGGGTGTTACCTCCCTAATTAGATAATTCTTTATTTTATAAGGAAACACAGGGCAGTTTAAAAAACTGATATAATCCCTATTTACAAACTTGTTTTTTGAGAAATCAACGTCTTTCCATTGATAAACGTGATTTTGAATTCTTAGTTTTATAATAGTTAACAGACATATCTGCATAGAACTCACTGGAAGCCAGATGGTGGAAAACTGACTGTGTCATTTGGGTAGTTCTTGTTCACAAATGATTCAGCTTGCCCCTACATCTTGGTGAGGACCATGGAGGAAATTTCTTAGGAAGGCTTGGTGGTTCCTCAGCCCCTCTACGACAGGGCAAGCTTTACTGATGACTTAAAACAGTAAAAGGCAAGAGCTTAATGTCAGCCTAACAAGCCTGTCTTTAGATCTGCGAGCTGTCAATCACTGTTAAAAAAAAAACCTCTAGGATTCATTGCTACTTGTTTTTTCATCAGCGGCATAGAGTCATTTTTATGTATCTGTATGTGAAGGCGCTATGGCTTGTTCTAGTTCCATTTCCATAGTCCTAGACAGTGATTTCAACTTTGCTGTACTCGTTGTGTTGTATGAGTTAGCCTCAGTAACAGTAAAGGCGAAAGATTTCATTATTTTGAAGAGAAATCACAGTGTAATCCATAGTAACAGTAGTGTTTGTAATTATTGTACAGATGTCAATTAATAGTTAGGGGAAAATACTATAGTTGTAGTGTTGTTCGCATAAGAAGTCCCAGTAGTTACTGCAGTGGTTATTGCATTCATAGTAGTGTCTGTAGCAAGCGTATTACAATGGTCTCCAGGATATTCGCCTTTCTGTGAGATAAACGAGTAGTTGTAGGATAGTAGTAATAAGCGGAGCAGGCATGCACCACTGCAGGGTTTAGTAATGTTAGTAGGTAAATAATTGAAGCAAGGCAGCAGTAGTGTTGCAGAAATTGTAGCAGTCTTGTAGCCATAGTATTCATGTATTTGCCCAGAGTGTCCATCCAAAAGTAGAGGCTGTTTGTGGCTTATAGTAGGTGTAATGAAATCGCAAAGAGGGTTGTAATAAATGGGGTGGGCGGAATTTGCGTAGTCGCGCTACGCAAATCTCTGCGAAACGGTAAAAAATCTCTGCGAGCATGCAGAAATTCCGTGAACACGCATTTTGAAAGCGCGAACAAGCAAAAAATTCAGCGAAACCGCGGTTCATGGAATTTTTGGCAATTCCGCGTTCTCCGTGGAACGCGAAATTACCCAAATTCCGCGAGCGGAACGGAATTCACCGCCCAGGCCTAGTAATAATGGTATCACAGCATTACTTTTTGAAGTTGGGTAACCTTCCGAGTAGTCTGGTTGTATTACTTATATGGTAACATGAATAATAGTACTAAATTCCCTGTAACTGGTGTAGAAATATTTAATTCCATGTGATTGGTTTAGCAGTATCACCTTCTCTGTTGTCAGCATAGCATTAAGTTTGTCATAACTGGCATAGTACTATTTTTAGGTTGTCCTGTTTTTCAAGTTTATTTTCTGTGGATGTCAGTTTTGTTTTCAGAGTTTTTTCCAAATCTTTTAAAATCAGTACTTATCAGTGATGATTCAGCTGCATAAACTGTGTTGTCTAGTGTTTACAAAACATTGTTTTTTGCAGTAAGTGTTATAAAGCACATGTTTAATTTAAAGGAGAAGTAATGCAGAGTATGTAGTGTCTTCCTGTTGGCAGTATGTCTAATAGACTTATACTGGACTTGTGCAGGTACCGTAGGTTCAGCCTGGTCGAGCGGCCTGGCATGAATTCATTTTGTTCATGGTGCACTAAATCAGTCACAACATCCTTCAGTCTGTTCGCCAATTGCTTTGCCAGTATTTAATGTCCACATTAATCAGTGAGATGGGTCTATAGGAATCATAGCTATCTGGAGGTTTATCTGCCTTCGGAATCAAGACCACCATTGCGGTTTGCATGTCGTCTGGCAGCTTCTTGTCTTGGTAAACTTTCATAAATGCTGTATGAAGTGGAGCCACAGTGTGCTTCCACAGCCTTTTAAATAGTCCGATCGGTAAGCCGTTCGGTCCTGGAGTTTGGGTCGTGAGCCGCCAGCTGGAAAAGTAGTTGCCTCTTTGGATGCCAATAAATCCTCTAATTCATTTAAGTGGGTCTACTTGTTTGGAATTTTGCAAAGGATGGTGTTTGTACACAAACATATTAAGTAGGTCAGACATTGTATGATCGTCCCAAGGCAACAGTGAGGGTAAATGGCCATACCTTGTAGGAGTTTTGTATCCGGAAAAGCACAAGGCAAGGATTAGGGGTGGGCGGAATTTGCGAAATTCCCTCCCGCAAATTATCGCGAAAATGTTAAAAATCTCCGCAAACACGCGGAAATATCGGGAAGATGCGGAAGTTTTTTTCCCGCCCGTTCGCGGTATTTTCTGCGTGGTCGCGGCTCGCCAACTTACCAATGCGGTTGCTCGCGGGCGCGGCCATCTTGTTTTCACTTGTCTCGCGGTGCATGATCGCGAGAAGAAAGACGTGATCGCGCGACGATGGACGTTACTGCGGGCGCGAACTGTCGCGAGACAGCGCAAATGGCTACCAACAATCCAACATCTCGTGGAGAACGCGAAGGGATCGGGAAAACTTGTCGGCGAACGCGGGGATTCAGGTAAGGCGATCGCGCGCACGTGAGTATGCATTATTTTACAGCACGAGCAAGCAAAAAATTTCCGGCAAAATGCGGCATGTGGAAATGTTGCCATTTTCGCGCTCTCCGTGGAATGCGAAAATGACAAATTATCGCAATTTCCGCGAGCGGAACGGATTTTTAGCCCAGGCCTAGCAAGGATGCCTACTCTTGCTGATGTTGTTCGCCATGGTGATCGAGGTACTGGCAGCATGGATAAGCGTAGACGCACAAGTATGGTGTTGGCCGGGCGATGTGGGGGAAGAAGAATGCATTCCATTAGATGCAGACGGTATTCTACTATACTTAACCAGTGTGACTCATACGCTAGATAGACTCAAGTAAATTTTTAACATATTTGGCGAACATTCTGGCTTTATAGAAAAAGTACAATTGATGGGCAGAATGCAGAACAATGTCATACATTCACCCCAGTACAGAGATCTGGGCCTGAATCCATCGTTTTTTTGCTCACCATGCCATTCCAGTTTGGACCCAGCCATATGCAGATCAGTCTTGACCCTGCACCCAATGGGAACAGTCCAGCCCGAACTGCAAGGCCAGGTCCTCCCTGGACTGGAATAAAACATCCTAGAACCGGTTTCGGGGTTTTACCCCTCATCAGCCAGGATAGCTTGACTCCAGGGGCATGGAGAACATTCTGGCTTTGCCATAAACTGGTATAAGTCTATTTTGGGAAAACACCCAAAGCTGCCACTTCAAACAGACAATGTCAAATTCAAGTATTAGGGCTCTGGATAACCAACATTCCAGACACCTATTATGAGGCTAACCTGGTACCCCTTTTGCACTTCTTGGAGCAGGAGGTGAGTCACGGCAGTAATTTCTACACGCTATGCTACGGAAGGTGGTCATGTTCAAGATGGTGGGGCTTCCTAGAGTCCTTTACATACTCCAGAATACCTAATATGAAGTGCCAGAGTGTTTTTCATTAAAGGGGATAATTTATTACAAACCCTGCTGTGGGCAGTAGGGCAACCTCGACTAGCCTTGAAAACGCTACAAAGGTGGGGTATCCCTCTACCAAATGTGCAAAACTATTATAAAGCTGCCCAGGTGAACGTGGTAAATGGCTGGGCATACCCAGATGCTGATACTCCTCATTTTGGAGAGATAGGATGGGAATAGGAACAAACAGTTACTTACATGTGTTATGTGGTGGGAAATTGCCCTCAGAAACAAGCTCAGTGACAAAAACAGCGGTGGGCAGCTGTAAGAGACCGACAAGGGAAATGGGATGGGGTCACAGACTGACTCCCAAAACACCACCTTGGGAGGGCACCAAGTTGAAAAAGATAGAGGCATTGCAGGAGTTAAAAAGTTGGGATGCCATTGGGCTGTCTACATTGTCAAATGTGTGGGATTCCAATGGGGTGGTCCCCTTTTCCTATTTAAAGCAAGAATATCAAATGCTATACACACTGTGGCTCAAATATAAGCAGTTATCCCACATACTTAGAAATAGTATATAATCAGATGCTGAAACGCAAGACGCCTCCCTATTGGAAAATAGGCTTCTAGAAGGGCGGGTGGAGACGAAGCTAGTGTCCCAGACGTATGATACAGAAATGAGAAATACACAGACCTCATTGGTGAAGTTACGGGGCAGATGGATACAAGACATAGGGGACCTGTATGAAGAGGATTGGAGAGAAGCGTTGGACTTTCCAATGAAAGTGACAATAAAAGCAAGCTTTAGACTGATCCAGCTAAACATATTACATTGGGTATACAATACTCCCAATCTATTCTGTAAAATAGGTTGAACGAAAGATGCGTGTTGCCTACGGGGGTTGCAGCCTAGAAGACTCCTTTATCCATATAATGTGGAGTTGCCCTCCTATCCAAATGTTTTGAGATGGGGTGGAGAAATCATTAGCCACAGTGGCAGGAATATCTTTTAATTTGTCGCCCGATTGGCATTACTGGGAATATGGGAGGCTGTAGATCATTCAAACTAGCAATAAATACATGCCAACATGAGATGTATGATAGTTAATCATGATTTTGCTCAGAAATTGGGATCAGGATCTCTCCCTACACAGCAGACTTGGGAAATGGGGATGGAATACTATAGGATCATTGAAAAGGAAGTATACAAAGGTAGAGGATGAATGAAGAAATGTGAAAAAATACAGGGAATCTGGACCAGGGAAACAATTCAAGAGGGGGTGTCACGATGAGCACATTTATTGCAAAGGACTATTACACGGGGCAGACTGCGAGAAGAACTTTGGAAACGAGGTGTGCAAGGTACAACTTTGTTCATGTAACTGGGTCGATAGTCTATTGGTGGGAGGGATTAGGGAGGTGATAGAGGTGCGACTGGATTGTTTCGAGTATTGGTTGTCTTGCTATAACAATAAAATGTTAATTAAAAATACATTTCAAAAAAAGTGTACCTGCACCTGAGAAAATCATGTGTGGAAACACTAGCTCACTCAGAATCAGATGGAGCAGAATTCCATGTGGTAACTCAGGGCCTAAGTATAAGAACACCTTTTCCTGCTTTCTTTTCTGTTTTAAACACAGTGCTGCACTTGTGTTTTCTGAGAAAAGTACTAGTTCATGTCTATAATTTACCTGATTGGCAGATAGGAAATGATGATGTTTTAGGCTTTATTACAATGCTTCATTGTTAAAATCGCTTTGAGTTTGGAAATGTTTTCTGCACATGGGCAGGGAAATTTCACCTTTTATTAATTCAGAGTGAATACTTTGGTGGAGAACTAGGTTAGCAACTTATCCTACCCATGTTCTGTCAGCGGCTGTTTCTTCACTTGGGCGGGGGAGCGTCCCTCCCCCGCCCACTGTGAGCCTCACAGAAAAAATAAAATGGCAATGAAAAGATTTAATTGCTATTTTATTTTTCTGACTTGTACACTTGCCACACTGCAGCAGCCCGAGCCCAGAGATATGGGGGCATGTCCTCTGCTGCTGACTGGCAGCAGAGGACTGGAGCAGTGGCTGGCTGGATGCTCCAAAGTGAGTATGTCATTTTGGCCGGCTTTCTTGTGCCGGCCAAAGTGACATGCGCACTTTGAAGCTCTCCACCTAGCTGTCTTAGACAGCTGGGTGGAGACCAAGCACAGGCCTACAGGGCCTGAAGGAGCGGCTATCCAGCCTGATCCATCCAATACTAGCGCTGCTCTGAAGCATAAGAGCTGTGTCTGGATTGGTTAAGGGAGTTGGCTAGGCCCATGCTGGAGTGGGGAAGAAGATCGGGAGGAGAGAGGACGTGCGAGCCAAGTAAGTGATTTTTTTCTTTTTTTTCCCTCCTGCCCTCTATTTCTGTCCCTCCCCCCTCTCCACTTGGATGTTTGCCTGTCTTCCCCCCCTCCCCCCCCCCCCATAGCTGGCAGCCTCCACTGTCTGTATCATATTGAATACATTTAGTAGCAATGGTAGGTCTGTGTGGTAATGAGGTAACTGACGTGATAGAAAAGGTAAATGTATATATAACTGTTACAGTAAGTGACGGGATTTGTATGCGAATAATGCAAACATTGCTTGAATGCAGTAGTGGCACTTCACAGACGTAGCTTGAATGTGGTTGTTGTGTGAAGCGGTTCTACAAAGTTATGTAACACTACAGTAGCTTTTACTTGTTTCTAATGCACAGCAATCAAAGCCATGACAAAATACATACATTAACAGATCTGTGCAGAAAACGGCGAAAGATATATTTAATAAATTACACAGAGCATCTAAAATGCAGTAAATAAGCTACTGAGAAAATAACAAATCTTCTTTGTATTAATCAAATGTATTTTGGAAGCCACATATTATGGCAACAGTTAATCTTTCATTTTTCAGTCTTGCTTGACTGCGCGGTTACCTGCATTATGTATTGTTACCAATTATTTCAAATATACATTGAATGGGCGTTGGATGTACCCAGAGGAGTAGTACTGTCTCTCCTCATGCTATTGGCTGTTTGATATCAGTCCCTCTTCCAGTATTTCCTTTGAAATACATCTGAAAAATGCACTCAATGACCATTCGCTGTTTGTCACATTCAGTTATTTGTCGTTCATGCGTTTTCTTCAGAAAGCAATCAATTTTTGCTACTTTTCCCCAGCATTGTCAAATCCAAAAGAACACGCTTTAATAGCTTAACAACATTTGTGCTTGCAATGCATGTAGAAAGCATTTGTGAATGCCTGTGTTTACATGCTTTGGCACTTTAAAGGCAGATCAATTGACTATGGTGAATTGTTGTCTGCATGAGAATTTATTTTCTACTTTTGTGAACAGGCAGTGCTCGATTCACAAAGGGCCTCCGCACTCGTGGTGGATACCTCACAGTGGGTAACTGCAGTACGGAGATCCTGCCACTGGTGCCGCTCACCCCCCATGACTACGGGGCCTCCGCACTCGCGGTGGGGGACCCAAAGTGGGTAACTGCAGTACGGACGTCCCGCCACTGGTGCCGCTCACCCCCCATGACTTCGGGGCTTCTGCACTCGCGGTGGAGGACCCAAAGTGGGTAACTGCAGGACGGAGGTCCCGCCACTGGTGCCACTCACCCCCCATGACTACGGGGCCTCTGCACTCGCGAAGGAGGACCCAAAGTGGGTAACTGAAGGACGGAGATTCCGCCACTGGCCCCATGACTACGGGACCTCTGCACTCGCGGTGGAGGACCCAAAGTGGGTAACTGCAGGACGGAGGTCTCGTCACTGGTGCCGCTCACCCCCCATGACTACAGCGCCTCCTCACTTGCGGTGGAGGACCCAAAGTGGGTAACTGAAGGATGGAGGTTCCGCCACTGGTGCCGCTCACCCCCCATGACTACGGGGCCTCTGCACTCACGGTGGAGGACCCAAAGTGGGTAACTGAAGGACGGAGGTTCTGCCACTGGTGCCGTTCACCCCACATGACTACGGGGCCTCCGCACTCGCGGTGGAGGACCCAAAGTGGGTAACTGCAGGACGGAGGTCCTGCCACTGGTGCCACTAACCCCCCATGACTCAAAGTGGGTAACTGTTGTACGGAGGTCCCGCCACTGGTGCCGCTCACCCTCCATGACTACAGGACCTCCTCACTTGCGGTGGAGGACCCAAAGTGGGTAACTGAAGGACGGAGGTTCCACCACTGGTGCCGCTCACCCCCCATGACTAAGGGGCCTCCGCACTCGCGGTGGAGGACACGAAGTGGGTAACTGAAGGATGGAGGTTCCGCCACTGGTGCCGCTCACCCCCCATGACTAAGGGGCCTCCGCACTCGCGGTGGAGGACCCAAAGTGGGTAACTGAAGGACGGAGGTTCCACCACTGGTGCCGCTCACCCCCCATGACTACGGGGCCTCCGCACTCGCGGTGGAGGACCCAAAGTGAGTAACTGCAGGACGGAGGTCCCGCCACTGGTGCTGCTCACGCCCCATGACTAAGGGGCCTCCACACTCGCGTGGAGGACCCAAAGTGGGTAACTGAAGGACGGAGGTTCCACCACTGGTGCCGCTCACCCCCCATGACTACGGGGCCTCTGCACTCTTGGTGGAGGACCCAAAGTGGGTAACTGCAGGACGGAGGTCCCGTCACTGGTGCCGCTCACCCCACATGACTACGGGGCCTCCACACTCGCGGTGGAGGACCCAAAGTGGGTAACTGCAGCATGGAGGTCCCGCCACTGGTGCCGCTCACCCCGCCATGACTGCGGGGGCTCCTCCGCCAGTGCATGGGTGGGCCCTTTGTGAAAAAGGCTCGTACTTACTGATTTCCTTTCAATACTGATTCCTTTGGAGACTTTTTCTGGTGGTTTTGCCTCATGTATCTATTAACGACATTTAGCACCTGTCCCTCAAACAGCGAAGCATATTTAAATATGCCATCATTGGTTTGAGATATAGGGCTACTTTAGTGCTCTTTTTTTCCCCAGTAGGTGCACGCTATACAACTACCACTACATGTGGACATATTCCGCAATAGTGGCAGAGGTCATACAAATATGGGTAGCAGTCCCTTGGACATCTGTAATTTGTTTTGTTGGGCATTAACCTTATCCCAGCTTTCTGCAACATTAGGTAACCTTGCATGCATTGAAGGCTCTGGAGCGTTCATCCAAAAGGGCTGTTTCCATGCTAGATTTTCAGGATTACCACTAACTACGTTAATGATTTCTGTTTCCTTTAAACTTATGTGCCTCTCTACCACGTTTCTTTTTAATAGCCTGAAAATTAGGCAAATACCTGTCCTTCACGAATTATCATTGACCATACCGCAAACAACACAAGAGTGATAGGGGAAGTTCCAACATAATGCCAGTCTGGTTATTCTTGCCTCCTTCTATTCTCATTTTTAGAGCGCTCCCGGAAAGAAGACTGTTCAAGAGCATCAGGCCAAGAGAGCTAATTTCTCTCCAAGATCAAAGCTATCCTATCCGGTTTTATGACTCAGGCATGTATGTCTAAGCCATGTGTGCCTCTACAATGCAGCCCCAACAACCAATGCGTCTGAACAACGCATGCCTTTGCCACGCAATTTCGTAATAAAGGCATGACTGGTAAAGGGATGTGCGGTAAAGATAACACCCCAGCCCCCCATACTGAGCCCTAAAAACTACCCCATCCCCACTGAGGCCTAAACACTACCTCGACCTCCCGCCCGAGCCCCTAAACACTCTCCGGACCCTCCCAAGCCCTAATCACTACCCCGGGCCCTAAACCCTACTCGACCCCCAACCCTAAAATCTACCCCGAGCCCTAAAAATTACCCCAACCCTTAAAAACACCCTGGTGTTTTTGGTTCTGTTCTAAGATTCTTTAAAGTGTTTGGTGCTCAGAAGTGGAAAATAAAAAAGTATTATACAAAATGCAATCCTCCTGTCTTGCCATAAAATAGATTTTTATCTACAGTGGATGCCCTTATACTGAGTGTCCTTTTATCTGTGTAGTCATGTAATTACAACTATAATAACTGATTAAAATATGAAGTTGGAAATTATTTCTACAAAAACTGAAAGTTATGGTCCTTATAACAGGGGACCTTCTCTGGTCACCTGACAACTAACCTTAGAACACTGGTCAGCCCACTCCCTTCCACCTCCTACCCCAAGTCCCCACGGAAAAAAATTGTAAAATATCTCCTTAGGTCCACAGATAGTGGACATGGTAAAAGGTCTAAGCAGGCATGGCCTTAGTTTTGTCAAGACTGGGGTGTGCGTGGTGCTTGTATAGCAGGAGCATATCTGAAAAGTAACAGAAAGCTTTAGAAGCTGAAGGACAAAGATACAGTACACACAAGTGATGGGGCCATGAAGTAAAGCATCTCCCGATGTCTCTAGGTGATCACTTGTAGACACTGGAGAATGCAACATTATATCTACTCTATCTGAAATATAGAAACTACATGGCCCATCATCAAGTTTCATGGCTAGCTGATTGTGCATGAATGTTTTAAATCTAAGGCTCTGTTCACACACATTGACCACCGTTTCTGCTTGAGAAAATGACCCATTCCAGATTAACTCAAGACATCTGGGGGCATAATTATTAAACTGTCATGCAGCATGATGCAGCAAGCCACCTTGCTGTGCTGCATTAAAGGGAAAGGCAGGAATGCCTCATATTTAACATTATATGGCACATTTGTGTCCATTAGGTCAATGCCTCCCCGACTCATTTGGACTCGTCATTATGAATCTGGTCTAGTATCATCCTAAAATTAGCCTGCTCAACTATAGGAGTTGATTTGTGCTCCCTTACGTGTAGTGCCTACACACCGAGGGGTATTTGTAAATATCCCTATAATATAATATAACTTTCCTTGCGCAATGTGCTTCATAGCTCTAATGCCTTGGTGCAAGGGTACCTGCATTGAAGGGAGGATTGTTTTTCTGCAGGCAGGGACATCTCCACGCACAACAAAAGTCCTCAGAGGCAATTTCAACTTTGTTAGTATGCTGCAGAATCCATGGATATTTTCCCTTGTTGCACCTCACCTGAGTAGGCAAAGCATTTTGATGCTTTCTCTGGTTTTCCATTAATGGTTAATCTTGGAATGAGCTAAAATCCACAGATGGATGCGTGGAAACACCCACGTCCACCCATGGAACGCCTCCCTGGGACAGAGTACTGCAACGCAGTGATTTGTGCTGCATTGCATTACTCTGGATCTATCAAGCCATGCAGGACGCACAAGGTGGCCTTGCGTGGCTTGATAAATCTGATTTTGTAGTTGTGTCACCCTTGCACCCCCTTGCATGCAACAAGGGTGACGCAACTCAATGAAAAATATGTCCCTCGGTCTTTATAACAAGGCTAATATTTATATGAGGCCCTTTAAGAAACGCTGTTGGGTGGTTGTGCATTCTCTGTCCAATCCTCTGGAACAAAATGCCTTTCTTAGATGAATTAATAATCACTTTAAACTCTTAAATGCCTTCAAGGGCCAAACCCTTTCTTTGTAGGCACATGGCTTGGAGTAGGTTTGTTGGTGGTTTCGCTGTTCAACTCCAGTGTCAATGGTAATCACAGCTTTACTCCCAAGCCTCGGTGATTTACGCCTCATATCTCAAACCACTGTTTGTCAACTACAGAATGCAGGAGGGATGTTAGGCATTGCTTCATGGTAGATGGTTGTGTCAAGCCTTTAGGGTGCAGTAGCAGACGCGGTGGGGGGTCAGGGTGGGACCCAAGACCAGGTGAGCAGGCTGCGCCCCCAGAAGCGCCACGAGCTGCTGCTGCGCCTCAGCGCCCATTAAAAGCTTTGTCTCTGCTCCGCGGATTAGCCCTCCATCCATCTTGGAGCTCGTGAATCACTTTAAACCATCAATAAGGGCCGGATCCCAGCGGAGCCGTAATCCTTCAGCAAACCAAAATGTTAGTAAATTTCGGAGCAGAGGGAATATCCGCCCGCCTCTCACTGGATGAGAAATGGCCCTCCCATCCGCCCTCCCCCTAATGCAGCTTCCGCCGTATTGTTTACCGATGCATTTTTCCCTCTGAGCACTTTTAATGTGATAAATTTCATGGGCTTTCTGCATTTTCATTTTTGAAGCGAGGCCTTGCTTTGATTATGAGTCAGCTAAAAGCTCCCGCAGTCGCCATGTTTACTAGTCCGTGTGTCTATGTGCGCGTGCCCGAGACTCTCTGGGCCTCTTTTTAGGCGTATCTTTCTGCGTGAGCAAGTCTTAGTAAATATCTTTCATTCGGTGACGTGTGCCTGTCTCTGTATTAGCATTTGCATGGGTCTCTCTCTCTGTTTGTTTGTATTATTTTCTGTCATTTAACGTACGCGTTTGGTCTACCTGCATTCAAAGCGCACCACTGGCACACATTTTGAGTGTCCTTCCATAATGTTATCATTATTTAATTATAAAATGCCCAATCTGCTGCTGCCACCATGCAAAATATTCCTCCCCGACCAGTGTTTTCCGATGTCAGAATATCTTCATTTTCAGGTGTGATAAATTGGGAATCACTGTCAGGTAGTACTTAATTTGTGCCTGTGGCGGGCACTGACGCTCACTTTTAGGGCACCAGGACCTTTTATTTTTTTAAACTCTTGACACAACCCCATCTGGTCGAACTTTCTAACTGAACGTCAAAGATGTTTTCATAAACCATTTTCACTTTCATAAACCGAGAATCCATACCTTAGGTTCAGAGTCTTTATGTTTGTGTTCTCTGATTTTATGACAAATGATTTTAAGAAACTCTGTGTCGAACATAATTGTTCTAAATAAATGTGATTTTGCTTTTGTTTAAACTTCTCCATGTTCGATTTTGCAGCAGTGTAAAGTGCTCAGATGTTGACATGATGGGATACAGCTATTAAATCTAATATATATATATATATATATATATATATACATATATATTACCTACTGGCGGTCGCCAGTAGGTAGATATAGTTAGGACCTATTTTCCATAGGAAATCCGCAACATTCTATTTGGAATAACGTTGGGGCCGATTGACGAATCTTCGCGAAATTCTCCAAACTTTTGGCCAGCTCCGGTCCGCTCCTATCCTGAAAATTTTACGGTGATTCGTCAAGCACGGGCGAGAACCAAGGGGGGTCCCAAAACATGTTTTCCCCATGCATTTACCCTGTTGACGCAGCTACAGCCCGAACTGCTGAACGGAATTACACCAAATTTGGCAAAGAGGTAGTCCTTAGTTCAGACTCGTGCCTTTTGCTTAAATGGTGTAAATCCGTTCAGTAGTTCCTGAGAAAATTAGGGTAAAAAAGTTAGTGATATCTATGGCCAAGGAGGATCGCGCACCCTTCCCGCACCCAGCGCGCACCCTGCCGTGCACGAGCTGAATGATAATTGGCTGTCAACACTCCAGATCAGGAAGTGTTGGCAGCCATCTTGTGCCTCGGTAGAACAAATGCGAATAACGCGACAAGGGGGCAGGGTAGAAACACCCTGACCCCCTAGGCCTGCTCAGGGGGTCCCACAAGGACCCCCAGGTCCAAAAAAAGAATGTTTTTATTTTTTAAACGGCGAGATTCGCGCACCCAGCGCGAATTTCGGCCGACAAAAAAACAAAATAAATTCAGCGCGGGCTCCCGCGCTGAATATTCTATTTTGCCCCCGGGGGCCAAATCCCGGGGGCATAATTTAAAAAAAAAAGTGTGGGGGGGTCCCAATCCCCCCCACACTGCCCCGGGGACCGCCACCCCCCGGGGCTCCAAGATTGAATATGCGGGGGCCCCCCTAGGGGACCTCTGAATTGGAGAGGAATGAATCTCCCAACTTAAAACGCGCCACGGGCGTGTTTGCACAGTGGTGAAGGTAGGGGGTGGGGCCTGAGGTGATACTGTGCAAACACGCCCTGTGGCGCGTTTTAAGTTGGGAAATTCATTCCTCTTCAATTCAGAGGTCCCCTAGGGGACAACTAGCCCACCTGGTACCTCCACTAAGCACCACGGAGCTGCATTGCAGAGTGTTGTAAAAGGGGTGTGGCCTCCGAACACCTCTCTGCAACGCAGCTCCCTGGCGTACCTGGTGGGCTAGTTGTCCGCCAGGGGACATCAGGATTCAAGGGGACTTAATCCCCCAACTTAAAACACCCCACGGGGCGCGTTTGCACAGTGGTGAAGGTAGGGGGCGGGGCCTGAGGTGATATGTGTGCAAACACGCCCTGTGGTGCGTTTTAAGTTGGGTAATTAATTCCACTTCAATCCTGAGGGTCCCTGGGGACCAACTAGCCCACCAGGTACCTCCAGTAAGCGCCTCGGAGCTGCGAAGCAGAGTGTTGTAAAAAGGGGCGTGGCCTCTGAACATCTCTCTGCAATGCAGCTCCCTGGCGCATACTGGAGGTACCTGGTGGGCTAGTTGGCCCCCAGGGGACCTCAGGATTGAAGAGGAATTAATTCCCCAACTTAAAACGCGCCACAGGGCGTGTTTGCACACGTCACCTCAGGCCCCGCCCCCTTCCTTCACCATTGTACAAATATTCCTCTAAAATCCGAACTAAGAATTCCAATTTACTCACCTGTAATCAGGAGAGAACCCAGTGCTGCATCTTTTAGCCCAGCACTGACCCTGAAAAGTAATACTAAGCGTACTTACCAGTAACTTGTATTTCCTTCCATAGCAATCCATTGTGTTGTTTTCAGCAGAAAAGTTTCTGTCTATTTTCACAAACTAAAAATATTCCTAAAAAATCGTCTGTATGACTTAAACACATTCTTTCAACTGTTTACAGGAGGTTGGCCAGTGCTGGATCCAGGATCCACCACTGAGTAAGAAAAAGTAACGATAACACTACTTACCTGCTAAGTGAATTTTCTGCCATAGGATAACATTGGTGATTCTATGTGAAAAAGTGTCAACTTTTAAAATACAATAATGTTTCTTAAAAATAACTTCTGTAACCAAAACTCTTTTACTCAACTGTTTACAGGAGATGTCCAAGGACTGAATCTAGGATCCAGTCCTGTGGTTAGAAAAGTAATCCATAAAGTAACTAATTGCATTTGACTAGAAATTCACATTGAGCTCAATGTTGCATTGTGTTTGAAATTGTGTTGCCCATTGCAACAACTGTAACTACTGTACTTAAAAGTCTATTGCCTATTTGCAAAGTATTTAAACTAAAGTAATTCATTCTGAGAAAGTATATTATGTATTGTAATGTATAATGTAATTAAAAAAATAAAATATCTAAAAATAAACAGTTTACAAAATGTAATCAGTATAACAATTAATACATTAAAAATTGTCATTCACAAACCTTTGAAATTCACTGAAAAAACCATAGGTTTCAGGCCTGATATAGTTAGGAATTAGTATTTAAAAAACCTTTGAAATTCACTGAAAAAACCATAGGTTTCAGGCCTGATATAGTTAGGAATTAGCATTTAAAAAACCTTCGAAATTCACTGAAAAAACCATAGGTTTCAGGCATGATATAGTTAGGAATTAGCATTTAAAAAAACCTTAGAAATTCACAGAAAAAACAATAAGTTTTAGGGGTGTTATAGTTAGCTGGACATTTCACTCGAACAAAACCATTGACATTCCTCCGATATAGTTAGTTGTACTAACTATATCTCGCGCGCCCGCAATCCACTGCTGATGATGTCACATATTACATCATTCATGACATGGTCAGTGACATCAATGATGATATCTCAAATGACATCACTGATGACATCACTGATGCCATCATCCACGTGACAATCAGATAAACCTCATCATACACTAGTATAACCTTTCATCACTCACTGTAAAATACAGAGTGCCAGATTTAAAACCATTGACACACCAATACAAGTTTCTAAACACCCACTCAGTGATTCCTAGATCTATACACACATCTAATCACTTACCTATAGATTCACTCATACATGCTGTCAATGATCAATAGAACACTATCACTTATACACCTATATTGACATTACACACCAGCACACATCCTAATCACTTATGAAGTCATCCTACTCACTTATGCAAACAATGGATTATACTTACTTTTACATAGCTATTCACTTATAAAAACACCACTTAATCTATTCATATAGATAATAACTCATACTTAGAGTTACAGTTATCCATACAGTCACTCACACAATCACTGAGTCTTATGTATACTTTTTTTTTTTAATTTCAAAAACCTTTATTCAGCATAGGATAGCAGTACACAGCATAAGGCCTACAACCACAAGTGGCCGGCAGCGTGTTATAAGAAGTGAAAGGCAGTGGTGAACACAGCGGTTCGCCTACAACCCGATACGGGCCGGCCGCGTCACAGTGATCACACATATACAATATAATAGCCCACCGGGAATTGCAGCATTAACAACTGAACAAAACAACCTAAATAAACCCCGCCTCGCTAACCTGACAGTGAGAGTAATCCAAAAGAAAGGTCAACATTCCGCATCGCCTCCTTAAGCGTCTAGAGTGCTAGAGCCCAGTCCTAGCCGTGGGTGGAAGGGGGGGCAGGCTCGCCCGGTAGCAGCGGGTTCGACAGCAAGTAGGACTTCAAGGGTCCCCATATGTCCTGGGGCCGGGATGCCAATGGCAGGAGATCAGAGTACAGGGCAAGCTGGTCCTGCCAAAGAATCATTGTCTGCAACCAATCATTGAATTTCGGCACCCTCCCTCTGCCCCACCTGCAGGCCACCCTCCATTTGGCAAGAAGGAAACAGATAGAGGCAAACCTCCTATGTGCCACAGGGAGCTTCTCGGTGTAACCCAGTACCCCCATCAGTGGAGACAATGGCAGCGGGGTCCCCAGCATCTTCCCTACGGCATCAAATACCTGTACCCAATAATCGTGTAGGGCTGGGCAACTCCAGGCCAAATGCAGCACGTCGGCCCTGTCTGCTCGGCACCTGTCGCACCTGGCATCGGCCCGCAGCCCAAACCGCTTCAGACGAGCAGGCGTATAATAGTATCTCTGCACGTATTTAAAGTGCGCAATGCCAGCCGGGCGCTCGCGGACACCTTCTTTGTCTGCGCACAACAATAGTGCCACTCCTGGTCCGAGATTTCCTGTCCCAGGTCCTGAGACCAACGAGCTCGGGCAGCACATTGTGGCGCGCCAACTTCAGCGTATAGTGATTTATAAAGAGTGGAGACCAAGTGGGACACAGTCTGTGCCCCCAAGAAAGATGGATCTGGGGAGCACCGGTGGCTCCTGCTGGTACCCCGGGGTGCAGGCTCGCATTCCCTCCCGCAAGCGCGCATATAAGAAGGTTTCCATAGCATCATGGGGAGGTTCCTGACATAGCTGCTGGAGGGTGACAAACGTCCCGTTAGGGTAGATGTCTCCCCACATGCTGATCCCCCGCCGTTTTTGAAATATGTGGAAGATGCCCTCCCGAAGGAGGGACAGTTGGGGGTGATACACCAGCGGCATCCGGGGGGAGTAGATCACTGGGGCCTGCAGTTTACGCGCAATCCAACCCCAAGCCCGCACCGTACATTCTATGGTTGTGGGTTCCCGCGATCGCGTCGAGATGCGCTGCAGGAGCGCCCCCTCCAGCGGGACAGGGTCAGCCAGCCAGTGCTCCACAGCCATGTGGGCCATGTATTTCGGCCCTCGGAACCAGTAATGCGCATAGTGCGCCTGAGCGCACATATAATACAATTCAAAGTTAGACAGTTTGAGGCCCCCGTCCGAATACGGACTAGCCAACGTGTCCCACCTTATCCGTGGCTGTTTGCTGCCCCACACAAGGCGCAAGAGAGCCGTTTGTAGCGTAGAAAAGAAAGGGCGACCCGGGAAGTAGGGTATGTTCAGGAAGAAGTAAAGGAATTTGGTCAATACCACAATCTTAACTAACAAGATTCTGTCCGCGATTGAGAGAGGCATGGCTATCCATCGAGTGATCGTGTCAGAGAGCGAGTCCATGGCACGCCCATAGTTATCACAAATCACTTCCTCTCGGTCCAGAGCAACATTCACCCCAAGGTATCGGACAGTGTCAGTACACCATTCCAGCGGAAGGTCCAGCTCAAAGGGAACAACCGCCGGAGTGAGCGGGAGTATTTGAGACTTCGCCCAGTTGATTCGTACGCCAGACAGCCCACCAAAGCGAACGAACTCCCGCAACAGCGGGTTCAGATTATGTTTCGGGTCCTTGACATAGAGGGTGACATCATCGGCATAAAGCGAGATCAAAATGGGGCGCAGCAGGCATCGCAGTGCCTTCTCCTGATGGTATTGGCGCACCTTCGCCGCTAGCGGCTCCATCGCCAGGGCGAACAATAGCGGCGATAACGGGCAGCCTTGCCTAGTGCCACGCGTCAGCAGGAAGGGTCTAGAGACAAGACTGTTGATTTGTACCCTAGCCGCCGGGGCAGCGTAGATAAGTTGTATCCAAGCCGAGAAACCCACCGGGAATCCCATGTTGCGCAGGACGGCGTGCAAGTATGCCCAATCTACAGAGTCAAACGCCTTGGTGGCGTCCAGAAACACAGCCGCCAAGGGCAGCTGCGGGTCCACCTGCTGTATGATCGAAAAGAGGGTACGAAGGCTGTGGGATGTGGACCTCCCGGGAATAAATCCCGTTTGGTCTGGCAGGATCAGCCCATCCATCAGGAGGTTCAACCGATTGGCTAGCATTTTGGTAAGTATTTTGCTGTCCACGTTTATAAGGGACAGGGGCCGATACGAGTCTCACCTGTCGGGCAGCTTGCCCGGCTTCAGGATTGATATAATTAGGGCGTCTCTCATTGCAGGCGGCAGCTCCTGCATCTCCAGAGCCTCCGCATAAACTGTCTGCAGGATGAGGCCAAGCAGATCAAAATATTGCTTATAAAAGTCGCTCGGGAGGCCATCGGGCCCGGGCGCCGTCCCGGATCTCAACTGGAACACAGCTTCCCTCAGTTCATCATTGGTGAATGGCGCACAAAGGAATTCTCTCTGGTTATCAGCTAAATACCCTAGAGTAATGTCGCAAAAAAAAAGTGGGAGGTCCGCTTCGTTGATGCCTTTGGAGCGATATAGGTCAGCATAGAAGTCGGTGAAGGTCTGTAAAATCAAGGCCCCATCTTTGTGGGTGTTGCCCTCCCTATCCTCCACCTCCAGTACGTGGTTGGCATGCCTCGGCAGTCGGATGTCCTGCGCCAAGGCCCTGCCGGGCCTGCCACCCTCCCTGTATTGCCTCGCCTGAGCATACTTCCCCCTGAACTTCATCTCCCTGTCAGCTGTATCAGCGTATTCTGTCATCAGATCCCTCAGTTTGGCTCTCCCCTCCCCGTCGCCCCACCGCCAGATGTCTGCTTCCAACCTCTTAAGGTCATCCTCCAGTCGACGGTGCCGTCGACGAATATCCCTCAGTACCCCAAAGCTCTTGGCCATACAGACGCCACGTATGGTCACTTTGAAGGCTTCCCAAAGAGTGTTCACTCGCTGCACTGACCCCTTGTTCCTGTCAAAGAAGTCGGTTATAGCTTACTCCAATTCTGTCTTAAATACCTCGTTTAGTAGTGCTTCCGAGGCTAGTCGCCAACTTCTGGAGCCCGCCAAAGAGCCCGGAATAAGGCAGACCGGAGAGTGGTCAGATAGTGTGCGGGCCAGGTGATCGATCGCCCGCACCCAGGTGCAGACCCCCCTAGACCCCAGCCAGTAATCCAACCTTGACCATGAGGCATGTATGGTTGAGTGGAAGGTCCCCTCCCTTGCCGCTGCATGCCTGTGTCTCCACAAATCCACTAGTCCCTCGCCTTCAATTAGACCCCGCAGCGCCCCCTGGCTACGCGTGTAATGGTGGGGCAAGTGTGTAGACCGGTCATTGGCAGGATCACTGACCGTGTTAAAATCTCCCGCCCATAGCACATGAATGGCTCCCACCTCCAATATCTTCCCCCACAAAGCGTTCAGGACGTCAGGACTGTCAGTGTTGGGGCCGTAATAACTTACAATGATCACCGAGTGAGTTCCCAGAGTGCCCCACATCATGCAGTATCTGCCTTCACCATCGCTTCTCATCCCACCACACCTGAAGGGCGTCCCTCGCTTGATCAGGATGGCCATGCCTCTTGCGTATGTGGAATATGCCGAAAACACCCGGTGGGCGGCCCACCTGTTCCCAAAGGCCGGGGGCAGCGGGGATCAGTGTGCGTTTCCTGGAGGGCAGCTATACTAATGTCATGTCTATCAAGGTAAGAAAGGATCTGTCTTTTCTTCCTGGGATCGCGCAGCCCCCGTACATTCCATGACAGAAGCTTGATCACGGATCTATGAGTCCCCTCCATAAGGCATGAAACGCTGCAAAGATGCATGACTCCTCAGGCCGCGACCATGGCAGAGCAACCACCCGGACCCAGTAATGAAAGACGGATGTGATTTCAGCAGTGTAGCGTAGCGTAGACCCACATACACTTCAGGGCTCTGTGCACAACAGCCAACTCTCGATTCCCCGTGAGGTCTTCCCGGCGGTAACCCCCCCTCCCACCCCTCCCACAACAGCGCCCCAATCGCGCCGGAATCCCAGAACCCTCCCCCCTCCCTTATAAAATTAAACATATGTAACCTTGAAACAGATCGAGTACCAAACTCTTGTAACCTTATTATACGTGGGTACAGGGGACCGCCCTTAGGGGGGCGCTGGCGTGCCTCTCAAACCCTTGCGTCCCGCCGAACCGCGGAACTTCCTAGGCCTCTCCTTTGGATCTGAGGTGGAGGAGGCCCAGGGTGGAGGGTGCCCAACCTGAAGAGGAAAGACCCCTGCAAGCTCAATCAAAGAGTGCCCGTAGGTCTGGGCAGCGGAACCATAAACAGTAAAGGCCGCTCACTAGCGCAGCAGCAACCAGACCCACACACATCACACAGTTCGACACCAGGCATAGTCACTTATCTGACGGTGGCGGCACAGGCACAGGAGCATCTCCCCTCCGCCGCAGGCGCGATATGCAGCAGGAGCAGCCTCCATCTTCGGACATGATCAGGCCCATCAAAGCATGTCCAAGGGGCCGGCCCCCCCAGCAGCGCAACAGTGTGCCAACAGCCCTCCTCGAGGCTGGCCGTCGCCACCCGCGGCAGCGGGCAGCATTAGTCAGTCGTCCCCTGGGGGAGACCGTGGTCCGGCGCGGGTCGCCTTGTTGGCATGATCGGGGGAGGTACGGCGGAGAGATCGAGTCTTATGTATACTTTATTTATATACAACAACTGACATATAGACTGGCTTTTATTTTCCTTGTTTGTTGGACATGTACCATTAAGACATATATTGGCTCATCGCCACACCCATAAAGATATTCACTCACCCAAACAACTGTTATAGCATGTAGTTTTAACTTCAGATACCTACTGAATCAACTATTCACACATCTTTGGGCAATCACACACCCCCCACCAAACCACACACACATTCACTCTCCCATACAAATACTCAGTTAACTAATCAATAAATAATATAGACTTTCACATAGCTAGTAACCAACTGGAGAAGCAGTTAACAGAACAACTGACAAAGTGATAGAGATATTTACACAGTTTAGTCACTATCCAATATATTTAGTGAGACACTATAAATTAGTCAAGTAAACAGTCGATCACACTGCTACTAAATCCTCCATCCAGATATTTATATTTATATATCCACTCATTCTTCAATGCAAATTGCTATATATATAATAAATATTTAAATAACGAACCAAACCACCTTCACTGGATGATGTCATCAGTGATGTCATTTGAGATGCAATCAGTGATGTCACTGACCATGTCATGAATGATGTAATATGTGACATCATCAGCAGTGGATTGCGGGTGCGCGAGATGTAGTTAATACAACTAACTATATCGGAGGAATTTCAATGGTTTTGTTCGAGTGAAATGTCCAGCTAACTATAACATCCCTAAAACCTATTGTTTTTTCAGTGAATTTCTAAGTTTTTTTAAATGCTAATTCCTAACTATATCATGCCTGAAACCTATGGTTTTTTCAGTGAATTTCAAAGGTTTTTTAAATGCTAATTTCTAACTATATCAGGCCTCAAACCTATGGTTTTTTCAGTGAAAATATATATACACACACACACACACACACACACACTATCTAATGAGACAGGATGTGCACTGTGGTGAAATAAAGAGACATGAGGCAAAATCAAAACTAGGCAGCCTTGGTAGTCTGCAGACCAGCCTGCGGTTTCCTAAGAAATAATTAATGCCCGGCACTTTGACACTCAAATTCCTCTTCCTTTTAAAAATATGGCAAGGCTAGGTCTTTGAGAAGAACATATTTGTTCAGCAAAAGGGCAAAGAGCGAAATCTATTACAATCTATGTTGTCCTCAGGCTATGAACAGTGCTTAATTTCAACCAGTGTTTTTCGGTGCTCGGCGCTGGCACTTAATTATGAACACCGGCACATATGGCAGTCTACCACATGGTGGCGCTGTCTGTGTAAGTCAGAGATAAGCAGAACAAGAGCTGTTTATTAATTCAACATACCTTAAAAACAATGATTTCCTGACGCCCAAGTCATTCTTATAGCTTTGGGGTATGGAATAGTCAGAATTATCACGCTTGTGGGAGTGTTATGGTTAATAGTTACGTAGGTATTATCCATTCCAGAACTGGCAGGGCGAATAGCCAGTTAAAGCTGCAGTGGTACCTGACGTGGGCCCTGGCACTTATTTTATTACAAATTATGCACTGGCAATGAGCAGCGAGTGAGTGCTACATTTTGCATACCAGGGGATTCTTCCTTTGTGCATTTCTAATATATTTGATATCCTGGAAGAGCAGTAGTGGTTCCTATTAGTCTGAGACCCCTTCTGTATAGTTTACAAGATTGTCCCTCCATAAAACACATGCCCATGCCTCAAATGACCATGCGTTGTGACATAAGAGCTCGCCGAGTTACAATGCGTTGTGACATTAGAGCTTGCGGGGTTACAACGAGTTGTGACATTAGAGCTCCCCGAGTTACACTGAGTTGTGAGATTAGAGCTGGGTAAATTACTGTGCACTGTGAGATTAGAGCTGGGTGAGTTACAATGCAATGTGAGATTAGAGCTGGGTGAGTTACAATGCAATGTGAGATTAGTGCTGGATGTAGCATGCTTTGTGAGAACAGAGCCCGTTGAGTTACAATGCTCTGTGAGATTAGAGTCCGCTGAGTTGCAATGCTGTGTGAGATTTGAGCTCCCTGCGTTACAATGCCCTGTGAGGTTAGAGCTCCCTGAGTTACAATGCAGTGTGAGATTAGAGCTTGCTGAGTTGCAATGCACTGTGTGATTAAAGCTCACTGAGTTACAATGTACTGTGAGATTAGAGTTTGCTGAGTTACACTGCAATGTGAGATTAAAGCTCGCTGAGTCACAATGCACTGTGAGATTAGAGCTCACTGAGTTACAGAGATTAGAGTTAGCTGAGTTACAATGTACTGTGAGAATAGAGCTCGCTGAGTTACAATGCACTGTGAGGTTAGAGCTCGCTGAGTTACAATGCACTGTGAGATTAGAGCTCGCTGTGTTACAATGCAGTGTGAGATTAGAGCTCGCTGAGTTACAATGCACTGTGAGATTAGAGCTCGCTGAGTTACAATAATAATAAAGCCATTTGTAGAGCGCGAACAGTTACCTCCAGCAGAGGTGTCCCAGCGCTATAGAGGCAGCCAGCAGCGAGTGGCCAGGAAAATCATGCCGGGTCCAGAGAGCAATTTATAATGAACTGAAAAGCCATGTTTTTAAAGCTTTCCTAAATAGTGATTCAGACTTAATCAAACGTATGCTGTTGGGCAAAGAATTCCAGAGCTTGGACGCCTTTACTGTAAATGATCTGCCGCCGAGTTGGGCTTTCTTAACTCGCGGAATACAAAGCACATTTTGGGAGTTGAAAACTCTGAAAACCAGGGGGCCGAGGGAGATTTCCTCATTGATTTAATGATTTTGACAGGGGCCGTGGATCCCATCGCCTCAAATCCAATTATTTAAGGCACATGTGTCCTTGTGAAAGTTATTAGCTAATGGGGGTTGCCTGTTCTGCAGAGCTGGGCCTAAAAATTCCAATTTCTCTTTAAGCAGATGCGAGTGCTCCCTTGTTGACTAGGTTTTTTCACATTAAATGAAAAAGGAATTAAACAATGGTCTGACCAAGTCGTTGGTCTAGGAGGATCCATTATTAGAGAGGGAATATTAGCAAACACAAGGTCAAGAGTATTTCCTGCCTTATGAGTGGGAAGCGTCACATGCTGAGTCAGGTTCGCACCCAAAAGTGACCAAACTACCTGTGTGGCCTGAACACAGCAGGAGTCATTCGCATGTACATTAAAATCTCCAAGAGCCATAAAATTGGAATAAAGTAAGGATTTCTGGGCAATGTAGTCACACAGGTCCAAGAGCCTGCTCGTCGCACAGTCAGGGGGTCTGTAAATCAGCAGCCCTGCAAGCAAGGTTGTGGGGCTGATCTGCAAGCAAAAGTTAAGCCCTTCAATCAAGTCCATATTAGATAGCGGTGAGGCTACTATATCCCAAGCATCTTTAAAAATAATGGCTACCCCTCCGCCCCTCTTTGATCCCTCCCTATTCGCACAATGAATTTTGAATCCTGGTGGGATGGCTAACGCAACAGAGGCTGAATCATCGTCTTTCAGCCACGTTTCTGTCAGGAACACGACATCCCACTCATTCTCCTCAAGCAGGAGCCATATATCCTCGTGTGCCTGACAAGCGATCTACAATTAATTAGACACGCCCTAATCACACCAGTATGCTTACTCACTCCCTGCTCGCAGTCCTTCTGGGGATCATTGCCTGGGTCACCTAGGGCCTGTTTGCAGTCATGACAAAAGCTAGAGAGTGCTTCAGTGGACAGGTTAATACCAGGCTCATTAATACAAGGTTTGTCTCTAAAGGACTGAAGGTCATCTTTTGACCATTTAATTGCCTCCTTTTTTGCCATTTGGGCAGCATGGCTAGCGCTAGCTGCGATCCGGCCGCGGATGGGCGCAGACAGGCTTGCCTTCGGCGCACCAGAGACGCAACCGCTCCGCGCGACCGCTGCGCGCGTCCACTGCGCAGCCGGACAGCCATGCAGTTTAAGTAATGCCCCCAGCAGGAAGTAAGAGTCAGGGGGAGGAGCCACGTTACCTCCACACAATCGCCACAAAGAGCCGCGGTGGACCAGGGATCGGCAAAAAGTGCAAGTGCGAGGTAATTTCTTTAAGAAACGGAGGTTTTCATCAAATCATAAAATTCATATACATAAAATTCCTTAGTTCAGGTTAAACAGGTTAAAAGCTGCCAGAACAATAAAAGAACCCAACAATTCACGATGCCTGCTGGCGCTCTACTAGCTATTGCTGTGACTGGACTGTGAGATTAGAGCTCGATGTGTTACAATGCAGTGTGAGATTGGAGCTCGCTAAATTACAATGCAGTGTGAGATTGGAGCTCGCTGAGTTACAATGTACTGTGAGATTAGAGCTCGCTGAGTTACAATGCAGAGTGAGATTGGAGCTCGCTGAGTTACAATGTACTGTGAGATTAGAGCTCGCTGAGTTACAATGCAATGTGAGATTGGAGCTCTCTGAGTTACAATACAGTGTGAGATTGGAGCTCGCTGAGTTACAATGTACTGTGAGATTGGAGCTCGCTGAGTTACAATGTACTGTGAGATTAGAGGTCGCTGAGTTACAATGCAATGTGAGATTGGAGCTCGCTGAGTTACAATGCAGTGTGAGATTGAAGCTCGCTGAGTTACAATGTACTGTGAGATTAGAGCTCGCTGAGTTACAATGCACTGTGAGATTGGAGCTTGCTGAGTTACAATGCAGTGTGAGATTAGAGCTCGCTGAGTTACAATGTACTGTGAGATTGGAGCTCGCTAACTTACAATGTACTGTGAGATTAGAGGTCGCTGAGTTACAATGCAATGTGAGATTGGAGCTCGCTGAGTTACAATGCAGTGTGAGATTGGAGCTCGTTGGGTTACAATGTACTCTGAGATTAGAGCTCGCTAAATTACAATGTACTGTGAGATTAGAGCTCGTTGAGTTACAATGCACTGTGAGATTGGAGCTCGCTGAGTTACAATGCAGTGTGAGATTAGAGCTCGCTGAGTTACAATGCAGTGTGAGATTGGTGCTCGCTGAGTTACAATGTACTGTGAGATTGGAGCTCGCTGAGTTACAATGTACTGTGAGATTAGAGGTCGCTGAGTTACAATGCAATGTGAGATTGGAGCTCGCTGAGTTACAATGCAGTGTGAGATTGGAGCTCGCTGAGTTACAATGTACTCTGAGATTAGAGCTCGCTGATTTACAATGCACTGTGAGATTGGAGCTCGCTGAGTTACAATGCAGTGTGAGATTAGAGCTCGCTGAGTTACAATGCAGTGTGAGATTGGTGCTCGCTGAGTTACAATGTACTGTGAGATTGGAGCTCGCTGAGTTACAATGTACTGTGAGATTAGAGGTCGCTGAGTTACAATGCAATGTGAGATTGGAGCTCGCTGAGTTACAATGCAGTGTGAGATTGGAGCTCGCTGAGTTACAATGTACTCTGAGATTAGAGCTCGCTGATTTACAATGCACTGTGAGATTGGAGCTCGCTGAGTTACAATGTACTGTGAGATTAGAGCTCGCTGAGTTACAATGCACTGTGAGATTGGAGCTCGCTGAGTTACAATGCAGTGTAAGATTAGAGCTCGCTGAGTTACAATGTACTGTGAGATTGGAGCTCGCTAAATTACAATGTACTGTGAGATTAGAGGTCGCTGAGTTACAATGCAATGTGAGAATGGAGCTCGCTGAGTTACAATGCAGTGTGAGATTGGAGCTCGCTGAGTTACAATGTACTCTGAGATTAGAGCTCGCTGAGTTACAATGCACTGTGAGATTGGAGCTCGCTAAATTACAATGTACTGTGAGATTAGAGCTCGTTGAGTTACAATGCACTGTGAGATTGGAGCTCGCTGAGTTACAATGCAGTGTGAGATTAGAGCTCGCTGAGTTACAATGCAGTGTGAGATTGGTGCTCGCTGAGTTACAATGTACTGTGAGATTGGAGCTCGCTGAGTTACAATGCACTGTGGCAATGGAGCTGGGTGGGTTCATATATAGATTGTGAGGGGAGAGCAGGATAAGTGAACTGCTCTCACTTTCAACCTGTATATAGAACAGAGACCCGTCATTGGTGTTTTATGCACACTTTAAGTGATCATTTGTGACTGTGCTCTTTTCCCTTGTTAACTTGCCGGTAATGGGTGAACAACCTTTTTTACATAGTTGCTTTGCAAAATCAAAGTGTATCAGGAGAAATGTGGATGTTTTGGTCTAGTTTTGCCTATATAACTGAAAGCGATATTCCTAAATGTGTCCTTATTTGACAATTAAGGTGGAAATTCCATTTTCCTGATCCATTTAGTGTACACGAGGTCAAAAATCAATCATGATTTTTGCGTAAAGTTGCGATATCTATTAAAAGTCTAGGAGAGGCCATCACATATACCAATGAAGGATCACACAGCACTGTAAATCATCGCAGCAGCAAAGCCCTAATGGCCTGCCAGTTAGAGTGCATCAGAGGTGCCGAGAGCTATGGGCTCAGAGTTTTACAATACCAATTAAGGGGCTCTAGGTGTGAACGTACAACCTACTGTCCTCAGTGTGAAGGTACACACCACAGTCCTCGGTGTGAAGGTACGAGATACAGTCCTAGGTGTGAAGGTACACGCAACAGTCCTCGGTGTGAAGGTACACATCACAGTCCTCGGTGTGAAGGTACGAGATACAGTCCTAGGTGTGAAGGTACAAGCACCAGTCCTCGGTGTGAAGGTACACATCACAGTCCTCGGTGTGAAGGTAGGAGATACAGTCCTAGGTGTGAAGGTACAAGCGACAGTCCTCGGTGTGAAGGTACACATCACAGTCCTTGGTGTGAAGGTACGAGGTACAGTCTTAGGTATGAAGGTACAAGCGACAGTCCTCGGTGTGAAGGTACACATCACAGTCCTCGGTGTGAAGGTACGAGGTACAGTCTTAGGTAGGAAGGTACAAGCTACAGTCCTCAGTGTGAAGGTACACATCACAGTCTTCAGTGGGAAGGTACGAGATACAGTCCTAGGTGTGAAGGTACAAGCGACACTCCTCGATGTGAAGGTACACATCACAGTCCTCGGTGTGAAGGTACGAGGTACAGTCTTAGGTATGAAGGTATAAGATACAGTCCTCAGTGTGAAGGTACACATCACAGTCCTCGGTGTGAAGGTACGAGATACAGTCCTAGGTGTGAAGGCACAAGCGGCAGTACTCGGTTTGAAGGTACAAGCAACAGTGCTCGGTGTGAAGGTACAAGCTACAGTCCTAGGTGTGAAGGTACAAGCTACTGTCCTATGTGTTAAGGTACAAGCGACAGTCCTCGTTATGAAGGAACAAGCTACAGTCCTCAGTGTGAAGGTACAAGCTACTGTCCTAGGTGTGAAGGTACGCACTGCAGTCCTAGGTATGAAGGTACAAGCTACAGTCCTCGGTGTGAAGGTACAAGCTACAGTCCTCGGTGTGACGGTACAAGCTACTGTCCTCAGTGTGAATGTTCAAGCTACAGTCCTCGGTGTGAAGGTACAAGCGACAGTCCTAGGTGTGAAGGTACAAGCTACTGTCCTATCCTCAGTGTGAAGGTACACATGACAGTCCTAGGTGTGAAGGTACAAACTACTGTCCTAGGAGTGAAGGTACAAGCTACAGTTCTCGGTGTGAAGGTACAAATGACAGTCCTAGGTGTGAAGGTACAAGCTACAGTCCTCGGTGTGAAGGTACAAGCTACAGTTCTCGGTGTGAAGGTACAAGCGACAGCCCTAGGTGTGAAGGTACAAGCTACAGTCCTCGGTGTGAAGGTACAAGCGACAGTCCTAGGTGTGAAGGTACAAGCTACAGTCCTCGGTGAGAAGGTACAAGCTACTGTCCTAGGTGTGAAGGTACAAGCTACAGTTCTCGGTGTGAAGGTACAAGCGACAGCCCTAGGTGTGAAGGTACAAGCTACAGTCCTCGGTGTGAAGGTACAAGCGAGAGTCCTTGGTGTGAAGGTACAAGCTACTGTCCTAGGTGTGAAGGTACAAGCTACAGTCCTCAGTGAGAAGGTACAAGCTACTGTCCTAGGTGTGAAGGTAAAAGCTACAGTCCTCGGTGAGAAGGTACAAGCTACTGTCCTAGGTGTGATGGTACAAGCGACAGTCCTCGGTGTGAAGGTACAAGCTACAGTCCTCGGTGTGAAGGTACAAGCTACAGTCCTCGGTGTGAAGGTACAAGCGACAGTCCTAAGTGTGAAGGTACAAGCTACAGTCCTCGGTGCGAAGGTACAAGCGACAGTCCTTGGTGTGAAGGTACAAGCTACTGTCCTAGGTGTGAAGGTACAAGCTACAGTCCTCGGTGAGAAGGTACAAGCTACTGTCCTAGGTGCGAAAGTACAAGCTACAGTCCTCGGTGAGAAGGTATAAGCTACTGCCCTAGGTGTGACGGTACAAGCGACAGTCCTCGGTGAGAAAGTACGCATTACAGTCCTCGGTGTGAAGGTACAAGCTACACTCCTAGGTGTGAAGGTACAAGCTACTTTCCTAGGTGTGAAGGTACAAGCTACAGTCCTCGGTGTGAAGGTACAAGCGACAGTCCTAGGTGTGAAGGTACAAGCTACAGTCCTCGGTGTGAAGGTACAAGCGACAGTCCTAGGTGTGAAGGTACAAGCTACTGTCCTAGGTGTGAAGGTACAAGCTACAGTCCTCGGTGAGAAGGTACAAGCTACTGTCCTAGGTGTGAAAGTACAAGCTACAGTCCTCGGTGAGAAGGTATAAGCTACTGCCCTAGGTGTGACGGTACAAGCAACAGTCCTCGGTGAGAAAGTACGCATTACAGTCCTCGGTGTGAAGGTACAAGTTACACTCCTAGATGTGAAGGTACAAGCTACTTTCCTAGGTGTGAAGGTACAAGCTACAGTCCTCGGTGTGAAGGTACAAGCGACAGTCCTAGGTGTGAAGGTACAAGCTACAGTCCTCGGTGTGAAGGTACAAGCGACAGTCCTAGGTGTGAAGGTACAAGCTACTGTCCTAGGTGTGAAGGTACAAGCTACAGTCCTCGGTGAGAAGGTACAAGCTCCTGTCCTAGGTGTGACGGTACAAGCTACAGTTCTCGGTGTGAAGGTACAAGCGACAGCCCTAGGTGTGAAGGTACAAGCTACAGTCCTCGGTGTGAAGGTACAAGCGACAGTCCTAGGTGTGAAGGTACAAGCTACAGTCCTCGGTGAGAAGGTACAAGCTACAGTCCTCGGTGAGAAGGTACAAGCTACTGTTCTAGGTGTGAAAGTACAAGCTACAGTCCTCGGTGAGAAGGTATAAGCTACTGCCCTAGGTGTGACGGTACAAGCAACAGTCCTCGGTGAGAAAGTACGCATTACAGTCCTCGGTGTGAAGGTACAAGTTACACTCCTAGATGTGAAGGTACAAGCTACTTTCCTAGGTGTGAAGGTACAAGCTACAGTCCTCGGTGTGAAGGTACAAGCGACAGTCCTAGGTGTGAAGGTACAAGCTACAGTCCTCGGTGTGAAGGTACAAGTGACAGTCCTAGGTGTGAAGGTACAAGCTACTGTCCTAGGTGTGAAGGTACAAGCTACAGTCCTCGGTGAGAAGGTACAAGCTCCTGTCCTATGTGTGACGGTACAAGCAACAGTCCTTGGTGTGAAGGTACACATCACAGTCCTCGGTGTGAAGGTACAAGCTACTGTCCTAGGTGTGACGGTGCAAGCTACAGTCCTCGGTGTGAAGGTACAAGCTACAGTCCTCGGTGAGAAAGTACAAGCTACAGTCCTCGGTGTGAAGGTACAAGCTACAATCCTTGGTGTGAAGGTACAAGCTACAGTCCTCTGTGTGAAGGTACAAGCTACAGTCCTCGGTGTGAGGGTACAAGCTACAGTCCTCAGTGAGAAAGTACAAGCTACAGTCCTCGGTGTGAAGGTACAAGCTACAGTCCTCGATGTGAGGGTACAAGCTACAGTCCTCGGTGAGAAAGTACGCATTACAGTCCTCTTGCCCCTTGGAAACCTTGGACAAAGCCTGTAGTCAATGTAACGTTGGTCTGGTGGGGGTGGTGTGACCCCTTTTCAGCAATCCAGATTGAGGCAAAACCGCAGCAGCGCCATTAGCAGTGCTCTTGCCCTGCAGTTCATAATGGAGCGATATGAACACCAAGGGGTCCATGCTGCTCCCATTGGCTTGATGAATTTCCAACAAGGAGGCCCTTTCCTCTTTTTCGTCGCCCAAACTGTCAGTGTGGGTCCTTCCTCTTGGCTCTTGTTAATTTACGTTCTGATACATGATTTGGGACCTTAACCCCTTCAGTGCCACGCCCTTTCCCCCTCCTGTGCCGGGCGTTACATTAGCGGGCGGGGTTCATGACGAGATAGTCTCGTCATGGGCACAGCGCAACCGTGCTCCATGACGAGACTATCTCGTCATGGGCACAGAAGAGGTTAAGAGGCTCAAAAATGCCTCAATGTATGAACTGAGAAGCGAACAGCCTTCAGCAAGTACAAGCCCTCGCCCCTTGGACGTTCTTGTCAAATTTGGCTGATCCACCCGACTCAGGTTCAATGTTTTCCACCGATTCTCGGTGGACGTCCATCGTGATTAATATTGTATCCTGGCAACATTCTCCTTCTAGACCTCACTGCTATTGGACTGCAGGGTTAGTTTCTCGCCATTTATCACTTGCCAGCGGAGCGGACGGCTGCTCGACACTTCTTTAACGAGATTCAACAGTACACTGGTCCTTATCAAGGAGGCCTACGAGGCTGATTGACTCATGACTACTACCACTTGGATGTCCTTCCTTATTTTGCCTGATTGAGACCTGCATACCGAGGAGGGCGGGACTGCTTCCCCAGCGCCTGGAGCACCATCGGCGCAGCTGGGTCCTCTTCCCAGCCACTCCCCTTGACCAGCAAAGCAGCGACTCGCGGCCCCCGCTTCGCGGGAGCCGCTCGTGGTTATAAATTCCTGCTGGCACTTGGCTCTTGTGTGCCCTGACTCTTGTTTCCTTTGCTCCACGCCAGCCTGATTGAGACCTGCATACCGAGGAGGGCGGGACTGCGAGGACCAGCTTCCCCAGCGCCTGGAGCACCATCGGCACAGCTGGGTCCTCTTCCCAGCCACTCCCCTTGACCAGCAAAGCAGCGACTCACGGCCCCCGCTTCGCGGGAGCCGCTCGTGGTTATAAATTCCTGCTGGCACTTGGCTCTTGTGTGCCCTGACTCTTGTTTCCTTTGCTCCACGCCAGCCTGATTGAGACCTGCATACCGAGGAGGGCGGGACTGCGAGGACCAGCTTCCCCAGCGCCTGGAGCACCATCGGCGCAGCTGGGTCCTCTTCCCAGCCACTCCCCTTAGTTACTCCGCCTTACGTATACCGCAATAACATTCCCGCTAGCGGAACGCGCGCGGAACGAAGAGCGGAGCGAAGACCGGGTAAAGAGCGGGCCGTTTGAGGCCGTTCGAGGACGGTCGAGTTCGGTCTTGGTCACCCCCCCTGCCACTTTGCCCTCCCGTGCCCCCTGATTCCTGTTTTAAGGCAGCCCTGAGAAAATGGCCTTGAGGGAGACACGGAGTAAGACTATGAGTAAGACTTTGATGGCCGCTGGGAAGCCCCAATGTACTCTGGACAGCTATTTCGCCAAAGCTGGTTCTTTATTAATTGAGGACCTCACTACACTCGAACGACGTATCTCCCAAGAGATTGAATGGGTAAGGAGATCATCGTTGGGCCCCCTAGCCTCCGCAAGGACTCCGGCCCAGAGACTTGATGGCAGTCAATCAATGGCGGGGGGAGAGGGCTCAATTGAATTGTCTGAAACAGTCAGATTATCTTGTCCCACTACAGCAGGCGCCTCTAATACTGATTGTTCCATTCCATCTCAGGTAGATTTTAGCATATTATCCCTTCCCTCACCAAAGCCCCCTCATCCTAACCCCAGCCCCAACACTATTGTACACGGTAGGGAGGAAAACAGTTCAGGGGCTAAATCGTTAGATCTTAACAGGGCAGGGGCGAGAGAAGGAGCTATTCCTAAAAATAGTAAGAAGCCCCAGACGTCCTGGGGTAAAAAATGTAAACAAACCAAATTACTATCTGCACCACAGAGCCAGAAACCTGAGACATCCAACAAACGTCGAACCCCACTACAATCTAAAGGGTTCTTGCCACCTAATGTAACATCCCAGAAATCTGTTAACACTGGATCAACTTCTGGGGAGGAGGATATCACACTATCTGATATTCACAAAATGATGAGGCTGTTGCTTAAACCATTGGAAGCACGCCTGGGGAAAATTGAAACCACCCTAAATTGCATTGCAAAGGAGTTGGCACATATAACATCTCCTTGTGCAAAAGATGCCACAGCCCCAGATATCGACTTGAGTGGTGTGACGAATAAAATATCCCTTCCAGCAATAAACTTGAATCCCCCTACTATTCCCTCAAAACCCCACATTCCCCCTCTCCAATTTAAACTACCAGTCACAGACCAGACACTAAATAGAAGTTTAAAAGAGAACCCGTCTGCGCCTGGCACCAAGGGCTCGACTAACAGCTATATTGGAAAACAAACGACTATTAATTTACCGCCTGAGGCCAGCCCATTCACAGTAATTTTAGCAGGTGTCCCTGCCTTAAAAGAATCAACGCAAGAGTCAGTTGAATCGCTCAAAAACAAGGTTATCAATTGGCTCACACTCAATAGACCTCTTCCCGATGGTATATGCAGCCAGGTTCTGATGGTAAGAAGAGCTGCATGGCTGGGCGGTACAAAGAAATCCATCCAGGGAGATTGTGTCTTGGTCAATTTCAGGGACCCTAGGACAGTCTCCCACATAACCAACTGGCCCTATTGTGAAAGGGGAACTACAATCCAAGCCCTACCACTATCTTTCTTCTATCCATCCGTACTACAAGTGCAAGGAGAGGGTGATTGGGAACTTGTACGCGGCCGAGGCTGCAGGCGGAGCCAGGAGAAAAGGGGTATTCACCATACGAACGATCTATCACATCTCGACTATTTCCCCACGCAGAATAGATTTGGGAGTTTAGCTTGGGAGGACTGACTGCTCTGGACAAGCAGTAAAGAGGAATGCGTCCCACTTTCCCCAATAAAGGAATTCAATTCCGCTAAGGTTGAGATCAAGAATCTGATAGCTAATTACCCTGTACATCTTGATATCCCGCCATCTGAGGCGGTGCCTTCCGTACCCCCTATTCCTGCTACGAGCACATCCCCAATGCATGAGCTGTGTTGTACCCCAATTGTAGAAGAATTCACTGGTAGTACTAACTCCCCTGTTCTAAAAGTGCTCTCATGGAATGTGGCGGGCCTCGTTAACAAGCTGCATTCCCCAGAATGGAACACATTTGTCAGGAGTAAAGACATTTGTATGTTCCAGGAAACCTGGGCCTGAGACGAGGTGACGTGTCTAGGATACGCGTCATTTTCCATGCAGGCGAAATGGGGAGGGAAAGGACGTCCCTCGGGCGGACTTGCAACATGGTTAGCAGCAGACTTGGGATGCAGCGCTGTTTTACATCCACTCTCCACAGAGGACATCCTTGTGGTATTACTGGAATGGCCAAACTCTAATAGACTTATGTTGGTAAATGTCTATTCCCGCCCAGTAACTAATGGGCTCGAATCACGTACTATAGATGACCTTGCCTCAGTTCTAAGCGAAATTCCTGTTGATACTCCCTACTTAATTGGGGGTGATCTTAATTGTCATTATGAGCCCCTCTACGGCCCACTAGACGGACTGGCCGACGAGGAGGATGCGCTTTGGTCTATACCCCCTCTGGAGGCTCCCGGCCCTAGAGCATGGCACCTCTTGCGGTCCAAATTACAACACTAACCTTAAAATTTGGTTTGCGGGCCTGCAATGGCCGGAAAAAATCAGATATCCCACCAAAATACACATATAGCCGGGGTGAGAGGGAATCAAAATTGGACTATATTCTCGTTCCCCTAGCAGCCTGGCCTTCTATCAAAGACTTCAGGGTCTTGCCAGGTGTGGATAGTGACCATCACGCCCTGGAAGCAGAATACATCCTTCCCGATAGTGAGGCCATGAGGGTTCAGACCTCGTCCCTTCGGACGGGTCTAACACTAGCTAATAATAGACGGAGAGTGAGATGGGAAAGACTACTCTTAAATCCAGAAAATCTTCCCAGTCTTTATGCCCGGGTAATTCCCATACTGACAAAAGCTGTGGAAATAACTGATCGAGATGATTGCCCTGATAACCGGACGGAGTGGGGAACACTCCACACAGACTTAATTCTGGCTCTGTCTGACATCCTCTTTACAACTCTGCAAGGACCTACCAAACGTTCACCCAGTCCCACCTGGTACAATTGTGCATGCCGGAAGGCCAAATCGAACCTCCTGGCGGCAATCAAAGAGGGCTTAGGGATCGAGGTTATTAGGGCAAGGCGTTCAGCTTATAAATGTATGATTGGCCATGCTCAAAAGGAATGGGAGCACAACAAGTGGGAGAAACTCAAAACCACATTAGCATGTGCAGACTCCCGCTTATTCTGGCGCCTTGTAAATACAGGGACGGAAACACAACCTGATGCAATTGAGCCAAATATCTCAGCCACTGCATGGCAAAACCACTTCAAATCCCTTTATAGTACACCTGGTTCACTGAAGTTAACCAATTTAAAAAAAATTGACGAAATTAAAGGGCATCCCTTTACTCTAAAGGAGGTACACGAGGTGATAGATAGTCTAGCTCCTGGCAAGGCACCTGGCCTGGATGGCCTGCCTGGTGATCTATTTAAACATGAGCCAGCTGTCTGGGCTCCATACTTGCTGTGCTTATTTAACTCCATTTTGGGTGGTATGGAGGTCCCAAAAACTTGGTTGGGAGCAGAGATCGTCCCAATATTCAAAAAGGGATCTCCTCTGCTCCCTTCCAATTATAGACCAATAAGCTTAATAGATGTCCCACAAAAGCTGTTTGGGAGACTGCTACTGAACCGTCTCCAAGTATGGATTGCAGAGAAGGACATACTGAGCCCATATCAAGCTGGGTTCAGAGAGGGTGTCTCTACAATAGACCAGATTTTCCGATTCAACAATTTATATTGGAAAACTGTGACTATGGGCAGAGGAACGCTGTATACGGTCTTTGTCGACCTGCGAGCAGCATTCGACTTGGTGCCCCGCGTCAAACTATGGGCAGTACTTAAAGATCTAGATGTTCCGGGTGACATCCTATCCATGCTGATGAGGCTTCATCGGGGCAACTATGCCAAAGTGAGGTGTGGCAGGGGAGGTGCTCTTACAGAGGGTTTTCCTGTGGACACAGGGGTAAGACAGGGTTGTGTGTTGGCACCGACCCTGTTCTGCCTCTTCGTGAACGGTGTCATAGACTTCCTGACAGGGATAGGCAATATTGATGCCCCAATGTTGAATGGCAGGAGGGTACCCGCAATCATGTTTGCGGATGATACCCTCCTGCTTTCAAAATCCCCGATGGGCCTTCAGAGAATTTTGGACGGATTTATGAATTTTTGTGAGCTTCGTGGTTTGGAAGTGAACGCGACTAAAACCAAGTTCATGACCTTCAACCCATCTTCTTCAACCCGCCCAAACCCTACGATAGGACACGAAAGACTAGACCGGGTTTCCACATTTGAATACCTAGGTGTCACCTTGAACCAATTTTTGACCTGGGACGCTCACATTATGAGAGCAAACTTGAAACTCGCCCAACTTACAGGTGGCATATCTAGGATGATATCTAGGTCCTCCTACAAGCCACTTGGCCCACCTCTTCATATTTATAAAACCCAGGCTAGAGGTGCAGTAACTTACGGGGGTGAGGACATGCCGCGTGTCAGAAGTTGCAGATAACCGAGAACAACTTTATCAGGCAATTGACCGCTTTACCATCAAGCACCCCGCTGCTCCTGCTGAGACTGGACCTCGGCCTAAGACCAATCACTGAAGAGCTGGGACTCAAGCCCCTGACCTACTGGCGTAGAATATGGAGTTCTGTAGAGCTATCTAGCTATAGAGCAGAATTAGAAGAAATCTTGCGCCTTCCAAAGGTGCTGCAAATATCCTGGTTTAAGTACATCAAGAACACTTTTGAAAGGATGGGGAAACCGGAGCTGTGGCACGACCCGCGGAGTGCTTGTCCCAGGATCTCTCGTAGATCGCTGGCGGAGGCATACCGCGAGTATAAGCTACAGGCAGCAATTGAATCCCCCTGCCAAGATTCGCTGTCTAGACACTTCCTTGCTATCAAGGATCTTTACCATCTGGAACTGGTCCTTGATGATGTTAGCCTGCCACTAACACGGAAATTGTATCTGCAGTGGCGCTATGGAACACTCCCTTTGAGGGCATATACGGAGCATTGGCAGAAAACGGTGACCACTCCAAATTGCCAAGTATGCCCTCTTATGCGAGAAGACGATTTACATATGATTTTTTTCTGCCCTGCATACAACACTCCACGTAAATATTGGCTTGTCCCACTTCTTAGGAACCTAGGCTTCAGGGAGCACCGTCCTGCATTTAGAGTTTTAAAATCTGATCTGTCTGCCCCCACTGTATGTGCAGTAGCCAAATTTCTAACTGCAGCATGGTTTATTCGTAACCGTTTTATAGATAATAACACACTTTTAAAATGTTTTAAGATTGGTTCATGATTTTATACTTGTCCTTGTCTTACTGTTAAATTGACATTGCATTTTGTTTTCTCTGTATCTTTTATGGTCCTTAGTGACCGAAATAAAGATTTGATGATGATGAGGAGTTGCTCTCAATGTATTGTTATTCCGAATCATTAATAATCCACAGAAGTTAAAAATAATGCTATTGGGTGCTAGGAATAAAACGTTGCCTAGAATTTGGACTATCAAAAAAACAATAAATTAGTGATGTTATGTAATATTTGTTCAGTTTAGTACAAATGTATCCTCTTTATTCATATATATTTGTAGTCATTAGCGAAGGCCACCTTAGTGGGGATGGGTGGTCACACCTTTTGATTGTGATGGGTAAGCATAATGTACAACATCTATTGACTGCATACACAGCAACAATACACGTTGCACTTCTTTATGGTAATGGATGGTATTTCAATCAGTTTCTGGAGCAGGTGTTTCTTAGCATCAGTTTATCCACTGAGGCTGTCGGACTTGAATTAGAAAGGATTGGGCCTTCTTGAAGAGATCAAACTGAGTTCCTTTGCTATCAGTAAACCTTTTATAAGCCCCTAAAAATACCTTAGCAAAGCCTAATTATTGAGGGCGTGAGGTAAGATGCAAGTTTCTTTTATTCTTATAATCAGTTGTAACAAACGTTGTTGGACTAATTGAAAATTACTGAAGAAGAGTTTCAGGCTAACCATTCAATCAATCAATCAGAACATTTGTTAAGCGCGCTACTCACCCGTGAGGGTCTCAAGGCGCTGGAGGAGGGGGGAGGGGTGCTGCTACTGCTCGAATAGCCAGTTCTTGAGTAGCCTCCTGAAGGTAAGTAGGTCCTGGGTCTGGGGTTGGTGTTCCAGGTTTTGGCGGAGACGTGGGAGAACGGTCTGCCGCCGGTGGTTGCTCTCCGGATGCGGGGGACGGTGGCAAGAGCGAGGTCGGCGGAGCAGAGCTGGCGGTTCGGGGTGTAGAAGGTGAGTCGTCTGTTGAGGTATGCCGGTCCGGTCTTGTGGAGTGCCTTGTGAGCGTGGGTGAGGAGCTTGAAGGTGATCCTCTTGTTGACGAGAAGCCAGTGCAGGTCTCTCAGGTGGGGTGTGATGTGGCTGTGGGAGGGATGTCGAGGCTCAAGCGTGCAGAGGCGTTCTGTATGCGTTGGAGTTGTTTCAGAAGTTTGGCCGAGGCTCCTGCGTAGAGGGCGTTTCCGTACTCCAGCCAGCATTCACGAATAAAATGTTATCAAGCGTCTATGCCAAGTATACTGATCAATAACAATGGTTCCATGTAATTTTATACACGTGCAAAGCTTGATGTAGCAGTCAAGTGCTTCTATATAAATACTGGAAGATTCCTGCTAGTCAGTTATCCCATATTTCATCCTGATAGTCAATAATCCCATATTTCAGATGTATTTAAGTACGGATCAACATTGTAACTTGTGTAATTGTGCTGTTCGGGCCCCATGCCCATATTGTGCACATGTCAAGGTATTATTGTTCTTAGAAGTCTTCATGGAACTCCGATATGAGTTGCATGTGATATTACAACGCTGTATGAGGTTTTTAAAATATATTTTTTTATATACTGTGTAATGCTAAAAAAAATAACATTTTACATCTTAAATAAACACGTAAACTTCTAGACAAACAAGTATGATGCACTCTTCCAATTAAGGGGCATAATGTATAGTATGCTGCATCTTTATACCTTATTTCTCACTCCTTTATTTCCACTAAATTAGTTCTAACTAATAGCAATAAAAGGCCCCTTGGGGAAAACGTAAATATCCCAATCTATGGAAGCAGCTGGTAGTCAAATAAAGAGTAGTTCTGGTGCTCCAGTGTGGCTTAGATCTTCTAAAAGATTTCAAACTGTGTGGCTCCTGTGTCTGAAATACTGTTGGCTCTACATACTTCAAACATTAAACAAATTATAATTAATGTTTTGTTACTATAGGCGAGACAAATATATATGTTACCAATTAGAACATTCCACAGCTAATTCAAAACAGAAAAGATAAATCCGTATCTTCCATCTTTGTAATATATCCTAAGTCCCTTGACAGGTGGCCTGAAATATCGCAGAATAGTTTTGATATTCTGATTATCTTCCACACTGCGAAAAGCATTTTAGAAAATCGGCTGCATCTTCTATAATGAAGGGTGCTTTGTCTCAGTTCTTCGGATCGCCATGCAATGGCATGTTGCAGTTATGGCTTCATGAATGACATATGAATCTGAGTTGTTTCCTTACTGATGCACGTAGCCTAAAATAAGAGCTGTATGAACAGCCGACCTTTAAAAAAGTCCATTTTGAAAGCAGCATTGGCAATGCCAATAGGTCTCACCTATGCACGGTGTTTTTTAGCCATGTAGAGCATGTTTGTCTGTTGTGTGGCACGATTGAAAGTAAAAGAAAAACACTATGACGTGACCAGTACTAGCTGAGTCTTAGCGTTTTTTAGGTCTCGCGCCTAGCGTTGCAGTGCGAAGCATTGCTCGCGCAGCACGATAACTCATGTAGGGGGTTCTGAAAGCTGATCACACGCTCGTGCGTGTGGTTTTGCTTTCGCCTGTTGCCATTGGCTTTAGCGTTTTTTAAAAAAAAAATAAGGCACGCAATTGGGCAAAGGCGGTTCGTCGCAGTCAGTGTTCTGATCTCTCTTAATGGGAGCTGCCGGTTTTGACTGTTTCTCCACTGCAGATCCCGGGGAGGTTTTCCTCTCTCTACTGGAGCGGGGAGTTGGGTATCTCCGTTCAGAATTCTAAGAGGCGGTGTCTTGTTTGTGTTTTGGGGTACGATCTGTGGTGGTCTCAAACTGTTCGGTGATGTCTGTTAGGGAGGTCTCACTGTGCTGCGGAGATCAATGCTGGGGGGGCTTTCTTGACTGAGCTGTCTTTTATGAGGGGTATTTACTAAGGGTTCTTTGCAAGCCTTAGTCCTCTGAGCTGGGTTTGATAAGGGGTGTCTCTTTGTAAGAAGGTGATTGTGTCTAAGGGTGGGCGTAGTTCGCGAAGTAGCACTTTGCGAAGCTACGCAAAGTGAAGTTCGCACTACGCGAGCTACGCGTAGCACTTCGCGAACTGCGTAGTAACATGTTCGCACTGTGCAAGATGTTGTTTTCAATGATTGCACAGTGCGGACAAGCAACCGGCACTGTGCAATCATTGAAAATGGCATCTTGCACAGTGCGAGCTGTAGTTTTCTGCTGCTCGAGTAGATTTTTACTCGAGCGGCAGCTTTCTCAACGCGAACTGGTAGTTTCTCATCGCGAGCGGTCGCGAGCACACGCGACCCCTCGCAATGAGAAACCTGACCTCCTCGCGTTGGGAATCTCGCCGGGAGGTTTATTATCCATGCTCGCGATCGCCAACTTGATGTTGCTGATCGCGAACAAGGAAAAAGTCTCGCCGGGATGTCTTTTTGCTTTCTCGCGGTCGCCAACTTGACGTTGAGGACCGCGAGCAAGCAAAAAATGACCGCAGCACTACGCAACACTACGCTACGCGTGTTCGCACTGTGCTACGTGCAGTTCGCGTAGTGCGAAGTAGCGCGAACTTCGCAAACTACGCGAGCGTAGCGTAGTGCTTCGCCCAGGCTTAATTGTGTCTGGTGGTCTCTCTATGCAGGTGTCTCTTTTCTAAGGGAGTGTGTTATGGTCTCTTTGAAAATCGGGTATCTGAATTAAGAGGTACTCTGTTGGAGGTTTCTGTGCAGGAGAGCGCCTCAGTTCTGAGTGACAGAATTTCGGTGTGTGCGCGCTGAGGTCTTCCCTGTCAGTCTCATTAGGTGCCGCTACTCTTCTAGCCCCCTACACTGGCCAGCTGTCTCTTACAATCCGATGAGTGTCCCTCGCCAGCCACAGTAATCTCAGCTGCTGTATTTGTCATCAGCGAGATGTAGACACACCCCCGTTGCACGGGCAACGAGACTGAACCGGGAGCCAGAGCGCCACCTGTAGCAGTGTAACGAGATTCATTTAAGGCCAGAACGTCCCGCACCAAAGAGCAACGAGAGCACGGTTGAGGACAGAGCAGTGCCGAGTGTCAGAAAGAACAAATAACTGGAAGGCTAACATCTTTCAACGTTAATAAGACTAATGTGTCTGTGTAGACCCTGTGTAGTTCTAAACTGCTAAAACAATTGTGAGATTTTACCTTGTTTTTTTGTTTTTACTGGACGTGGTGTCCGCTTCACTGTTAGTTTTTTTTTCTCCATAGTGGGGCAGCCCTCACTCTCCTTTAAGCTGTCCTCCGCCTCTGCAGTACACACACCACATGCCACTACCACAACTCCAGTTGTAGCAGTAGGGTCTTCCAATTATGTGTAGCCAGGATCGAACTGGAGCAGCCTCCAGTGGTTGTGAAGTGGTTGCAGCGGACCGAGGCAAAGAGTAACTAGGTCAAGCGTACAGCATGAGGTGGCTTGGTAGAGCATATTTTGCTTTTGTGCTGGAAAAACTTTATTTACATCATAAAACCATAATTTTAGGGTTAAGGTGTGGCTACAAAAGAGGGTAGGGTCGAAAGGGGTGGAGTCATAAAAAGCAGTCTCAGTCAACATACTTTTTTTCTATTTGTGTTTCAGTAAATGTCTCCCGCAAAGGACATCCCATAACATGCAAATGAGCTTCATTTTATGTAGACCAGTAAGTGGGTTACTATTTTTGACAGATAAACTTTTATTAGTACAGACAACACTAAACACTGCGTTACTTTTTAAATCATGACTTACTGTTTCTACCAGCCATTCATGTTACATATACTTCTTACCAGTGAAAACTAACTCTTACATCTTTAAACTCTCATTGTAACATCCTGTATTTCATTTACATACTTGTAATTTATTGTCAATGTGAGCATGTGATGCAAAGTGCTCCCACACCTCACACTGGGGGGAGTAGGGCTAACAAATTATATAAAATCACAAAGTGCTATTTAAATTGTGGTTTGTGTGAATACTCATACAAATGCATTTGTTAAAGTTAGAGCTGCTGGTGTTGAAAGTGTTCTAAACTTTTGCTTTTTTATACCAATGACAATAGCACTATGCAAATAATATTACTCCACTGCAGAGAGCAAAATAAATGAGTAAATAAAAAACATTGTCATTTTCAACCCCAACAACTTTAACTTTAACGAATGCGAGACCTGTTGCATTGCAAATGCTTGTTTCCATTGCTGGTGGAAGGGAGGGACGGCGGGAGGGATGGGAGGCAACATGGAAGAAGAGGCGAGTGTGAAAAAACACTATGAAGCTGCAGTGCTGTAAGTGCCATACCACTTTTTTTTTTAATGGACGGGGTTGGGCAGCACAGATTATTGGTGGGAGCAGGGCAACATGGACAGCGGAACGGAGGGTGGGGGCAAGGCAAAACAGCCAGCGAGAGGGAGGGATGGGGCAAAGCCAACACCAACAGAGGGAGCAAGGGGGCAAAACTAGCACGGACAATGAGAGGGAGCGAAGGACGGGTCAAAGCCAAAATGGACGGTGGGAGTGAGGGAGGGGGCAAAGCCAAGATCGATCTTGGGATGAAAGCCAACACGGATAGCGGGAGAAAGGGAGAGGGCAAATCCACAGATAGGGAGAAGAACACGAAGAAGCCAGCTGAAAAAGACACACTCTTGTAGAGTTAGTTCTTCAACACAAAAGAAATAGTAGCACCTAAAAAAGCATGCACTGTACGGAGCCAAGTAATGTGTCTATGGTCCTGGGAAGGCACAAACACAGGAACTAGCTGACCAATGAGAAGCAAGAAAATGAAAATGACAAAAAAAACAACCAAAGCTAAGTAATGGGCGGAGTCTAAGCCCACTGTATCAAAAACAAAAGATCTTTCATGTGCCGTCTTAGCGAGACCTAGAAAAGGCATTCTGTGAAGTGGTTTCTATGAAATATTAAGTGTCAGTCATCTTGCAAAATTCCATTAACAGTTTACATGAAATGCTTTCTCAGTAAACTTATTCCATGAAATTGTTTTCCTTTGAAATCACGTGCAAGCGTGGCACAGTCGCTTTACTCAGCTCTATTTGATAGTCCACCTCGTTGCTCTTTACCAACTAAATGCTTTTCTTGATCCTTCTGTGAATATTCTCAGCTACCCTACCCCATTGGTTTAAAAAAGATAAAAAAACATTTTCCATGAAAACAAACAAGAAGATAACAAAATGCAAGAAAACAAACGTTTTCAATTAAAAGCTCAAGGAAAATTAGAAAGGTAAGTTATCTGACAAAATATTCGAGAAAGTACTGCCGCGCATGCCCATCCTGCCTGAATCTGTACAGAGGGGGGTGAGAGTACAGGTGCCACGCCAGCCTACATTTTGTATTGTCCCCCCAACTTACATGTTCAGGCCACCCTCTTTTTTCCTATACATAGAGCCTCTCATTTTTCACTGGTCACTTTTGTTCCACTCTTGGTGATCAAGGGATTTAATAAAACGTGCTTCAATTAAGTATGCAACGAGCCTCTTGCGGGATACGTGTCTTGGGAATACAGTGCTGCACATAAACATACTAAGTGCTATATCATGTGTACATCTAGGGCCATATGTATCATTCCAAATTGCGATTGTAAACGCCGAAATTCACAATTTGGCCGAGTGGTCTGTATTAAAGAAAAACTGCCTCGCAAAATAAGGAATCGCATTTAAGGAATCACAAATTGCTATTCCTATTGCTTAAATGCAATGTAAGAAGCACAGAAAAACTGCAATTTGGCCTTAAGGAATCGTAAATTGGTAATTTGCGATTTCTCTGAAAAATGCATTTTTTGCATTTTTCAAAGTGCCATGTGGCACACATACATGCCCTTACATGCACATTTCAGGGGTGCAACAGGGTGTCCTTTTGACACCCTGGCACCCTTGAAATTGCATTCTCAATTTGTGATTCTCTAATTGAGAATCGCAAATTGAGAATGTCTTCCCATTCATTCCTATGGCCCCTAGGCCCATAGGAATGAATGGGGAGGTATTCCTTAATTGCGAATTGCAATTTGCGATTCGCAATTAAGGAATATGTAGGATTCGCAAAATTATTTGCAAATCCTATATATATAGCGTTTTGCGATTCTCCAATAACGATTTGCAAAAAATCGCTATTTGAGAATCGCAAAAATGTATTTTCATACATATGGCCCTTAGTCTTGTACTTACATACATGTGCTAGAATTGCCGTATATATACTTAATATAGTGAGCTAAAAACTCTCATAAGAATAACAGTTTCAATTAAGTCTTCATACTACATACTTTTTGATCCTCATTGCTGCAAATAACAGCTGGTGCTATTACTTGGTCTAAGTTGACCTTGTTGGGGTTAGAAATCAAGGGACTGATTGACTATTAATCCATTCGCAAAAAGTTGTTTCAATTTGTGCTCCTAATTTTTGTGAATGGACCAATATTTTCAGCCGTCCTATGAACTAATAGGTCAGTACACAGAATACCTATCCACAAGTGGTCCCAGTATGACTTTTCTAGTGGTATTCATTAAAGCAGGTCCCCTAATGATTGTCTGCAATCACAGGGATGTTTTGTGAAATGCTGCCTGTTTTACTTAAAGGAAATGAGCTGCAATTAGAAAAAAAGTTTGTTTGAGAGCTGGAATTTATCTGCTGGATCACTGGCTATTCCCAACAAACCATTTTTTTAAGCTCGGGAGATAGCAAATTTTCAGTGTTCAGGACATTGATACATTTCATACTGATTCACAATCCTATATTAGGAGTATGTATATGTTTGGGATTATTACATAATAAAAACGTATTTTGCGGTCGCAAACATACCTATTCTACGAAACACATTGTGTGCAACCGCTGCACATATACACAAGGTTCTGGTCCCTCGTGTTAATTGTTCGTTAATGTAAGTGTTTATAACCCTGGTGTATTTCTAGATATGCACTTTGTTTTTAAGAGACATAGATGTGGTTCCATTTTTCTTCCTGGCCTTTAAGGTTGGTCAGTAAGTTAAGTGTTTGCGACAAAGTGTGAATGAACTGCATGTCTTGTGTTTTAATTCTGCAGAGGAACACTAAGCCTTTTCTCCTTCTGAGATAGAGCTGTACTAGAAGCCTGAGTAGAGTGTGAATCTATCTGGGTCTCCATAGTTATACCCATTTAATTACGCAGTGCCATGCTTTGCTTAAATAGAGCGGTCTTTAGTCCTCAATAGCCCTCTGGCTGGCTGGACTACAAAAAGAAAGTGGGGAACATGGAAAGCAAAGATAAACATTTGCAGATGGATTTTGCCACAGGGGAACCCCACGTACAATTTTAGGAATTGTATTCTACTATAGATGCATTTATAGAGCATTTCATTTTCCTAATGATGTGCAGGAGCTAAGCTCTTTTTAGAAAGGTAGTGCTTGCTACCAGGGCTTAATTTGTAAAAACATTAAGTGCCAGGGCCCCTTTCGGAAGGCTACTGCAGCATGTACTAGCCATACCCTGCCAGCGCTGCCACCAACATAACACCTAACCATCACACTTCTACAAGTGTGACAATTCAGACTATTTTAGGCAACACACAGCTATAATAATGGCACGAGAGAGAAGGTATTATTCATTTCTAAAGTCTTGACTTAATAAACAGGGTTTTCATGCTCATCCACATTTTTTAAAAGGACAGCACCACCATGTGGTGGACTGTCACTAGAGCCCGTGCTGACGATTAAGTGCCGGTGCCGAGCACCAGAAACCACTGCCACAAAGTAAGCACTGCTTGCTACTCTGTTAGGTGTAATTCAATAAAATAGTGTTGGTTGACAGAGTGGCCTATAAGAGAGATGTTCACGTCATGCGTGAGGACAAGTTGTCATCCTATCTTGTTGCGGCACAGCACCATAGCCCGAAGTAGGATCAAATCAAATGAAAGAAAGAATTCTTAAGCCTACAAGTAAGTGAGTAAGTAAGTAAGTGATGCATTTATTTGCGTGATACACTAAAATCATTGCAATAGTGAGAGCAATTAGCATTCAATTGCTCTGAGGTAGTCAACCATAATTAGAACCAATGTGAAGAGTCGGCAGCATGTCAACTCATTATGCAAATAGCAAGAGCAGAAACAATAACAAATATAATTTATCAGAATTAAAACCTACATTTAGCAGCTAAAATATTTGGGGTTAAGAGTCCGTAAGACCATAAGATTAAGTAAATTCTGCTTAAACCTTCAAGGTGTTTTGTATTTAGAAGGATATGCAAATAACCTGGACCTACCTGTGAAGTATTTTAGTGCTGTACATGATTCGCAGAGGGTGCTACAATCGTGTCACTGTGAATATGTGCATGGGCCAAACGAGAATGAGAAATACATATATATGTGTGCTTTTGACAATGAAGGTATGACATTCGTCAACTAGAACTGTATACAAGTTTGTTTGCAATGAACAGATCTTTCTAGGGTGTATTAGAGATAGTCCCTTCTTTAGGGGCATCCCTTGTTGGGTTACAGGGACCCTCACCCACCAAGGTGGTGTGCTTCATCATTGGGTCCTGCTCCTCGTTGGCTGGGGGCTGCAATGCCCAACAGGCATCCTCGGAGCTGTTTATGGAGATCTTGTATCATTAGTCCAAAAAGTCAAGGTGGCTTGTTGAACACCCCCTTCTGAAGTTTTTTTCTTATGTCCAGGGAATTGATAAATGCAGATTGGACCAAAAGAAAAAGGGAAAGAAGGTCAAAAGAATCTATGGAAATCCATAATCAAAGAGATTTATTGGTGACATCAAATGTTGTTTAAATATCCCTATGTTTTTGTTTGCTATTGACCAGACTACGGTAACCACAGAAAGTCATGTGATATATTTTAGTAATTTTGTTTGGCACAAATATGTAAAGCATGACAGGAATTAACGGCATAGACAATATTCCATTCCTGGTTATAGATTAGGGCTTTGAATAGGTCCTAATGAATGCCTCGAACCCTACGGTGCCACCTCGGGCAAGAAACATCAACCTATTTGGTCTCTGGATAATTATGTCTAGCGAGTCCCTATTATTTTCAACCTTTTCATGGAATCTAGCTGCTAATAAATCTTTAAAGGATCTTAGAAAAAGGACTATTCACACTGCTGATCACTACTAAACACAACACAAGTATGCTGCCACCACCACTCGTGTCACTTAAATCAAGGTACAGGCAGTGGCCTTCTACCACTTTAGCACTTGGTGCACCCTTCATGGTGTAACTAACAAGACCCAACATACGCGAACATCTTCATGGGAAACTTTGAAGAGAAACATATCCTAACGAACCCAGAATGGCAAACTCACTTGAAAATGTTCGTACGTTTCATAGATGATATATTCATCTTATGGAAGGGATCCACAACGACTCTCACAAAATTACTAGATGATCTCAACCAAATAGACCAAAGGATACAATTTACCTTTGAGATTCAAGAACACATCATCAATTTCTTGGATGTGAGAATCATACAAACCAACGAAGGATTCCAAACAGACCTCCACAGGAAAATAACAGATAAAAACAACATGCTGTCATATGATAGCTTTCATCTCAACTCCTTAAAAAGCCACATGCCCTTCACTCAAATACTGAGAGTTAAAAGAATCGTATCTGACCCTGACACCAGGACAATACGCATAAATGAAATGTTAAACCGCTTTAAAATGAGGGGATACCCAGAACACATCCTGCATCAAGCAGAAACTAGAAGCAAAACCATCAGTAGAGCCACAGCACTGTCACCGAGAGAGAAATCTACACACAACCGAATCACTGTGGTGTCTAAATACTCTACTATGAGTAAAAGCTTCAAAAATACCATCAGAAGGCATTGGCCCGTATTGAAACTGGAACCAGACTTTAATAACATCTTTGAAATGGAACCCATCTTTGCGTATACCAGAGCCAAAAACTTGGGAGAGATCATAAAAAACCCCACAGACCAAGATAAACAAACCAGATACAAAGGCACCATAGCATGTTAGAACTGCAATAATTGCAATAACATTATACCCGGCCCGTACATCACACATCCTATGAAAGGACATACGATCAAATTCAAAGTAACAGCCACATGCGATACCACCAATACTATATACTTGCTAAAATGGCCCTGTGGAAAAATTTACGTGTGACAAACAGAAAGAAAAATTAAAATACGCATAAACGAACATAAAAGCAGCATCAGAACCCGGAATTTAAAATCCACAGTGGCGAGTCACTTCTTAGAGGCCGGACATAACATCAGTCAACTCAAATTCAACATTTTAGAAATCGTCACTAAATTTGAAGGCAAAGACAACCATAAAACATTGTTACAACGTGAAAATTATTGGATACGTACATTGAACTCAATGAAACCACACGGGATGAATGATCGGATGGAATTTACGTGTTATCTCTGATTGACTGAATTTCATAATATCCATGTGTTAATCGTTGACTCATATTATTTGAAACCATGTTTTGAAATTATTGATTTTTTTCAGATCATACTCTCATCCTTCATATTTACCCTTCTCAGACACCTAGCCTAAATATTCACAATCAACATAGTCTTTCTTCACTATCAATTGCATGCATCCAGTCCTATCTTTATTTTCAACTACCACACATGGACGTTCATTACCGACGTCCATCACAGCGTCTATACGCTCAGAGAAGCATTGAGCACGTTTGCATACCGAACGCGCAAGGAAGTTCTAAACATCGTTCACATCACAGTAAGTAATAAACGCGCACGCGATTGATTATACTACACTCTTTTTCTTTCTTCTTTACCTTCGTTACACCGTGGCATCAATGGGATCTACACAAACCCTGTATCACATGCACGATTCGATTGGGCTCTTACGAACAGGCACGCACGTTTTAACCCACAATGAACCTCTCCTCACCTCACGTCCATAGTAATATTCCCAGTCACCTTGAAACCATGATAATCACACGAATAACGATTCATGGAATCATCACAAAAGCGCTCAGCAGGACTAACCATGACAGTCACGTAACACCGCATGCTTTCAACATTTTTATACAACAAGATGTATTGGCGCATTAAGCTTAGTTCACATATTATTTTGTCCTTAGACATTCCCCTGACGAAGGCACCAAGCCGAAATGCATCGGGATATGTAAGATCGTGGAACTTGTTAAACTAACGCATCATAGAAATGAGAATGAATTTCGTGATGAAATAAACAAACTACAAACAACTGAAATTCAACGCAACTTTATTGAAACCTGCAAAAAATTACAAACATTAAGATACCAGTGCCCAGGGGATACACCCTATTTCTTAAGGATTTGCAACCAAAAGTAACTAACAAGACAGCATGACCATTGGGCAGGCCTAGCTCATGGCGCACATGCATAATCCATGTTCACCCAGTACCAGGAATCCAGCTATCTTTGCAGCAAGGGGCACCTAGGCAGAGGTGCACATCTGTCACCATGCGAGGGACTTTTCCCTCTCAACTTGACAGTTGGTTTCACCTAGTAAGTCATGTGTGTCTAGTGTGTACTTCCAGGCTTCATGGGTGTTGATGATCCTTACTTTCAAGTTTGGGCAAGTTGTCTTTGCAGGGTTGAGCTGACGCAGAGCATCAGAGAACCGCAAATGTTGCCATTATATTCTGTTATAGTTTGCAATGGTACTCCGAGGCAGAGTGGTAGAGCTTGGGAGGTGCTGCTGATGAAGAGAAGGTTTTGCAGATAGTCATATAGAGGCGGTTAGAGGAGGAGGAGGAAGTTAGAGACAGCATGGCAATGGCATAACCAGTACTATTGGATTATTGGTCTGTGAAGTTATGAGAGGGAGCTTTATTGGCGAAGGGCTGGGGTCTGCTGATGCTTATTGCTGCATAGTGTAGTACAGTGTTGAATGAAAACAGGAGACACTTCCATAGACAGGAGAGTAAGGTGTTTCAATTGTCAAATTATGCAAGCACTAAGGCATTCACAATTAATACATTTGGTATTTTATGGGCCTAGTGTTGACATAATTTGGAAGGGTTTTGGGGTTGGAAATGTAATTCTGGTTTGGATATAAACAGAAGATAAGGAATCTTCTATGGGATTGTGATGTAACAGCCTTCATGCAAAGCCATTTGACCCGGGATTGTATGGGTAGACTGCAGATTTTCAAGACAATCAGGGTTACATTTGTATTTGTTAGGTTTGAGTTAGACACACTGGTCTAATTTCACCAAAATAATTTGGGTGACCGACTGTCCTGTTTTTGTTTTTTTATTCTTTATATTAAACATACATCAGTTACAGTGTACAGTATTGCTTTAACAAATGTCCGAAATTACAAATACATCTATTCTTACATCATAGGCTATGATCCTTTATTGCAGCAATCATAACGGGTCTAAACTCTCTCTCTCAAGTATCCCAGGATGACTAACACCCTCCCACCTTAGTGACCTATCCTTCCTCCCTCATTCGTCTCCCTCAAGGTTTCCTGTATGTCTCCCATTGATTCCACATTTTTTCCCACTTTTTGGGGCAGCCCCTGCTCTCATATATTGTCTTTTCTTCTGCACAACACCAATCCAAATCTGTTTTTCATTGGCCTACCGTCGGGGGAAGGGCAGCCCCCCACGCCCTGGCAATATTCCTCTTGGCTACCATTGCCGCCACTATTAGCCAGATTTTCTGATATTTTGGTCAAGTCTGGTTCCCCGTTATACAGAGTATGTGCCACCTAGCCTCCGTTGGTGCAGTCTTCTGACATTACCCGCACCACCCTCCCCCAAAGTTTCTGTATACCAGGACATCCCCGAACAATGTGGAAAAAGGTACCTCTTTGAACACAGCCCCATAGACAACGATCCGTAGGGGTGCGCCCTAGTTTGTGCATGAGTATGCTAGTGGAGTATGACCTATGTAGAATTCTGAACTGTACTAGTCTAAATCTCGCCCTAATTCTGACTGTCCTGTTTGACTGTGCAAGCAACTTGAAGAAAGGCAAGCTTTTCCAAGCATGGTTGGGAAGGGATACCGAACTAAGCATTTTTAGGTTCAATGTGTGTTGCACTTGTGCCATTTATGTCAAGCCTAATGTAGTCTATACTTAGTTTATGGGCTTTAGGTCAGTCTCCTTCAGCCATTGGCTTCTTTTGCTCCAGCATGTTCAGCCATTGCTTTACAAAATTGTCAATCCCATTCTGCATTTGTCCACATGAGTATTTTAGGCTTCCCATGTTCTATAGCTGTTTGGAAGTGTCCTTTCACCTCCATTGGAATTCAGAAATGACTATTTCTCATTTGAAATCAGTCAGCAAATGGCCCAGTAGCACTAAAAAGCTCACACCAAATAATGCATCTGAAAAACAGATTGCGCTGAAAGAAAAGAGCCCTTTTTCTGTAGCATACATGTTTAAGTACTTTGTCTGCCCTCCCTTCCCACTGCTGTTGGATAAACAAACAATGGCAAATACAATAGGTTTGGCATTGGTCTGGCATGGGTACACCTAATCCAATTGCAATACAAATTTACTGGCTTTGACATTACTTTTTTTAAATGGGTCAGCCGCTAAAAATCCTTAGGTTTTACAGAAGGGTCTGAAGGGTAGCTTGTGTAATTCGGTGATTCTGCACTCACAGGACTGCCAGAGCAACAAGGGCCTTGTTCCTCTACAGCGCAAAGAAATATAACATACTTAATACAACAAACGTCTTTGTGTCACAGAGTATATAGTACCTATATATTGTCACAACTTATGAACATTTAATGATAACTCCTGAGCTAGGAAAAATGTCAATCTGCTTTATATAAATTTCTAGGTCAAAAATGACGTGTCAGAATGAACACCTCAGTGGAATTCCCAGGCCAGAACATAAGACTCTATTGGAATTCCTGATTTCTGCTGTAGAGTTTACTGGGCCCATACTAAATGTATTTACATCTTATGCTACGCATATATTTCAGTTGGTCCTCCGATGGATCTTGCTCTGTGCTAAAAGGAGTTGGATATTCGGGAAATGGACAGTTACCCAATAACGACCAGGAATAGGATAACTCTAACTAAACCCAATTCCAATAACTCATAGATTAATATTTCCCAGTGCATAGACAACCCATAATTAATGTTCATTCTCAAGGACATGACGAGACAGAACAGCAGAGTCAAATTAAATGTTAGTGTTTAGTTACTCATTCTAAAGTGTAAAGAACATTTGCATTCAATAAAGTGGCATATGGCTCAAATAATCATTTAGTAAAGAATTTAATTAAATATACCAAGCCTCTGAGGTTCAGGGAGAATAAAATGAATGGATGGGGAAATCTTCCTCAGTCAAGGTAGATTCTTATCACATACAATATATGTATCGATACAGATAGGTAGCCAGGAGTGCTTGTAAAGACTCTCATGAGATTTCAGCAAAGTTCCAAGTAGACAGTCCAGTTCATCAAGACAGTAATCTGTCTCAGTTTGCTGCTGTATCAGCAAGAGTCAAAGCAACAAGACCCAAACCATTTGTCCTATAAGGTTCAATCTGCATCAGAACACTGGTCAGCAGAAACGGGTCCAAGTCCCAGTAGCAGAATCGGAATCTGAGTCAGGATCAGAATCCCACAAGTTCTCTTAACATGACCAATAATACTGGATCTGTTTCCGGGGTGACACCCCATGACATCGCCTCCATTCATCAGACCTTTCAGTTCATTTTGTTAGTCCGCAATAGGGTGATGGTGATGTGGCAGTAAAGAAGACACAACTCCGAAAAAATTAGGTGAATCTATTACACAGTTCCTTAGGTCATGTAAGCATAAGACACATTGAACAATAGGACATTAAAAAGCTGTTCCAGAATGTAACAAAATGTGTTGCAAGTGCACTGTTCAGTCCTGGAGATGCCAAAGGAAACAGTTATCATCTCAATACAACTTGCAATATAGCGAGAAGTTGTCATACGCTTTGGAAATATTCGGTCAATAAATCAATCATGGGTTTTTGAAGCGCAGCTACTCACCTCAGTGGGGTCTCAAGGCGCTGAGGGAGGGGTAGGAGGGGTGCGCAGCTCCTGAAGGATAAGGAAGATCAGTTGAAAATCCAGGTCTTGAGGTCCTTCAAGAACTTGGAGAGTGATGGAGCCTGTCGGAGGTGGAGAGGGAGCGAGTTCCAGGCCTTGGCAGCGAGGAGGGAGAAGGAGCGTCCTGCTGATCTGGTCTTCTTCATTCGTGGTGCCGTCGCAAGGGAGAGCTGGGCCGAGCTGAGGGATCTTTGGGGTGCGTGGAACCTGAGGTGGTGGTTCTTGTAGGCAGGTCTGGTGTTGTGGAGGGTTTTGTGTGCTTGGGTAAAAAGCTTGAATGTGATTCTCCTCTTGATGGGAAGCCAGTGTAGAGTCTGTAGGTGTTGGCTGATGTGGAAGTGGCGCGGTAGGTTGAGGACTAGTCTGGTGGTTGGATTCCGGACATTCTATCATTTGCAGGTGAAGTTCTTATTGATCCCGGCATAGAGTACGTTGCCGTAGTCTAGTCTGCTGCGGATTAGGGCGTGGGTGACGGCTTTCCTGTGTTTGAGGGGAATCCAGTTGAAGGTCTTTTGGAGTAGGCAGAGGTTGTGGTAGCAGGAAGAGGTGATGGTGTTGATCTGGCATTCCATTTTGAGTTTGGATTCCAGGATGATTCCGAGGTTGCGTGCGTGTTCAGTAGGAGAGTACCCGAGGGCAGGGGACCACCAGGTGTCGTTCCAAGCTTCGGGATGTGGTCCCTTGATGAGCACCTCCGTTTTGTCCATGTTGAGTTGTAGGAAGCTGTTCTTCATCCATCTGGTGACTGCTTCCATACCATCTTGAAAGTCATGTTTGGAGAGGTTGGGTTCGTTGGACAGGAAGAGGATGAATTGGGTGTCGTCTGCATACGATACAATGTTGAGTCCGTGTGGTCTGACGATGGATGCGAGTGGGGCCATGTAGATGTTGAACAGGATCGGGCTGATGGAGGAGCCTTGTGGGACTCTGCAGGTGGTTGGTGTGGGTTCTGAGAGAAAGGGAGGGAGTCTGCCGGAGAGGGAAGAGCAGATCCAGTCGAGGACCTTGTTCCTGATTCCGAATAAACGAGCAGAAAGAGAGGCAAAAGGAAAAAGCCAAGTAAAAAAGCAGAAACGGAGCAAGGGATGAAATAATTAAGGTAAAAGCAGCTCAGTACCAGCAAAAGCATGGACAAGCACAAGGCGGCACCGAGGCACAGGGTTCGCGAACACCAGTCACGGCAGCGCAAGAGAACAAGAGGCAGGACACCCACTGCGGAGTTGCACGGGACGTGAGCAGTCTCCTGACCAAGAGGTCAGAGGTCTTTCTCAGCCCAACGTGCAGCGGCCGCCTTTAAGAAGGGGTAATGGGAAGGGTGGGACAGCTGGAAGGTGGGAGTGGGATTCGGGCGAACACAGGGAGAGGAGCCACAGGGGCAGCAGCGGCGGGAAAGGAGGCAGACAAGGGAGAAGGAAAAGCGGCAGAATAAATGAACAGAAAGAGAGGCAACAGGAAAAAGCCAAACCCAGCAGCAGAAATGGAGCAAGGGATGAAATAAATAAGGCAAAAGCAGCTCAGTACCAGCAAAAGCTTGGACAAGCACGAGGCGGCACCGAGGCCTCGAACACCAGTCACGGCAGCGCAAGAGCACAAGAGGCATGACACCTAGGAAGCGAGTATGTGAATTCAAAATATGACAAAATAGATTAATAAATATTTCATTTGTGATCATAATTAATACGTCAGTTTAGTGTACTCATAAAAAAAAAATTTTGTCAACATTATTCATATAAGAAAATGCATCTAAATCTTTGTCATTTATGTATTATTCAATTAATACATATGTGACATTCATGCTATATAATTTTCATGAGAACACATTTAAATATAGTTGTGGAGCACCTACTTTTCTTTTGTCATTTTCAGTGCACACGTTATTACATGAAATTACATTGTAGTTAATTTTTCACATGGAAACCAAACTAAATAATAATCATTTCATAGTCTGATCAATTTCATATTCATTGCATAAAAATCAAATCAATTAGCAATAAAATCCGTAACGTGAGATTTTTCTCCTACATTATCCTAACACATATACATGAGTGGACATAGTGTTTCATGGTTAATAGTGACTTCTGTAGTAATTAAATGAACAATATGTATCAAATCTATATTTTCTTTTGTATGCTTTTACGATGTAGTGACTAAAATTCATATTTATGTCAATTTTCAGAACATGAAACTTTGCACACGTTTTCTATGGTTTACACAGAAGTCATAATCATTTCTTATATCAATAATATTGTTTGATGTAATCTCTGCTCTATCACTTCATATGCCCATATTCCACAAACATGTGCCGAGTGACTTCTGTATATAATGGATGCTTTAACTGGTGGCCCATTAAATTACTCCTGTACTCATAGGTTGTGTAATACAGGGAAGTTTCATCTGCCTCACTAAGAACGTGAGACTTGGAATGAGTTTTAAATTCTCCATGAGAAAGGTCTCCAAATCATGTGCCACGCTCAGATTGACTTCCGTTTCGCAGACGGTAAATTATTAAAGTCACCAAGCGGTTTGCTTTTATGTTGCAATGCCAAGCAAAAGGCTCACACTCAAAAGAGTAGAGAAAAAAAGGATACAGGAAATGCAATTCAATACATGAATCAAAAAATAGGAAAAAAAAAGTTACCAATAATTTGAAATTGGAAAACACATTTAATAAACTGAATCTCTGAAAATGAAGATTAAATCGTGGTTTAGTTGGGCCTTACAGAGAAGAGTGGACTGGCAGAGATAACACCAAACACACATACGCTCATGAGATGTCCGCATGCATTTATTTAGCAAATAAATTAAAGTGCAATATTGCTCTGCAAAGCAACCGCACGACTGGGCAATAAAAATAACCACCTAATTGCATGACTTTTCATAGGTTTTTCCAATACATTGCTTCAAATGAGAGTACACGTGACAGGATAGGAACTGAAATTCAGATTAGCAGGTGCACGGATTTCCCATGATAAACACTAAAATGGATCTTGAAATAGATCCAGTAAATGTAAACTATCAGATGAACCCTGGCTAGCTTAGAATTTACAAAACATGAGAGCAAGGCTGAATACCTCAGAAGTGAGAAGGCAGAGCAAGGCTGTGTATAACATGGACTCAATATGAAAATAAGCCGGCAGCCAATGTTTTAACGAAATGTGGGCTACGTGGTATTAATTAAAAAGGGGAGCTTGATGCTAAAGAAACGCACGTTGTAAGAGTCTCTGCTCAGAAGTTCAAAATCAATGGATGTGAAAGATTGGTGTGAGTTGTCGAACTTTGTGTGGGTGCTAGGAAACGTAACACACATGTTTTTACAACGGAAAGTAACTGGATACTATGAGCCATATTATCAAGAATGGCGATAACAATATCGCCACTTTGGCGTCAGGAAACTGCTGCTAAAGCGGCGATAAGAGCTTGATAATATGCCCTTGTGAATTCCAATAGAAGCCCAGGTTCTGGTGTGAAGGATATCAAACACTCAAATAAACGGTTCAAAGCCAGGGGGTCGCAGGGAAAATTTATAGACCACACAGTGTTGATTTCCCAACATGTGTATCAAAAACAGTATGAAACCCTGAGGTCTACACAAACAGAGAACAGAAAAAAATGAGGTGAAGTGTAGAAAACGGACTTGGCCCAATTGAATAATTCAAAGGGCAATCCCTTTTTAGGACGTAATCCCTCACTTACCCTAGGTGACATGCTTCATCATTTGGGATATCAAACCTGGGCTTCTATTGGAATTCTCAAGTGCATATTATCAAGCCCATTATCGCCGCTTTAACAGCAGTTTCCTTCCGCTAAAGCGGCAATAACGTTATCGCCACTCTTGATAATATGGCACTATGTTTTTTATCACATTGCATGAGAGCACATGTGAAACTTTAGTAGGTTTGAGCCAATTCACCTCCTTTACAAACCTTGCAGGAAATCATACAGATGTTGGATTTGCTGGGCAGGGAGATGGTGACTCCTACAGATGACATGTGGATGAACACACAAGCAAGGTGGCATTCCCTCATTTCACTAAGTTATGTTTTTTTATGTTTTATGTTTTTTTTAGTTATGTGTATTTGTACAGTGCACAAAGTACCCGGAAGGTATTCTGGTTTCTGGCACCGAAGCAGGAGCTGTATGGACCGAGCAAGGGTCAGGGCTTGGTGAAGAGCCAAGTCTTCAGTTTCTTGTGGAATTCAAGAACAGAGGAGGAGGCTAGGATGTGCAGGGGCAGGCCATTCTAGGCTTTAGGAGCAAGGTGGGAGAAGGCACGACCACCGGATGTGATTCCGCGTATATTGAGGGGGAGGGGGTGTGAGTAGGTGTCTGGCTGAGCAGAGATGTCTGGTGGGTATGAGGAGTTTGAAGCGTGCTCGTTTGTGTAGTGGGAACAAATGGAGCTCTTTGAGGTGCTTGGTGAATTGCGAATGGGGTGGGAGGTTGTGGGTGAGCTCGGCAACTGAGTTTTGTATGGTCTGGAGCTTTCTGGCCAGTTAAGCATTGATTCCAGCCATGACTCTGTTGCCGTAATCCAGCATGCTGGCGATGAGGGTTTGTGAAATTGTTCTGTGAATGTTGGTGAGGAGCCATTTGGAGATCTTTTTGAGGATCTCTAGTGTGTGAAAGCAGTAGATGGAGACTGCGTTCACTTGGCTGTTCACAGTGAGTTGGTTGTTGATTACTATTCCAAGGTTTTTTTGAATGGGTTACTGGGAGAGATGTGGATCTGAGTTCGGCAGATCTCCAGGTGGAATTCCAGAGCGAGGTGTCTTTGCCGAAGATTACTATTTCTGTTCTGGCTGTGTTTAGCTTGAAGCAGATGGTTTTCATTTATCTGGTGACTTTGGTCATGGAGAAATTGGTGGGGTTGTTTAGCGTCTTGTCAGTGAAGGAGAGTATAGGATATGATGTTGATTCTGTGGCCACAGATTATGCTGATGAGTTGGGTCATGTGCAGGTGTTGAATAGAGTGGGGCTGAGTGAGGATCTTTACGGAACTTTGAAGATGAGGTTGACTGCATCCAAGGTGAATGGGGCCAGGCTTATTGGCAGGGTGTGGCCTGTAAGGAAGGTGCAAATCCAGCGAAGAGCAGGGTTGTGGATGCTGGCTTTGTGCAATCATTGGATAAGACTATCATATTTTCCATAGTCAAGTAGGAAAGCAGGGAGATAGACCCGTCATTGGCTCGTGTCTTAGTGTCTACTAAGGGTTTCTTGAGGAGATGGGACATGAGGGAGGGCAGGAGTCTGAGGATGCCCCAGAGTGTCTGGAGTAAATGGTCATTGCAGATTCTTGAGAGGTGATGGTGAGCCAGACGGTCAGGGTGATCCTCTGGGTGTTTTTACAGATAGGTAGGAGGGCTGCAAGGGTCCGGCTGGGGTTCGAAGTTTTGGTAGATGCTGATGATCTTGTTCCTGAGGAATAGGGATAGCTGATTGCAGAGGTCCTGAGAGCGGGCTACGCTGGTGGAGCTTGCTGCTGGAGAGGTGAAGTCTTTCCCTTTAGCAAAGATTTCCTTGGTGCTGCTTTCGATGCAGTCAATGAGGCTGGAGCGCTTGGTGGCTCTGATTTGCTGATGGTAGCGTCTGAGGGCAGATTTGTAGGTGCTCTAAGGAGACTGGATCTCCAGAAATGATGGAGTAGAACAGTTTTTGAATAGTGTCATGTTGCACATATTTAGCTATGACCCTCAACTGTGGTTTAGCAATTCAACCTCCAAGAGGCAGCTTTGAGTTGCTTGTGGGCTTTTCACCTAGCGCACACTAATGTCCGAGATGTACCAGATGATGACACATTTACTGCAGCAGATGGAGTTGTCATTAGATGAATAATGCTTTAGTGGCTTCTCTAGCCCTGTGTGTTGTATTTTTGACACATCATGGAGCCTGCTAACAGGGGCACCATCAGACACTTGGAAACAGCCATAGTTTCTTAAGAGGGTAGGCCAGCTAACTCCAGGTTTTTCACACAGAAACCTTCCACACCTCGGTTCACTGAGCTGAACAAAGCTGGTGTCTGAGATGTGGGAATGTCTACAAGCAGTTTTTCAATATATCAGAAATACAGAGGTAGTAGATTAATGAAGATGGCTAATTGAAAATAGTTGAGATTATGCACGTGTTTTTGTGGGATGACTACTCTTGGACACTCAGGACGAAGAAGAGCAGCATGTAATTAAAAAAACTAGATTTAAGCCTCCGGTTTGAAAATATATGAATAGAAATAAAGCCTTCCAACACATGAACTGGCTTCAAGCCAGTGCTTCATTTTCAGTGGCAGATGCTGGTAGTGGGCATCGCCATTCATTACTGAAGACCGGAGTTATATTTCATCATCAGAATTTGACCCAGAGCAAGAGAGAGAAAGGTAGAAATGGGGAAAAGAAGGCAGAAGAGCAAGGTAGTAAACAGTGGGGGCCACCACAATGAAGAGGTGGTTGGGTGGGTGGCGGGGACGAGGGGAAGCGCAGGGGGGGGGGGGATTGCGTGCAGGCAGGTCTTTAATAATAAGAAAATAAAAATAAACTCTTACCTGGAGCTGCCGCCCGCCTCTCATGTTGCGTCTCGTCCTTCCTGGTCCCAGCAAGCACTGGGGCAGCATCATGCACTCCCTGTGCATTCCTGGCACTGCTGTTTGGGGATTGGCCTACGTGGGCTGAAAAGACATTCCGCTCAGACCAGGGAGTCTGTGGGGTTTCTCCAGCCCGGTTGTTCAATGTAGCCGTGCTGGAGAAACTTAAGTGCACATGTGTGTTTGGCTAGTTTGAGACGGCCAGCCAAACACATATGCATACTTAGGGAGTGCACATAGCACTCCCCCTCCCCCTCTCCCTGCACAACTAGCTCAGAGCCGGCAAATGAAAATTAAAAAGATGCTAGAACATTGTTTTATTTTCCATTAGCTGGCTCTGAGCCATGCAGTCGGGCGACGCTCCCCCGCCATTGCAGAGGAGCCGCCGCTGGCAATAAACCAGGGGCAAAGGGAAAAAAGCAGGGATGAACAGGAATGTTCAAGAATGACATAAAGAGACAGGAGGTTTATGGTGGTTGAAGAAAAAGGCAGAAGGTAGTATCAAGGCAAGGCAGTCCTGGTATTGTTCGGCAAGGATCCTAAGAAAAACTTTCAGCCCTGGACTTATAAAACAAAGTTTTAAGCACTGATGGTTTTCTGATCTCGTAAACACTAATTGAAGCTAGATGTTGCTTCAATGGAGAACATTGTTTTAATACGTTAAGGAATTTTTTGATCAAATTGTATCCAGAATCAGCATGTGTTCTTTGAAACAACTTTCCTATATATGAGCGAAAATGTATAGACTGCCCTCTGTCATGGTACACAATGCTCTTCTTATTCTAAGCATTTGACTGATATTAGTGGGTAGTATTAAGGGTCAGACTGACCTGTAGGGCAGTGATGCATCATCAGAAGGGATGATCTGACAGGTCAATGTGTGAACCGATTTCTGACCTGTTTGGCGGCCTGTTTGCGGTCTGATGGGTCTGTTTTTCCTGTTGATGTCCCTGATATTACCACAAACATTGCCTGCAGCAATCACAAATGCACGCAGTCTCCCATACCTGCAAAACACCATAACAGCTTGTCTTTGCTGGCTCAAAACTGCACTGATTTGAAAATGTGGGCCACTTTTTAGCTATCTGATTTGCTAAGAGTAGACCACTTTTATTTTGGTAACCAGGCCCATTTTTAGTTCCTGTCTAACCCTAGTAGTAATTCCCGGGCCGATTGCAAGGTCACTGGAATTCGCAATGGGGCCCTTAACAGAGTCAGTGGCTAGGCCTGGGCCAAAATTCCGTTCGCGGAAATTGCGATAATTTGGCATTTTCGCGTTCCGCAGAAAGCGCGAAAATGTCAAAATTTCCGCATTCCGCAGCTTAGCGATAATTTGTTTCTTGCTCGCGCTGTAAAATAATACATTCTCGCGTGCGCGCGATCGCCTTACCTGAATCCCCGCGTTCGCCTACAAGGTTTCCCGATCCGGTCGCGTTCTCCACGAGATGTTGGATTGTTGGTAGCCATTTGCGCTGTCTCGCGACAGTTCGCGCCCGCAGTAACGTCATGCGTCACACAGTCACGTCTTTCTTCTCGCGATCATGCACCGCGAGACAAGTGAAAACAAGAGGGCCGCGCCCGCGAGCAACCGCATGGGTAAATTGGCGAGCCGCGACCACGCAGAAAATACCGCGAACGGGCGGGAAAAAAACTTCCGCATCTTCGCGATATTTCCGCGTGTTTGCGGAGATTTTTAACATTTTCGCGATAATTTGCGAAAGTGAATTTCGCAAATTCCGACCAACCCCTAGTGGCCCCATCAGGAATTACAGTCTGGCGTAAAGGAGATTAATCCACGGAGCTGGTGGATTCTATTCAGATACTCTGACTGATGAAAACAGTTGAAATGTCGAAGGCAAACTAAGGGAAAGTAAATGTGTACATAGAATGGCTTTCGGGCCCAGAATTACAAATCCCCAGAAATTGCTGGGACTGGGGTCAGACTTGACAGAACCATTACCAGGAACCTCTTAATCAGGTGTGGGAAAGATTGTGATTTTTTTTTTTAATTACATCTAATTTTTGCAAAACATTGGCAAAATTGCACACGTGGTACAAAAGGTACTGGACACGGAAAGGATATCTCAGCCAAAAGTCACTTTAGATATTAGGTAGGAGACTAATTCCAGGCGAAAACGTCTCTTGGCCACGGTTGTACCAGTTGATGTTTTCTGCTCGAACCAGCCTCTCACAGTAAAAACTATGCACAATTGTGTGATGGAAAAAATGTCAAAAAAACTATGCAAAATTGTGTGATGGAAAAAATGTCAAAAAAACTATGCAAAATTGTGTGATGGCAAAAATGTAAAAGAATACTATCTTAAAAAAAAAGTGCTTATGTATTAGAAATATGTCGTGGCTTAGTAGCAACTATTGGAACGTGAAGTAGTTTGTGGCATTTGACCAGGACAAAAGCTGGAAGAGCAACACAGAGACCATGAAGTTCTCAGAAGTGAATGTGAGGCCTGCACAGCTCCAGTTCTTTTCACAGCAGAGCCCCCTGTGCTGAGCTGTGCACCTGACCAGGGCTGAACAGTCACACTGCACAGGGCCCTAAACTGGTCAATGGCAGACTGTTTATTGAGTTGTAGGGCATCTTCTCTGGGTACAGATAAGAGCAACCTCAAGGACTTATGTTGTGATCTATTTACCCCAAAGCTAAGAGTATCAGAGGTAGGAACCCACTCCACATTCCTGAATGGACATTGCAACACTTCCTGACCTGTGTGTACAGCTTGCTCTGTTGCTCCCTTTGCTGTAATAATCACAAAAAAAGGTTTAAAGCCGGGGGGGGGGGGGGGGGGGGGGGGGTCCTAGGGAAAACTTTAAAGACCGCACAGGGTTTATTCCCCAACGTTCAGATCAAAAAACAGTACGAAGCCCTGAGGTCTAATGATACAAAAAACTATGCAAAAAGAAGAAGAACGGTGAAGTGTAAACACAGACTAAGCCCGAAGGATACTACCTGGGGCAATCCCTTTTTAGGACGTAATCCCTCACTCACCCGAAGGTGACATGCTTCATCATTTGGAATTCTCCTCCCAGAGGAAAAACCTAGTTCCTCTGGGGGCTACAACCCCCTCTCTGAGAGGGAGGAGCTCAGGGATGTTTTGAAGGAGGATAGACTAAATCCACAAATGATGAGCTAATAGTGTGAGCGAGGAGTGCAGTGCTGATCAGAAAACATTTAAGTGAAAAAGGTGTAATAAAACTAGTTCAAGGACGGCGAACACAGAAACAAGGTAGTCATTAACAGCCGTACATGACCAGGATTAAAATAGTGTACGCCACCAGTCCAAAGGTCATAGACTGTGGTGAATTTACTAACAAATATTGGTCGACATGTTTCAGCCACAACGCCTACCAGGAGGCTAGGCTTTCTTCAGGACCATTCAAGCTACTGCCGAAACATACGTGTGGAAACCACACACACAAAGGATACAGAAGACACATGAAATTACATGGCATGTGTCCGTCACTGGTGTGTTACACCTTCACCTAAACAGAAAATATATGAAGATTACTAGGTTTTCATACAGCAAAGATAATGATGCATAAAACCAGAATCATAAACCACACACATGTGCTCAAGTAAATGCAAAAAACTCACCCGTCAAGACTGGGTGAGTCACCAACCTCCGCCTGGCAACCGCTCAGGAAAGGAACACCGCTCTACAAAAGTACGGTGAAAAACGCTGATGAAGACAAACATAAAAACTGCATAATGCAAAGGAGCTTAGCATACCAACTCTGCTGAACACTCCTAACAGAGCAGGTTAAAGACCAACTAAATCTGAGGGGGAGACTAACAACTAACTTCGCCACGAAGATACAAAGGATCAATGAGCATATTTAGCTCAGCACAGAGAGTAAAAGGAGTCAGAACCGTGTGCTCACACAGGCTGAAAGTGAACTACACAAGACCCTGTGAAAATTGTAAAAATGTAACAAAAGAAAATGGAATTAACCACAAAGGGAATCCTTTGTTGAACAAAGGAAATCAAACTCTCAATGAGTGTAAATGTAAATCAGGGAATAGCGCCACATCAATCTCAAAGCTGTGATAATGAAATCATAATCAGTATCTAAACTGCCTAGTGCTAAATATAGCCAGCAAAAGCCAAAAATCCCAGAAACGAGATGCCTACCTCTCCGTCGGTGAACCGGCTTTACTGTGAGCCTGAAGCCGGAGGTCCCGCGGCAGAGACAGATTCTCGTATAAAAAGCCTACAAACGAAGGCATCAGCCAATCTGAATGCTTCATTCAAAAGGGGCCAATCAGGGAAGCCATGTGACACGGGCACGATACACCCCTTAGCTGCGGGAAAAGAACCCAAAATTATGTATCATAGGCCAAAGTTGAGCCTATCTTCTACCTAAAGCTACAAGGGAAAAGAACAAAGAATAAAGAATAAATCTAACGAGGCCGTCTGTACTTCGTCCGTGCCTCGATTTGTCTCTACATGTCCTGTAGCTAAAGCGCATGCGTCCTCGCAAGACGCTGCAGCATCTCGTTTCTGGGATTTTTGGCTTTTGCTGGCTATATTTAGCACTAGGCAGTTTAGATACTGATTATGATTTAATTATCACAGCTTTGAGATTGATGTGGCGCTATTCCCTGATTTACATTTACACTCATTGAGAGTTTGATTTCCTTTGTTCAACAAAGGATTCCCTTCGTGGTTAATTCCATTTTCTTTTGTTACATTTTTACAATTTTCACAGGGTCTTGTGTAGTTCACTTTCAGCCTGTGTGAGCACACGGTTCTGACCCCTTTTACTCTCTGTGCTGAGCTAAATATGCTCGTTGATCCTTTGTATCTTCGTGGCGAAGTTAGTTGTTAGTCTCCCCCTCAGATTTAGTTGGTCTTTAACCTGCTCTGTAAGGAGTGTTCAGCAGAGTTGGTATGCTAAGCTCCTTTGCATTATGCAGTTTTTTATGTTTGTCTTCATCAGCGTTTTTCACCGTACTTTTGTAGAGCGGTGTTCCTTTCTTGAGCGGTTGCCAGGCGGAGGTTGGTGACTCACCCAGTCTTGACGGGTGAGTTTTTTGCATTTACTTGAGCACATGTGTGTGGTTTATGATTCTGGTTTTATGCATCATTATCTTTGCTGTATGAATACCTAGTAATCTTCATATATTTTCTGTTTAGGTGAAGGTGTAACACACCAGTGACGGACACATGCCATGTAATTTCATGTGTCTTCTGTATCCTTTATGTGTGTGGTTTCCACACGTATGTTTCGGCAGTAGCTTGAATGGTCCTGAAGAAAGCCTAGCCTCCTGGTAGGCGTTGTGGCTGAAACATGTCGACCAATATTTGTTAGTAAATTCACCACAGTCTATGACCTTTGGACTGGTGGCGTACACTATTTTAATCCTGGTCATATACGGCTGTTAATGACTACCTTGTTTCTGTGTTCACCGTCCTTGAACTAGTTTTATTACACCTTTTTCACTTAAATGTTTTCTGATCAGCACTGCACTCCTCACTCACACTATTAGCTCATCATTTGTGGATTTAGTCTATCCTCCTTCAAAACATCCCTGAGCTCCTCCCTCTCAGAGAGGGGGTTGTAGCCCCCAGAGGAACTAGGTTTTTCCTCTAGGAGGAGAATCCCAAATGATGAAGCATGTCACCTTCGGGTGAGTGAGGGATTACGTCCTAAAAAGGGATTGCCCCAGGTAGTATCCTTTGGGCTTAGTCTGTGTTTACACTTCACCGTTCTTCTTCTTTTTGCATAGTTTTTTGTATCATTAGACCTCAGGGTTTCGTACTGTTTTTTGCTCCCTTTGCTGTACCTGTCCTGTGGGCTGAGCCTGTGCTGCACTGTAAGCTCACTTCACACACAGCACAGGTTCAGTTCTCACACACAGCAGTCAGTCCTGTACCTGTGTGTTGCTCTACGCACACATTCTTTCCGTGTGTGTGTGTGTGTGTATGTACACGCTTACTCTATTGCTGCCAGGGCTGTGATGGGTGAGGGAAGCTGGCACTAATGCCACCGGTGCTGTACCTACTCTGTGTGTACAAGAGAAGTTTGCAATGCTGCTGCTGGTTGTAGTTTTTCTTTGTGTTGGGGAATGTTGCAATTTGTGTCCTGCTGACGACGCCTAATGACGTTCTTAGTTTAAATACATTTCAAAACAGTTGGCTTTGTCCATGTTGAGCTTTGGTGTGTTATTATTGTTATTATTTTTCCTCGTGTTTTTTGCACACCATGTGCTAATATTATTGATGGCCCGAGGATGGAGACGGTTTGCAAAAGTCTGTGCACAATCCATACATAGAAGGCAGCAGAGACATTGAGTTGAGGAGGGAAACTCAAGGAGGTACCTGAGGTGACTCAGTCCCTCCAGTCTTTGTGCCCTGCTTGGAATGTTTCTTGAGCCTCATCACTCTGTCCACCATTGTTTGGCCTGGTGAGGTGATGGATGCTCGAGAGCCTTAGGGGTGATATGCTCGTGCTTTACAAATTTGGAATTTATTAAATCCTAGCTCCACCCAGGCACCCGTACATTGACAGGCTAAGTGCTGGATGATGGGAAGGGTTGGACACCCTGCGGGCCTTCTCACTGTTATACTCCTTCACTGTCTGGCTAAGGTGAACAACCTTTACAACGCAACTATTACAACGCACTACACTTACAACGAAATTTTTACAACGCAACATCCACTACATCGCATTCCATTACATAGCATGACACTACAACGCATGTTTAAAAACTACCTTTACAACGCATTCCATTACATCGCATACTACCTTTACAACGCATACCATTACAACGCAATCCAACACTTACCCTACTGTTGCACCCCCTGGAGTTAGAATAGTAATTTTTACCCCTATACTATCCAATACTTACCTTAAATGCAATTTAATATTATGCGTTGTAATGGTATGCGTTGTAAAGGTAGTATGCGATGTAATGGAATGCGTTGTAAAGGTAGTTTTTAAACATGCGTTGTAGTGTCATGCTATGTAATGGAATGCGTTGTAGTGGATGTTGCGTTGTAAAAAATGCGTTGTAAGTTTATGCGTTGTAAAAGTGTGCGTTGTAACGACATACATCCTCTGGCTAAGTGCAGAAAAGATGGAATTGGGCAGAGCTCCTTGTAAGTGTACCTCCACATCCCTGTCTAAGTGCCAGATGGCTGGAGGGCTGAACGCCCCGCAAGTGATTGCTTTCTTACACACAGAATTGGGTACTGACATGGCTGATGGTGGAAGATAGCCCTTTATTCTTTCTGCACTTCCCAATGGTACCAGTAGAATGTCTGGCTTTGTGCTGAGGGGCACTGGTGGTAGAGCGCCAAGCAAATGCTCCCCACAGTACAGCTTGCAGAGTGTTGACTGCTCTGAACCTCAGTAGAAGTTGGGGAATCATGTATGCTGCACTAAACAACACACTCTTTCATTAAACACCACATCCATAAGTAGAATGTACTGGCAGACAACATGGCCATGAACTTCCATTAATGTGTTGATTTGTAATGGATGCAGAACCTCGCTAAAATGCCGTCGCTGGACTTGGTGATGACAATCTCAATATTGTCACCCCAGAGAGTGGTGTGAACTCCTCTCAATATGGCGGAGTCAAGCTCCCCAAACATGGTGGAACGTTGGGGGTGGGACTTCTAGGTGCAGACTCTGGAAGGACGAATTCCTCAGGATTGGCCAGGAAACTGCTGGATGGGGTATGGCCAGCTGTCAAAATGTCAGTGACCTCATTTGATGGAACTTGTCCTTTCTCTATACTGCAATGCCGCGTGGATGCCAAATATGGTTTAAAAGCTCTTTTACGGGGGTACACATTGCTATTGCAATCTATTTCTTCATGTTGTAAAAATCCAAGGCCCTATTTGCTAAACAAATACACAGTCCTTCTGCATGCCCGGCATGAAAAACAAATGCCCGGCGTCCTTCTGCATGGACTTTGACATCCAGGCCTTTAAAGATATTAAAGGCCAACCACAGACAAAAAATCCATACAGGGGCTTATTTACAAGTGCCTTGCACAGCCGGTGCTTGTTCAATATGGGAAAAAGTGACGTACTGGCGGCGCAAGGGGCTTGTAAATAAGCCCCATAGTTTATAGTTTGTGAATGGGCGTGGAAGGCATTGAAAAAAAATGAAAAACAAAAAGCAACTTGTAAATTAAAAAAGAAAGTTTTCGAAAATGTGTTGTTTTCCATTTTTCAATTTGAATCAATGGCAGGCGTTGGCAGTGGTGTGGAGCGTTCCGCAGTCTGTCGGTGCTGTGAAGGATGCATTTTTTCTTTTACGAGTCAGTGAATTAATTAATGCTATCTGTTCTCCTTATTCCGACCAAAGGTTGTCAGATTCTCTTATGCCGCTTATTGATCCGCACAGTGAGCTTCCATTTCCTGCCTGCGCTGTTAAGAGGAATGGAATTCCTAATGGGTGCATTTACAGCGCGCGCGTGGGCACGACAGGCTGGACAAGGGAGCTGCATACAACGACACCTCTACCCACACAGACTAATGTGGGAATGGGGGAAAAAGCAAAGCAGGGACAAAAAAAAGTGAAGAAATAATGACAGTGGAGAAAAAAAATATATAGATAAATGCAGAGATGTATTGAAGGACATGGAGAGGCCGACGGAGAACAAACAGTACAAGTATGAATAGAAATAAGTAGAAAGGTAAAATATATATATGGATAGAGATGTATGGGAAATGGTAAAAGAGAGGAAAAAGAAACAGGAACAGCAAGTAGGGGCTGAGAAGGAAAACAAGCATTTCTAATGCAATAGGTCTCGCATTTGGGAGAGTTTAAGCTATTGGCATTGTAAATGACAATGCCTTTTATTGATATGTTTTGATAATTAACACATAAATAAAAGGCCTTGTCATTTACAATGTCAATAGCTCAAACTCTGTTTGCTCTTCCTGGCCGCCTTACTCGCACACACCGCTGTTGTCCCATCTTCTCCCTTACAAGAGTCTAATCTTTGGACATCCATTGTTCCTCACCCAAGCATCCTATGGACGAGAAACTCAATGTGCAACCTATAAATGTCAGGGAACTAGGCCAGTCATAGTCTATAAATGAAATGGACTGGTAGGGATGTTGAAGGATGCCAAAAGGCAGGGCTTTAAGTGGGATGAAAAAACTGGGAGGTCTCTCAAAGGGGCGTGGCCAATGTAATTAAGGGGCTGGCTTAAAAACACATAAGCTAAAAATATGTGCTTAGCATAGTGTGCCGCCTGACTTGTATTTTCCTGTTTCTGTCATTGCATCCAGATATATGATACAACAAGTAACATCATACTTACAACAAGGCAGGACTATTGGCTTTGTCAATGGTTGTTAGTTGCGTAAGATAAATAGGCAGCAGCTATGGCTTGTATATAATATTGAAAAAGCTTCCACTTAAAGCCCTGCTGACACCACGACGATGTTGCTGCTCCTGAGTTTCAAAAAGAGAAGGGGAATCCAGAGAGAAAATGACTCTCTTCAAAGGATTTCCCTTTTCTTACAAGGCTCACCTGGCATGAGGTCATGCCGTAACTTCTCCACTAGTGAGAAGTGAGCAGTGTGAGCAGCGCACATCGATGTGCTGCTGTCACTGCAGTGGGAGAAAAACGGACCGCCTGTGCCACAAAACAGAGCCCGATAGAGACCCGCTTCGAGGCCCCTTTAAAAAAACTGCTGGTGCTCAGACCCGGTGAGACCCGGCCCACTTAAAGCCCTGCCAAGAGGTTGTTTATCAAATGGAATTAAGTTAATATTCTGCCACAGATATAGAGTCAAGCTAGCTTTGCAGAGGGCTCAAGGACCAGAGGGTTGCTTTCTGGGGTTGCAGGCAGGGTCACACAAGAAGAAACAGAACCATGTAAACATCAGGCCTAACACCCCTCCTGGGATCACACGCAGTGCAAAGCAAAGAGGCTGCAAGAAGGGTCTGAAACCCACCACAGATAGGTACATACTCTGGAGATACACACACTAAAAAGAGAACACATGCATACTGGTGAAGGTGCCTCATGAAAGTTGAAACAGAAAGCAAAAATGATTCAGGGGATTCTTTTACATGGGGTGGGTACGTAGGTGCAAAAACATCTCACAGTGAAATACACACTGGTCATTGCTGTAAAGGCAATGCAGCAAAGCACGACTTTAGACAATGGCATATGCCGTCGTGACCAATGGCCTCCATCCTTGTACATTATAAGGCTACAAACCAAACATTAAAGAAGCCCCATCACACTTGGATATTCTGTCTGGGTTCTTGTCCAGCAGGAGCTAATGAAAAGCTTATTTCTGAATGAGCACAGCTGACACACTTTAATCCCATCGCACCAGTACACTGAACTTACACAGTCAACGCTTCCTTATATCCTAATGGGAGCAAGCAGCCACAGGTGGGCTAGGTTGGCAACAGATCGAGAACTTTCCGACATCAGAGCGCAAAGTCTTTTGACTTTGCCTGCACGGCTGTGTAAGGCGTGAGCTGAAAGGGAGTTGCGCGCTCCTGTTGTAAGGAGTGAGCAACGCATCTCTTCCTCGGACTGGGTGAGTCATAAGAGCACCGCGAATGGTGTGTGACTGAAGGCGACACGCGCAGTGGCCATGAAATGACGCACTGACAGTACCAGAGAGAAGTAGGGCGAACAGGCAGCTGGCAGCCAAGAAAGCCACGGAGAAAGCCACGCAAGTGGGGCCCTTTCTGACAGACGCCGTGGGTCGCACACTAGGCACGCTGAATGTAAGCAAAGCACGTCATGCATGCAGTAAGAGAAACTCAATAAAGAAAATAGTGCTTTCAGACTTAAGAACATGTATGGTGTATTAACCGAAGTAAAAGGGCCAGTCACCATGGGACATTACAAATGAAGACAAGGCGGTACTGAGGAGGGACTAACAACCCTATTTACGAATCAGAGGGCAGCATTTACGAAGGACAATGACACAAGCCAATGACAAATATAGGTGGAGAGTGGGGGGTGCTTCTATTCCAAACTCTACTACAACAAGTCTCGCAGAGCAGCACATGAGCGGTGACTGTCTAGGCTTGTCCTAAAACGAGAGAGAAAAGTAAAGACTTAAAGCGTATAAGTTATGATCTTGTTCCCAAAACAGTTTGCATCAACATTCTAACATTTTGGGCCTTATTTAGAGTATTGGAGCTGGCCTGCATTTTGACAGAGTGGCCTCCACCACCCTGGTCATACCTCCGCTCAACATATTTATAGGTCCCTATCAAACCCAGGGCCTTAAGTTGGCTGGGTCCCTCTGGGACTGATACCCGGTAGTAATTAAAACTGGACATTGAAACGTGTCCCTACTGAGTCCTATATTAATGTCTTCAAATTGCAAATAACATTGATCGGTTTCTTAACAATTATAAAAAATAAAAAAAAGATAATCCATGCCATTGTGTTCCAGTTTATAGTTAACATTTTTACTTAATCTTGCATTTCCTAAGAGTATTTGCTTTTTGCAGGATGTTGTGTTAAAGTACTTTTAGCTCACTTCCTACCAGGTTTGCTAAAGACGTCTTGGAGACTTTCAGTAAGTTGACTTAGGAATGCATTCTGCCTCTGAATACCATTGGCTTTGTGGTTTGTAACTCACATTTTTGGCTTTCTATATGCTGATTTTATTATTTTGAGGTTCTCCAGGTTCAGTTTGTCCCTCCCATTGCTTAAAGCATATTTAATGTATAATTCCATGAACACACTTCCTTGAAATCTTATTCTTATCGTTTCCCATCAAAGACTGAGGTCAAATGTTAGATGCTGTCTTGCAGAGGGTGGGGGGGTGCTTGTTTACTTTTCTTTCTCTGACTTCAAAGTAGGAGGGTTTAAGTGACAATCTTTCTGGATACTAGTGTAGGAAAGAGGTTTTTTTCTAACACAGGACAACATTTAAATGAACTTTGTAAATATTTCAGAATATTTCAGAATTATGAACACGTGTGAAACACATTTTTTGTTATTTCTGAAGTGTGTTGGAAACAAATACTTTATTATGATCAAAACAAATCATTACACTAGGTGATGCAATTTCCACACATTTCCACACATTTGTTTGGGTACTGTATAGTTAGGCTATCCTGTTATAGGTTTGAACTGATAAAACCCCACTAAAAGGGACATAGCCCTCACCAGTGTAAACATATAAACACTGAAAAACCACTTGCACAACCACAAACTAAATGCCTTTCAAGAAAGGAAAAGGAGAGTGAAAGACTCATTTTTATTTCTTCCTGATGGGGCCAATACATAGTAACTTTGTTATACAAGGTAGCGGCAAGAAAGACTGGGCTAACATTATTCTGCTTGAGTTTTGTTGTTTAAGGATGTCACTAAAATATTGTTTCTTCTTCCTTTTGCTTTTTTCGCTTTTCTGGTCTTTGGTATAAAGATGGAGGGTTTAGAAGCATGTTTTATTTCTTGTTTAATTATTTTGTAAACTGTAGAAAATCAGGAAATCTCAAAATCATATTTGGTATTTTGGATACGCTTGATTCTTTCACTGATAGGTAATATGGCTGGTTTCTTAAGAATCTTTCCCAATATGTACCATCACATTTATCCACAGAGAATGGGTAAAACCCCTTGATACATCAGCTCCCTTTTCTAACGATTCAGTATTGATAGTAGCTGGATTTCCAAACACCCCAGGCTTTGAACATTCAATGCAAGATGTAGTGATAGGTATATGTGAAAAGAGTGTTGTCACCAAGCAATTGGGATAGTGGTGAAAACATGACACCAGACTTTTGGAAACAAGCATTGGAAATGCATCGGTTTAACCTATGTAATGAATAAAGAGCTGTCTCAATCATCGTCCGGGAGAAGGAAAGAGCTCCCTGACAGATAACACAGGAGTGGAGAGGATGTGGTGCAGCGGCCAGAGCTGCTGACTCGAGAGCTGGGGATCTCGGTTCGAGTCTCGGCGGCTCTGCACAACATCCTGTGATTCTATGCAAATCACTTAATCTCTCCGGGTGATAAATCTATGCCACTTCACTCTACTCTGAAACAATCTATTCTATGCCACTCTACTCTTAACTATTGCACTCTACGCCAATGCACATTACACAACTGCACTCTATGCCACTGCACTCTACGCCACTGCACTCTACTTTGCATCGCTGTACTCTATGCCAATGCTCTCTACACCACTCTACTACACTCTACTCCACTGCACTCTGAGACACTACTCTACAACACTGCACTCTCGGCCACTGAACTCAACGTCACTTTACTCTGCACTAATCCAATCTATGCTAACCCACTCAATGCCACTGCAATCTACGGCACTGTACTCTACTCCGCACCACTCTATGCTACTCTACAATGCACTCTCCGCCACTGAACTCTACGCCACTCCACTCTGCACTATTCCACTCTATCCTGCTCCACTCTATGCCTCTGCACTCTATGCCACTGCAATCGATGGCACTATACTCTACTCTGCCCCACTGTATGCTTCTCTACTCTGCGCCACTCTATGTCACTGCACTCTATGCAAATCGACTCTACTCTGCACTCTACGGCACTGCACTCTATGCCACTCGACTCTACTTTGCACTACTGCCCTCTACATCACTCCACTCTATGCCACACCACTCTGAACCAATCTACGCCACTCTACTCTATGCCGCTCTACTCTAAGCCACTCTACTGTACGCCACTACACTCTACACCACTGCTATCTGCACGACTCTACTCTACGTCACTCTACTTTGCTCCACTCTACTCTGTGCCGCTCCACTCTGCGCCACTCCACTCTACTATGTACCACTTTAATCTATGTCACTGCATTCTACGATGCTGCAGTCTATGCTACTGAATTCAATGCCCCTGCACTCTAAGCCACTATACTCTGCAACACTCTGTGCCAATACACTCTGCACCAGTCCACTCTACTCTATGCCACTCCAGTGTAAGCCAATCTACGCTACTCCAAGCTATGCCACTCCAATACAAGACTCTCTCTGCCACTCCACTCTACAACACTCTACTACACTCGTCGCCATTTCATCTGACAACACTCCAAGAGACTCCTTTCTACGCCAATAACTTTTAGCAATGCTGAACAGCAACTTAACAGGTGGACAACATTGCTAAAGGACATTGACAAAGCCAAGAGCTCTTGCAAAGGCAAGACCTACTGGCTTTGCCGGTGCTTGTTTTTCAGGCAGCATATTAGTTTTGTAACATGCTTTCTTTGAACTGAGACACCTCCAGGTCTTTATAAATGGGCATGAGGCAGTTCAAGTTTCTCTCAGTGGGTCAAAAAGGTCTTCAGAATATATGATCAGCCAGTCCTTGGCCTCTCTGCAGAGTGCACAGAGCAATGGGCACATATTCTAGTTGCAATTGTGATCCTTTGCAAATGGGTTTAAAGGAGGCATACAGCTGTCAAAATATTGACAAGACGAAAGAAAAGGAAAATTCATGGCTCACAGATGAGTGGGAGTGTTGTATGTTTGGTGGTGGTAAAATGAAGGAGATGCGAGGACAGTGGCTGCTCCCCCCCTAAGGTGGAGGAGCGTCGCCCCACTGCATTTTAGCAGTGAAGTTAAGGAAAAATAAAATGATAATAACTCGTGTTATTATCATTTTATTTTGTCCTGATGTCTGGCAGCTTTTTTGGGGTGGGGCTGCTCTCATGACAGCAGGGGGAGTAGTGAGCATAAGTGCACATGAATGTTTGGCCGGCCGTCTCGGGCCAGAAAAACATTCATGCACACTTTGCATGTTCTCCACGCAGGCTGCATTACAGACTGTGTGGAGAACATGCCCAGGCTCCCAGTCAGCATCTGAGTGCCGAACCAAAGTGCTCATACTGCGCTCAGACCAATCACAATGCTGCATTGCAGCGTCGTGATTGGCTGACTAGCATCCTGGTTGTGCTTCCTGTTCTGGTGGGAACGAGGGACTATGGAGGAGAGACGTGGCGAGAAAGTGGCGACAAGGTAAGTTATATATATATTTTTTTTACTCCCCCTCCCGCCCCCACTCCCCCATCTGTGCCAACCACCACTGTGCGAGAAAGCTCATTCAGGAGAGAATGAAAAGAGGGTGCTGTAGAGGAAAGAGTTGAGACGTAAGATATGCAGATGAAGGAGATGAGAAGAGAAAAGGGGTGTAGATTCTAAGATGGAGTGAGGATAACTGGAGTGATTGAGACACTGTGAAGACCACTACCCCTTCCACGGGCCTCAGTCCTGTTTAATTCATATTCTCATAATTTCAGAATTTAAACATTTTCAATATGAATTATTTACAACAATATATTTGTTATGAATCATTTACCTTAAACAGCTAACAGCCATTGGCAAAGCGAATAGCCCTGGCTAGTTTTAGGTGTATGTCAGTTGCTGTGTTACATATCTGGATGCAAGAACAGAAAGCTCAGTGAGGTATCAAAATGCCAGCCAGTAGGTTCACTATGGGAATCAAAGAACTGTTATTTGTGTTCAAGCCACACCGTTAATTTCATAGGCCACCCCCATTTTATGGACCACCCGCTTTTTCCATGCCACTTAAAGCCCTGAGCGACCCAATGGAGATCTCTGTGCTTTCAGAGGAGCTGCTCCCACGGTGGCATCTCTATAGGTACTGAAAGTTTCTGGAGCAACTGTCATGTTTCAGGTCTCCACTCAGCAAACATTGCTTTAAAAAATAAACTCCCAAAACAACCACATGTTACGGAAAAACAAAAAAAAAGAATGACCCCCACACCTCAGACTTTTCTTATTTGTCATTTGACTTTTTTCTGTTTGGGTACACCAGAATTTCCCTGGTGGTCCCAAAGTAGTGAAAAAATACACTGGACTGTCCGCTGTAAATAGGGCGTATGGTTTGATGCACCATTAACCTCAACCCTGTTGATCCATCGATGGCACCCCCATCAGAAACATGACCTCTGCCCAAACTCTGAATAGAGTGGGTGGACCATTAATTTAAAAGACAGGGTACTCTTCCATATTTTTATCAGAGTACCTTGTCTGCCAAGCTCTAAATCAGAACCGTAATTTCATCTTATAAAGCTTCATAAGATAGCTAGCTGAATTTGTGGTTTTCAAGAAATGGAAACCAGATGTTGGAAACAGTCACACTACAGTGCTATTTTTAGGTGAAGGGGAGGCCACTGTATGTACAAACAAATGAATTGGGAATAATATTCATTGCTGTGCCAGATATCTTAAGACAGAATTGCCTAAATGAAAAGCTCTTAAGTATACAAAAAAGTAATAAATTAAATGCTTGAATGAATCTCAGCCACTGGTAATAACTCAGACCGCATCACAATCAATCATTATTTTGCACACCATGCTACTTCAGTTTGGACCCAACTATATGCAAATCATTCTTGACCCTGCTCTAATGGGAACATTCCAGGGCAAACTGCCAAGCTAGATCCTCCTTGAACCGGAACACAAGCAACCCAGGAGCACTTTTGCCTTAGTTAGGGCTCATCAGCCAGGTATAGCTTGGTACCAGTGAAGCAGTGTGCACGGGACCCACGTGTGGGCTTACCCATCCCACTCTGGGTGAGACACTAAAGTATAAAAAAGGTGATGGAGGGAATGCTTAAATTGATCTCATCCACTGGTAATTACTCAGACCGCATCACAATCCATCATTATTTTGCACACCATGCCACCTCATTTTGGACCCAGCTATATGCAAATCATGCTTGACCCTGGTCCAATAGGAAAAGTCCAGCCTGAACAGCCAAGCCACGCCATCCCTGAACCAAAACACAGCAACCCAGGACCAGGTTTGCCCTAGTTAGGGCTCAGCAGTCAGGATTAGGTTGGTTACAGTGACACAGTGTGTATAGTACCCATGACTGGTATACCTGTCCCACTTAGGGCGATGCACTAAATTACTTAGTTATGCCTACTAACCCAACCTGAGGTACTGACCATCAACCAGGATTATCCAGCCATCTCTTCCTGGGCTTCTCCTTTAATCCGGCGCCAGGTATACCCCATCTACTTGCAGTCAGCCGCGAGGCCTTGCCGCCAGGTGTTTCTTGGCATTCTTCTTTTCTTTTTCCCTTGAGGGTTCCAGATCAGGGCTTGCTTGGTGGCATTTGATGGTTCTCAACTGCTCTAGATAGGGGCAGCAGTTTGCTTGTGGGATCAACATAAACTGTCAGTTAAAGCCACTAACTAGTATCTACTTGTAGGGGTGAATCATCTGCATACTACCCACTCATGAACTAAGCGCTGGAAGACACTTAAATGGTCCCTCATTTACCACACACAGTCTAGGTTCCACTGTGATCACCTGGGGATCACTGGAGTGAGTGTCTGAGTGATCCCTGGAATTAGAGTCCATTGCAAATGCCAAAAATAAGAGAAAAAAACAGAGTGGATAGCTCAAAGTTGTGAACTTTTATGCTTACTCAATCACAAAGGAGCTAGAGAGGGAAAACGTGCCAGAACGCCCTCCAATCAACAATAGTCTCAACACAAAAAGTCCTGGCACACTGTAGCATAACTTTATTGTTATTCTGGACTAGGTAGAGGAAGTGTGCTTTATCACAAACCTCCAACACTCATTTATATTGTATGGAGACAACCCATCCAGAATGCTACAAAATTAAAAAGTTAAGTGGGTAGGAAAAAGTCAGAATGAAAGAAAATGTACAGCCAGTCCACAAGAAGATACACTCTACAGAAACCCTCAATTTTAAAGAGGTGAAAAAATGTGTAGAGAGAGAGAGAGTACCTCACGTGCGCACCACCAGAGGAGCTACTGGTTGGTTCTCACCAGCTTGCCCACGTTCATTTCATCATCGGCAACTCTCTCTCAAGAAAAAAGTGTGCAGTGTCCAGTAGAAAAACACATAACACAAGACGGTGGCGTGTAAAAAACAGAGAAACACATAAACTGTGCAGACAAAGACAGTGAAAAATGGTGAGGGTATATAGACTCTCAAATAATTGTTTTATTTTGGTTAGGAGTCTATCCCACTACTTAAAAACACAGCATGTTGCATACCTTAGTAATGACGGCCAACATGTTTTATTGCCAATAAAATTTGTGGCAAATTCATCAGGACAAGAAGGGGTCAAGGATCACCTTCTCTGGACACACACCTTTAAAAAGGACTGACAAACACAAGTAGACAAACATACAGCTTAATAAGTTCGGCGATGGATGTATTCACTGCCCATTCAAAAAAATGGTCATGATCATCAGCTTAAAATCATTACCTAGTTGGGGCTATGGGCCCACATACCAGCCACCAACCAGTCGCAGGGGCGTTCTAAACTCTTTAATATCGCCTTCCTGCTCTGCAAAGCACGACCGTCGTTGGTGCCTGCACCTGTAGAAAAATTGTATAGACCGTATATACCTAGTCTAATCTGGCACAGTCTCTGTATGTTTTGCTGTTCCAGGATCTCTCATAGTTCTCTGTTTTTTACACGACACCGTCTTGTGTTATGTGTTTTTCTACTGGACACTGCACACTTTTTTCTTGAGAGAGAGTTGCCGATGATGAAATAAACGTGGGCAAGCTGGTGAGAACCAACCAGTAGCTCCTCTGGTGGTGCGCACGTGAGGTACTCTCTCTCTCTCTACACATTTTTTCAGCTCTTTAAAATTGAGGGTTTCTGTAGAGTGTATCTTCTTGTGGACTGGCTACACATTTTCTTTCATTCTGACTTTTTCCTACCCACTTAACTTTTTAATTTTGTAGCATTCTGGATGGGTTGTCTCCATACAATATAAATGAGTGTTGGAGGTTTGTGATAAAGCACACTTCCTCTACCTAGTCCAGAATAACAATAAACTTTTATGCTTACCCAGCTTTGTAAGCGAAAGAAAAGTGAAAACTTGTTCAACTTGATATTGACCATCTTACTATAAATGATTGTTTAAGAGCGCGGGGTGGTATGAATGACAGATGACATATATTCTCTTGCTTTCTATGAGGGTCTGCCATAGCTGGAGTGTGGCTTCTAGAACAAAAAGTGAGTTCATGAGCCTCAGAAGTAAATAAGTTAAGCACATCTGAGTTCCCGGTAAATGTCTTAGAGTCCATCCAGCTCTAGGAACTTTCCATTCTCCAGACTTTATGGCAGATTTTACTTTATAGCAGAAGGACTAACTCTTCCATAATACTATATTGACCTAGAAATGTTGCCTGATGGACATTCAGCTGATGCAGATATATCCTACAACATAATTTCTTGAGTACTTCCTGTTGCTCCTCAGTTAAATCACTGAAGTTAACATTGCGTGGCCTTGCACATCCTTTTCCTAGCTTGATGTACCTTAATTTTCCTTGATCTGTGTGTTTCTGCTCCTTTCTCAAAACCCAAAGTCTTTTATTGAAGATATCTCTCATGAGTCTTTCATTTTACCATTTAAAATCTCGTGTGGTCATTACCAAACTGATACAGATCCAACATATGTTATAATTGCATTTCTTCTTTCTGCAGCACATATACATTTCTCTTCCCAGTGGCCCTATCTGTACATTTCATGATCTAGCTCCTTAGGGATTCAGAGATCTGCAGCTCTATTTTTTTAGCACAACATAATTTGATGTTGCTTTACCAATCTATAACTACACACACACACACACACCCACCCACCCACGCACGTACGCTCACTCTCTCTCTCACATCTCTCACATTATTGACCCGGACAGCTATTTTGTGCAAATTCATAACATGGATAACATTTAAAAAGGTGAAACTTTCCTACATCCTATTTGATGAGTTCCTAGGACAGGGATCCAAACACAGCACAGCCATCAAGGACAGGGGATAAAGTTTCACCTTTTCTGAGACCTGCGACCCTTGCAACGCGCCAGAGACCGAGGTCTCATGATTTCACATTTTGAGAACTTATAGGGCTCGAGCCTGTGTGGTTAACCCTTGCATCAAAAAGTTAGGACTCCCTAAATAAACACTAGCCTTGTCTAGAATGTGCAGCTATTACTATTCCATGAACCCACTAGGGAAAGGTCACATTTTTATAAATTCTCTTGGTTATAAATGAAAACAATGCTGCAACCATAGCAGCAACTGGTGGACCAACAAAGAGTTTAGAATATATAATCTTTCCCAGGTTTTTATCACCTTAGACACTGATTTCAGGGAGGTTGTAGATCCAGGGACTCTCTATGTATATCCATAGACACAAGTGTTACAGTGGCCTCAACACTGTTATTTCTGTCTTTTCCCCCCTCATTTAAAAATAATTAACCCCATTCATTGATCAAAATGCTTGAGGTGAAGTGCTGTGTCCCCACCATTGGGGCAAGCAGGATTTTCGTTAGAAGCTGTTCACCATCAACTCTACAGAAACAAATAATTACCCCTGACTCACCGTTTGGTATGTCCTGGCCCTGCTTTTGCCATTCCTTGTCTCGGGGTCTTGAAAGCAGCGACATCAGCAGAACGTACACTGGACCTCGCGAGTCCAGTTTACTTCTTGAGATTTTCGTTTCTTGCCTTTACAAGAAGCTCTGTTACATGAGGGAGGGAGTGTGTGTGTGCGCGTGCGCGTGTGTGTGTGAACTTGTGACATCACAAGGAAAAGGTTGTGTGGAAGAGGTGTGGCACAGCGGCCAGGGTCCTTGACTCCGGACCACGGGGTTCACGGTTCGATCCCTGGTGGCAGGTTAGCCCAGCAATATGTGACTCTGGGCAATAGCTCGCTTATTCTTCCTGACGGACCCCAGCGCTGGGACACCTCTCCGGCGGTAGATGTGCGCTTTACAGATACTGGTATTTCATTTAATTTGTAGTGTAACTTCCACTTCCAGTGGCGTTTCTGGTAAATTGACGGCCATTGCATTCCAAAGACATGTTACTCCATGGCGACCAGACTTTATTTTTAATGGTCTTTACAGTGCAGTTCTACCACTCTGACATTAAGAATATTCCAAGAATTATTGTGTTTTAAGTTGTGTGCTTTCCACAGTAACATGGTGTCCCTTCCTTGCTTGCTGTATTGCAGCCGCGCCATCACAAATTCCAGATCGTATTCCAGCAGCCTACTCGGCGTCTTCCACCCCCTTCAAACTTACCATGTAAACCAACCTTTTTCTCAGATAGACTGGACCTGAACCATGAAGTGCCTTGAAGGCAGTACAAAGGCCCTCAAAGACTATGCGCTTCTTTAAGTGTAGCCAATGCAATTTACTGATAGCTTTTGAGGCTGAACCAAATCTAAGGACCTTCAAAAGCATCTGGTCTTCTGAGTTTTGCAGGATTTCAGTTTGTGCAGAGATTTTTTAGGGAGGTTTTAATACAGACCATTACAATAGTCTACTCTGGATAAGACTAATGCAATAACGACAGTCTTTAGCAAATTCAGTAGCAGAAATTAGACAATTTTCTTCACAATACCGAAGGAGAGAAAGGATGCAGAGATGACTTCATTGACTTGCTCTTTATATGTTAGTCTATCATCAACCAAGACACCAAGGTTTTTAACCTTCTTAACTGCTGTTGGAAGTGAGCCTAGCTAGTCTGGCCTCCATGCAGGGGCCCAGAAAGAGGCAGTTTTGCCAAACAGGATAACTTTTGTCCTAGAGGCTTCAGTTTAGGGCAATTTTTGTCCATCCATTGGCACACTGCGCTCATGCAGTTCCGAAAAGTGTCGTTCATGTTGGGACTCTTGTTAGAGAGTGAAACCTCAATCTGGGTGTCGTCAGCATAAGAACTAATGACAACCCAAAAGACTTGATTAAGGCTGCAAGGGGGGTGACGTAAAGGTTAAACAATGTAAGGCTCAGTGATGAGCCCTGTGGTACCCCACATGGTGGCAAAAAGGGCTCAGATGTAAAATATTCCAAGGAGACAGATTGAATACGGTTAGTAAGGAAAGAGCGCAGCAAGGCTAGAGCTTCACCCTCAAACCCTAAGCTCTATAGCCGGTCAATCAGAAGGTCTTGATTGACCATGTCAAATGCTGCGGATAGATTGAGTAGGATAAGGGCAGTGTTGCCACCCTTATCCACTGAGGCCCTAATCTCCTCTGTGGCAACAATTAGCACCAACTCGGTGCTGTGACCACCTCGGAAGCCAAACTGGGTATCATCAAGCAAACAGTTGTTTTCCAGAAACGCGGCCAGTTGTGTATTCATGAAGCCTAGAGATAGGCCAATAGCTGTTCGGGTCCTGCTTGTTTAGGTTAGATTTCTTCAACAGTGGAAGAACAGTAGCTTCCTTTCACTGTTTTAGAAACACACCCGAACTAAGCATGACATTAAAGATATTAGCCAGGTTAGAGGCCGCTAGTTCGTGAACTAGATGAAAGATCTTAGGCGGACCTGGGTCCGCTTGAGATACTGACTTCATCTTGGATATGACCAGTTTGATTTGTTCCTATCAGAGATCGCTGAGCCGACCTCATCGCAATTCTGGCTTTTGAAAACACTGGAGGACAATCTATTAAAGATTACCTCCACTTTCTGTTGGAAACAATTCCCCTGGGAATTGTAGAAGGCTTGACCAGTGACCACTTGCTGCAGAGTTCAGAAAAACTGGAGTGGAGAGTTTTACGACAGCTTGAAACAATGTCTTTGTCAAATTACTGGCTGACTTTATTTGCTTACTAAAGAACGCCGATTCCTCAGACAATAGGAGTTATCTGTACTGCGCAATGCAGTGTTTATATTGTTCTTTCAGGTCATAGGCTCTCCTTCAAACTTGCCCTTGTTTGCAACACCCTTGGTTTGTGACCCTGAGAGTGTCATTAAACCATGCTGCAGTAGGCTTGCTTCTCCTGACTCTTTTCGTTTTTCAGTTGGCCAATTTATTAACCGCCGAATTCAACCAACCTGAAAAATGTGCTGCCATTAAGTCAATGTCCTTAATTTCTTCTGGTTGGGAACCAGCGAGACAAGAGTCCAGCTCTGGGGCATGAACCCTGTGCCAGGCATGAGAGACAAAAGATTTCCTGACCATTTTAGCAGGAGGGGTTAGGTCGAGCATTCAAGACCTCTTGTATATACTTTAGTATCTACTTATATATTAGTATATACTTATATGTGTATGTACTTTGTGGGCTCTGGAGATCAGTCCTAGGACTTGTCTGCTTCTGCTTAGGGACTTTTTTTGTTCAACTGCCTCTATTTAACTATCTTAATAAAAAACGACCAGTAGAGGTCAGTAAAATAACAGAATTGCTTTCTGCTGAGGGACTTTCTTATTTTTATTTTTCTGGCAAAAGCCTCGATTTAACTTTCTTGATAAAAAACGACCAGCAGAGGTCAGTAAAATACCAGACTCACTTTAGAATTCTCTAGATTCCAGTCCATGGAAATTGTCTTCCACGAGCACCCGTAGACAATAATATTTTTTTCAAATTTTGTATTTTCAGTGAAATGACTACCGAAGGCCCTGATATTACATTAAAAACAGAGCTTTGTACTATACCATTTCCGGCTGAAAGGCAATATCTCTCTCCATGTGTTCCCATACCTGGCGTGTCTCACGCAGTTTGTTGCTTACTTTCCCTCCATGTTAAAGAACAGTAGATGTTTCAGCACGCAGGCTAATGTGCTGCATAGCTAAATACATATAAGGTCCCTAAGGCAAGACTGATTGCATTGCAAATGCTTGTTTTTACAGGGGAGCTTGAATTCCCAGAGAACTGCCCCGTAGTCTGACCAAATTAAGGGGAGTGTGGTGGGGCTGGTGAAATTAGAGTTGTTAGTGAACACTCCATTGAGTGTATGCTCAGCCAGGTGCATGGGGCCACCTACTAACTGGGCAAAACCAAAACAAGACATGTTATTGACCAAACGTTCTGTGTCAGGGCCAGTTGGTTCTCCAGATGGAAATTAAAGTCCCCTAATAAAGTAAAGTCTGATTTAGACGGAGAGGATTCCAGCGCATAAATAAACGGGCTTCTGGGCCCCAGCAGATGGTAAATCAGGAGTCCGTTGAAGGACTCCATTTTGGTTAGGTCAACATTGAACAAGAGGGCTTCATAAACAGCCGACGAGGCTGGTGTAAAAACCACTGAGAACGAGTTGGGGTAAATGACCGCTATTTCTCCTCCTTCTTCTGGGGTCTATCCACTCTAAAGATAGTAAAACCCATGGGCACCGCCACTGTAATCTCTGGGCCCAAGGCCTGGTCAACCCAGGTTTCGGTGATGAAGACTAGATCTACCTGATGCTCATCTAGGAATTCCAAGAATTCTACATGGTGCTTGGGGCCTAGGATTGATCAGCACGCAACTGACCCTTGTGTCCAATGCCATAACTTCGCTAGACCCTTCTGCTATCCCAATAGCCAATGGCGGTCCTAACCTTTGGAGTCCCGTGTGAATAACTCTCATATTGAATACGTGGTCGAAGGAGTGAATAATATCTGATGTTGTGGGGCTTAATGTGGGGCAGTTGTGACTTTTACCTGGAGGTTTGAGCACTGAGAGTGCATCTCTTGAATAGGTCTGCCGCAGTGCTTCATGTGGGTACAAACTGGCAGGAGGATGGGCACAGACATGCTCTAAGATGGCCTAAATAGCTCGTCATGGAGAGGGGCGTGCCTGAGCAGAGCGCAATGCAGCGCAGAAGGAAGTAAAACAGATAGGGGAAAATAAAAATGAACTGGGGTCCAGCAACCCCCTTCACTGGTCACAGGCTCCCTTGCGAGGAGCAAAATTTTGGTATAACAACCCTAAACAACTTAAAGGGGAGAAAATGAACTCCTAAAACGAGATTAAAAAGGGTTGACCCACAACTAAAATGGCACCCGCATCAGACGAGCCAGGCAACTCCCGAAACAGCACTAGGTGCCTATAAGGGAATTAAAATCTGCTCGCACAAACCTGATCACAGGTTGCACGGACACACTCTATGAAGGCCTAAATAGCCCATCATGGAGAGGAGCGTATCAGCAGTGTGCCTAAACACAGCACTATGCAGTGCTGAACGGAGTAGAACAGGTAAGGGAAAATAAAAATAAACTGTAAGCAATGACAAAGCTAATAGGTTTTACTTTTATGTAATGCATGTATACAGAGGCACAGAGCATCCAGACGTGCAAGCACAGAGAGACCATGCACATATGCCCGCAGACCAACACACCAACTAACAGCTATTTTTTCAAATCCAGCAGACATACAGGTACCCATGCACGCAGACCAATAAATAGACTAGTATCGAGGTGCACATACGAATAGTCTTACGCAGACCTGGGCAGAATTTATATTGGACTAGGTGGTGAGCACTGAGATAAAGATCAGCATCATGTCAATCACGGAATTTACAGGTACATGCATCAATGTTGTCTTTTGCGATTCCTTAATTGCGATTATTAAGGAATCGCAATTAAGGAATTGCAAAAGTCTATGCATGTAGGAATCGCTATAAAATTAGCGATTCCCACACATTCCTTAATTGAGACTCCCAAATTGGGAGTTGCACATAAGGAATGCCTTCCCATTCATTCCTATGGGCCTACAGGCCCATAGGAATGAATGGGAGATTGCATGCTCAATTTGCGAGTACCCAATAGGTACTTGCAAATTGTGCATGCAATTTCAAGGGTGCAAGGGTGTCCAAAGGACACCCTGTTGCAGCCTTTGAAATTGCTCTGTGCACACATGTTGCGCACACACATGCCCCAAGGATATGTGTGTGTATAACCTACAACTTTGAAAACTGCACTTTTTGCAAATTACCATCAAGTTCAACTTCATGGTAATTTGCACACCCTAGTAGCGAAATCGCTATTTTAAAGTGGTTCATTTAAGGAATCACAAAATGCGATTCCTTAAATGCAATGCAATCGCAATTTGAGAAATCGCAATTAATGGCGAATTCTCAAATTGCGAGTGCCTTGAACCTTGATGCATCGCATATGCCCTTTTTGCTGGCGCAAACGGCTGATTTTTGCGAATCGCACCGTTTGCGCTCGCAAAAATGGTTGATGCATGTACCTGCTAGTGTCTCATTTACCACCACCCCCAGCTTCCTCCTTTGAGATTAAAGGATAATATGCCCCTTATTTTGACACTATTATTATATTTTAAAATTAGTTGCCAACAACCTTTATATGGCGACCAATGTTTTCCCTGGTCGTAATCGTTACTGGCTCTTCAAGGGGATGATGAAGAAAATTTGTTGGGAGAATGATAAAGAAATTTGCGGTAAGAATATGCATAACATTGCTGGTTTATATTGGATCCGCCTATTAACAAAAACAAACATTGGATGTACGAACCCTGAAACACCCCTGTTGTGAATAGGCTAATATCTTGCTGTTCTTCCTCTTTCCAATAAATGTCCAATGGATTTTTTTTTCACAACAAATTTTATTCGGTTTTTCGTTGGATATATGGGTGAAAGCCCTACAATGACCCGTAGGAGAAAAATGGCTTATAATCACAGTGAGTCCAACATTATGACCAGAATCTAGTTCCTGCCCAACATGCAGGAGGTAAAACTCAAACAAGATGCAGACAGTACTAGATCTCAGAATATGTCCGATGGATTTTGACTCACATTTCTAATATTGAGACTGGCTTCTCACAACGTACGCTGCAAAGATCTAATACCATTCCTCATTCGTGGGTCTCTCCTGACGCTGGTGAATAGTATTTCAACAGGTTTTGCTGTTCTTTCATTACCCAGTCTGGACATTGACGTTAATGTTTGCCACAGTACATATAGACAAATTGGAATCAGCATTTATTCTTGCTGTTACTGGGAAATTCTTTCGTCTGGCTCCCCATGTACAAATCTCCTATTTTTTTGTGAACCCCATTTCTTTTTTTTGTAAAATATTTTTATTGTGACCCCCATTTCTCTGCAAAAGCTCTGTCCACTACATCAAAGTAATGATCAAAATCCAATATGTGGGTTTAAGCATGGATAGTCTTAAAGAAATGTTGGAACACCATCTCTTGCTTTTTAAGCTTGACCAGCATGTTGTTTTAGTGCACAGTAATCTTAAGTGTCAAGGAAGTTTGGGAATTTGTATTTTTGGAAGCATAAGGGCAATATATAGCAATTGTCTAAATCATCAGGGCTGGAAGAAGGTGCCTCTCCTATATTCTCAAATCCATCATACATTGCAGTACCAGGACATACCAACAAACTAACCGGTATCAGTTCATCTGTACCAACAGTCATATGCAACTGGCTGATGTGCATCACTGGATTTTAATGATGTGCCCCAGTGATGCACATGTAATACATGTATGTAATGCATGTAATGCGCATCACTGGGGCACAATGAGATGTGAAACCAAAGAGTGCAAGGTTATTTGCCCTAAGGTCACACTGGTAGTGTGCCTCAGAGGAACATGGTTATGCTCCTTAAAAGAGCACTGGGAAATTGGTTCAGCATCTCAGGAGAAGCATGGCATTGCTTTTACCTGTCCTCACTGGGCCAAGCAAGCAAATCAGAAAAGGTCAATACTTCACAGAGCCTAACACTCTAGTCTTTAGAATCTCCCAAGGCTCTACCTTACTACCATACTAAGGAAGGTGCCTTCAGGCCACTTCTCGAAAAACAAATGCACGTATGTTCTGGTTTTGGATATTCATTTGAACATGAAACTCTTTACCCCCCAACATAAGATCCACCGACAACTACCTTAACTTCAGAAAACTACTCAAGAATTGGCTCTTCCCCACATAAGCACCATACGCAAAAAGAAATATACAGCATATCCCTCTGTATATAAGCATTTATTTGTGCTATAGATATGTACCTATATATGTCTATTGCTTTGTATAAACATGTTGAATAATTATATTTACATTTTTTTTTTTAGTGCAACACTTGACAAACAGAGTTTATCTAATGCATCTTTAATCTACTTATACTTATTTCCTTTATGCATCTATACACCTTCCACGTACTTGGATCTATGTATTTATTACTTTCTTTCCCCCAAGAAAATGCATATTCATTGCACTACCCTATTTCTCACTCTATACCTCTATCAATATCTTTAATCTACACTACTGCTTTATGCATCTATAAACTTTCCATGTACTTATGGATCTATATATTTATTACTTTCTTCAAATTCAGCATATCCAATGCACTACCGTATTTCTTACCCTATACCTCTTTCAATATATCCTCTACCTCAACTCTCTGACTCATCTCAAACATCTTTCTACTACTCTTTCCAATGCACTACCCTATTTCTCACCCTATACCTCTATCAATATATCCTCTACATCCACTCTATCATTCATCTCAAACCCCATACCACTACTATGACCCCCAAAATATCCCTTTCTAGACTCTCCCCTACTCTACCCCTCCTTTCACCATCTGACACCTTTTTTACTACACTGATCCCCCAAAACAAGCCTTTCTAAACTCTTCTCCCAGACTCTTCCTCTCCACATACCTTTTTACTCATCCCAAGCCTTCCACTACTGCTATGACATCCCCCCAAAAAATCTAAATCCTTCACTCTTCTATACCTCCACTATCCTTTTCAGTCAAGTCAAGTCAAAAAGTAATGTTAATTTAGACCATAGTCTTTAAACAACAATAAAACTCGATTGTCAATATTAAACAATGCAGATTCTTCACCAATTCCATTAAAATTAATAACCTATATGCAGAAAGGTAACGGCATGAATATCCCACACAGGGTGACACAGTAACATCATTAGTTAATATATTCAGTTCAATACAATCCTCTAAAACTTGATAAAATTCATATTAATTTAAAATTTTGTATTGATCAAACAAGGGAAATATACATATTAATAAGATTAAACTTTTTTAAAATCATTAAAACACCTTCAGTTTCTCTTTAAAGAGACGTTTTATAGCTTTGATATGGTTTCCGATTGCAATCGCAATCTCAAGGTTAGGTATCTCTGTAAGTAGGGCTATTGTCTGATCCCATGACCTCGTTTCATATTTTAAAAAAATTGGGCATAGTAATAATTTCCGCTGGGCAATAACTGAAACACAATCTACTAATATGTGCAAAATATTGCTTTTTGTTCACATCATACATTTACAGTTTCCATCAGACTGAATCATTTCTGCTTTTATTTTCTCATTTGTCAGCCAAGGATTAATGCCAATTCTTAGGGGCCGATTCCGATCACGTTGGGAAAGCCCTCCATCTGAGTCGGATCCAAAGTGCTTTCCGACCGACTTGCACTCCTGGTCTCCGAACGCCCGAGTACGATGCTAACACACGCTTATGGACACGGGTCGCTCGGAGCCCTATTGAAGTCAATGGGAGCCTGTTATACGACATGTACATAGGCTCCCATTGACGTAAACGGTACGTTGCACCAATAGGCGCACCCTGTAGTGGGGAGGCGTCTGGGCTACCCGCACCGTACATGTACGTGTTGGGCGGACCCCTGGGTCCCCCCTGTGACTGACTCGTAAGGCTACGGGTGAAGGGGGTCCGGCGCAGACCCCCGAAGTCCGCTTCCCGGAGCTTTTACGAGTCAGAAACCTCTGTCTCGATCTGGCTGTCCGAATCGTGCATCATACTGGCTTTGTCGGAAATCGCCTCTATTGCACGGCACGGTTCGCTTACAGCCGACACGTACGGAGTGATCCGGACCCAGAAACGTCTCTGTCACGATTTCACATTTCCCGCATCGTACTTCCTCGCTCGTATAGTTGTACGAGTCGGTCGGAAAACACACATCCGGTTCGTACTTTTCCCGGCCGGATCTCATTCGGAGCTATTCCGAGCGAGATCGGAATCAGCCCCTTAGTCTTAAAATTTCACATCTAAGCCAATAGTTGGGTAATGTGTCCAGATAAGGATACCAGGCTATATTCACCCATGGGGCTCTCATACATTATACTGATTTTTTCATTCTGAGATACTCCATATCTACACTTCTGGACAATTACTGCCCTTGGGATCTGAGTGCGCTCTTAGTAAATTCTGCATGCAGTGATTTTTGACAGATTCTCACCTTTAGGTTCTCACCAACCATAAGCAGTTTCTTTATAGTTTCCTTAGCCCAATTCAAGCTACTAGACTAGATCTCCTTTCTGCACCATTGTGAGAACTTCTGTACTGCACCGGGGTCCTGGCGTTTCCAGAACCTTACTAAGGACACTTGAGTCTGTATGCTCCATGATTTTGTTCCTAGCTCAATTGTAATGGCCTGGATTATTGCTGAACTTGGTAGTGAAAATAAGATTTTTAAGCACTTCCTTTCTTCTAAGTCCCAACCGCATTTACCACTTAGGTATAGGACTTCAGCTCCATACAGTACTTGCAGGGGTATCATTGCACTATATGCCTTTAACAACAGTCTGTGGGACATATCTGCGTATTCTCGATTGCATTTTTTCAACCCACAAATCGATGTGAAGGCTTTTGCTTTCTGAGCTTCTAAGTGCGTATGCCACTTTAATGCACTATCAAACCAGACCCCAAGATATCTATACTCACTCATAATTTCCAATTTCATGGGGCCTAAAAACCAACTGAATCTAGTGTCTCTTTTCCCAAAGCATAAAATTATTGTTTTTTCCATATTTACAGTTAAAAACTTTGCCTCACAATACTCTTTAAAAGCGTTTAGTTTCCTTTGGAGGCCTAGCTCGGTCTAATCGAGAATCACCAAATCGTCTGTGTACAATAAGCATGACAATGTATTACTATTCTCAGGCTGGCGCTTCTGTCAACCTCTAGGGTTGCGGTAAGTCTGCTAGGAATATGCCAAAAAGCAAGGGGGCCAAAACGCAGCCCTGTCTAAGGCGTTCTCAATTGCTATTTTCGGCGTCAAGGACCCCCCATATCCCTGATGACCTGTGCCCAGTTTCCTCTATGTAACTCTTTTACTATAGCCAGCAAGACTTCTGGTATATTATAATTTTCCAAGGACTCCCAAAGGCATTTACGTTCCACAGAATCAAACGCGGCCCGGAAGTCAACAAAGCGACAGTTTAGCTTCCCTTTTTGCTCTATTGACTTCTGCGCCACTGCCCATAGGGCGAAGCAATGGTCGACAGTGGAGTGGCCTTCCTTGAAGCCCCCCTGTTCTACCGGCACAATCGAGAACTGCTCCATCCTATCCTTAAGTCTACCCAATATTATTTTTGCGAATACTTTTTCCCCAATGTCCAACAAATTAATTAGTCTGTAATTTTTCGGAGATTTCACATCACCCTTCTTGTGCACCGGTCTAATTACTGCTCCCTTCCAGTTTTTGGGGATTTTCCTATGTCAAAGATAACTAAAAACATATGGGACAAAAATTCAGCCCACCAGTTCCACTGGGACTTTATTATTGAAGCTGGGAGATTATCAGGTCCTGCTGCCCTGGTTCGCTTTAATTTGATTATCGTATTTTTCACATTCGTTACTCAGAAATCTAGTTTTAGGTCTTCTACTAACCCACTCCAATTTTGCATCTCTCCTTCTTCTGATGCCCTACGAGAGCCATACAATTCCTGCAAATATTCTTCCCATGCAGCCTCTTCTACCACACAATTCATAGCTCCCACCGGATGTTCCTCAGCTGCCTGTATCAGCTTCCAAAACTGGCGTACATTCTGTTTCAATAGATTCCAACAGTTTTTCCCAGAATTTTTCTTTATAGACTCTTTTCGAGCTACTAATTAACATTTTATATTCTCTTCTCAATTTTTTAAGATATATAAATCTGTTCAGATTATATTTAACTCTAAGCCTACGTGCTTCTCTCCTTATCTCCCTCTTCATCTTTAAGCATTCTGCAGAGAACCATTTTACGTGCCTTACTGGGATTTTATGATGATTTGTTGCATTTATTTTCTAATTTTTTAATTCAACTCGAAGGCATTGCACAACCTGTTCTACTTTTTCCTCATATCATTCCAGGTTCTGCCCTCTGTCGCTTCCCAAATCTAACTTCTGTTGTAATTTTGCCAACTTTGCTATATATTCATCTGTTAATCTAGTTGTCACCCGCCTAGGATACTCAACTTGTTGTAAAATTACTTTATCTCGTGGGCTCGGGTTCACACCTGAAATCTCAAACTGCAGGGGGTTGTGATCACTACCTTCCATTTGACAGACCCGAAACCCCTTGATTAAGGCAAAATTCCAGGTAGACGTAAACACATAGCACATAGTCTATTGGGCAATTTTGTGTACCTATTTTAAATGTTTTCTTTGCTGGGCAATCTGATTCTGACCTACCATTCAGGCAAAATAGGCCATTTGTCCCCAAATAGTTTCCCAAGTTTATTTCTTGGCTTAAGGAAACACAATCTGGGAAGGTCACCAATATTATGTCATAATCCTCCAGAATTTCCGAATACCAAGGATCTACCTTCTTTGGGTTAAATTTATGATTAAAATCAACCATCTTTAAAATTGTATCTGTGCCGTATTTTTTGCATAAGGTATCTATATCATCTTTAAAATATCCCATCTCAGCCCCATATTCCTTGGGACACCCCCATTGCATATACACATTTATGAGGAGTAAATGTTCATGCTTTTTGTCTGCAACCAACAGAGATGGCCTGCCTACGAGCAGCCATTTACATTGAAGCCATCAATTATTGGGGTTTTGTCGCATAGCCAAGTTTCCTGTATGCATATAATCTCGGCGCTTTTTGCTAGCTCTTTTATATTTTCTTGTTTTGTCAATTCTCCAAGACCGTTTATATTCCAAGATACAAACTTAAGGCTATGTGACACCCCATTATCCTATTCCACATCATCTAAATATCCCTCTTCCCCAAACTCCTTATTATACCACTGGGAGGGACCTGCGAGGCTGCTTCTTTGACTCCAGTTCCCCCAAAATTTACCAATATCAGAGTTTTTCGCTACTATATTGAGGTTTCCAACACCTTCTCCAACTTCCTCCAGTAGCCCCACCTGTCTCTTCCCTAATCCTGCATGGCACTTTAGGAAACCTCCACCTAATTGGCCGTTCCCCTCTAATTCTCACTCTGGGATTATCTGTATTCCTTCCTTCAGTACCTCACTCTCCGCCTTCCCAATTGCCACCTTTACCAGGTCTAAGTAAACTAACACCCTGGTGATTTCCTTCCCTTTATAGTTAGCTTTAAAACCCACCTGCCACAGGTGTTTGGTTCCAATTCCTCTCAAACTCGGGCATTTTGAGAATGAGTGTAAAAGTTGAGACCTGTTTAGGGGTAAGATCTTCCTTGTTTCCCCCCCTCTCTGTACAGGTTCAAAATATAGCCACTTATTCCCAACTACCTCCTTTCCCAACTTAGGTATTATCATATGTGGCTGCCAATTGTTCTTCCTAGTGGCTGCAGTGGATTTACTACTTGCTTCTGTTCTATCCCATTGGTGGAAATCTTTATCAAGATTTTTTTCTTCGGGGTTAGTGTTTTATGGTTTGCTCTATTCATTTGCAGAGATGGTTTTAATTTGCGCCTTTATTAATCCCTCTCCAATACGCTTCTTCATTTCTTTTTTTGGTCGGATTTTTTGATAAACTTTATTCGATGTAGAAAACATCATAAAAGTATAAAACAAGTTAAAAAATCTCTTCATTATTTACACACTTTTGTACAGTATAGTGAACTAATGACCACTTTCCCCAATGTAGCCATACTATGCATTTGGTGAAAGGTGTAACATACATAATAAAAAGTAATGCAATGGGCAAAATACATTACATTAAAACCCAGCAGCGTCAGCTAAAATAAAAGGAGGCTAGCTCATGGCAGACTATTTATCGATTGTTCCTTTTTGATAAGCTTTTGTCTTATCCTCCATGCACTTCCAAGAAACTTTGCTGTACCACAGATTGCACTGGAGATTAGTGACTTATATGTTAAAATACGTAGAGCCACCCTATAGGGTGTACAACCCAGATTAATACAGACTGGTTTTAACCAGCTTAACCTCGCTTGGCTATATGCCCTACAGGCAAACATGAAGTGTGCAATGGATTCCGTGGGGGAAGCACAGCCCGGGCAGCCCACATCATTTTCCTTCTGGTCGCTCCACCCTCTTTGAAAATCACAGAGAGGAAGTGTGCCATACCTAAATTTTAGGTATAGCACCCTGTCTCCCGGGGACTCAATGAAGTCCAGGAAAGATTCCAATCTGGGGACAGGTTTAACATCTAGGAATCTCTCAGTCAAAATACCATTCTGGTTCTTACTAGCAGTAACAGAGACCCAGTCCCAGTACAGCTTTTTTATAGATGTTTTGGCGGTGGCATCTGGCTCTCCCATGCCCAGTCCAAACCGATTTCACCCACCAATTTTTTCAAATTGGATACCCAGCCAATTTTATATCCTGCACCCAGATGTAACAATTCACTTAGGCCAGAGGCATAGTGGCTCAGGTCAGGAGACCTCCTAAGCTGAGTCCAATACAATAGGGGACGCAGCCTTGCCACTTCATTTATTGGGTGTCTCCCAAAGTCGTAGCGGAGCGGGACTAGAGGGGTCGACAGAGGAAGCGAGAATAGATCTCTATAAAATTTATTCTCGGATCTCACTAGCTCAGAAAGATTTTCGAAACCCCACAGTTCCGCCCCATAAAGACACGTGGGCAGGGCCTTGCCCTCATATACTTTAATAGCCGGAGCTACGGGCCGGCTATAGGAAAGTCTCTGATGCCTGGCTATGGCCCCTGAAATCCGTTTATGGTTTAAAAGCATTTTTGACAAATGAGGAGACCACTTCATTTTGTTATTCACCCTAACCCCTAGATAGTCAAATGCCTCCACAAGCTCCAGTGGACAGTCATTCAGCCTGATGTTATTCCTGAAGCTTTTTGATGGTGCCAGAGCCATAAACTTGGTTTTGGATGTATTAATTACCAAGCCTCTGGCTTCACAGAACTTAGTAAAGCGATCAAGGAGTTTCTGCAAGCCCATAGGACTTTTTGAGATCAGGAGGGTGTCATCCGCAAAAAGTAAAGTCGGTGTTTTTTCCCCACACAGGGTTGGGGCATCGGCCATGTCCTCTCTCAAATGGTCCGCCACCCCATTTATATAAAGAGAGAACAGGGTCGGCGCCACTACACAACCCTGGCGGACCCCTCTCTGGACTCACTCTGGCAAAATTATCTTCGTGGAGGCGTTTAACAAGATCCAGGATCAGGGGAGGGATTCCAAGGTCTAGCAAAATCTGCCATAACTTGGAACGGGGGACCAGGTCGAAGGCCGTTTTTAAATCAATAAATGCCAAATACAGGCTACCCTTCTCGATGGTTACAGATTTCCAATAAATCAGACAAAGTCTAAATACCTGGTCCATCGTTCTAACGCCACATCTAAACCCTGCCTGGAAGTGGGACAGCACACCCTCCTCATCAATCCATTCTTTCATCCTCATTAAGAGGACCCTGCCAACCACTTTTTGAACGACATCAATTAAACTAATCGGTCTGTAGTTGGCAGGGTCCTCTCTATCCCTCTTCTTAAAGATAGTCACCACCTCCGCCCCTTTCCAGGAATCTGGTTCTGGGTGGCCGTTCACTATAAGGTTTAAAGATCTACAAATAAATTGGGCCCAAAGATCTTTTTTGCGGAGCATAAGGTCTCCTGGGAGACCATCAGGTCCAGCTGCTTTACCGGGCACAATCAAAGCAATGGCTGCTTGTACCTCATTGAGCCCAAACTGCTCTCCCTCAAATGGGTACAATTGGCTCTGGATCACTCCCTTGCTCCGTTAGTGCGAGCCCTTCGCCACCCATGTACAATTCCTGGAAATGGTCATGCCATTCTCGCCCTGCTATATGATTCAGTATTGGGTCTGCCCCCCTCCTCGTGCTGACATTGATGAGGTCCCAAAATAGAGTTGCGTCTTTCAACTGTGCAGCGGATTTAAGTTCTTTCCAGTGGGTTTCACTTTCTTCCCAAACTCGCTTTGCTATGTCGATAGACCTGTAGTACGATTTCCTTGAGGTGACAATATTTGTCTGGACCTTAGATTCTAAAGCTCTTGATAGGTCCTGCCTCCTTTTCCTGCAGTCATCAGAGTACCATAGGTTTTCGACCTTTGGGGAAAATCGCTTACTGCCCCCAGTATTTTTAACCTGGAAAAACTCCCCCACCTTATCCACGGTTAAAAGATATGTTTCTTTGAACTTTGAAGACTGGACAGGTGCGGGTGGAGTATCGGGGACAGCATTAAGCATTACAATTCTGGCATCCATAATCTTCCTAATACCGTCCAGAGACAACTCTCGTTCGGCAACCTTGGGCCATTTAAGGCGCCGATTACAATTAGAGGGCACGATTTCCCTCGAACAAAGCCTCCTGGTGCTAGCATGCTCAATTTGTGTAAGATCCGAATTGCGCACAAATTGCATGGACAAGGGGTTATGATCACTTTCACACCTTGAAATAACTTCCATATCGATGAGATCGACCCATGACCCGACGTCCCGCTATGATATAATCAATGCGCGAAGGCACCCTGGTTCTGATAAATGTAGGGGCTCCCATGGTATCTGATTTTGTTCTACCATTAGTTGCCCTCAGATTATGCTCTAAAATCAAAGCATTAATTTGGATGGCTCTTTGGGACCATTTCTTTATTGGAGGTAGGCTGAGGCGGGGAATTTCCCACTTAGAATCTAGATCCCCAGTGCCCAGGACATCCTCATCACAGAGGGGCTCAAAGGTGCATTTAAGATCTCCTGCGAAAATGATGCCCGCTGCAGAAGTGATAGCCGAAAGCTCAGAGTCCAGGGACGATATAATGGAGCTTACTTGGGCTCCCGGGGTCCCTCTAGCATAGATGTTAAAAATTTCTAAACCTCCTTTAAAATATGACCCACCTATAGAGATGCGGAGAATGTCCTGAGAAGGGGTTACATGATTTTTAACTAACCAATTCAAGTGGATGTTAACCCAAATAGTGAGCCCCCTGATGGCCTGCCTCTAGATGATCTAATCGCTGGAATATGGAAGGTGGAATAACCTGACCTATAAAGGGGAACTAGGCTCCATGTCTCCTGAAATAAAATGATGTCAAATTTACTAATAAAGTCACTCCAAAGTGGGTCAGCAAGATTCTTTTCCAAACCCGCAATGTTCCATGACAAAAAATGAATTAGCCTTGTGTTATTTTGGGTAATATTGCAGTTTACACCCGACACCCCATTTAAGTATGTGACTCCTCTAATTAATTGAGTCTGGTCAGGGTTATCAACACAAACCCCCTCCAGATCTAGAGACAAGGGATATCCTGGTGCGCTATACTCCACTGAATGTTGTTGTTCAGGGACAGATAAAAGGTTGTCTAGACGATTATTCGCTAGTCAGTCGACCTGTCTAAGCCCTGAATCGTCGCCCTCCTGCAATTGTGGCCAAGTGGGAGAGGAACGGATCTGGATCGAAGAATGCTCCGGTGGAGATGTCCTAAGCTCTAGCAAAAGTAAATTTTCTGCTAGAGAGGGATACTTAAATTCGATCTCTATACAGTCCAGCGGGGCATCTGCCCTGCAGATCCTTCTTACTCTCATCATGTCTTCTCTAATAATGGATCTACACCCCCTTACATAACGCAACCAGTGAATAGCTTTGTTATGGATTGAGTCCCTGCTTTCGAATCCCCCCGACATAGCTAATTTCGGGACATAAGTCATATACATTGTGGCCCTATTGGGGGGGTAGTATGGAGGAGGACCATGGGTGGCTCTAGACAATAGTGGTCTGGTCTTAGCTAAGGGGAGGGAGGATGTAATATAAATATGTTTCTTGGGTTGAGATTTGGTTTCAAGCGCCCCATTCCAAGTTTTGCCTCTCGTGATATCTGCATATGTTGTAACATTATCATTAGTGGGTGCCTTATTACCTACCCCCTTGTTCCTAGGGCCTTGAAGTGATACTGGGGAAATATTTGAGGAGGTATGTTTTATTATCCCCTGTGTAACCCTCCCCACCGGGGCAATATCCCCCCGTGTTGAAGGTAAGACAGGAGTCAAAGGTGATGTTACTTGTCCCTGCACTAAACTCTCCATCCTCTCAGTTAACAATGCCACCATGTTCTCCAGCTTCCTAATCCTAGCCAGTAGCTCCATCTCGGTAGTCCCGCTCCCGAGGCCACTGACTAAACTTCCTGCTGGGATTATATCCATGTTTTCCTTTGGGGCCAATGTGATCATATTGTTAATATCAGGGTCAAGGGGAGAGAACCTATTTGAGCATAAAACTGAGGGAAGAGTTATCTGGACCTGCTGCAGCGCCGACCCCAGGTCTGATAGCTGAGGCGAGGACCTGGTCGTGATAGCGTCCTCATGAATATCAGGTGTTGTCAATAAAGATGCTTGCAAAAGCTGATTACTAGTTTGCTGGTTAGCAAACATTGTAGGGATTGTTTTCTTTTGATGTTTATGAGTGGATTTGGCGACCCCCGTTTCCACATTTTCTGTACCCCTAGATGTATTGCAGCCAAGCGTTTCCTCGCAATCATTAACAATGCCTTCAATTTTTCAAGGTTTTTTTTAGCTTTTTTCCCTTTTTTGCTACTAACAGCGCTACCTCCCTCCATGTCTTTCCTCTTCCCCATTATGGGCCCCACAGAACGTATACAGATTTATACAGTACATAACAAAGCCAACGATATCATAAAAAGAGAGCCTTAGAAAATCTAAGGTTAATAAAAACAATATATTAAAAAAACAGAAGATAGTCTATAGATGTTGTAACAAGGACTCAAAAATAATAGGAAAAAAATAGAAATTTAAATGGGGCAGCTGCCACACTGGCACACAGAATGTCTAGTGGTAACCACCACAGTCCTTTACACTGATCGTAGTGCAGCCAAGTATGAACTACAGTACCTGTCGTGATGTGGGAGGGCGTGCACCGGTCGAAAGAGGGGGGCCCCAGCCCAGCCTTTGCCAGCCCCGGACGGTCCCTTCCCCACACCCAATTCCCTAGGGGTCTTGGTGGGCAGCATCTCCTGAGTGGCAATTTTTGGATTAGCCTCTTCATCCCTCCCCCTTTTTACAACCTTTCCTTTATCCTTTTTTTATGCCTTCCTTCCTATTAGGCTGCTATAATTAGTTGGCCTATATCTGGAGTATTCGCCCCTTCTTTTTATCAACATCGGGCATCTTGAAATATAAACATTGTGTGGGTCTTTTGATATTTCTGTGACCTTGGCGGAAGCTGGGGGCTACGGGTCTGGGACTGATCTCATCATAGTTGGCATTTGGCCTCTGATTCCTTGCAGCTCCCTATCAATCTTTTGTAGATGCATTTTTTGTGTTTTTAGAATGTCATTATTTACCATTGTGACTTCCAATAACCCTTGTAAGGTTCTTTGCAGCATCAGTATTATGTCCAACATTGAAGAAGAAGGGGTAGCTGAAATGTCTAGGTCTAGTGTAAGATTTTGCCCCACATCTTCTTGTGTTTCAGTTCTCTGGGTACCGTGCTGCTCTCGGCTCATATTCAGTTTTGGCCTTGTTGCTGTGTCTGAAGCAACCCCCCAGTCTATCCCTGAACCCTTGCTCTTAATCTCCAATGGGTCTAAAACCACTAATTCCTGATCCTGCAGTGAGAAAAAGCGTGGAGATAAGGGCAGCCGTGGTGCCGTTATTAAGTTATTTTGGCTTAGGAGTGATTGATTTGCCAGAAACGATTACTCCAGTATTTGCTCGCAAACATCGACTGAGCCATTCCCATTCTGCTGTTCAGCCTCTACATTCAGGGACTTTGTTGGTAAACACACTTTTTAGAAAAATGCTTTCCCACAAAATCCTTTAATGACTTTGAGGCTGGCATGCCCGCTTTTTTCCCCTGCGCAGATTCATTATTTAATCTCCTCTTAGGTGCTCTTTTAGCCCTTTCTCTGGGGCTCTCTAAGCTCTCTCCAGATGCCCTCTGTTCCATGGAGAGCTCTCTAGAAGCAAGGCTTTGCTCCATGTTGGTTTTGTTCTTCCTTGGCTCCATCACAGGTACTCGTAACTTATGATAGCCTAATTAATATGTTTTGTACAAGGCAAGTCCAGTAAAAATTTGTGCCAATGGAGACCAGTCTAGTCCCCCCTTGGCACGCGATTAATGATTCACTGGCGTCCTTCTGTCTGTTTCCCTGCGTTATTAAGCCCCTTGAGCCATCCTGTTTAATTGGCCATTATAGGGCGAGGGGTAAAACAATAAGCAATAAAATAATAGAACATACACACACTTACCTCTGTTGTGCTCAGATTAATTGACCTTGCCCTTTGCCGTGCTGACCAATACCTCCACAGAACCTTTTTGTAGATTAAACACAGTGTACTGCAGTTGTTGGATTTCTTATCCCTTGCCCAAATCAGGGAACCTGTAGACCGGTCAATTAGTCACTTACTGCTGAGGAGCAATACTAGGAACTGAGACTCCAAGCACGGAGCCTGAACAACAAGCCACCTGACTCTCACTAGCCCCTATAAATTCTAGCTTCCTTTTCCCCCGCTGGGCACTGGGGCTTCGGGTGCTACTTCCCTCCGGTTCCAGCTACGCCGGAGCTGCCCTCAACGTTCCCCTGCCGCCAGTCTCTCCGGCATCCACAAGAGTCCACGGGCGTCCCGATTTCCAATTTCCTCGGCTCATTCGGGTCCTGTGAACTCGCGCCTCTACATGGCGTCGTGTCAGCTCCCTCTCTGACGTCCGGGCGTGTCAAGGTGAATGAGGCGTGTCAGCAACGGCAATCGATCAATACGCACAACAGAGGAAAAAAACAACCTCAGACAGCTTCCCTTTCAATCAAAATACCAGACTAACATATCAACTTATCAAATTTCATATTTCACTATACTAATTCATCACTAATCCTTTATGGGTTCCGAGTAGCGTGCTACTCACCGAAAAAAGCGCTTCAACACCCCATCAGGGGTAACAAGCGCTATATATATATGCAAACCTCTGTCCCTCTTCTATCCCTCTGCTACCTTTCTCAATCCAAATAACCAACTAATATATCATCCACCACTCTAATGGGTTCTGGAGTAGCGTGCTACTCGCCAAAAAAGCACTTCAACACCCCAACAGGGGTAACAAGAGCTATATAAATACAAACCTTTTTCCCTCCTCTATCCCTCCGCTATACTTCTCAATCCAAATAACTGATTAATATCCACCTCTCAAATTACTTTCATATTTCACTGTACTAATTCATCATTAATCCTTATGGGTTCCGGAGTAGCGTGCTACTCACCAAGAAAGTGCTTAAACACCCCATTAGGGGAAACAAGCACCATCTAAATGCAAACCTTTTTTTTCCCTCCTCTTTCCCTCCGCTATCCTTCTCAATCCAAATAACTGATTAATATCCACCTCTCAAATTACTTTCATATTTCACTATACTAATTCACCACTAATCCTTTATGGGTTCCGGAGTAGCGTGCTACTCTACAAAAAAAAAAAAGTGCTTCAACACCCCGTTAGGGGTAACAAGCGCTATATAAATGCAAACCTTTTCCCCTTTTCTATCCCTCCGCTATCCTTCTGAATCCAAATAACTGACTAACCTATCCACCACTCAAATTACTTTCATATTTCACTATACTAATTCAACACTAATCCTTTTTCGGGTTCCGTAGTAGCGTGCTACTCGCTGAAAAAAGTGTTTCGACGCTTCGTCAGGGGTAGCAAGTGCTATATAAATGCAAATTCAATAGAATACAAAACAATAATTTGCATTTATTCAGAGGGGTCGGATATATTTGCATAATCTGTGGAGCAGGACCGAGCTCTGCTGTTGTCTACAAGTCATCGCTTCTGGCCATGATTCTAAAGTAGTAATCCCTCTAACTAAGATGCCTATCACACAAACAACATTGCCCCTCTGACATTGGCCTATGGCATTGTTGTCCTCAACCAAAAGTCCAAGGTCATCAAGATTTGTCAAGGTAAAAGGTAATCAAACAATGCATGTGCAATCACCCCTGGTGATGAAACTCACACCTGATTAGAACTATAAGTACTCATCCCATGAGAGGACAAAGCACCTGCTCACCTGCCATAAAAGCTCTAGCTATACTGTCTCCACACCACAACATACATACCGCTGTAACACAAATTCTAGCACTAGCGAAACACCCACCCTTCTGCAACTGGCGGAGGGATCAAAGTCCACAACTTAGTGTTACAGCAGTGGAAACCCCGGATGCACACAACCAGAATCAATCTTGTCAACATGACAAATGGTCAGAGACTGAACATTGCGGTCTGGACATGGAGACAAATGGGATTGTTGCAGTATTCTCTAAAGACCTAAAGTCCAATCTCAATATCAATATCTCAATATCCGCATTGCCATAAACCCATGGTGCTATATTTCTGTGCAACTGGGTCACTCCAGCACACAGTTGCTGTTGCCCATCAGTTGTCACACCCAACCAACCTTTTTCTTTATCCTTACCAAGACCATCAATATAGTGCTCAAGAAAATTAGCTACCATCATATTCTCCAGTGACCTATGATTCGTTAAAAAATTGAGGGAACATTGTATCCGATCTCTGAATTTCCTAAAGTTGTTGGTGTCATTGATCGCACACATGTTCCACTGATATGCAAATTCCAGGTAACAGGTATTCATTAACTTTAAGATCCATTGAATTTCATTTGTCCAAATGCCTTGATGCACACAAACACAATACCTGTAGTTCTGGGTGATTCCCTGGTACCCATTCAAAGGGATGGTATTTAGAAATAATTGTGTAAATCTTAATCAAACATTGGGGCACCAGCAATCACAGGTTCTTGATCTCATGCGTGTATATTGCCGCTCTAGCTCACTCGTTATAAGTAGACAAAACACAATAATTACTGTTGATGTGTGTCGTTTAGTCAACATATGTCACATCACTTGTAATTAAATCTCACCCTGCATGATACTGTGGTTGAACACATGGCTCAGTGTGGACGCAGATCTACAAAATCATGCACACCTCGATCCTCAATGCAATCAAAGGAGCATTTGGGCAATAAACATCAGGTTTTCTGCTTTACCCCATACTGGTCATATGCTGTTTTTCAGCCTGGACAAGATGTGCTTCAGAGTTGTCATTTGTTATATTTTACTCAGCATGACTATAAGGTGTTGTGCAACCAAGGTAGATGTGGAGGACATTAATCAAGAAGCGAAGAGTCCATGGGCCATGCATCGCAGCTAGGGGATGCTGATGAAACTCTCAGCAGGCGCAATGTAATCAGACATTTGGATTTTCTTTTTTTTTTGTGAATCTCTAAAACTATATATGTACGCAGAGACAATCAACTAACAATATTTCGAAACTGAAATATAATCATTAATATTTTGCCTCCATACAAAGCCACAAAAAATGCCCTATCGCCAACAAAGTAAATATTAGTACAGTGGGAAGCAGCCTTTAGAGCACGACCTTCAGCACGCGTGCATTAACCATGCATATGTGTGGTTAAGGCGTTCTAGCTGCCTAAACGGGCAGGGAGAGGAGCCAGAAGGATCGCTGCAGGAAGGACCAGGACACAGGGAGGTAGGGTGGGGTGGGGCTGGCAGGTTTGAGGGGAGGGACTGGTTTTAGGGCTCAGGGCGGTGGCCTGTGGTAGGGGAAGGTTTTAGGGCAGGGTGCTGTGTTTTGGGGCTCAGAGCAGGCGGGGAAGGGGCAGTTTTCAGGGCAGGGGGGAGTTTTTAGGGCTCAGGGCAGGGGGGTCGGGTAGTTTATTGAATGGGGGCAGGGATTTAGGCCTCCGGGCAGTGGAAGGGGTAGGGGTAGTTTAAAGGACAGCACAGGGATACGTTTTAGGGCTCATGGCAGGGGTTTTGGGTAGTTTTTGGTAGGCGCAGGGCATTAGGCCTCAGGGCGGGTGGAGGGGAGTGGTAGTTTTAAGAGTGGGGTTGGTTTTAGGCCTCAGGGTGAGGGTGAGGTAGGGAGGTAGGATTTTAGGGCTTAGGGCAGGGAGGGGAGTCGTGGTTGTGGTAATCCTTCCCACAAATATCCTTTTACCAATCATGTCTTCACCATGAAATTGCATGGTAAAGGCAAGCGTGGTAAAGGAATGCTGCTATGGTTACCCATTCGAAAGCACTTTAACATAATGGAGTAAATGACAAGGTCCATGGCTTGAAACGCGCCACCACATCCTCACATCTTGTGGTTTCAGGTTTGAGCTTTGCCATCAACCTGGCCTTGCCCTTCACATTTTTTTGTTCTTTTCCTTTACCTGGGTCACCAGTAGTGCTGCCTGCCCCTGTCCATTTTAGGATCATCTTCTTTACCTCAGGGAGTTCAGTTGGGTCAGGAGAACAAAGATAGCTTGTCTGCGACTTGCCAGTAAGCGCGCTGCCGCTGTGCGCTCTCACCTCTACCATTGATGCCTTTTGGCTGGTTAGCTTTCCCGAGCAATGTCCTGATCCTCTGACTCCTTTTGCTCCTCCTCAGCCACTACCTTCAAGACCTCCTCCAGGTTGGAGTTGCTGCAGAGATTTTTCAGAAAATTATATAGCCCCGGATACCTCACTCTTCTTCAAAGAACTGGCTTTCCGTCAAAGCAAGGATTAGATTCAAAAACTCATGCCTCGCTTACAAAGCCATGCATCTAAAGCATCCCCCTTTATTATGTGGTTCTTTCAGCAACTTAGTAGGCCAGAAGATGTTTGGAAATAAAACCTTTCTATACCATGAAATGTCGAAATGCAAGACCCAATACGCAGCAAATCGAGTCTTCTCCGGTGCCACAATGTCCCTTCAGAATTGCCTCCCTACTAAGCAGAGAACTGCACCCACCCTTCTGTCACTGGAAAAACGTCTGAAAAAGGACTTCTTCCTCAGTCACCTGAATGATCATGCCTCCCACAATGTGTTTGCTGTAACATTTGTTGCCTCCACTGTTCTGTTTCATCACAGTTATTTTCCTGTAATTTGTATCTTCTAGTTCACTCTCAATTGCACTAATGCCTTATACCATATATACCATAAAAAATAGTAAATAAAATAAATAAATAAGATTTTCACCAATCATAATTTATTTTAAGTTGATTTCGGTGCCCTGATGGTGTTTGCTTATATACCTTTTCAAATTTTCTTGGGAAACCTCTTTTCAACTCTACTTTTAATTATATGTTTTTTCTTGTTAAATGAAACAGTGAAGGAGAAACCCCCTATCCCTTTGCTCACCAACTTAGGGGCAGATTTACATGCCCCTTGCGACACTTTTGCGCTGCCATTGCGTCACATTTGTGATGTAACGGTGGCGTAAAAAATGCGGCTAATTTACAACTTGACACAAAGCTCTGCGTGACATTATACCTTTGTCAGGTATAAAGTATGCAGGGTAGGCGTTCCCACGCAGGAACGCCTCGTAAATGTGACGCAGTGAAATCTACAAGATTTCACTGCGTGTCTTTTAGGACGCCACTGCGTGAAAACCTTACGTCTGCTTAAAGCAGGCATAAGGTGTGATGCAGTGTATTGGGAATAGGCTGCAACATGCATTGCTGGAGTTGAGTCGTGCTTGCGACACAACTCCAGCAATGAGTGACTTTTCCGCCAACAGATGCGTCAGAATTTCTGACGCATCTGTAAATCCCAGCCCCATAGTGCACCGTATTGTAAATCTGGTGCATCTTTGGTGGTGCAAGGGTTTTTCACGCAGGCGCAGGAAACTGATGCATCTATACAGATGCGTTAGTTTCTTGTAAATCCGCCCCCTAGTTTTTACCTATGCCTTGCATGTTTCTTCACCATCATGTTCAATGGTGGAAGACCCCTTCGCACTCTTAGCTGATGCCCACGCCATCCTCTTCTATCCTCTTCTATCCTCTTCCAGCCCTACTGCCTCCCCATGTCAGCTGACATCCTGTAAAATATATCCTGATCTTGCTGTCACTGTTGCCGCTGCCCAGCTTGGTGTCACTAAACAGACCTTCTTGCTTCTTCGCTTTCTTCTCCCCAGTCTTTTTGGCAATTTCAAGTGGTGCACGGAAAAAAATACTTAGGGATAGATTTACAAGCCCCTTGCGCCACCGGTGCGTCACTTTTTGTGCCGTACCAAGGCGAACAACCTTTACAAGACGGTCTTTACACCGCGATACATTTACATTGAGGTCATTACAACGCAAGTTGTTACAACGACTTGCGCTGGATGGCGCTATACACTAAGGAATAGTATGATTTACTATTCCAACACCTTCCCTACTGTTACGTAGGCTGGAGTTGGAATAGTAAATCATACTATTCCTAAGTCCAGCGCCCTCCAGCGCAAGTTGTTGTAACTACTTACGTTGTAATTACTGCAATGTAAATCATCACGTTGTATCATCACATATTCCATACCAGTGGCACATTTAACTGCTCCATAGTTACAAGGACAGGAAAAGGCACTCTGAGTAACTTTTCCTGTCCTTGTAAATAGGGCCCCTTTGCACGCAGCACTTTGAGTCAAAGGGGTATTACATGGGAGTTGCTTTGGGTGTTCCCACGCAACACCCATGGAACCAGACAGATTTCCCAATTTACAAGGAATCAAAAATGTGGAAATGCGTGTGAATTCTACGTTCCCCTGGGGAGGCTTAGGGAGGCGCAACAAGGAGAAATGTATTCATTTCTCCTCGTTTTCTTTTCCTGTTTCTATGCGTGCTGCATTCTACAACACACATAGAAAGAGGAAATCACCTGTAATGATTGTTTTTGTTCAGGATGGGTTTCCTTCCTGCACATAAACAATCATTGAAACAATGAAGTTTTTAAACTTCTATCTTTTCCAGGTTGTTTTTGTGCAAGAAGGGAACCCTTCCTGAACAAAAATATTCTCCCCACGACGCAGGCATCCTTACACAATGGTGCAAGGGTGCCTGCGCTGGCGCTTGGCAGCAGTTTGTGCGCCAGCGCAGGGAAGCACAGAGATGCAACATATTGTTGTAAATATGTTGCATCCCTGTGCTTTGAATGTGACTCTGTGCCGCGCAGCCAAATGGCTTGTGGAAAGCACTGAGCCACTTTTTTGTAAATCTGCCCCTTAGACATAGTTTTGCAAACATTTTGCTGTGGGTTTGAGTCACAAAAGTGACACAAACCAGTGCAAAATGTTTTTTTATTTGCATTCCAGTGCAAAAGTTGTTACCACTCATATTTTCTGACACAAAACCTTATTTAGTAACAATAGCAGGCAGGGTTTTGCACGGAAAAATAATGCCACTTTGTAGCAGATGTTAAGAAAGAGAGATGCTTTTCCTTTTCTGAACGTTTCCCACTTTGCATGTGTGCTGCACTGTAAAACACATATCCAAAGTGGTAATAGTTTTAAAGTTTGTCTGGGCATAGTATTTGGCACTGAAAGGTGAGTCTTCCAATACAAACCCTATGCTAGACTCAACACAGATTCCTTTACACTATAATGGCGCTCGGCAGCCTGACTGTGCACAGGAGCTAGGGAGAGGAGAGTAGAGTGCTATATCTCTATAGATGTGGCACCTTCCTGCTCTTTCCCTCACACACAACGCATAAGCCTTGGGTGCTGCACTACGTTGTGTGAGAGCTTTGTGACAGCAGCGTTGGCTTTTTGATGCCTGAATCGTTTAGTGACTGCTGTATGTAAATGATTGCAAAGAGTGGGGAGAGGCAGTCTACCTCAAATATGGGGAACGGGTTTGAGTCTCGGCAAGGACACTCAACATCCTGTGATTCTGGATAAATCACTTAGGGGCATATTATCAAGTACGGCGTTAAAATTATTGCCGCTTTAGCAGCAGAAAACTGCAGCTAAAGCAGCGATATTGGGCTTGATAATATGCCAGTGAGAATTCCAATAGAAGCCCATGTTGACACCAGAACATGGTCTTCTAATGGAATTCTCAAAGGCATATTATCAAGCCCATTATCGCCGCGATAATGTTAACGCCGTTTCTTGATAATATGCCCCTTAATCTCCAAGGGGCATATGTATGAAATTCCCGTTTTGCGAATCCCAAATTGCGATATTTTGTGATTTGCAATTTGAGATTCGCAAAACGGGATGTAAAAAAAAAATCGCAAATATTTTGCGATTTCTTAATAATCGCAAAAAAGTCTCAGAAACCGCATTTGCGATTCCTTAATTGCGAAAATCGCAAATTAAGGAATCGCAAAAATGGGAATCTGCAATACAGGTGCAGCCTGATGACATCACAAACAGGAAGTTGGAGTCATTCCCTGCACCTGCTCACCTGAGCCACACCCAGAGGCTGTTTGGAGACTATGAGGAGGCATCCCAGGAGAGAGCAAACAGCAATGGAGTACAACAAGCAACCTGAGGGCAAGGATGCAGAGAAGAGGAAGAGGAAACACAAGTTTTCAGAAAAGGAGCAGGAGGTCCTCATAGAGGAGATGGTGTGCAGCCATGAGCTCCTTTTTGGTAAGAAGGCACTGCGTGTCCTAGAGGCAAGGAAACGCAAAATCTGGCTGGACATCCAACAGAAGGTGAATGCAGTGGGAGTGACCAATCGCACCATCGAAGAATTGCGCAAGCAATGGTATGATATGCGCCAGAGGTCGAAGGAGAGGGTGGCAGCCAGACTAAAGGATGCAAACCAGATTGGGGGAGGACCATCCACAGCAGCACAGCCAACACCCCACGAGGAGCTTGTGGAGTCGACTCTCCTGCCTGAGAGCGTCAGCGGTGTGGCTGACATCGACAGCTCGGACCCTGCATCCAGCAGCCAGGTAAGATGCATGCAAAATCAATCTGCACTGATCCCCATCCCATGCACAATTCCCCAACTGCGCTAAATATCCTCACAAAATGTCATTCCAATCCAAGTCTTACAGCACACCCAGCAAAGCATCATGGAACTTGTAGTACTATGTCTGACAGTGTGTCCATGAGACAAAGGAAATCTAATGCAACATGTGGGTTGGGGATAAGTGAATGATACAGTGTCAGAGTTTAGCCGATACAAACTGTAGGAACTTTATTGATGGCTAATTGCAGACAAAGACACAAACTCATGTAGTCCCCTTTACAACCACAGCACAATCCAGGGCACGTGAAGACACTGCAGAGGGAAGGAGCCTGCACAGCCTGAGGACTCCAGTGACGATACTGAGCAGATTCCAATCCAGCGCAGGAAGCGCACACATGTGCCCCCACTGCCTCCATTTGAGGATGAAATACTGGCCACAGGGGAGGACAGTGACAGAAGAGATGGGAGTCAGGGTGTGTCACACATGCCCAATCAGGGCACACCAAGGCCAAGGATTCCACCACAGGACACGCGCAGGTCAAGGCCCAGGAGCAGCACTGCCACTGATGCTGAAGAAACAGTATTTTCGGGGCTGGAACACAGCATGCTGCAGGAACAGCGCCTGCAAAGTAAATCCCTTAGGTCAATTAACAGGCAGCTATGCCGTATACACAAAGACCAGAAAAACATGGGGGAGGGCATCATGGCCATGGCAGGTGCCATCCGTGACCTGTGTGAGACTCTGAGGCACAACCAAGCCGCCAGTGAGAGGGCTGGCCGACGTGCCAATGCACGCCTTCACACATATACAAAGGCCGTGAACCGCCTCTGCACCACCACCACCACCCTGACACGCAGAAGCGTCACAATGCAGGTGGAAATGGCGCACTGCTGCCAGCACATAGCCAGAGGACTTGCACAGGTCACCAGTGCAATGGAGCAGCTGCAGACAGCCAACGCAGGTGGCAGCGCTCTCATGGCCTCTGGCGAGAGTGAAGACACCTCCAGTAGGAGCAGCATCACTCCTACATTTCCAGGAGAAAGACGGCACAGTTCCAGATAGGGTGCAGGACAAGGGAACACCATGGAGGGCACTCAGCCTGGACGCCAAACACCAACAATGCGTCACCGAAGGAGGTGAACTGTGCGGTGACAATTAATACAAAAAGGGTGAAGTAACCCAACTATGCGGTTTGCATAGTTACTTGTGCCTTACCTGCACTGTGTGCATAACATGTGCTGGGTACAGCTACACTTTTACTGATTGTGAAGTGTGAATAAACACTCCACACATTATTAAGCTTATTAGTCTCATGTCATCATTGCTCACCTAGAAGTAGTTTTGTGTGATCTCAGTCCGTCTCTGGCGTCCAGCAGCTGCCCCGACTCCTGACGCAGGTCTGCCAGGGGGAGCAGGGCGATCGTCATCCGATGTGTCGTGTCTGTATCGGTCACTTCTATTGTGGTGCCTTTCCTCATTGCCATGTTATGTAGCATTGCACAGCTTGCCACGATTTTACAGCAGGTCTCAGGGCTGTATTGCAGTGCGCCTCCACTTTTATGCAGGCACAGGATTCCAAACGTACGCTCAATGACGCAGCGTGTAGATCTGTGTGCCCTGTTGTATCTCCTCTCACTTGCATTTGCTGGATCCAGATATGGGGTCAGGATGAAGTCCCGCACTGCATGAGCACTGTCACCTGCAGGGATAGACACAATAGGTAAGTCAATTTCCCCACCCTCCAGTGATGTAGTGGATGTATGGATGTGTGCCATGTATTTACCTAGCAGGTATCCCTCCCCAAACTCTCCAGCACTCAGACGTCTGTGTATTCCACTGTGTCTAAAGATGAAAGAGTCATGTGTACTGCCGGGGTATTTGGGTACAATGTCAGTGATGATATACTTTGCGTTGCACACAATCTGTATATTGAGGGAATGGTAGCATTTCCGGTTTCTGTAGACATATTCAGTTGCTGATGGGGGTGTGATGGCCACATGGGTCCCATCGATGCAGCCAATGACGTGGGGGAAACGTGCAATCTGGTAGAAGTCCAGTTTTGTTTGCTGTAATGCCTGTTGGGTTTTTGGGAAGTATATGTGATGTGGGAGCCTCTGTAGCATTGCATCTAGAAAGGCATGTAAGAAGCGCGAAAGTGCACTCTGTGACACCCCACCAACCTCCGCTATTACCCGTTGAAAACTCCCTGACGCCAGGAGGTGCAGGGAGCACAGGACCTGCCCATGTGTGGGAATTGTTTGTGTCCTGCGTGTAGGGTGTTCCAAGTAGGATTTCAGCTCCTCAATCAGGTCCATTATGGTCTGTGGGTGCAGCCTGTACTTGTCATAGATGTCCTCTTCAGTGTGCTGGAACAGCGTGATGCGCAGCCTGAATATACGTTCCTGTCTCATTCTCCTCTGTGCAAGAGCCCAAATACGCAGCCTCCTGGCTATCACGAACAGTGCTGCCATTGTGGTTGGGTCTGTTGCATTGTGGGGTGGTTTAAGTACCTTGCACCAGTTTACCACCTGCATGCAATTGGTGTTAATTGCGATTTCTTATTTAGCGAATTTCGTGAAATCGCAATTTGTGACTTTTTCATACATTTGTTAGCGATTTCTTATTTTGCGATATCCTTATTGCGAATTTCGCTAATTAGGAATATCGCAATTTAAGAAATCGCAAACAAAATCGCAATTTTTGAGTATCGCAGGCTAAGAAATCGCTAAATTAGCGATTCCTTAATTTTCACTCGGCATGTGTGTCATACATATGAAATTGCGAATATTTAGTCGCAAACACTCTTTTTTGCGATTCACAGCATTTGCGACTAAATTTTGGTTTCATACATATGCCCCCAAGTATCTAACAAAAAAAACTGAATGTGTCCGTCTGTAATGCAACTGGTGCTCATGTAAAGCGCTCTGATTCCTGGTACCTCCGGGTCAGTTTGCGCTATATAAAACTCTGAAGAAAAAAAAAGTTGTTGATCCCAATGCTCTCGAGAATTATGCAGTTACCGTCCCTAGGTTTTGCTGCCTGTTGTCATACATCCCAACTTGATATAGAACACCTACTTGGAAAATTAAGTAGCATGCTTGCTTGATGTATTGTTTTATACTGTATGTGTTTCATCTGACCCTTTTCTTGCTGCTCGCCTCACACATCCCCTATTCTTACTCTGTCTTTCAGCTTCGCCCTGACTCTCATGGTCTTCGTCAACTATGGCGGTGGCGGCTACTGGTTCTTCGAGCACGCGCCATGGAACGGTAGAGTACCGCGTCCGTCGCAGCCTTTTAAGCAAATCAGCAGTCTAATTATTGATCTATAAAAGAAAAGGAATTAATATGGTGCACCATATCCTCTGCAGGCTGGAGTATTTAACAATGAACCCCACTTAAACTTCATAAAAGCCTCCTCGGCAGATCAGCAGAAAAATATTGATCTTGAAATAAGCACGTGAATACTAATTGTGTTTTGTGAGTCAACCATTGGAGGGTTGTTTTTTCTGAGGCTGGCATTTTATTCTGGACTTTATTGTGGGGGCCGAGGGAGTCACTGCTAATGTCCAAGAGAGTCTTGTCCTGTCCAGTCTTGCTGACCCTTTCCTTTCTGTCCTTCTATTGACTTTGAGGAGCAGATGAAAGCTTTTAATGTCTGGTTGTCGGCACCAATATCTGGGCTCAGTTCTGGCTACACTCCATCATTTTCAAAATGTGTCCTTCTAAGTGGCCATTTAGTGTACAGACATAGTGTACTTAGACGCTCATATCAATTAATAGTGATTAAGAGGTCCATCTTCAGAGCCATATATGTGTACCTCTCTGATCATTAACGACTACCTATCGCTACGTCTGAATTTATGATTTAACGCTGAACCCTTTTTTTAGTTCATATATGGTGGGTATATATACATAATATTAATAACTTGTTTTTCATATAGCACTTCATACCACAGATGTGTCATTACTTAAAGCTATAAATATCATATGTGCCCAAGTTTGGTAAAGCCAGTTTTGAGGAAAAAGTGGCTATAGATATATCTGTTATTCTGTTTGGGAAAGCTTAACAAACTTGAAGGACCCCTTTTATATACTTGCATTGTCTAATGTTTTGGAACAGAAACAAATCTGATTTGCTGCAATACCTCGGATTTCAGAGAGAAACCAGCTTGTTTCCTTTGCATATGATTGTGCTTATATTCACAGACCAAAGGAGGGAAAATAAAAGAAATAGGTTGTTTAGATCACAAAAACATGTTACCCTAGTCAAAATGATGCATACAGTGCACTAAACTGGTACATTAAAAAACTACACAAAATAAACAAAACAAAAGTACTTTGTGGAGCCAAGAATGAATAATGCACTTTCAACTCCCAAAAGATCCCTATCAATGGTTATGTACCCCAAGTGTTACGTACTGCCTTTGTCATCTTCATTCTCTACATGGAGGCCCATTAGACTCTACTCAGCTATAATAGCATAAGAATTCACCAATATGACAACAATACACAACTCTACTTGAACGTTACCTCTGCTCTAGACATCCAATGCCTCAAACACTTCCTGCACTTCATCCAGACCTGAATGCCCAGAGCTTGCCTTAAGTTCAACCAAACCAAGATAGAATTCCTGTTATTTGCCAAGAACAACAATCAAGAAATAATACCTACCTGGTTCAATCACATGAAACCTGATGGCTTCAAACTCCAACGTTCACTACATGCATAGTCATTTGGATTGATTCTGAATACCAACCTCACATTCAAGGAATACATAGGAAAAAACACAAAGATGGCCTGGCAGTCACTGTCACGTCTAAAGGAAGGGAAACCATTTATAGCAGAAAGTAAATTCAGAACTACTGTTCAAGCCTTCATACTCTTGAATGTGGATGGTGGTGTGCCTTGGGCCCCCTTAGAGGCATCCTATATGCACAGCAGACCTCATCAACAACTGAAGAAATATGATCACAGTACACCCATCCTGGTGGAACTGCTTTGGATCCCCTTGTCAGCCCCCACCAAGTTCAAAACCAGCTGTCACATTTGCAGAGAGACCATGACCAGCAACCCCACTTATTTGGTAGAGAAGCTCACCATCTCTCGTGACTCTGCACAACCGCAGCCAGACCACCATCAGACTGGAGACTAAGAAGTGTAATAAAGAAAAACACAAAGCAACAGTCCTTTTCCATCTATGCACCCAGTATCTGGAACAACATCCCCTTATGCAAAAGGACCTCCCCATGGCTGCTCTAATTTAGGAAAGAGTTGAAGATGAACCTCTTTAAAGAACATAAAGAGGCAGTAAAAGTACATGTCTGTTACCAGTCCCATCACACATTGACTGCATGCTTGCCTTCGACTCTGTCCAGAGGTCTGCTGCCTTATGGCTAAGGGGCGCTATACAAATACCACATTCAGACATACATACAATACATATGGGCGAGCCAAAGGCCAACTACTTATGCACGATCTCTCCCTGCCTAGTCATAGGGGTCAGGGAGAAATGAAAAAGCAAACACCCTTCACCCCAAACTAGGACTAGTGGTGGAGAAGGAGAGATAAATTCTCCTTGGCCTTGCCAAAGGGCAGTGAATGATTATAATGTCTAACTTCACCCTCTTCCTACTCTTGCCCAAGGCCCAAGAAGGGTTTTATCTTGTGCACCCCGTGCTTCTTCAATCCCCACTGCCATATTATGAGCCAGGGAGTGTCCCTTGGGCTGTGACGCCCTCCACATCAAATAGATTCTCACTCACCCTTCCAAGGCTCTCGGAGATCAATGTTGTGGTATCTTACGGCTTCCTCCATGCCACCAGCACAGTTGTGATAATGGTACGGATCAGCAATCAGTTGTCCTACTACTCCTTCTCCAGCATGCTTCTGCGAGAGATGGGCAGCTGTCCTGGTGTCTTGTCTGTAAGGAACAACAACAGAGTGACCCCTCTAGAACAAAGGGGACAGGGCCAATAAAATCAAACAAACCAAAAGGCTCACTCAAGTACTAATCCATGTCTTGCAACACAGAATGTCCAGTTATGTTATGTTATTGCGATTTACACAGTGCATGAATACACTCGGGTGTCTTGGCGCTAGCTGAACCGGAGCTTAAAACCAGAACTCTCTAATTATTGAACAAAAATCCTAGAAAGTAAAAAGCCATGTTTTAAGTTCTTTCCTGAACTGAAGCAAGGAAGGGGTGGCCCTGATATGAGGCGGGGGACTGTTCTAAAGTTTTGTAGTACCAGTAACAAAACCTCTTCCACTCCAGTTTCACTTCCTAACTCTGGGGATTATAAAACTATCAAACCCCAGAGAGAGCAGGGGTCTATTGGGAATGTGATATTGGAAAATTGTGTCTCAGAAATTCAGGACCTGTGTTGTTTAGAGCTTCATGAACAACACGCAGAGCTTTAGATTTTACAGGACTTTGCATAGGAAGCCAGTGAAGCTTCCGGATTCCAGGAGAGATAGCATGGAATGTAGGTAGTCCCAACACTAATCTGGCAGCAGCATTTTGTAATGTTTGGGGCAATACAATAAGAGGGATAACAAAATAAACAGGAAGATCAAACTTTTACGTTCTCTGCAATATTCTGTATATCAAATTTCAGCTAAAACCCATTATTGTTCATAAGAAACATCACATTTATTTTATAATAATCTCTTAAAACCACACACAATTTTGACGCATCAAATTTAATATAAGACCATAACGTTTTCAGTCATAAATTAAGCAATGTAGATATCCGTCGTACATGAATGCTGGTGGGTCATAAATGTTTATGATTTTAAGAGATTATGATGTGAAATACAAAACAAAAACTCTGAACCTATTATACATACGAAAATGGGAAGAAAAAAATCACATAGAAAACCAACAGCTACCAGGCCTGGTAAGTGTGAAGAAAATACATATACTAGACATTATCCACACTAGATTTAACACAGAAGAAATTACATGCACTTCTATTCACTGATGACCACAAACCGAAACACATAAAGAAATCACAAACTTAATTTACAGAATATATAAACACCTCCACAAACATCTCAGTTTTGATGTACAAAACAAATTCCCGAAAAGTTTCTGAAACGCAGAAAAAGGCCACATAGACATCCTGTAGTTAGAGGTACAGTGCTGTGGAATATGTTTTCATAAAATTTAGAGACTTTTCATAATAATGTTGCAAACTAGGCAACATTTCATGATTTTCTGAATTCTGTGTAATGTTACATTTAACAGTGGCATTAAAATTCAGCCCAGACGTATCTGTAATGGACCATACAATATTAGCTGTTCTTAATGCCAGCAAGGCTAATCCTGCTACCACTCAAAGGATGGCTTCTCTAACTGGGCCTTGAAAAGGGAGATTTCTACAACAATCAATTTCCAGTGGTGTAATGTAGGTGCTGAAGATAGTGAACTGAACTAAGCCCTGAGATGCTGCATCTTAAGTGAAAATCGAGATCTCCATCTGGACAAATTTCACGTCCAAAAAGGAATCAAGAAAACGAGTTAAAATCAGTGCTTAATTTGAGCCGGTACTTTCACGGGCTAAGCACTGGCATTAAATTGGTTTCCGGTGCTCGGCACCTGCACCTAAATGTCAACACCATACATAGAACAATCTACCACATGGTGGCGCTGCTCTTCTAATTTAGGGATGAGCAGAACAATGGTTGTTTAGGAATACAATATACATTAAAATTGCTAATTGCTAATTAAATGCCTCCCCAGCCGTTCCTTTAGCTTTGGGGACCTGAAATAATCTGAACTGTCACATTTACATGCAAGAGATATGGTTAGTAGTTGGTTTGACAGCGATTACAAGGGCGATGGATGGTGCAAGCTGCAGTGGCCACCTGGTCAGAGCCCTGGCACTTAATATTTTACAAATTAAGCACTGGTTAAAATTATTGCCTGTATTCCTATGTGGATGGGCAGAGTGCATAAGTGCCATTCGTTTTGAATGCCATTGTTAACAGACAGTGAACCCCACCCAAAAAAATTATTACAAATTGTAAATTAAGGGAGAGCTAAGGGTGCGTTTTGACTTTACCTTTTTAGTGTTTTACATTTTAGACATTACTTTTCTGTTCACTTTCTAAGACAAATGTCTTTGTTATATTTAAAGCAATACAATTGTTGTATTAATTGCTCTAAATATGAGTTCCATCTGCAGAGTTGGCACTAAATTTCCAGCTCAGAATCTAAGACTGATTCTTGAAATCTTTGCACAGATTGCTCAGATGGGAGGGGTGCATAGCAGGGCTGTCAAGCGTTGCATTTCCTATCCCAGTTTCCACACAACGTTTTGCTCAAGTGCACTACCAAAAGCCTGAGGGAATTATGTGAAACTTGAACCAAAAGCATTTGAAGCATCTTAATTGCCAGTATTAGTTTGGTATAAGTCCATTCAACAGTTTGTGAGAAAATTAAACGAGAATATTGGAGAAAATGTAGTGATATGTTCATGCCTGGGTTCATGATCCAGTCATTGCAGCTAAAATTTGTACTGGGAATAGAATGTGATTGGCTGAGATAGGGGAAATCCATCATGAATGTTTGAGGTGCTGTGGAAGTCTGCTCAATGCGGGTAAGGGCCCAGTGCACTCCAACGTGTTTTTGATGCCCGGATGATGTCCAGTCGTGCCAGTGTTTTTGCTTGCATTAGGACCCATGGTACACTTGCAACGCCGCTAGATGAGACACTAATTTGTCCCATTCGTGATCTTAAGATTTGAGAACTGCTAGTGTTGATTTATACATTTGAAGGGATCTGAATGGGCATAAACACTTTTCATCTGCTGGACCTTACCAGTTTTGTGAACTTCCTCTCCAGGTTCATGAACCTCTGCTGTAAAAAACACACGCTGGCACTATATGGAGGGAAAAATGAGCACATCACAATCATACTGGAGACAGACTACTTAAATGCAATATTTCTTTCTAGAAAATACTAAATTATGATGCTAGATTTGTGTACTTGCATGCATATAACCAATATGTCATGTTGATGTTTTGTCTTTAAGACAGCTGTCTCTCCAGACTTCTTTCTGTTATTTTTATCTACATAATGTACATTCAGAGAGGGGCTTTGATCACCAGGCTTCATCTATTTGTCTGCTTAGCTGTCATTCCCCATTTGCTTCTCTTCCAACCCATCATATAGTACAGGATAATGGCACGTCCCGCTTTACCCATTTGCTATAATCATTTTGAGTGGTGGCAGAAAGGCACCTCTCTTCATTTATTTGTCTTTTGTTGTGTCATTCACATGTTGCTTCTGCCCTCTACAGTATGCGGCATGGGGCCATTGGTCAGCCTACTTCAGCCACTAGTTAAATTTACTTTGAGCGACTGCATTTTGCTATCTCGGAATGAGAATATCCGCACCCACTGCAGTTCCCTTCAGTGCCCGTGTGTTTATTTCTACTTCACAATTACTTTAGTGTTGCCTCTGTGTTTAGAGCTTTAGGTGTAAACAGCCCACATTCCACACCTTATCAGTTCCTGTCTCCTGCCAAAGCTGTTGTAAAATTATTTTGGACTGTCCTTTGTTTATCTCAGTGCTGGTATTTCACAGCATACATACTGTTCTGTATAGTGTTACTCTTTTTATTTACAATTCTGGACTCACCTTCCTTCCTTCCTTCCTTCCTTCCTTCCTTCCTTCCTTCCTTCCTTCCTTCCTTCCTTCCTTCCTTCCTTCCTTCCTTCCTTCCTTCCTTCCTTCCTTCCTTCCTTCCTTCCTTCCTTCCTTCCTTCCTTCCTTCCTACTCTTTTTATTTACAATTCTGGACTCAACTTCCTTCCTTCCTTCCTTCCTTCCTTCCTTCCTTCCTTCCTTCCTTCCTTCCTTCCTTCCTTCCTTCCTTCCTTCCTTCCTTCCTTCCTTCCTTCCTTCCTTCCTTCCTTCCTTCCTTCCTTCCTTCCTTCCTTCCTTCCTTCCTTCCTTCCTTCCTTCCTTCCTTCCTTCCTTCCTTCCTTCCTTCCTTCCTTCCTTCCTTCCTTCTTTCCTTCCTTCCTCCCTCCCTTCCTCCCTTCCTCCCTCCTTCCCTCCCTCCATCCCTCATGTAGCGGTAGAATGACTGGCTTTTTTAGGTCTTTGTTACCCAAGACCTTTTAATTTAACTAAAATATAAATATGACATAGCTACTTGTAGGGGTTTTCAGCCAGCCTTCATCCACTTGTCTGTTGTTAGACATTTCACATTTTCTCCATCCCACTCAAGCATGCATCTCGGGGTAATGTGTCAGCCCACTTCAGCCACTGGCTGACGTCACTATGATTTACGGCATGTTGCCCTTTCACATGGAGCACATTCACACACAAAATATTTCCCTTCAATGCCAGAGAGTACTATAGTAGAGTGTGCTTTTTGAGAACCAAAAAAGGTTTTGGCATTAATCAAGTTTTTTTTTAGATTGACAAATGCCTGGCAGCTTCCCAAACAATAAAGTTTAGCAAAACCATGACAGAAAAATAATTGACAAAAAACTGGCGGATGGAACTATTGGCATTGCCAATGCCTGTTATATTTGTGAACTAACTGCCAGTTAATGAATCTTGCTGTAAAAAGATCAAATCTGACTATGTAAAGATAAGGTGAACTCACTCCTGCCCATTAGGAGATGAGGCACTAATCAATGGAGTTTAAAATCAATTTGAATGAATTCTTTTTCTGTAGTACTTCAAACTTCAGTTTTGCAGTTTCTAAGCCCTGCCCACATTAGGTGTTATTATTACCCAACCAATAGTAATCAGTTTACCTAGCTGGGAAGGATGGGAGACTGAGTCTGACTTGATGTAATTCTAACATACGATGTGCTACTACCTGACAGGTTAATTTTGCCCCAACTTCTACAATAAAGTTTAAAATGTGTGTACTGATTAGACCGTTTTATGAGCCAATATGTAGATTTTGGTGCTCCTTTCTCATTTATAATGATAAAAAATACGTGGCTCTAGTAGCCATTACCAGATTTATGAACTGACTGTTCCAGTTCAGTAAACATGTCCTAAAACATTCTGGCAAATGGAAGGGTAGGGGTAGTTCACCGTTACACCTAGTAGAGATAGTGCACACTCCAGATTCAAGAGTAGGAACAAAATGTGTTTTCCTGAAGACACAAAGCTCATGAGCAATCACACTTAAGGGCATATTTACAAGGAGGTAACACCTCCAGAATGTCACTTTTTCCGACATTCTGGTTGGATTAACTTCTTCGCCTTATTTACAAGGTGGCATTCCACCTTGTAAATAATGCCCCTATTCATGCAGGGGGGTGCAGTGGGTGTTGCAAATGGCGTTCTGCCGCAAAACCAATTGCTATTTTACATTGGCCCATTTTTACAAGGTATGGGATAGTGTCAAAAATACCACCAGGGAATACCTGGTCTTAAGCAGGTGATATGTGGAGAAATGTTTTATCTGTCCCTGTTTTTTCTCTTTCCTCGTGTGCTGCATTTTGCAGTACACACAGATAGAGCAAATTGCCTAAGATTGTTTATGTGCAGTAAGGTGTCCCTTCTGGCACACAAACAATTGCCCCTGCACCAAGCAAAATGGCGCTAGGGTGCCTGCGCTGGCGCTAGGCAGCTTCTTTAATGCCAGCACTAGGGGTAATGCAGGGGTGCGTCGCATTCTGGTGAATATGGTGCATACCTGCGTTTTGAAACTGTCGGAGCGTGATGTTAACAATTTTGGCTTAACACCACGCTCCGCCAGTTTCTTGTAAATATGCCCCTTAGTTCTTTAATCAAAAGATTAAAGAAATGGTTCTTCCAGATCTCAACCTCGCACTAAAAAAATTCACTGCAGGCACAAGTGATGAGCACGCGTAATCTTGGCAAGGAGCAGAACATACCCTAGTGGGGTAAAATTGTTCTTTTCCATGAAATCAATCTCATTTATGCTGCGGGTTAATAACTTCTACTTCCCAGTAGAAGAATTAGTATTTGAGGGTCACATATAAAAATTTCTACTTGACCAACCACTATGTAAAATTTTTAAAATGTATATTACCAAAAACATCATGACTGTCATAGGGAAAGAGATAGAAATACAAAAAAATGAGGGGGATCCTGGGAGCTTGGTGTAAGGTGTAGCATAGCCCATATATATTAGTAGCCACATCCTTCAGGGTATGGCTGAGGGCTGTGCCCGTTAGGCTCTAGGCAAGCATCAATAGATTCAGGGCATGGTAAACCGACACACCCTGCACACAGGACATTGCCTGGTGGTCTTGGAGTGGAGATAGACTGGACGCAAGGGAATAGCTGAAGGAAAAGCCCAGTGATGCAGGGTTTCAATGACACAGGTTTCGGAATCCATTCTTCAATGACCAGATCTGTTCTTATCAACTCATGCAACATTATGCTAAATTTTATTTTAGAAAGAGGGTGCACAGATTCTTTCATTGGCAGCTCGCGCAAGGTAAATAGTTTTATTTATTTAATTACTTACCTTGCTCCTGTCCATCGTATGTCGGACTCCACTACCCCCCCACCCTGCCCCTCCCTACCCCGCCCCACCGCCCCTAGCACACCCTTGGCGACGCGCCACTGGATTCTTTAATTACCATATATTACTCTTCCCCATAGTTTAGTAGTCGATAATAGTGGCATTATTTCATACAAGCAGAATGTAATATATTTACTAAGCAGCTTTCACACAAGAATGCCCCCCAAAAGGAACATTCCATTGTCCGCAGTGCTTCCCATACTGGACAGACAGGATGTGAGCAGCCACCAGTTAGATGGGTACATGAGTGTTTTTTTAATTCTGTTTGGGTAGTGGCATGAATAGCTGTTTTCAAATAATTTCAAGCTCATTGATAGGGCATGCATTCGGGGGCTGGATATGGAGTCTGACATTGGAAGTAGTCCTGGGATTTAAGGTAATGTGGTCTTATGTTGCCAGAATGTGCCTGTGAACCCCCAACGTAATATTTGCTACCTTTTGTAGAACTTTAAAAGTTATACAACCCGGTGATGTTTCTTCCTTTTCTTCCATTTATTTGCAGGGCTGACAATTGCAGATTTGGTGATGCCCTGGTGAGTTAAGTATATGTTTCTGTGCATCCTACACCTGGTTCCACCTGGGAACCAAGGACCGAATGTGCTAAATCATCTTTGAGTTGTAAACTCTACGATTCACAAAATTACTTTTTATTTTTGCATATGCAGCTATGAGAGGAGGTCCCAATGTGTCGCATTTGTAAGTTTACTCACAACAGGAGTATGATCACACCAACTACACTAGGTTGTCTCTCAATTAGATACAAACCAGTCTGATGTTGTTTGCATAAAAGTGACAGATATCGTATTTCTTAGAGTCCACTCCTGCCTTCACCGTTTTATACACACAGAAACCCTCCATTACACCTTAGAGGATGTGGCTTATCGGCTAGAGTGGCCGACCCTGAAGCTGGGGAACCAGGCTCGAGTCTGGCGGGAGGCTCAAAACATGGTGTGATTCTGGCCAAGTCTCTTAATCTACGTGCCTAAAAAAAAAAATGTGTCCTTGTGTAAAATAACTGGTGCTCATGTAAAGCACTCCGATACTCCGATACCTTTGGCTCGAGTTCGCACTATATAAAATAGCAAAAGAAATATATATATATTGACTACAGGACTGTAACAAATGCTTCATTGAGCAATACATTTAATATGAAATATTCACACAGGAGCTCACTAAAAAAAACGTTTCCATTGATGACTGCAACTGTGTGAGAGAGGGATTGATAAAAAGGAATGGGACTTTCATTAAGGCATTTTCTACTCGCTTTTCTGCTGCATGTCATACTTGATCTCACACACAACTCCACAACCCGTACCACATTCAAGGAGCAATGCTTTCTATCTTGTCATAGGAAAATACCCTTTCCTCCCCTGCATACAGCTCACACCCACTACCAGACCGACCAGCCCTCCATGCTTGTCATCGTGAAGCACCCGATGCAGACCAACCTAAACCAATCAAAATGCTAACCAGGTCCTTCAATCCCTTTCTGTAGACCTACTCCATCAAGACGTTGTTGTCCATCTCAATAAAAGTACACTGAACGTTGAGGTTAATGCTAGGCCTGGGCGGTAAATTCCGTTCCGCTCGCGGAATTTGTGGAATTTGTGTAATTTCGTGTTCCCTGGAAAATGCAGAATTGCCAAAAATTCCGCGATCTGCGACTTCGTGGAATTTTTTGCTTGTTCGCACTTTCAAAATGCGTGTTCGCGAGATATTTCCCCCGAGCACGCAAACAGCGTTTGCGAACAGGAAAAAAGAATCGCGAACAGGTGGAACAAGCAATTGCGCGTGTTTGCGGAACTCTGCGTGCTCGCGGAGATTTTTGACTGTTTCACGGAGCTTTACGTAGCGCGACTACGCAAATTCCTCCCACCCCTAGTTAATACCACACTTGAGACCATTTAGCAGGCCAGCAACCAAAGTTCAAGTCCTATCAGTCAGGATGAACATCAACACTAGTACGGGTTTCTATAGCACACTCCATAGAGTAATCTTCTGCCATCAACACAGTGTACAAAGAATCCATCAAAAATATCAGATGACGCACTGACATTCCCCACAAGCTCCAATCCATTACCTCATTTTAAAATGGAACACATTCCATACCCTAATAGTCAGAGATCTCATCTGATCTCTTAAACATCCTCACTGTATGTATGAGAAGGACATCCTCCTGTCCATATTCATCATGCACTCTCCTCCAAATACACATAAGTGATACCACCATACCTCTGAAAATCAGTTGCTCCTAGTATGAGTTTGAATCCTGGTAAAACATTTGATCTTTGACAACCCTAACAGTGCGCAATTGTTAAAAACTGCTTCTCTAGTTTGCAGAGGTATGCGCCCAGTCCAAGTAGGGACCACAATCCTTGTCGGGTAAGTCAGATGCACAGCCTAAAGTTACCTGTGTTCACCCTCTGGCAGCTTGGCATAGAGCAGGCAGGCTTAACTTAAGAGGCAATTGTAAAGTGTTTGTGCAACATTTAATATAGTACAACAGTGAAAACTCCAAACAAAAATATAACACATCCGGATAGAAAAATAGGGCTTAATTTATTGCACAAAACAAGATAAAAACATCAGAAATTCAATAAGTATAACTGGAATTATGAATTTATAAAGAATAAACTGAAATGTAGTGTTGAAAAGCATAAAGTGCCAACTGGGGCTACCTGATCATGCTTGACTGGGTCAAATCCAAACTTTCGTGCCGACCACGATGGAGAGCAGGCTGGATACATGGACCAAATTTGTCCCATCGCAAAGTATCCTGTTATGCCGTCGACTGAGGCCTGATGCATGGAGCACAGGCGGCAATGCGTCATCGTCAATGCCTTCAGATGTAGGCGCTGTCGGTTCTGAGCTGCACAAATCAAGATGGATCGTCAGTGGCTTAGTCCGATGTAGGCGATGCGTTGTCGTCGAGCTGCGCATCCAGCGATGCAATGCCCTCAAAGCAGACAATGGGTCATCATCGAAGGAGTTGCGTTGGTTCCACAGAGATGCGTGGGATTTGCTAGTAGCAGCACAGAAAACCCACTTCCAAGGGCCCAGGGCTGGATTGGCAACACTTGGCAGGGCAAGACTCACAGTTGACAGAGTCCAGCTGCTGTTGCAGGGTTGTTGGTAGTCTTTGACTTCAGGACAGGAGGCATGCCAAAAAATCCCTTGGAGTCACTTTGGTTCTGGGGTGTGGAGATGCCAGTCAAGTCCATCTCGCTCCCAGGCAAGGAGGGCAGCAGGGCAGACCCAGTAGAGCAGGAGTCCAGCAAATTCCAGCAGAATCTAGCAGGCAGAGTGACAGTCCTTTCAGCAGCACACCAGTCCTTCTTTCTGGCAGGTATCCTCAAGTCCAGAAGTGTTCTGAAGTGGTGATGTCTGAGGTCCAGTACTTATACCCAGTTGTGCCTTTGAAGTGGTAGATACTTCAAAGAGAGACCTTTGAAGTGCACAGAGTCCCGGCCCTTCTGCCCTGGCTCCAGGCTCACTACAGGATGTATGCATACCTTTGTGTGCGGCCATGCACAGCCTATTCAGGTGTAAGTGTCAGCTCCTCCCTCCCATCCTGCCCAGAATGTCCCATCAGGATATTGATGGTGCATCAGTCACACCTAAGCTCCCTTTATGTGTGGATGTCCAGAGGGAATGCACAAAGCCCAGCTGTCACCCACCCTAGGCGTGTATTCAGAGACAGGCAGAAGACACAGATTGCATGAATGTCATGTTCTTGTATTTGAAGAGCACAATAAAAAGAGGTTTTAGGAAAAACTGTGAGTATCTGTAAAACCTGCAAGCAGATGACATACAACCATACTTAAAATTGACAGACAAAAAATGTTGCAAGATTAAATACATGCTTTACCCTCATGGAAGCATCAATGTCTCCTGTTGAATTCAGACTGGAAATCAAAGCACAGACAAAAGTGTGTTCTCCTCTTCAATGGCACCCCGGATCCCAAAATAAATATAGCTTTACATCAAGCACTTAGGAGTATTCACCCTTACATCCTAACATTGGCAACATTTTTATAATAAAGCACTTGGCATTGCAATCATTTTAAATTTCAAGTCACTAGTTACCGATCTTCCAATTTAATGGTACTCAATTTACTGACCTACAAAGTGTGGTTATGTCCAATCTTAGGAATGTTTACTCACTGTCATCTCTTACCAGTTAATCAGCCACGTATTCACTTACTACATTTATACAGTGATTTTCACCCCAAAGAGTAATCAATGGAAAGAGATTATTGCAACACTAAACCAGGGCAGAAGTCCTAAACAAGCATTTGGAATGCAATAGGTCTCGCGTTTAATGAGAGTTTAAGCTATTGGCATTATAAATGACAATGCCTATAACTTCAACTCACGTAAATACGAGACCTATTGCATTGCAAATGTTTCTTTAAGTTTAAACCTGAGCGTGGCGCCGTTTCAAGGACAACGCGCTCGGTTTCTGTTTTTTTAAACTTTAACACTGATTGCGGTGTCCTTGAAGCAGGCGCCGCGCTCAGTGTTAAAGTAAAAAATAAAAGTAAGAAACCGAGCGCTGTGTTCTTGAAGCGGCGCCGCGCTCAGTTTTAAAGTTTTCAAAAAAATAAACAAACAGAGCGTGGTGTCCTTGAAGTGGGCGCGCGCTCAGTGGTTAAGTAAAAAAAAATAAAGAAACCAAGCGCGGTGTCCTTGAAGCGGCGCCGCACTCAATTTTAAAGTTAAAAAAAAGTGCGGTTTCCCTGAAGGGGGCACCGCGCTCAACATGAGAGTTATATATAACTAAAATTTCAAATGATCGCGGTGTCCCTAAAGCCGGCGCTGCGCACATTATGCAAATACCCCAAAAAGCAGCCGCCATTGTTGCCATCAGTGACAATAACAACAAAAATAGTCCTCACTTACTAGATAAAGCAGTCCCTGTAACGTACCAAGTAAAAGGTCCAGTCCTTATGGGCAGTAACAAATGTCAGCAAGGCGGTAACAAGGAGGAACTAACAAGCCTCATAATGAATCGGAAGCCAGCATTTACCAAGGACAATGACACTAGCCAATGAAAAATATGGGAGGAGAGTGGGCGAGGCTTTCACAGCATACTCTACTACAGCATGCGTCGCAGAGTGAGCAGCGCATGCACGCTGCCGCTAGGCTCGACCTAAAATAGAAATAGAGGGACTAACCAAGTAAGACAGTATGCAAGTAATATCATGGCGTAGGGCTCTTGCACGCTGTGACTCACATCATTTTATGTAATGCATTCTGTACATTGATTTGCTGACCTGTATTATTTATTGTCAGTGAATAATGTGTTGTATGATGTAAAGCGCTTTGATACCCTACATTGGGATCAGTAGCGCTATGAAAGAAATACAAACATTTGTGGTTTTAAAATTGTAATTGGTGTACCTACACGTATAGACTGACACATCTGACATTCTGACAGTGCATGCATATCTCTTGTATCCAGAGGGTGCTCAAACTCAAAAGCTGACCTCCAAATCGTAGCTTCTCTTGAGTACTTGTGAAGACCATGCTGTAAGCCTTTGTTTCCCCTCCACTGTATTGGCATGTAGGTGTGAGACTCAGATAGCTCCCAGACAGGATCATACTGGAAGGACAGCAGAGCTGATGGCCTATTCAAATAGGCCCTTTTTCTTGTAAACCCAGCTGGAGGGGAAAATAACAGCCCTCTCAATGCCTGGGCGTTCTTGCTTATAATGGAAAACCAATGTGTTTCTCTGTGTCGGAAAATTACACAGGACAAGTGCAGCCTATTTCATTCGGCCCCAACTTCTTAGCAGTGGTGACGATGTCCACCCTGTCAGGGGCGGCCTTAGGCATGTGCAAGCTGTGCACCTGCACAGGGCCACCAAACCCCAGGGGCCACCACGAGGAATCGGATACAATACATATTCGTGGCGGCCTCTGGCAGGGATTTGGCGCATGAACGACTGAGGCGTGCTAAATCTAATGTGATGCACGCTGAATGGTTGTTCTTATACTCTTTTCCTTTCTAACCCAGTCTCGTCTGTGTGTGGGGTCGGCCTTGTTTCGGGCTCTTCTGGTAGGTCTTGTGCTTGTTTAGAACTTTTTTTCCAGGAGAATCGAGCTTGTTTTAATAGTCCAGATCTGGCACCTCCGGAGGCTCGCATGCGCGCGCATGCGCAGTGCCCGCGAGTCCTGCAGCGAAGGGGTTACAGAAGCACCATGCATCACTGGCAGCAGGAGGGGTGGCAGCACCCATGCCCGGCGTGCAGCGAGCAGCACCGAGACCGGCCGAGGCCATGCACCGGCGCGCCTAGAGACCCTGGGCGAGAAAGGCCGCCTTGCAGAGGATAGCATGCCAGTGTGCAACCTTTGGTGCCAGCTGCGAGGTAAGCAGCCCGAGGGTCAGGGCATGGGGAGGGGGAGTGAGGAGGTCAGCGTGTGCCACTGCAGAGTGAACCCGAGGGAAGGTGAGCCATTGGACGAGGGTGTGGGGAGCCCTGGGGAGGAGGGCAGATCAGGTATAGGAATGTATCCCAGCCCGTGGGGGTGAGGAGCCGGGGGCGTGGGGAAGGTTGGGTGAGGATGTTATTGTAGATGGTGTGTGCTTTGGGTCTGGGTGGAGGTAAGCCATGTGAGGTGGCGAGCTGGAGGTATTCTGGTGGTCATGGGAAGGGCGGGCATGATGAATCGTGAGAGAGAGCCTCTCTCTCACGATTCATCTCTGAGAGGGCGCGGGTCGGAGAGGTGGTCACCGTGCGCCAGGGGTAGGGAGTGGTACAGATCGGCGCTGTATGTTGAGGGAAATGTCAGTCAGGAGTGCAGGGGCGGTGTTTACTTGTGGCTGAGGGGAGGCATGGTGACTTTTGGAGGTGTAACTTGGGAGGCACGGTCGTATTGGGGGGAAGAGGAGAGCAGGGTACGAGGTGTCAGACGTAATGTTAAGGATACATTAAAATGATTACAATTACTTATCAACAATCATGAAAACAGAGTATGAAGCTGATACTTGTGATCTAATGAGTGGATCTGCCTGCACAAATCTTTTAAAACATCGAGTGTTCGAATGTACTTGGCATTTGGTTATGTCTGTTTATATGGTGTTGAGGCAGACATGAAATGCAAGCACCTATGGATGAACGCCTGGAATAGGATGGCAGTGCCTACCCATGTTAACTCAATCTAATGCCCTTTTGCAGAGACCTTGGTAGGAGACTGGCTTCTTGATCATTTCTTTAATTACATTCCAGTGCTTGTCATGTGACTAGCAGAGAAAACTAGTTTAACTAGTCCTCAGTTTGCAATTGGTGAAGCAGCCTTCTCTGTCCATACTAGGGGCATAGTTACCATTGGTTCAGCAAGTACAGTGGTACTGAGACCCAAAACCCTCAGGGGCCCATTGAACCCTGATAATTGCTATATTTTACTTCCTGAGCAGCAGCCAAAGGGGCCATTTTCCTTGCTTATGCCACGGCCCATGGGGTCGTTGGTACGCTGTGCTAGTGATTCGTACGTCTGCTTGAAAGTTGTCTCCTGACTGGATGTTCCTTGCACATTAATTTTGCTTCAGTGAACCTCTAGTGCCTTTTCATAGCCTTAGGACTCACTGTAATTAATCCTTGTTTAATAGGTGCTCTGTAAAGCGAGCAGAACTGGTTGCGGGAATATGGCACTATACAAGAAACCTTAATTAAATATATTGTATTTTGTCTTTTGACAATGTGGTAAAGTGGACGAGTCTTTGGTTACCTGTAGGCTGTCTTCAGGATCAGTTAGTGACGTACTGAGACAGGTCTCTGTGTGCAATGATTTCAAGGTAGCTTACTCTCTTCCTGCTAAGGTCACTTCCCAAATAGATCATGAACTATTCTCCAGGCTCTACTGTTCTCAGTGGACTGAGAAAACAGACCTTGTATGCCAAGTCACATGATCTACCCTATAGTTTTATAACACTCTTCAAATAAACCTTCCATATGTGGCTAGTCCTCATAATGTGTCATACATGTAGTGGGAAGGGTAATTACTATCAATCAGTCAGGGTTTGTAAAGCTCAGCTGCTTCACACATAAGGGTCTCGAGGCGGTGTGGGATTCATGCTGCTGGATCATGCTGCTTGTTGGTTGAACAGCGAGGTCTTGTGGTCCTTCCTGAACTGCTGGAGCGACGGTGAGGCTCTGAGGTGCAGGGGGAGGGTTTTCAGGTCTTCACTGCCAGGTGGGAGAAGTAGCGGCCTCCACTGTTTTATCAGCGGCTGCATTGGGTGGCTGCTAGGGAGATGGTTCTGGAACATATTTTCCTGGTAGGTTGGTGGAAATTCACTCGTTCATTAAGGTATGCTGGTCCTTCATTGTGTAGTCCAGGGAAGACATGGCTTGGCAGTTCGGGCTGGACTATTCCCATGAGGCACAGGGTCAAGGCTGATTTGCATATGGCCATGTCTGAACTGGGGTGGTGTGGTGAGCAAAAAAACGATGGATTTAGGCCCAGATCTCTGTACTGGGGTGAATGTATGACATTGTTCTGCATTCTGTCCATCAACTGTTGTTTTTGCAAGAAAATAAAAATGACACATGAAAATCTTTCAGCAGCCGCCACTGCTGATTGTCTTCTTTTTTTCCCTACCCACTGCCCGCTGCATTGCAAGCAAAATGAAGAGAATTCGAGTACACAAATCTGGTTATTCGAAACGAAAGAGAAAGTGGCTCAGCAGGCTTTCGTAGTGTCACAGGAAGGAGCAATCCTGAACTTTATCACCCAAGGGAAACCTAAAGATGGAGAATCCTCTGGCCAGAGTACTGCTGATGCACTAGGTAAAACAGGCGATGACGACCATAAAGAACAAAAAAATGATGATATCCATGAGCAGAATGATACTCATGAGCAGACCAATGAAAATGAACAAGGTGACTCTGAAATTGATACAAACATGCAGCAATTACCAACTCAGGATGAGGATTATTACAAAAGACCCTCAGACAGAGAAACTGAAACATCATTCATCGGTCCATCAACATCTGGCATTCTGAAGGAGGTTCAGAGTTTACAGACGGATGATGCTGGTATTGAAGAGGAAGCCAAAGAGCAAGACCATGTTACAGACCCGTGTTCTGAATATGATTTATGTGATTGGAGGGATCCTACTTTGTGGCCGAACTCTCTTACGGATGCGCAACGTGTTTTTCTTGTTGAAAGGGGTCCCTCCAGAGACCCAGATTCTAAAACAAAGTATCCAAGTGATGAGCACTCAAAAAGTAAACGTTGTTTTTCTGTTACCATGTTACTGGTCATCTAACGCCTTTTCTGGACGTTTTATTAAAACACCTTCCTGAGCTCCGCCCCGCCCGGACCCCCTCTTCCGGGGCCCCCTGCCTGCGCTCCCTGCACAGGGCCACCATGAGCCTAGAGCCGCCCCTGACCCTGTGAAAATAGTTGGTGGCAGCCGTCTACCTGCGCGTACCCCTGACTTGAGCCCTGCCTATAACTAAGGAAGAATCATCCACTTTGATGGTCTGTGTGACCCGCTAGATACAATGTATAAGTTACTTGTGTGACCTGCTATGGCGCCCCTCATGGGGGTTGGGAATGAGTACTAATTGTTCAGGGTTTATGAGTAGTAGGACACTAAGAGGTGAAGCGCTACCCGCCCCCTTTTTCTTTGATTGTGCAACTACTATCGCTTGTGCAGTACTGAAGGGTCATTACTGCTCTTTTTGGAGGTTATTATTGCAACACCTCACTTCCATCCAACTGGTTTCACGCCTCCCCCTCTCCAAGGACTATAAAACATCATCCATCGGTGGATGCTAAAAGAAACATGAGAACATAAATAGGAAAGAGTCAGCTAACCTTAGCCTGGGTGATAGAAGGAAACCTTTTTAACTGGACATGTGGCCCTGGATTGTGAAGATGTTTAGGATTCTTGGTACTCAAGTTTGACTCACTGCTGGAAGCTTCTGAAGTGTCCTTGTAGCTTCGGTCTCCTGTTCCTGTCTCCCCAGTTCTGAATCCAACTGATTTGCTGTATCCTGTGCATTGTGCAGTTGATCAAGCGGGAAAGAAGAGATGCTCTTCTCTCCAAAACGGGAATATGGAAAGAAGGGGCTTGGAGTCTGATAGACATATGCCTGCCAATAATTTCTCTCGGATTTTTACTGTTGCTTCACACTATTGGAAGATAATAGTATACATACATACATACCATGGATGCCATTCCAAAATACAGTCCAGGCCCAATGACAGTCACACATTGAGCCCCACGTCTACCTGACTCCACGCTATGCACCTCCCAAAACAACACAACTGCACAACTCATCATCAGGGGTGTGTAAAATAAATTCAAGTATTTTGATTATGTGGAACATGTGAAAGTATGTCAAAATGACTCACATTTAGGCATTATTCTATCCCTAAACATGATCTCAAACTAGTAGTTCGGTCCATAGTTCTCTCAAGGTAAGAAAACTCAAATGTCCTCAGTGCTTCTGTTCCTAAACCACGTTACCCCTCTTGGACTGCCCTACATGTTGCAGCCCATTTAAAATCTGGTAGCCACCTCTTTGCTACCCTTGTTCTTTCCAAACTTTGATGCGTAACCATAGATGCTTTGCGCATGTAGAAAAAGGCTCTCCCTACCAGTGGTGGCACACAGAGGGAGTGCCACGGGGCGGTGGGGCGGGGGAGGGGCAGGGTGGGGGGTAGTGGAGTCAGACATACGACAGCCAGGAGTAAAGTAAGTAAATAAATAAATAAAACTATTTACCTTGAGCTGGCTGCATCGCCGAGTGCAGCCAGCCCCTCCCCTGGCCCCTCCCCCACCCCACCGCCCCGCAGCACTCCCTCTGCGAGCCGCCACTGCTCACTACTATCCAGTGAAGAGGTCCCATCTAGAGATCAGCGACTCTTCATCTGGAGACACCAGGTTTAAAGAAATGCTTCACGTTTGCTCAGTCTTTGCAAGAGTTCACTCTGAGAGTCTAGAACTTGCTTCCCATCTGCCTTCCTTCTTCAGGATGACACCCTGGCTGGGCCGTCCCAACACCCTCCACTTCTGTAATGTAACGTGTTTTGTAAGCTATGTTCTCAAGTCAGGGCCATCTTGACGGCATTATAGGCCCCCGGGCAAAGCAGTGCACTGGGCCCTGCCTCCACAACCACTCACAGGAATACAATGTTTAATGAGAATTATTGTTCAACTCTAGTCTGCATGGGGCCCCTATGCTCGTGGGCCCCCCGGGGCAACTGCCCAGCATGCCCATGTGTTAAGACGACACTGCCTCAAGGGCTTTGTTGTGCCACTGAAATTGACTGTATATGTCTCTTTCTTTAAGATGTAGGCCCGCCTTATGAGACACTCATAATATCCGATGGGGCAGGTAACAGGGTCACAGGAACGTCACCAATTATGAAGTTCACAAGGCTGTCGCCAACCTGACATTTTTCCCCTCGAGTGAATGTTGAATTACTGGAGGAATGGAATCCTGAGATACCCGCACCCCAGTAACTCCTCATCCCTCAGGGGATTCTCGTGGTTCAACCCGTCCTTTGCGGTCCTCTGTTCGATCCTTGGCTGGATCTAAAGAAAACCTCAAATAAATAAACGTATGTTCAACTCAGTATGCTTTTATCCTACCCACTTTCCAACGCTGGCTGAAGTTTTTAATTTTGCAATGGCCTTTGTGCGAAGATGGCGTTCTTCCTCTCGTTCCCGCTGCATGCAGATCTATGCTAATGCTATTTCCAAATGGCAATGAAAAATGAAATCAAATCGGGGAAACATTACAGCAATTACTGCGAGTGAGGCTCTGGCTCGTGGCCCTTTCAACCAATTGAAAGGCTAATCATATATTAGTTTAAAAAAATGTAAACTTGTTTGTTCTCTCTTCTTCGGATTATAGCTTCTTTGTTAGTCCTTAAAGGGTGCAACCAACAAAGAGAAAAAAAAGTCTCCCTGCCCACTCCTGCCTCCCTAATAATCACCAACAATGGGCATTTTATAACTGTGCTGCTTTGATGATGTCAGCTGGGGTTTTGAGATCATTTGTGACATCATCATCGATGGCCCCTTTACGCCTGTGATGTGAATGACTCCGTGAAGGCACCACCAAACCTTCTGTGGACATGGCCTGTTAAGTGTTGTACAGATTTCACAATAGGTAACTGGCTCTTAATGGGGCGGTACTGTGAATGATGTCACAATATGTCTCATGCGTAATCAAACAAAGCATTGTTCTAGAATGCATATTGGAGGCTATTGTTAAGGATGCGAGACTGGATACAAAAAAAGCCGTTATTTTGTCTTCACTGGATAGCCCCTTTAAATACTGCACCACACATTTCCTGATTCGCGCCTGTAGGTACCCACTTAACGCAGAGTTGGCAGCATCCACTTCCTCTAGAAGTAGGCCTCGTTTGAGGCATTGTATCTCTTAATCGTCCCCAACCACTTTTTTGGACTGTGCTTAAAATTACAGGTCTGTCTTTTTGTAAACACTTCGGGCCAGATGTATGACCATTGTTAGTGATCGCAAATGAAAAATCGGGCTGTCTGCAACCACTAAAAAGGGTTATAGTATGTATAAACCCTATTTTGAGAGTTGGTAACCTACTACTGACTCGCAAAATAGGGTTTGCGAGTCACTATTAGGAAGGGGTTTGCCAAGGGCGTCCCTTCCTAATTGCAAGTTGCACTGGTATGTACAATTGTTTTGCGACTGCAAATGGGGTCACAAAACAATCGCAGTTACCACCTGCTTGAAGTAGGTGGAACCCAGTCGCAAACGGGAAGGGGTCCCCATTGTGAATGTATGCAAAAATATTTTTTAAGAGGAGGTAGTGTTCCCACGGACCACTGACTGCCATTAAAAAATGAAAAGAACATTTTTCATTTTTTTCCTTTTGAACGCATCCTGTGTTCCTTTAAGGAAAACAGGCTGCATTTGGGGGGGGGAGGGTCAGTTGCTTTATTTAAAAAGCAGACATGGTGGTCTGCTGTCCCCAGCAGGCCACCATCCCTGTGTTCTTGCCCTTTCCAATGGGTTGCAAATTGCGACCTGCCTAATGAATATTGATGAAGCAGGTCATTTGCGAGCCCATTGGGAATCACTAAATGTGTCTAAGACACATTAGTACATTCTGTTTTGTGAGTTGCGAAACGGAATGGTCGTGCATCTGGCCCTTCTAGTTTCAGCAGGTATCAGAAATGAAGCATCCCCAGATATAGTGATTTGCCCAGAATAACACACTTTTGCAAGGTTCGATGCAAGTGTAAAATAACATGCCTTCTGGCTCCGCAGTAAACCACTAGACCATATTTCCTGCAGGCTCTCTTTCAAACTGACCCTTTAGATTCCCGGATTGTGTGAGGGAACACCACCCTCAACCCCAGGTGGGGAAATAGGGGACGAGCCAGCACAGGCCGAAAGAAAACGAATATGATGGATGAAAAATGCTAAATCAGCAGAACTGTCATCCTTTCACCTTAATGGGCACTTACAAAAGTGCAGCTTGCAAGCTGTGATCATCCACAATGCGATTGTGGTTATAAAACAAACAGCACTGGTCAATAATATGATCTAATCTGATTGAGGAGGCCAGTAAGAAAATTATTGGCCACTTTGCAGCCCATTAACGTCCAGTCGTGCACTGGAGGGAGGCCTCCGACAGATTAAAATATTGCTTACTTATGTCAGGAAGGCTTGAGCGATGAGGCCAGACACGCTTCGATTGCAAGTCCAATGCGGTCAACCTCTAAGCTGGCCAGACAGCCTTAGTGGCAGAAGCCAAACCTGGTATAGACCGCGCCTGATCATCCCTAATGACGGCTGGGTGGGGACATTCCAGGAGGACATCCCAACATCCAGTTACTGCTGGGAGGAAGGGAGGTTGCTCCCAGCCTCAGGGCATGGATGCTAAGTTAAAATAGTTACCCTCAGACAAGCTCTTTGAAGGGTGGCCTTGTATCTATTTAATAAAAATTCCTTTTAAATTCTTGATGCCGCCTCAGTCTTGTATCAATATTGAGGTAATTAAAATGATCTGGACATGACTCAAGTTGGATCGGAACATGCCTGCACTTGGAGGTATGATGGTGCCAGTTATGAACTCCTCACATTTTGTACTGTACTGTCGTTGTGATGGGAGGGGAGTGTCCCCTAACCAAGGGCACATACTAGTTCTGTCACATACCAATTAAAGAAACCTTCTGAGATGGTTCCATGAACTCAATCTCCTTGGAGTGGGGGGTCATTTGCTCTTCCCAGACCAAGAGAGCTTAATCGCTACAAATTCTCAGGGTGTGATTCAGGTTCCCTGAATACAGGTACGATCACATCAGCTTTAAATGAATGAACAAATGAATGAATGGTATTTTTAAAGCGTGCTGCTACCCTATTTTGGCATCCGGGTGCTAGGGAGAAAGGTATAAGGGAGTGTAGAAAGAGACAGAAATGGTGGAACCTGTGAAAAATAGGATTTTTAGATTGTCATTGCCACATAAGCACATGGCCAGATCCGAATCTAGGGAGCCAGATATTTCATGATTTGCTTTAAATTTGTACCTTTTGGGAGCTCCAGGAATATTTATCTCCATAAATCTGTGGAAGAGGTCAACGGACAATCAGATCTCCTTGTGAGAAAGTTCATTTAGAATTTCAGATCGCGCGAGACAACAAGCGAGGCAGCATACCCTCTGGTGCTCCTCCCAAATGGACTTTATTCTCATATCATGGGGTCACACATGTGTTCGCCATAAGGGAAATTGCAGTTTTTCAGAGCAACATGGCTGAAGCAGCCTCTCTTTTCTTTAAAGATCTTTTCCACTTCAACTGCATTTATGCATCTCTGTATACTTTCCCCTTGATCCTTTATATGCACAAGCAGCAGTGGAAGAAATCATGCACATCTCCTCGGGCATCCGGGTCAACTATGATTTTCCGACCTACTGGAGGAACCATATCTCTCGCTACCTGTCAAAAGGAAAGGGCCTGGGTACTCATGAGGATATGCGTCCATACTGGGAGGGCATCGTGGTCACATATGACAAGAGCATGGGTCCTGGGGATGTGAACCTCTACTGCTTAGAAACAGTTTTCGTCCCACCACTGGAGTGCATGGTACACACATGCAGTGCTTAATTTGAACCAGGGGGTGCCAGTGCTAGGCACAGGCACATAATTGTCAACACCGGCACTTATGACAGTCTGTCACATGGTGGTGCTGTCTGCTTAATTTAGAGATAAGCACAACAACAGTTGTTTATTAAATCAATATATATTAAAAATGACTAACACCTGCCCCCCTACACCACACATAACTTTGAGGGCTTGGAATAGTCTGAATTGTCACATTTCGAAGAGTGTGGTGGTTAGTAGTTGTGTTGATACTGTCATTGGCAGCGATGGCAGGGACTGTAGGCGGTGCAAGCTGCAGTGGTCTCCTGATGCGAGCCCTGGCACTTATGTTTTTTACAAATTAGGCACTGCGCACAAGCTGATAATGGTTGTGAGCATATGGACTAGGAGTAATGGATTCACCATAAATGTAACTTTATCCCTGTAAAACAGACTTTAATGAAAACCCTGGGCTGCAGCTAAGGGATGCACACAGTCACTAAGCTATTCCTACTTTCGAATCACAGGGACTGCAAAACAATTGTGGTGGTTATCCCCAACCCCTAAATAATGCCTGGGCTTCAATCAGATAAAAGTGAATTTTGAGACTTGTGTTTCTTTGAGGAAAAATGCGCTACCTGATTAAAAATGATGTATGGAAATTGCATGGCTCTGTCTGTCAGACTCCTTGAAGAAATGGCATTTTGGTGTATTTAGAATAGGTGACCTTGGATATTAAATCAGGCTATACGAGGCCATTATCGTACCCCTGTTTCTCAATAAACATCTTTTATTCCTCTCTGAAAAGTAACAATTTACCTACATTACTGGCAATCTTTAGCTCTTTCCCCAAAGCCAGTGCAATCGAAGTATTGATCACTTGTGCTTTACGGCTGAGAAAGGAGAGTTAATTGTTTAAAACAAGGATTCTCTGTCTCAGAAACAGTATTAGCTGCGTGGACTTGCAAATGTTGCCATAAATCGTTTATCTCAATTGTCGATCTCACTTGTGCAGAAAGTCACCCATTGAGTATTTTTAGATAATGGCCAATTATGTGAAAGGAAATAAAAAGGGCAGGGTGGGAATTGGGATGTTGTAAACCTATCAGTGAGATATTGCTTCAGCTGGCTGTGAGCTGAGGTATCAAGTGAGGTGCAATCAGAATTTAGCACCTTTGCTCCTTGTAAAAGTGACAAGTCGTGGTATACTTATGATTGCGGGAGCTTAGGAATGTCTGCTTTGTATTTTTGTTTTCTCTTAACCTAAGGCGACTTGAATAAACAGTTTTCAGCTAGAATTTTTATTGTAATTTAATTGTCCTTGTCAACCATAGATAGACATGTCAGTTGCAGCAGGCTGGTGCAAGACCATCGCCAGCAGGGAGAGAGGCATGGACCAGAGGGGATATTATGGTCTCGGCCCTGTACTCTCCAGGGTCTTGCTCTCATTCGTCAAAATGTATCCCTGTTGTCTCTTTTCCTCGTCTGTCTTTCTATTAACTCTTAAAAGCAGATGCTTAATGCGCCGGGAAAAAACTGGAAAAGCGCTAAGAGGGTCCGACGTGGGCAAGTTCTCAATAGGCTTGAGGACTTGACAGGGTTGCCGCCTTTTCCCGCTCCTTTTTGCTCTCGCCATCAATCCTCAGGCGTGCCTCATTTGCATCGATGCGCAGATAAGCGGATGGCACTGCACTGACGAGCTTGATGACAGAATCGACAGAGAGAGAGAGAGAGAGCGATATTAAATATTTGTTGTGTACTCTCGTGTGACTGTGATCCAGGCCCGCCCAAAACACAGTCCTATGTCAATGGCCATCCCGGTTTTTCATTCTGAAAATCTGGTCACAAGTGGTAGAGGCCACTGGAGACTCTGGCTGACTGCAAGCGAGGAAAGCGTCTCTCTGATAGACTTAAACCTCAAGGTTCTTGAGTGAAAATCCATAATGGGTACTAGAATTGCTTAACCTTATTGTACTTGGAGCCTAAACTTCAGTAGGAAAATTTTCCTCTGTGACCCTTCAATCTGGCAATTCTCAATCAAGTCGTACTGCCGTAAAAGGACACATGATAAGATACGTTTAGCACTCTGTTGATCAACTGAGAATCCCATGCTGTGCTCCAATGAGTGCACGGCGAATGGTCAATGTTCCTAACAAAAATACCTCTAGTGTAAGAATCCAGCTTCAAAGCAGGGCACACAATGCGTCAAAGTGGAGCAGACATGAGTAGTTAACGGCATATCTTTTCAGGAAAGGGTTCGCAGCAGTCAATTGCTTCCTCCAATTTTTGAGGTGAACCCACATCGATGTCCAGAACTTGAGTCAGAATAGGAGCTGTCATGACTTCCTGACATTTCTTCTCCCTCAGAATGCTTACAGAGCGTAGAGAAGGTTCCATCACGCCTTGGTCCTACGAAGTATTTTTGATGCCAAAATATTCATGCCATTAAAAATTGTTTACTAGGAGAGCCGGGGTGAGATGCGGCTCACTGTCCTTCAACTTTACTTTTTGTGTTGGGACACCTCCATCTCCTTGCCCTCTTGTTATGGCTTTTTATTATATTATTTGCCCTTTTTCTCTGCATGATTATATACCACTCACACACACACACACACGTTCGTTTGTGTGATAGGTCACACTGAGGTAGGCAACATGGATGTTTATCAGAAAACGTCCCGAAGAAATCTCAAGTACTGTGAAGGCACCAGCCTTCATGAGATGTAGCAAGATTCCACAAAGCATGCAGTAGCAGAGTCTCTCTCAGGCTTGCAGCCTTCAAGTCTTCCTCCAAGCATGCTGAACCTTCCTTTGGCTCTCTAATACTCACACAAGAAAGAAAGATGCCCAACTGAGGACTTTCTTGATCCTGCCTCTTTTGATTGATAGATTTTATGCTGAAGAAGGAAAATACAGCAACATGTTCACTATAACATTGTTCAACATCGAAGCCCCATTTCATGTCAAGCACCCCTTCAACACCAAAGAGTGCTATGCGAACTAGCAACCCTTCGTTACCAAGGGCACATTCGGTGTTGAAACAGTCAAAAACTGAGGGCTTCTCCTGAGCTAAATCCACCGGGAAGCTAGAAAGCTACTCTCTTGTGGTGGACAAGCTTTCATGCTCCATCAAGAAAGACGCTCATAATTCCATTCTTGACCTCAGGGATTGAATTGGATACCACATATGCCTCCAAGCAAACATCTACCATGTAATAAGAGAGCAACTACACCTCACTAAGGGCCTGTCTACAAGTTTGGCAAACAGGTTGCGTCATCACAAATGTGATGAATATCCCGTCCGCCGTATTACGAGTTCCATTATATTCCATTGGATATAATAGAACTCGTAATACGGCGCATGGTATAGCCGTCACGGTTTTGATGGAGTAACCCAGCCACCAAACTCGTAATCAGGCTCTAAGTGTTCTTTTCTCTAAGTTCAGATCACACACTTTGTGACAATGTCACAGTCTAAGGCAACCTCACACTCCTAAATTATATCACAGTCTGAAGTATCTAATGACTTCGGATAAAGGGACATTTCCAGATCCTCAATGAGATATATATTCATCTCATTTGCCTTGGGCAGGATCCTAGGTGGCCCTTAAAGCTCTGCATCACTCCATATGGCCATGAGGCAGACAAGGAGATTTTCCATACTCTGGCTACTACTAGGGCTGGTACTATGTGGTTAGATAAATGAAAAAGCTGTGCACCATAGAAAGACTCTGTTCTCTCAGGATAATATTCAATTGGACTTTGGTAACATCTTAGAAGTCAAGTATTCACAGCCCCGTAGGAATTTTTGCTGAGGTTTACGGAGGATCTCCTCAGAGGCCAGACTTGACCCTCAAAAGCTATTAAATGATGGTCTCCTGGTATTTAGCGAAGTCATCAGTGCGCCTTTACTAATGTAAAGTTTAAAAGCCACCACTAAGAGTAATAGAACTCCTGTCTTTGCGATTATGTTAAAAAACACACATGTAAGGTTGGGGAATGCTAACATAACTATTGCATAGAATGTGCATAAGATAAGTGTGAAAGAATGCAGGCGTGTGAACCTGATACAAGATTAGTGAATAATTGTCTAAGGTTTTGTCATATATACACAGAACAGTGTATCCCTAAAGTGTGAGATACCTCTGTTTGCCAGTGGATATTATAAACGTGGTGTTTTCTTGGGCTTGGCGTGAGCATCGATCATGAAATTCTACAATTAGCTTATGTGCAATTGGAGGTCCCATCGACTTTAAACTGCTGGAGCATTTTGTAAAGTGTTGAATTTAAAACATCACCCATAAAACCTAATGTAATGAGTTGTAGACTCTCTGGCTTCTTCCCTCTTTCTGATCATGACCATCTCTCTGTGCAGGTTTGTCTTCATGATTGGCACTTCCGTGGCACTCGCTTTCAGTGCCATGTTAAAGAGAGGAGTGACGCGTCTCCAGCTTCTGCGTAAGATTACCTGGAGAACTCTCGTCCTTATGGTCATAGGTCTTTGCTTCCTCAACTACGGCCCTGCGGATGGTCCTTGTAAGTACATAGCTGCCAACATTCTGCTCATTCTTAACCCCATACCCATGATTTACCTGAACAAAAAACATGTCTTCAAGGTAAGTAGATGTGGAGCTAAGAATTGTAAATCTATACTTACCGTTATACGTACTTCACCGATGTTGTGGTTGTCAGTATTCTGGGGACAATGATTTTGCATGCCAATATTTTTGGGTACAATGTTCAACCATATAGGCCCTAAAGGGTGTCATTCGATTGTAGAGAGTGGATTATGAAATGTGATTTAGAATGATGGTAGAGAACTAACCAAAGAGATAGCTGGGAGGTTACGGCAAGACAACGTTGTGAAGGTATTCTTTCAGGAGATATTAAATAAGTCAATTTATAAGTGCCAACTAAACACAACAATGCCACTAGCACTTTCACAATCATGGTCCAAAGTTAGAGGTATCTCAGGTGCAAGCAATTAAATTTAATGAAACCAAAGGAGCTGTAACATTCAGAAAACAAGAAGGCTGTGTGCATTTTAGACACCATGAACAGAGGCACGAAAGATAATAAAGGTAACTTTATGAGCTGAAAGCACAGAGAAGAGACCTGCACCCAAATCTGCTGCCCGAATCAAGCCTGGTGAATGTAGACGCCCACCATGTACAATGTAATATACAAGCTAATTCGTGGATGTGCCTCAATCAAACACAAATATTGCTGTTCATACCCTCTTCAATCAATGCAGAAGAGAAAATCTCAATTCTCCTTGCTCGTAAAAATAACTGGGGCCAACCATCTAGGTGATAACTAAGATGGATTCCATTATTCCTTGGGAACACATTTCCAGCAAAAAAGGGGCTCAATTCTGTGCAATGCAAAGGTGGAACACTGTTCATTTTATGGCATATAGTTAGGTTACCCTCTCTAACGTCATCCAGCTTTAAATTAGCGTTGCTGTTCACTGCCCCGATGCACCAAATCTGAAAGATATGCCTTCCAAGCTCGGACAGTGCTATCTGAGATGTGAGTCCCTAAAAGGTCTTCCAAATTGTCTTGGTGAAACGACTAGATGTGGGGGTCACATGAGCTTGGCAAGAGTTTCTGTCCACTCTTCACCTCCCTGTCCTGTCAAGCAGACCCTCATAATTTCTGAGGCATGGTTTGTATTTGATCTTCTTGAACAGTTCCTTTTTCCAGCACAGATCTTTCCCTGTCATGCTGATACGGGGCATAGCTGCCAATGGTTGCCACCATTCCAAACATGTTATAAACAGTTGTCGGGGAGAACTTTTGCAACATTGGACTATGGTTGCAAATTAAAAGATGCCCATCTTTTAGTGTCAGAAACTTTGACATATAAGGGCCATAGATGGAAACCTGACATATTGTTCAGCCAGTTCAAATGTCTCCATGTAAACAAGAACACCAAGAAAACTGTTTGTTTCTATATTAATAATAATAACCATGAAACTATGTCTAAAATGGCCTTTAAAAATACCTTTTAGTATGTTATTTTAAATGTTTGCCTTTGAATTTCTTTAAGATGCTCTTGAATAGGTCTAACCTGCTTCTGTCATCTAAATTCTCTATCCCTGCATTTGCGCGTTGAATGTAATTGGAAGTCTAGTGCGTGTAATCCTACAAGATGCACAACAAGGGCCTATGGCAAACTATTAGGGGACTGTTGTACCTGGTGTCTATTACGTTGTCCCTTTCTTGTGCTGATGTCATGGTATGTCTGGATTCCATGGGTGATGTCACGTGGTTCCTCAGGATTCTCTGGGTGTCAGAACCAGCTGATGGTGCCCAGGGACTGAGCTCATAACACCACACACCGGATCGAGCACTGGCTAACACTGAAAGAAATGGTGGTGTGCAAGGGGTTTGGGTAAAACACAAAGGTCTGTATAATTTTTACACGTGTTCATTTGGGGGACGGGGTCTTCGAATGCAGAAGGCGATCAGGTTATACATGATTAATGTGTGAAATGCTGATGTGTGTTATTCTAGGACTGTCATCCTCACTTGCAATTTTAAGTAATTTTGTTGTTCACAGAATTATGGTAATTTACTTTTTGAGCTTGCTAAAGTTTTATGCAAGCCTATGTGTACCGCATGCATTGTTGTGACCCATAACGCATTGGGAGCAGACTGAATTTAATCGCATGCACAGTCTCCCATCCTTCAACTGCTGAAATTATTTACGATGTCAACTGAACTTTTTAGCCATACATTCTAAATGTCCATTTCTTGATAGGCGGCATTGTTATACTACTGCTAAAGAAGTTGTATACTTAAAAACAAAGTAATCGAATGATATCTAACACTTATTCAGAGCCATAGATCACTATGTTCATTTTGGGAAGGCGTTGTGGATGTGCTGCGCTTTTTATTTAACTGCATGAAGGGCATTTCTGATGTAAATGTGCTTCCGATTCTACTTGAAGCAATGGCTCTGCGGCCGAGAATAAGGCATGCTGGTGGTTTGGAGATTATGTAGGTGTGATTGGCTGATGAGTGAAGTCCATAACAGGGAGATAGGATCAAGGGGCACAGCTGATTGGTCAGAAGGCTGAGAAAGTGTGAAAGCTTACGAAGTTCAAGAAAAGTCTGTGAGAAGCCAAGATGGAGAATGAGCATTTAGCCGGTTAAGTGGACAGATGTTCATGCTGTCAGGGGGAAGTGTGCTGCAGGTCTGAAGTGTGATCCCAGAATGGCCCCATTAAGCAGAATTCTAGTTTCTGCCCTTTGTCTCGAGGGCCCAATGCTAGATATTTCCAAAGCGGCAGTTCTGATTATAACGGAGGTAATACAGGAGACTTGATGGCCAATCCGGAGGTTTCGGGAGGGGTGAGGAGGAGGCACGTTGAGTTTAAGGAATGGCAAGGGGCCTGTGAGCAGTGTTGTGGGAGGGGTGAAGGGGAGGCATGGGAAGATTAAGGGACGGCAAGCAACCTGAAGTTTCATGAACAAGTAAACAGAAAACTCAATGAGCAGAGACAGGCCAACCAAAAAAAGAGTGCTCTCAAAGTATGACTAACATGAAGAGTAAGAATACATATAACAGGGGCAGTCCTCACGGAAGGATATAAAATTAAAAAAGGAGGGACTACTAACTGTATTCACAATGAAAACCCAGGATTTCTAAAAGCCAATGAAAAAGATGGACATTTTGTGAAACCTATATCTTAGATATCGCCTATCTCGAAGGTGAGACCTAAAAAGCACCCACATGTTGTAGCGCAGTTGAAGAGCCTTTGCAAATGTTAACTAGTCATGTCTTAATTGTACATTGCTGCGTTTAGGTGTTAACTAATACTAATTAGGTGTTCATCAGGAGGTATTAATATGTTTTAAAATGTCTAAAAAGACTAATAATACAGCCATATAACGCCACATAATTTTCCTTTTCTTACTGCATATCTTACACAAACCTGTCACCTACTTGATGCGACCCTTGCTGTATAACTCCATTGGCCCTAATTATAAGCATCGATCAATCTGAGAGGCTGAAAGAAAGCTGTGATGTTCAGTACAGTGCATTCCACCATCAAAGGGAGTAGATAGCTATATATGGATGAGCAACCTAGATATGTTTATTTTGGGAAAGCTTTACTCAATTCTGTGTTGTATTGCCCGAGTGTACCTCGATAGGCTTTCAAATAACCTTCAATCACTGCACAAGTATCTCTCTCTATCAAGGCTTATCCCAGCGGCTGTTTCTCTTCAGGGGAGAATCACGTTGCCCCACTAGGAGCCAGCGGCGTAAATTAAGTCCTTTTTTCCATGCCCAAAGATTAGTGGGCTCCTTGGCTGCTCCTTGGGAGCAGAGCATTTAAAGGCAGGGGATGGCCAATTAGGCAGTGAATGCTAACCACATCACCTGATGTCCAGTGTCGCTGTCGGGTTGGACAGGTCTTGGACTGTGTCCGAACCAACAAGCGCACTTTAGGCCTAGGGCCCAGCACTTTGGGAACTGGGGAACACAACGCAGAGCCTCTGGCCTCCTTTAGAGCCTTTGGTTCACCTGCTCTGACTAATTGCTGGTTTGCTGTGATGCAGTTTTAAGTATAAAGCAGCAGAAGAGCAAATCCTGGATTGGTTTGAGAAGCCTGCCCTTGCAAGCCCACATTTTCCAGAAAACACAGGGGCGGGATGATTAAGGGCATACTATGCACTCTGAACACACGAGTATCATTCCTTTTTAGGTCTCGCCTGAGCAAGCGCATGCGCATGCGCTGCTAGGCGAGACATTTAGTAGGTGGGTTTTCAAAGTGCTACCTCACACTTTGGCTGGTCTAGCGCTTGCGTTCACGCGAGCGTGAACGCACGCAGCCGCCATCTGTCTTTCACGGGTCATTAAGTGCACCGCGATCACTTTCACTTTCGCAGCTTCTAAGCGTCGCACAGCAAATGCTTGTTTTTATTTCACGTGCTTTCCCCTCTGCCTCCGTCCGATCACTTTCACTTTCGCGGCTTGGCCAAGTGTCTCGTCTTGCCTTCATTTAATGAGTTCTGCAACTGTCCTCTTTCCTTGAGAGGCTGTCCGGGAATGAAACTGTCTGCCTCTTCTCCACCTACGTCATACTTTATCTTACCTACGCTCGTCCCGATCAGGCTGGTTGGGTGCAACCAGTTTACTCTTTGATGTGTGTCTAACTCTGACACTCTCTTACCCCGTGTGTCGGTCTGCTCGTTTTACAGCTCTTTCCGGCAGCTTTTCCACCACCCTCGGTTGCAATCGTTTGTTTAAAAGCCATATAATACGAGCAAGCCACAGACTTTGTTCAAAATAAATCCGCTCTTACAGTTCCCCGGGTGGCAGGCACGACTACTGCTTCCTTTCCAGATCGTCTGTGTCGTTAGTGCACCGCCTTGGTGGGTTTCTCGCCTTGTGCTCACCTCATGGTGGTCGGTCGCGATGCTGCCAGCATTCCTCTGCTGCCCTCACGTGCTCTGAAACATTGCCCTCTCTCCTCATGTCTGCTTCCTGGGTACTCTACTTTTATGTCGCCGGTCTGGGGACACTCTTTCTTCAGAATCTGCTTTTGTACTTCTACAGCTAACATCCCCTCAGTGTCTGACTCCTTTGCCATCATTCCTAGCCCCTGGGACAAACCATGACCATATCTCTGTACTAATCTGTCTGCTCCAGAGGCTGATAGCTCGACCGACGGATCACCGAGGGGCCTTCCTTGTTGTCATAGTCTGCCCTGGCTGCACGTGACAGAGGCACCAGGCTCCGGACAGGAAGAAAAGTTTTGCTCCTCATTTTCACAGTTCCTAAATGGGAAATATTAGATAACCTGTAACAAAACTGTAATGTTTCTTTCCTTGTGTGTCATTTCTTTTCCTGTGTGTCACCTCTCCTGACAACAGCCATAATTACTGAACGAGGTGCGGTTTGGGGGAGGGTGGGAGAGGGTGAGATGGGCGCTGTTGTAATAGTGCACGTTTTTGAACCTTCATCACATCCCTGCTGTGTAAGTCTCCTCCTTTCAACTGACGACACACCCTGTCTTTCCTTTCCTCTGTTACTAACACGTTTACATTTGATTTATACAAACCTTATAAACATCCCTAGGTGACAGGTTCAACATGATCTACTGTATTGCCTCTTTGCATCGCCTATATTATACCTAGAGCTGAAACACAAATCCTCTTTCATGATGACGTGTGGAGAATGCAAAGTCCTCTATTTAGTTGCTACATTAATAGGAGAACTGAACACAGATGCCACATACTGTTTGTATATCATGATGGGACATTTCAAACTCTTATATAGGTCTCAAGTCAGTGCCTAATCCAAATTGTTCACACTAATTACAAGGAAACTGATTCTCACGTTGTACTTGAATCTCTGCCAGCACAAGGCGCATAAACCATACGCCTGCTTCACTATGTTTGTAGGCATCACAAAAATATTTACTCTCGCCACCTTCAGGTGGAGTGAAGAATGCAGTTTTCTATAACCTTCCTTAGGTAATGTAAAATGCAGGCACAGTGTTTCTACCAAAAGCTATACTTTTCTACAACAATTGTGCTCCCTGGCGTTCACTCATATAACAAGCATTGGCATAGCCAATAGGTCTTGCTTTTGGGACTTTATAAGTATTTAGTTATGTAGCACAATAGCCTTGGTGCAACAACAACTGTTGCATGGCTAAACACTTATAAGGTCCCAAAGGCGAGACCTATTGGCTATGCCAATGCTTGTTTAGTTTGGTATGTAGTGCTATACATATTATTCTTATTACTACTATAGTCAACCATACAAGACCAAGCTTCAGTCCGCATTTCACCTGGGACCCACTGAAGACGGGCTGTGGAAGGGGGAGAGGGCTAAGCGTAGGCTGGGGCACCCAAAGTTGCACTTTTAACCACAAGGCAAGCAAGATGTTGCAAGCACCATGCCCAAATGTTCATTTTTACTGAAAATTAAGAACACTATTCACACTGTCCTAAAATGAAACCAGTAGCTTTTTTCCATTGATCAAACCAAAGGCCTCTAAAGCTGCTGTCTGGGGAATGAAGAACCTCACAAAAAGATTTAATAAATACATTTTCAGTAATATTACATCTTTGTGTCTTATGTGTGTAGACTGTTTACAACATAATCTATTCATTTTATATATTACAGTTTTTGTTTGTGAAGAGCAGTTTCCACGGTTGTTGATATTAGGAAATGTGGTATGGGGCATTTTCGTGTAGCAGTGTGTGAAACAGTCTGGCGAATCGTGAAAACTTAAGCTATCCACCTCTGGAGAAACTTTACTCACTGAATAGATTTCTCATCTTTCTGCCAAATATTTCTGCCAGTTACTATGGGGCCGATTCACAGAACTAATCTGAGACAAAATCCTAAACGTACTACATTTGGTATTCACAGAAGGCATTTAGCAGTAGTAAAGTTAGGATTTTGTCTTAAGTTTGACTTAATACAGACTTAAGACAAAATCCCAACTTTACTACTACTAAATGCCTTCTGTGAATACCAAAAGTAGTAAGTTTAGGATTTTGTCTCAGATTACTTCTGTGAATCGGGCCCACAATGTCGCAAAACAATCACCAAGGCCTATATTTATGCTTTATTTTGACTGAAGTCCTTTTTGGTTTAAAGAAAGGTGTACCCTGTAATATAGCAACCAGAAATTGGATTTTAATTGAATAGATTAAAAATACCTTTGTCATCTAAGCATGTGTGGAGTAAATTCTTATGAAGTATATATATTGTACATATATTGTTGCTTCTGAGAAATGCTTGGGATGCGGCCCCTGTTGATTGCCAATGACATAACTTGTCTGCGTCTCCTAATGATAGACTAACTGTACTTAAAAGGAATCGGAAATAATATTATCGTAATTTATTTTTCCTTAGGAGAGATGAGAGGTGGCTTGGTCTCCTGGCTCTGTCTCATATTATGCCCACACATTAAGGATTTCATGTGCTTGAACCACAAAATCCACAGGTCATCGATGTTAGATTATTGTGGTGACCACTGTAAAAGATCTTGAAGACCTCTGTTTTCAGACTTGTGTGTAATCTCGCTTTAGCTTAGGCACTCTCTGGATGAGCGTGGGCTTATGTCTCTTCGTATTTAGTCTTTGGATTAAAGACCAGTCTGCAACGCTTCCACTAAATCTCATAACCATGCGTAAGGAGTCATTTGTAGTGCACTGCACACTCTCTAGAAATCCACCCATTGTCTCAGAAAAGAAACCAGTGGAAAATACTTTCTGGGGCCTAGTGATTGAAGAGATGGATCCTCAATTCTTTTCTGGTATGAAGTTATTTAATCAGCCATTCCACGTTCCAATCGAGTTAGTTGGTCATTTGAGTCCTTGGACACTATCAATCAGCACACTTAAGTTGGATCGCACCTGGAATCTTTTAAGTGCACGAGGAAGGGTGCTGTGACTGGAGTTCTGGCATGGCACTACTCAGTACAGTTCCTAGTCGACTAAAGCAGGTTTGGATTTTTTTTTTTTTAAATGAAGAGAAGTTGAACTTTTCCTGATTCCCACTATCATATGAAGAGGCATGTTATTGTGTTCTGGACCAGCTACTTTTTGGTAACAATTCTGTAAGCAACACATCTTCAGATAAAGGTGCACAAGCCTTTAGGGATGTTGGGAGATTTTCTAAGTGTTTGACACTCTGAAATGTCCACAGGGCTGAAATAAAACTGTCCTCACCAGGCTTTATGAAAAACTGATAAGGTAAAGGCAGAGTCATTCCTGACAAGCGACCGATTGTCCATTCCATAGTTGAATTTAAGAGATACTCTCCTGTAAAATTTCTCTCTTTCTTGTGGAACCCTCTGTTCCATTCTCAGACTGCTCCTGACACGCCTGCCATACTCCTCTCATCCGTGGAGCTGACCATTAAACTGCATTTCTCAACCTTTTCACCAGGTTGTTCTTTTTACATTTGGATTTGATAGCACAGCTGACAAACAGACTTTAACCAACAATATACAGCAAGTAGGCTTTAGGTCTGCTTTTTTTTTTTTTAATAACTGTTTTTATTAATAACAAGGTTGCATCGGTGCTTTAGGTCCGCTTTTGAGTAGGCTTTCTTTGACCAACTTCTTACGGCTGTTGGCTTAAGACTTTATGAATCATGTCTTGTCTCAGCCCTCCTATTGCTATTCGCTGGTTGGGAGTATCCTTCCACCTCTACTCTAGTGCTTACATTGAACTGTATGAGTGACTACTTCACACCTTTAGCCCTCTCTGTTCCCTCTTGCTGGCTCCCTCCCTTGTATAGCGCTCAAACGTGCAAATCAGCATGTATGAGCAGGGCCGGACTGGCCATAGCGGGCATCGATTTCCCAGGAGGCTGGAAGGGTGGGGGACGGTTTTGTTACTGGGGCACGGTTTTGCCCGAGGGCCAGACTGGACGTAGCAGGCACTGGGCATTTCCCCGGTGGGCCGCCAGGGTGGGGGCTGGTTTTGGGCCCCTGGGGGGCGCTTTTGTTACAGGGCCGTTTTTGCAGCATACCTGCAATATCGGCCCCTGTAACAAAATCGGCCGAAACCAGCCCTGGCAAACAGCCCGGCCGCACCCCCAAACCCCCCCACCGGGGGCCAGCCGAGCACTTGCCAGGGCCGGTTTTGGTTGCCAGTCCAGCCCTGATAGACCCCCAGTAACAAAAGCAGCAGTGCAACACACTTGCATGTCCCCCTTCCAGGGGCTGTCCGACAAAATTGCCAGGACTGCTTTGGGTTCCCAGTCCGGTCCTGTGTATGAGCAAAACAAAAACACAGATATTGGTTGCCATTGCTTGTTGCTTCGCTTTTAGGCACTCAGGGGAGTTTTTCCACTAAATCCGAGAACGACGCCAGATCTTTGTGTACCCAGGCCATACAATACAGCCGTGGTTAATTTAACGCAGTGTCTCCTCAGCTCAGCAGCCCGAGAGAAAGGAGGGCACGCGCACACGGTACCCAGACAGTACAACACGCGCGGCGCGCACATTCAGCTGCTGCTTGTAATTACCGGCAAGGCATCCATTTCTAATGACAGAATCAGTCAAAGCTCCAGGCGCCCAGCTCGCATAAATGTCATAGCAGCAAACTATTAGCGGTTTGCTTTACCCACCGCGAATGGCTCCATAATTCATTTTCCGCAAACATGGCGATACTTTTAGTGACAATAATGCAATCAAGCTACTTTCAAAAACAACTGGTTTGTCAGAGAGGCCCTTCATTAGTGGCAGCCGGACAGGGCTGGGTGTCTCCCCGCTGGGCATTTGGCCGTCTCGTGCTCGGTCGATACAGCTCGCGCGCTGCCACACTGGCTGTGGCTCCGCAGTCAAGCAAATCTGTAACGACGTCCTGCACATGGCTGTGTGGCCATGCCTTTGTCCCGCCTACCAGTGGGTGAAGACAAGCGGGCGCAGGGAGGTTTTTTTGGGGACGGGGTTTGCCTGAGCGGCTCAGGAACAGATACTAATATGATGTACAGGCAGCATGCATTAGTAACGCATGGTATTCTGTTGATACTGAAATAGCACTTTCGAGGCTGGAAGTGCTTCTCGATTGTTGAGTAAATGGCTATTTGATACAGGGCCGGCAGTAGGCATGGGTAGTGTGGACAGCTGCCCAGGGCCCTGCGCCCCACTCATCACAGGGGAGGCCACACCAGTCTGTTATAAATGACATTTCTTTTTATCTCTCACTAAATTGTGCCTTATTGGGCCATAGCTGCAAGGTCCAACAGAGAAAGAGAGAGAGAAAACAGTCCCCTCACCTGGGCTTTACGCTGCTGGGTCATAACTGTGAGACCCAGTGGCGAGGGGTCACCTCCCTTCTGTCTTGCATCTCTAAACCATGGCCGTGAGGCCTCCAGGACGGAATCCCTCTCCCCTGGGTCTTGCAGTTTGAAAACCATGTCCAAGGACCGCATTCAACTGTGAGGTCCTGGGTAGTGGGCCGTGGGGCTTTCCTACCCGAGCCGTGCAGGACTAGTCCATAGCTGGGAGGCATAGGGGAGTGTGGCCCTCCGCCCTAAGCCTGGGAGCTCTGGGTCAGGGTGGCAAAGCTCAGGGATGGGCCCTCTATGCCTCACAATGATAGACCATGGCTGTTAGGTCCAGGGAGGGATCCCTCTCCCCTGGGCCTTGCAGCTACGGCCCAGTGCTGTGAAACCCAGCAGAGGGAGAGAGAAAAAGGCCCCCCTCCCCTTGGTCGCATAGTGCTAGATCATGGCTGGTCCCCAGTCTCAGTGCTGGGTCATAGCTGTGAGGCCCATGGAATGAGGCTTCTCTTCATGGGCCTTGCAGCACCAGACCATGACTGTGAGACCCTGGGGAAAGGGCCCACCGCTTAGGCCTTGAAGCTCTGGTGGTGAAGCCCAGAAAAGGGTCCTCTAGGACTCGCAGTCCTAGACCTCAGCTGTGTGGCCCTTGAAAAAGTGCTCCCTTCCCCTGGACCTCGCAGCACTAGACCAGAGTTGCTCAGGTAGGGTGTGGGCATGCCCTCGCCATTGGGACTCAGTGTGGGGAACCCCCGTGTCTCACAGAGCTGTAACATGGTTCTATGCATGTACTTATACCAGGAGTATAGCCGTCCATCCATGGTGCAGCAGATGCAGTTGTACCAGGGATGTCATGCTCCCAATACACCCATATTACGGATCTATTTTCCTGTGCAACCGGTGGACGTGGTGGGGAGTGTTTTTACGTTTTGCCGGCCGTGGCCCGTGCACGTAAGAGCGGTGGGGCCATGTTGGGGGGATTTCAACAGTTGACAACGAGGGAAAATTAATTATTTATTTAATTTTCCCTCTTGATCATCTGTCGTATCTCCCCCCACAACCCGGCACCACCGCTCTTACCTGCACGGGCCGCTCCTGGATTTTACTAGGGCTGATGGCACCATTGCCATGAAGCAAGCCTTTCTTCCATGTGCCTGCAGCCATGTTCCCAAGCTGCAAGGCTCAGGAGAGGCCCTCCTTCCCCTTGGCCTCGTAGCCAGGGTCAAGCGCTGCCAGGTGCAGGACGGGAGGTGTCGCTACCACGCATGGGCTGCACAGTACTAAACTGACTGTGAGGCCCATGGCGTGCGGCCTTTCCCAGGGTTGCAAGTATCAATAGTGCTGTAGCTGCAGTGGCACCAGGGCTCAGGCATGTTAGGTACTCAATTAATCCAAATTATGTTCCTGTTTTACCGGCCAACAGGCGGACGGGTGGCAATTTGCTTTGCTAGCATCAGGACCAAAGATGACATTGCTACACCAGTGGGCCCTCTCCCATGGGTCTCACAGCCATGGCCCAGTCCTGGGATGCCCAGGAGATGCCCATCCTCCCCTGGATTTCACAGCATTGGACTATGCCTGTGAGGGAAAGGAAACAAAGCGCCTATTGGAGTTGTAGCAATCAATAGTGAAGCATGTGCAGAGACATTGTGGCGCTCTCGGCATATGGGTCCAATACACCCAAATAAAGGCTGTATTTTATTGTCCAGTCAGTGGACATGGCGGAAGAGGGAAACATACCTGCCTTGCACCATGGCACCATTGCTACACCTCTTGCCCCCATTCCCTTGGCCTTTCGGTCATGGTCCTGTGAGGTGTAAGGGAAGGGGGGTCCACCCTTGGGCCTCTCAGCACCCAACCCGGCCATGGCTATAAGGCGCGGGGAACGAAGCCCCTTTCTTTTTCTTTGCATGCCCATCTTTTTGCCACCCATTTTTTTCTCTCTTTCTGTCTCATTCTTTTTATGGGTCTCAATCTCTCCCTTTGTGTCTCCCATCAGCCGCATGTTGGCTGTGCACAGCAGTAGGGTTGAAATCTAAGGATTCATTTGTAGGAGAAATTAAATAGGAGTGTATAATCTATATTGCACTTCTCTCTATCATCCTTTCCTTAACTGTGCTTACTTTGTCATTAGCCTCTGTTACACAGCAGGGATTTCATAGGTAAAATTGTGCATTTAGGAAGTTCATTGTTAGGTCTCACCTGACCCAGCGCATACGCTGGTCTGGCGAGACTTATTGAGAGGGCTCTAAAAAGTGCTACCAGGCCAGCCTAGACTTACAGTGCATGTGCGCGGGCGCGCGCACCGCGCTTGACCGCAATTACTTTCATTTTCGCGGCCACACAGCCGCTTTGAAGTTTGATCACGATCACTTTCACTTTAGCGGCCGCACGGCCGCTTGGCATAGCCAATAGGTCTCGCTTTTGGGACCTTATAAGTATTTAGTTATGCAACTGTTGCATGGCTAAACACTTATAAGGTCCCAAAGGCGAGACATATTGGCTATGCCAATGCTTGTTTAGCATTATTATAACGTGTTTTTAAAACTCCTAAAGTACAAATTTGTCAAAACTGCATCAAATGTCACCCATGGTTATACAAGCATACATACTTGTTTGTCAGAAAATAGAGATAATAGGGGAGCTTGATATGCCCAGCACTAGGTGCACTCTGTTGTGTCAGTTACCTCTCAGGCACTGGTGTATTAAGGCAAAAACTACATATATATTGGATACACCCTTGAATAAGATTTAACACAGTGGCAACTAAATCTGAAGTTAATTTTGGAGTCTTAATTTATAGTTTAGTTTCAAAGTAGTAAGAATCTACAATATTTACAAAATTGCAACTGTACTCAAGATACAAACAATTATTTGATTAGTAACACAAATAGCACAAAATTAATGTGAATTCATACTGGTACTTGATTCAGCCAACATGAGTTTCACGAACCTCTGTCCCTTTTTCATGGCTCATTGTTGAACTATGGAGTCACAATCAAAAAGTCTGATGTCAATAGCCATCAATTATAATGAGTATTGATTCAGGTAGGCAATATGAACACATTCAAGGTTACAAGAAACTGATTTCACTCTTAGAAAGGTGTTCTTGAAGGAATCTCTAGAGACTGAATTGGTCAATGAAATAGTCTTGAAGCTGGTTGTAGTTGTGGAAGTTGCATTCTGCTGACGTGTATCCACTTAAGTATTAAATTAAAGACCCATGATAAGTTCTAAAGGCAGCAGGGTTTCACCCTGAAGTTTCAGTGGACTGACCCACTGGTGAACTTCAATCACACAAAAGAAGGTGGATGAAAACATCTCATCAAAGGCACACGTTTGGGGTAGCATTCCAACCCATAATTTTTCACCCAGTGAGCCACTGTCGACAAAGATTTGCCTTTTGGAAATAAGTAACGACTCCGGTCCTCTTTTGAGGAGTCCATCCTGAACTGCCATATAAAGTGCCTTCCTTCCCCCCAGAAGAGAACACGAGCAACCCCAGACCAGGTTGAGACTCGTTAGGCCTCGTCAGTGAGCTATAGCATGGATCCCATGGAACAGTAGGCCACTGACAAACTTCACAGAAGAACCCTGCATTAAGTAGGGTGCACATCCTAGCTCTACAACCAACTTTTACCCAGTCAACATGAAATGTTATATTATCAGTATCTGTGTAGTACCTATGACCACTGGATGCTTCTTTAATCCGGGTGCCCTTTTTGTATGGTTTCCAAGAGGGTGCTGCTACTGAAAACTAATCTTTTCTCATCCGCTCCTCACGGACCTCTGTCTTGTCTTGATCATTCCTACAGAGGCCCTACCAAACAACTTGGCATGCACAGGTGCCATCCCTCTGTGGAACTGAATACAACAACCTCCAGATCCTGAGAAAGTAGAGCATCTGATCTGTCCTTGCAAAACTCAGTCAAGCAAGATTGCTTCACCTGCCAAACCAAAGACTCACCCTCTTCCAAGTTGTCTACAGACAGACACATTTAGCTGGACAAACTCTGGACACAATTGTTTCCCCACCAGGACTCAGTAACTGGACATTAACATTTTCTATAGCCTCGAAAAAACACCAACTCATCTCCTTCAACATTAACCTGGCCATCATTGCCACTTTTACAAAATCAAACAGCAACAGTGTTGTCTGGAGGCACTGGAACAATGCTCAACTTCTTCACACTCAACTCTCACCTCACTGCTTTAATGGCATTACAGCTGCATAACAGAAGGAAAGGGTATTGAAAGGCTCCAACAGAAACCACTCACATCCTCCTCATTGCCGAACCACAGACAATAATACAGTTGCTCAATACAAATGTAAAGATGTAAAAGAAGGAAAACAGAACCAAATTGAAGGAATCAAATGAGTGCATTGTTAAACTCCCTAAAACCCGCTCTCCACAGTTTCCAAGATCCCGACACCCCAATAACTGCATGATGCGCTTGCAAACCATCTAGTTGTGATAACCGGTATCCTGGGACACTGCCTCAGACATAAGTCACCCAGTATCCTCCATCCTCAGTCCACAAAAACTGAGACAATCTGTGCTGGTGGACAACAACTCTTGCCCACCCCCCGAGTTCTAGAGCCTGCTCAATTACAGCCACACAGACAGCTCCCCATCAGAAACTTGAGGACATCCAACTTTAGGCTAAAACTCTTATCTAGGCCTAAACCATTACTCCTGACCTCAGATGTCTTCCCCTCAATACCTCCTACACAAAGCCAATCATACAAAAGATGAACATTAACCTAGTGGTTTTACCCTGCTAAAAATCAATCTCCAATGGGGTACTTCTGTGCAAACTGGAAGAAAAATCTGCTTTCACTCAAATGCCCAAAGTTCTCGCTCTCTTTTGTCACACTGGTTTCGGTCCTGGCTGCGGATCACAGTTCACCTACATATCCACCAGAAGATGATCGCTGATAGGAATGGAGTTACCACACACTGCCTCTGTACCTGACCACCACCTTTGATACAGTCTGCCGCTCCGCTCCACCACACTATAGGGCTAGGAGATCTTGGCATGCAAGTAATCATTTTAGACGGAACTTCATCCTACCTTTCTGGCAGATAAAGCATCAACCTGTGCTCACTGTACTCACTGGATGTATCCCCTAATAACTCTGGAATGGTGCAAGGTTCAATCGTCTTGCCACTCCTCTTGAACCCATACCTCAGCCCATTACCAGAACCTAACAAGTCCTTCAATCTAAATTAAAACAGCTACATAGACAACACACAGATATACTCAAACTGGAAAACCAGAAGTGATCTAGCATAGATCATTACCTATAAACCAAGGACCAATCAAAACTAATCAACCAACTGAAACTACTCTTTTGAAACCAAGATGCTCACAGGCAGAAAAATAATTCACCACTCTACCACTCACACGTCTGCAAAAAAGCAGTAGCAAGGCAATGAATTCACCTGTACCTAGAAGACTACTTTACTCCTCCTCCAAATACTTTATCAGATTTTCCTCTTTCAAATAACTTTTCATTATCCCCAGAGCAATCTAAACCAAGCTTCTTTGATACACACAGACTAGAACGTTTGTCTCAAAGCTGGCATCCTACCCGTCTATCCTGCCGTTCAAGAAAAAACACAATTATGGAACTTCCTTCTCTGACCACACAGCAACATTTTAAAATTCACTTCCAGCAAAATTAAGAAACATCTAAAACCACTTCGGGGTTCAGAAATACAGTAAAGATCTGGATGTTCCCTAACGGATGACATCCCTGTTGCAAAGCAGTACCAGATCCTAAGAGTCCCACAAAGCTGTCAGTCATCTGTGTAGGTAGGTGTTAGCATCTCTAAATTATCTTGGCTCCAATCCAAGCTTTAATGCATCTGCACTATCGCTGCACATTATTGCGAACCCTCTGGTTATCACATCCCATACCAAAATGCCTCCTCGTAACATAGTATCTATAAGTGTTAGCAACTATGGGACAGATTTACAAGCCCCTTGCGTGACTTTTGCTCTGCAGTTGTGTCACTTTTTTGATGCAACAGCGGCACAAACAATGCGGCCTATTTACAACGTGACGCTTCTAGGGAGATGCGTCATGTTGTAAAGCCCTGCGTCTCATTATACCTGTGTCAGGTATAATGTATGCAGGATGGGCGTTCCCACGCAGGAAGGCCTCGTAAAAGTGACTCAGTGAAATCTTGTAGATTTCACTGCGCCATTTTTAGGACGCCACTGCGTAAAAACCTTACGCCTGCTTCAAGCAGGCGTAAGTAGTGACATAGTGTAGTGGGAATAGACCTCAACACACATTGCTGGAGTTGCACTGTGCTTGCGACACGACTCCAGCAATGTGTGACTTTTCCACCAACAGATGTGTCGATTTTTCTGACGCATCTGTCAATCCTTGCGCCATAGTGCGCCGTATTGTAAATACAGCGCATCTATGGTGGCGCAAGGGTTTCTAAGGGTGGCGCATGGAAAGTGACGCATATATACAGATGCGTCACTTTCTTGTAAATCTGCCCCTATATGTCTCTCTGATCTTTGCTTCTCTCCAAACGCATGTAAGCTGCATCACAACAGGAGCGCACCAAGAGTCCACATAGCTGACACCAATACTCTTTCCGTTCAGGTCACACTATGAATCAACAGTTGTCCAACAAGGCACAAAAAATTGAATAACTTACATCCTGTCCACAAAGAAGCACTTCAGGGCACACTACAATGCAATCTGCCTGCTACACGTCAAACTGAAGATAAGGGAATGTTGATTTGCAGAAAAATGGCTGAGGCGATTGTTACTGCACCCATCACTACTAAGTATCCAATTTTGTGAAAAGAAAGAGTGCATGAGTATGGGGTATCAGCCACCATAAACCCCCACACAATGCCCACAACAATATTTGAAAAAAGGATAACCCACCACTTCAAGCATCAAGTAAAATCAAATCTTGTGACATATATCATAAACAATTAATCATAACATGCATGATTCCATATAATGCAATTTGTCATCAGAGTAGTTATAAAATTTCTTTATTTACAGTCTTCTTTTTTAAAAGTGTTTTTCTTTTTTATAGCCATCGCCAACACATTTCACTCGACTATATCTCTTTACAACACATACTTTAGATCGCATGCCATTACAACGCAGTCGTTACATCGACCGCGTTGTTACAACGCAAACCATTACATCGCAAGTCGTTACAACGACTTGCTGTAGGGGTGCGCTCGACATTAGGAATAGTATCATGTAGTATTCCTACTCCAGTTTGTGCAACAGCAGGGAAGGTGTTGGATTGTAAATCCAACACATTATTCCCCCTACAGCAAGTCGTTGTAACGACTTGCGATGTAATAGTGTGTGTTGTAACAATGCGGTCGTTGTAACAACCACGTTGTAATGGCATGCGATCTAAAGCATGCGTTGTAAACGCTGTTTCCCATATCGTTCCCCGTTGACACTTCTTCAGGGCTGCATCCATTTTCTTTATTAGTGCACTGTAGCCATATGTGATTCTCCCTTGGTATATGGAGTTTGACCCAGGGACCTTTGTGGTCCACATTTCGCATCATGTGCAGTGACCACATGGATTCTTCGCATGACGCTGTATGAGGACCACAGAGTTTACTAGACCGTAAAGGTCAACCTCCATATACCACTCTGACGACTAATTGCATTATTTGGAATCATATCAAATGTGACCCTCCATGCTCCGTAAATCATTTTTTGGACTGCTTTCATTTAATCTCTGCACCAGGAGTATAAAGGATATTAAGATATTTGAGTCCAGATATTGAGATATTTGAGCCCTGACGAAGTTCAAATGCTTTTTTGAACGAGACACGTTGACTGGATGCGCATGTGATTGGGAATTTTATAAATATGAAATAAAGGAAGAAAAAAAAAACATATTTCTAAGCACATCTGAGGATTTGTGGGCTGCTATATTTCCGGGTGCACCATTCCATTTCTTTGTAAACCAAATTTCTGCTTGGCAACAGTACCTAACAACGGCAGGTCCCGGCACAGAAATGCATTGGGTCATAATTGGTTGGAACTTTAGGTGAGGTGCGGTTATTTAAGTCTGCCATTGGAGTTTGTGTTGTTCATACTACAGTGTATTGTGAAGCGTCACTACTTCTTATCTTACAAAGGGAAATGCCTGGATGGAGTGGGTAGAGTGGAAGGGGATGCCTGAGAGGAGGAAAAACAGAAAAACAAAGGTACATTTTGCTTTACACGTACTTGTATTGCGAGGTGAGATTAATGTTACAGTGCCTGATTAGCCGACGGTAGGTGACTGCGGCGGGTGTGGTGGTAGTGGGTGGGTGGGTGGGTGAGAGGTATTGTTGAAGCCCGTTCTGCCCAGTGGGTGTTGCACGCATGAGGCACTCCCACCGTCAGTCCCACCGCAGGCCTGGTACATGGAGACAGAAGGAAATGCCGGTGTGTTGGGTCACACTGACAGGCACGCTGCGCCTTTAAACGCAGAAACAGGCTGCCTAGCAAGAAATGAAAGTCTTTGCCGCCCCTGTAAATCACACCCTGGTGCTATGCGGGTTTACATAATTAAAAATAAATCATCCCTCAAAACTATAGACGGAGTGGAAGGGCTGCGTGCGCACTCCGAGCCATTACCGTAAACACTGACAGCGGCCTTATTTCAGGCGCAGGAAGCAATCTGCAGCCTGACTCCTGCCGATGAATGATGCTGTGGCAGCGGAACAAACTGTTACCGTCCCCGCGCGGAAGCCGGCTCCCGCCGCCGGCGACACTTAATTATTTATATATTGCTTTACCTGTACATATATCACTGGTCCGAACTTGTGTTTGCATCGCTGGATTGTATATAATGAAAAGGTACAAATGCTGCAAGTGCAGTAGTATGCTGTTCGTATAGCTCGCACAGTACTGTCAGTACTGAAGGGACCATCGGGGCTTGGCACTTAGGGCCCGTGTGGAGTGGGAGGCGTTGCAGTGCACAAGAACTCTGTGCGGCGGAAATAGTGCCAATATCGGCAACAGTTATCACAACACACATAAGTACATAAATAAAACACACGACACTGAATGTAAGTGGAGAAATATTGCTGCAGGTTTATTAGCATAATAAATATGCAAACACGGTGGGTTATCTTACGGGCGATCCCAGGGCAGGCCAGCCCCAAGCCGCCTGCCCGTCTGATAAGCCTAGAGTCACCATGGCAACGCCAATTGGTGTATACCAAATGTTGGGAGGGTCCCCCCCTCCCATCCGTGGACCTCCAGTCCACATGCTTCACACGCCCCCCCCGTGATGGGTGGGCGGAGCATACATGGCAGCCCCCGGTTGCTCAGACCCACAACCGCCTGTCGGTTAGCGGGGCGCCGTAGGTCTTCCAGTGGACACGCTAAAGATCCCTGGGTATCCTGGCTTAGCACCACACGGTGCTGCTGCATGCTATACCCCTTGGTATGTGCAGACCCTGGATCGCCCTGTAACTCCTCCTGCAACACAAAGTGAAAATTGTTAGAAAAACCTGCCCCCCCCTTTGTCCCTCCGGATGCCGGGTAAGCGGATGGGCGGGCAAGGCGAACGAGCGGACAAGAGGGCGAGGAGGGGGCGGGGACAGCATATGTACCCCCCTTTGCTCCTCCCCGCCGGAAGCAGCTACCTGTCTGGGGTCTCCCTTGGTCAAACCCAGGGACACGACCTCCCACCCCTGTGCCTTCCTGTGGCACTAAGGCGGCCGCCCTCAAGGGGGCGGGCCGCTGCGCAACCCCCCCCCCGGGCAGCCTTACATAGTGCCAATATCGGCAACAGTTATCACAACACACATAAGTACATAAATAAAACACACGACACTGAATGTAAGTGGAGAAATATTGCTGCAGGTTTATTAGCATAATAAATATGCAAACACGGTGGGTTATCTTACGGGCGATCCCAGGGCAGGCCAGCCCCAAGCCGCCTGCCCGTCTGATAAGCCTAGAGTCACCATGGCAACGCCAATTGGTGTATACCAAATGTTGGGAGGGTCCCCCCCTCCCATCCGTGGACCTCCAGTCCACATGCTTCACACGCCCCCCCGTGATGGGTGGGCGGAGCATACATGGCAGCCCCCGGTTGCTCAGACCCACAACCGCCTGTCGGTTAGCGGGGCGCCGTAGGTCTTCCAGTGGACACGCTAAAGATCCCTGGGTATCCTGGCTTAGCACCACACGGTGCTGCTGCATGCTATACCCCTTGGTATGTGCAGACCCTGGATCGCCCTGTAACTCCTCCACAGCCTTGGGAGTGGCCACCGTCACTACCAGGGCCCCCCACCAAGGTAGACCTATTTCCTTACAACCTGCTGCAGCCAAAGCTTCCCCTAGGTCCAGTAGGAAAAGAACCGTGCCTAAACTAGAGAGGTGCACCCCATCTCCCTCCCGGCACCCTGTGGACTTGGCGTGTATAAGACCATGCCTGATGAAGCCCAAAACCTCTTTGCTCTGCGCAACTGCGCATGGCTCCAGGTAGACCTTTTTACCTACAGCAACTGATACCGGGCTTCTCCCAGGTCCAGCCAAGACAATCTACGCCCAGCTGGACCAGCGGGCGGCCTGCCCCTCAGGACAGGTGCCCTCATCCTTTCTAACTCCCCCGTGGATTTTGACTGAAATGACCGTAAACCTAAAACTAGGCGTTGGTCCAATGTAGCCTTTGAATGGCTGAAGAACAATCCCCTTGACAAGACACTCCTGCCTGACAGTGCCAATGCGGGAGGGGTAAGAGTTGACAAGCCCGCCTTACCTCCTCCATTACTCAGTTGGAGTATGTCCATCGCATTCCATCAGTCACCACCAAATGAGAAGCCTTGCCCTCCCAAACTTTTGCTAGTATACCAGGGAGAGACAGGACTGAGTGACCACAGAGGAGGACCAACGTGTAAAATTCTTCACTATCTTGGATACTGGGTACGCCAATTGTTCTCCTGCTAATTGGTAGCCCAAAAGCATTACCCCGGGGTTTCCCTCAATCATGTGGACCATATCGCCCCCGAGGAAGGCAACTTCCACAACCTGCATAGCTGCCAGCCAGTGCTGAAGGGCAGGATACGTTACCCGGTACCGATACTCGCATCCATGGTACCTGTTTCGTCGAACTCAAGGACGGGCTACTAAGTGAGCAACCAGGCTCCGCCCACTCCTGCCTGGCAGAGCCCATGCGGGAGGAGGTAAGGGTTGACAAGCCTGCCTTTCTTCCTCTTTCACTCCGTTGGAGTACGCCCATCGTATTCCATCAGTCACCACCCAATGTGAAGCCTTGCCCTCCCAAAATTCTGCTAATATACCAGGGAGAGACAGGACAGAGTGACCACAGAGGAGAACAACGTGTAAAATGCTTCTCTATTTGAATACTGGGAAAGCCAAATTGTTCTCCTGCAGATTTGTAGCCCAAAGTGTTACCCCGGTGCTTCCCTTAATCATATGGACCATGGCCCTGTTGGAAGGCCACCTGCATAGCTGCCAGCCAGTGCTGGAGGTCGGGAGAAGTTACCCGGTACTGATGCTCGCATCAAAGGTACCTGTTTCGTCTAACTCAAGGGCGTGCTACTAAGTGAGCAACCAGGCTCCGCCCTAGTACCCCGAGGCCAAACCCAAGCCCCTCCAAGTTCTGCTGCCTCACCTGCCTGTTAACACGAATCCCAGGGCAGACCACCGGCCTATAATCCATGCTTGGCCATGCCTGAGCTAAAATACCTCTGAACAGCCTGACAACAAGCTAACCACCAGCATTGAGTTCTGAATGTTTCTGACGCTGCCAAGAAACATGCGCATAACTAAAGCAACTGGCACCATGCCATAAAAGTAACAATTCAGCCTTCTATGAAACAGACGTGCCCTTGTGGCGATCCGAGTAGTGCTCCCTCCCAGCCAGCAGCCCTACTCAGGCAACCCGCACCCTCTTGGCACTGGCACACCCCCGCCACAGCTGCCCTCGGGTGCCTGGTCGTGTGTAGCCACAACCTAGGTTTCATCACTGCGTCATACCGGGTATGATGACCCATCTAACTCGACTGCTGAGTGCCCATTGCACCATTGCAAGTATGCCTTTGCCTGCTCAGAGTCTGGCTGTAAAGTTGGAAGGCATTGACCCCCCAGCCCAGGGTGAAGATGGCAGCAATACAGTGCCTGGTGCTATAGACGGTCCCCATACCCTGATGGGACAGAATGCAAATCCCTTGCTCCTGTTGAGCACGAACCCAAAACCAATTGATCACCATGGTTTAATACCTTCCTGCTGCTAATCATTTTCTAGCTGAATGTTGACAAATCCATGTTATGTAATGGCACTACTTCGCAGCCTGCACCATTCTGCCAGTGCCGAAAAAACCTTTGTCATGCTGCCTGGCCTCATCAATCTTGCCCTGTTCTAGCAGCGCCCGCCTCAGCCGTGGAGCAAACAACTCGCCGGTACCCCCAAACTGGCCCTGATGCGAGACAAACCGGGCCAAGGCACAACAGTGAGTGTACTAACTAATAGCAGGTCTAACAGCGTCAACAGGATCCTCAGCTTACAATAGGCGTGATGGAGTGAGGGTATCCAGTGAGAATCAAGATGACAACTTCCCATCTGACCGACCGTGGTGGGAACCACTCCTGGATATTCTAGTACACATGGTCCCAGTTCACCTGTCACTGCCTGATGTACGTGACCTAGGTACATGGTCCCCTTGCATGGCGACATGCCATTGAGACCAACATCCAGTCCCCGATAAGTACCACTAACTGCCTACGCTACAATCTTGCATGGCGTTCCTTCATGCCCAGCTATACCAGGCGATGAAGGCTCTCCTCCGTCACTTGACCCGACCACACCTAGAAATACAAAACAGCGAGAGGAGGCAGCCTGTGACCTGCCCCAAAAACCACCATCCCGCATCAAACCGACCCGATGGAAAGACAAGCGCCTAATGCTCTACACCCCTGGAAGACCCAGGAAATAACCCATCGTACAAAAGCGAGTAAATAACAACGGACATCCTTTCAGCATCTGAAGGCCTAGCCCTTCCGAAGTAACCTGGGAGCCCAACGCCAGGCCTCAGCACCTGTGGCGTGAGTGATCTTTGCCCACTACCGTGCGAGCCAGGGCCCCCGGTGCTTTTTTTTTTTTTTTTGATCACTGAAGCACACGAAAACAACCCTAGCTGTTCCTTGCCGCTAGGTCTTCCTACCCTCAGGAGGCCAAGAACGACCAGGTAACAATAACACTCACTCAACACTAGGCGTTCCAAGTCCACTCGGCCTAATTTGCCATTGCAACAAAGCATTGCAACCAGGTGTAACTCTTTGCTTCGCCTAGGTGCTGGATGCAAAGTGACATCTCCCCCTGCTCCCGACCATAGTGGTGGGGAGCACTCCAGTTACATGTCATACTGCACCCTAGCATCGCATCTCTATATTTACAACGCGAAGGGCACTACCTACCCAAGCCCATCTATCGGATGGTCAGTGCTTATAATTGCGTATAGTGAAGTAATTCACCTTCATAGCTTTGTTGCAAGCCACACCAAGAGCTGTTCTACCTCATGTCAGCCCGCCTGCGTGTGCACCAGCTGGGCTGTCCCCCCACCCCAGTAAACAGCCAATTCTTTGGAAAGACACCAACAGCGCGAGCTACAAATATTGTTTCCGAAGTAGGGAGACGCGATAAGTCCTGCAGGCCACTTGTAGCATTTAATTTACAGGTCCTCGGTACAAATAGCACCATATAATCAGTACTTAATAGTAAATTAAGTGTACGAAATAGGTGTTTGGAATTCACCAGGTTTAAGTGGGAGAGCACAAGCCTTTTACTCTTGGTAGCAGGAGTTGACGTGTACAGGCGCTGGGCCGACTGGAACGGGTTCTGTCAGAGGCAAAACATTTACAGGATGCCACCATACACATATCCAACATTTAAAATGTCACTGTGCTGAGATGTCACATCCTGCAAAGAAAAAAGGGGGCACTGCCTTCCAATGGCACAGGGTAGGAAGCCATAAATATTAGAGATATTCCAAAGTCAATCATTAAGGGCAAATTAGGCAGGTAGACAGGGAAATGCCGTTCAACGAATCCCGCGATACGAACAATAGTATGAACAAGTTTATTTAATGATGAGATAAATCACCTCATTGAGTGACCATTCCAATCACTGATTTATACAGTGAGCAATACACAAGATAGTCTTACCACCAGCACAGTATTTTTAGAATAGAGGAACCGTAGCTTAAACAGTTCCTTCATTATTAAAGTGGTTAGGGCATAATAGTTGACGTATAAATTCCAAGAGCATCTGGCCATCCTCCACCTACAAAATAGAGGAAGCAGCGCATCAAGCTTGCCAAGAGGTCAGGTGATTCACTAAAGGGCCCAAAGAGACAGTACTAGGCCATGTTTAGTAATTCGTTAAGTGCAACTTTTAGCTCTCTTTGCAACTATTGCTGCATATAAACAAGTTCCTCCCCTACTTCTCCCAGTAGTAAGGATATTATGGAAGTTTGTAGCAGGTTCCCGCACCAAATATGTTGGGTTCTCCCAGGGATCTGCACAGTGAGCTATTTGAACGAATGCCTTCCACTACAAAGCCCCTGCATATAGCTGCAGGTCACCGTTTGTGCTGAGTTGCTACTACTGCAGCCCATAATTAGTGAGATGGAACCCTTATGTTTCATTAAGCCATATACCATCTTTCCCAAGAACACGGCATAGATAACATGACCCCTACCTTCCTCGCCCAAGTTGTTTTTTTTTTTGTTTTGTTTTTTTCTTTTTTTGCCAGTCAGATTATCTTGTCCCCTGAAAGCCCTTTCCCTATATTTCCTTGCCAGGTGAAAAGCCTTTCACACCCCTGCAGCAGGGCTTACATTGCAGATGAAGTCAGGGCACGCGAAGGGGACGTCCCGCGAGCGCAAACCAGGTACCACCCTTCGCTCCGGAGTAAGCAGGCCCATGCCCCAAATTGTCCAGTGAGCGTGGCACCGATGTCATCTGTTATAACACAGACAGGTATAGGAGCGTAATGAATTGCCCAGAGTCATAGGAAAAAGGGGAGCCAACGTGCAGACGAGGCCTACCGGGCAGCCTCCAGTTGCTGCCAACGTCAAAGCTGTACAGGCCACGAGCAGCATCCCCGCAAGGGGGGGGGGGGTGGGTCGCCGCCTGGTCGCGCGGCGCTTGCACTAGGCAGACGGGCCATACCCCCACGGAACGGACCATCAATCATGGTACACCTGCGCATTGTTAATAACACAAGCTACGCGGGCCGCGAGTAGCATCGCGCACACAAGGGGGGTGCACCAAATTAGGTCACGTGGTTGTATGCGCTGAATACTGGAACGAGCAAAATTGTTTCCGCGCCCGCCCCCAGGAGCGCCGCGGATGGAAGGCCTCCCTAGACGCACTGCCCATCTAGTCCATGCGCCTTGTCCCCCGGGCAGGCCGGGCCCGTGAAAGGAGAGATGTACCCGGAGGCCGAGGGCCTACATGCCAACATATCAGAAGAGCACAGAGTGAGATTTTTATAGGACAATCGGGAGGGTGAGGCCTTGGCTCGGGTTACTGACAGTATGGGCTAAATAATGAGGCTTTGTTGCATAATTTAACCCCTCATAGTGCCCCTGCCACGCCACTCTGACTATTGCTGTTAGGATTAGCACGTTACCTAATACAAGGCCCTGTCAGCTGAAAACCCCGAGGTTACCACTGGTGGCCTGCGAATGGGATCTGGGTGGAGGGGGCTCACCTCGCAGTCGCGGATCCCCGACCGATGCGAGTCCAGCAAACAACGCGATCCAAAACAGTAACCTGCAGACCTGTTTACATCCTACGCACTCTGGACTACTTGGCGCACGTTCTCTGCAGCAGGCGCAGTGACCCTCTGCACTAACTTCACCGGAGTCAATACCTAAACTGTACAACATGCTGATCTCTCTCTCAGGAAGAAAATTAATCACACGAGATCTTGAAATTAAATGAGGTATTAAGTAAGAGAGCTCCGTGCCCCGACCAGGGAAATCCTGCCATAATCCTAAAATCATGGATTTGGGATGCCACGATTCGAACTCGTGTGCGCCCTGGTTTCACAGCTGCGGATGTAGCGTGCTCACCACTCCGCACCTGATCTCTGTACAAAATTAACACGCATCACATTGAGCTTGGGAGAATGAGATGGGAGTAGGCTTACCCGATTCGAACTTGTGACCCAGAGTTCACAATAGATGTCAGTGAGAAGCACTTAATTCGTTGCACCATCTTGCTGCCGGGAATAAAGGCAACTCATCCACGGCGATAATCGCCGAGACGTACCAGATAAGTGCCCATCTATGAGGATTCAGTGGTCGCTGACTGGAAAACCCCGCAAGCTGCCGAATTCAGAGCAGTGACTACCCGCCTAGAGGTACTAATGAAAACATTCATTTTTGTTGGGCACAGGGAGCTTAAGCGGTCTGCCCAAACTCGCAGGATGCTAAGCGCCGCCGCCCCTGCTCGAACCCGGTTCCCCAACTGGAAGTCCACCGCTCTAGCCGCCACGCTAAATCCTTACACGATGGCCTGAACGCGCGTTGACCGCTTGCGCTGGTATGCCCCAGGGTGTTTCGCGACCTCGAGGCTTGAAACCTGGTAGCCTGCACCGGAGTCGGCAGCGAAGCCGACGGACTCCCTACCCTCCCCGGAGACGAGGTCGACGGCTGCCACTTGTCCACCAGGCTTGGTGATGCCCTCGATTTATAGGTACTGAGTTCCGGTATTACAGGTATCGGGTGATAATACAGGCATTCCACCTTTCATAGCCTAATATTATTATATGCCACATTCCATAGCAAAAGTTACTGCCTGGCACCGACTCAAACTCACATGGCTCTCAGAGGTAAAAAAAAAACGTGTTCATGTGAATAGCCAACACCTGTGCTATGCGCCACAAAATAATGACGCAATAATAAACCAAGTATGCTTAAGAGCAGCGCTTTATTCGTTAGGTCTGCATTTACTTTATTGTGTTAACCCTTCTGCATGTTGGAGCTTTGGAGCCATTAGCAGCACAAGAAGGCGGGTACACACAGGATAACTAAACAAGCTGTCTTGTGTAGGAAAGGCAGGCGCGGTTCTGAGGGCGCATGGGCACAGACGGTTGTTGGGACTGAGTCACAATGTCTTAAGGCATCTGTGGAGAGTGAAATACTGGTCTCTTGACTCTGAAGTTCCTTGGCGTTTTCACAGTGGCAAAGCTGGCCCGTTCAAAGTGCAATGCACTTGAAGCTGCCAAACAACTTTAACTGCGAAAACAAGGGGAGTAGAAATGGCTGTGGCGGGCAGTTGTTTTTAGCCCCTAGCCGCGGGCTGGGAAGGTGTTCCCTAACACATTCCGGCACGAGACATGAAAGTACCAACCGATGCCCGACCGATCGCACACACACGCGCCCCACCCCCGCAGCACCCGCAAACTCTCTGACCGGCGCTTGGGCCTGGCTTTGTGCCCGCAACCCCCCCCGCCGTGGTATTCCGACCACAGGGTCCCGTCACCTGGTACTGCCCAGGGACAGGGCCGGGGCGGGGAGGGGAGACAGACAAACTCACCGCGAGCGAGGGGCTGCTGGGCAGGCGACGACCGAGCTCAAGGCGAACGAGCGGACAAGAGGGCGAGGAGGGGGCAGGGACAGCATATGTACCCCCCTTTGCTCCTCCCCGCCGGAAGCAGCTACCTGTCTGGGGTCTCCCTTGGTCAAACCCAGGGACACGACCTCCCACCCCTGTGCCTTCCTGTGGCACTAAGGCGGCCGCCCTCAAGGGGGCGGGCCGCTGCGCAACCCCCCCCCCCTGGGCAGCCTTACAGTGCTCACTGTCTCTATAGAACCTCAACCTTCTCACACTGTTTTCTTAGGGCCCGAACCTCCCCACACGGTTTGCCTAGGGCCTCAACCTCCTCACACTGTCTCTGTAGCACCCCAACCTCCTCATACTGTCTCCGTAGCACCCCAACCTCCTCATACTGTTTGCCTAGGGCCCCAACCTCTTCACACTGTCTCTATAGCACCCCAACCACCTCACACTGGCTCGATAACACCCCAACCTCCTCACACTGTCTCTGTAGCACCCCAACCTCCTCACACTGTCTCTATAGAACCTCAACATCCTCACACTGTTTCCCTAGGGCCCGAACCTCCTCACACTGTTTCACTAGGGCCCCAACCTCCTCACACTGCTTCCCTAGGGCCCGAACCTCCTCACACTGTTTCACTAGGGCCCGAAACTCCTCACACAGTTTCCCTAGGGCCCCAACCTCCTCACACTGTTTCCCTAGGGCCCCAACCTCCTCACACTGTCTCTGTAGCACCCCAACCTCCTCACACTGTCTCTGTAGCACCCCAACCTCCTCGCACTGTTTCACTAGGGCCCGAACCTCCTCACACTGTTTCACTAGGGTCCCAACCTCCTCACACTGTTTCCCTAGGGCCCGAAGCTCCTCACACTGTTTCACTAGGGCCCGAAACTCCTCACACTGTTTCACTAGGGCCCCAACCTCCTCACACTGTTTCCCTAGGGTCCGAACCTCTTCACACTGTTGCACTAGGGCCCCAACCTCCTCACACTGTTTCACTAGGGCCCGAACCTCCTCACACTGTTTCACTAGGGCCAGAACCTCCTCACACTGTTTCCCTAGGGCCCCAACCTCCTCACACTGTCTCTGTAGCACCCCAACCTCCTCACACTGTCTCTGTAGCACCCCAACCTCCGCGCACTGTTTCACTAGGGCCCTAACCTCCTCACACTGTTTCACTAGGGCCCCAACCTCCTCACACTGTATCCCTAGGGCCCGAAGCTCCTCACACTGTTTCACTAGGGCCCCAACCTCCTCACACTGTTTCCCTAGGGACTGAAGCTCCTCACACTGTTTCATTAGGGCCCGAACCTCCTCACACTGTTTCACTAGGGCCCCAACCTCCTCACACTGTTTCCCTAGGGTCCGAACCTCTTCACACTGTTGCACCAGGGCCCCAACCTCCTCACACTGTTTCCCTAGGGCCCGAACCTCCTCACACTGTTTCACTAGGGCCCGAACCTCCTCACACTGTTTCACTAGGGCCCGAACCTCCTCACACTGTTTCACTAGGGCCAGACCCTCCTCACACAGTTTCCCTAGGGCCCCAACCTCCTCACACTGTTTCCCTAGGGCCCCAACCTCCTCACACTGTCTCTGTAGCACTCCAACCTCCTCACACTGTTTCCCTAGGGCTCCAACCTCTTCACACTGTCTCTATAGCACCCCAACCTCCTCACACTGGCTCTATAGCACCCCAACCTCCTCACACTGTTTCACTAGGGCCCGAACCTCCTTACTCTTTTTCACTAGGGCCCGAACCTCTTCACACTGTTTCACTAGGGCCCCAACCGCCTCACACTGTTTCCCTAGGGCCTGAACCTCCTCACACTGTTTCACTAGGGCCCAAACCTCCTCACACTGTTTCACTAGGGCCCGAAGCTCCTCACACAGTTTCCCTAGGGCCCCAACCTCCTCACACAGTTTCCATAGGGCCCGACCTCCTCACACTGTTTCCCTAGGGCCCCAACCTCCTCACACTGTCTCTGTAGCACCCCAACCTCCTCACACTGTCTCTGTAGCACTCCAACCTCCTCACACTGTTTCCCTAGGGCCCCAACCTCTTCACACTGTCTCTATAGCACCCCAACCTCCTCACACTGGCTCGATAGCACCCCAACCTCCTCACACTGTTTCCCTAGGGCCCCAACCTCCTCACACTGTTTCCCTAGGGCCCCAAATTCCTCACACTGTTTCCCTAGGGCCCCAACCTCCTCACACAGTTTTACTAGCGACCGAACCGCCTCACACCGTTTCTATTGCACCCCAACTTCCTCACACTGTTTCCCTAGGGCCCGACCTCCTCACCCTGTCTCTGTAGCACCCAGGGCTTCAAGTGGGATGAAAAAACTGGAGGGGGGTCTCTCAAATGGCTGTGGCCAATGTAATTAAGGGCGTGGCTTAAAAACACGTACGCTAAAAATCTGTCCTTAGCATAGTGTGTCATCCGACTTTTATTTTACTGTTTCTGTCATTGCATCCAGATATATGACACAACAAGTAACATCATACCTACAAGAAGTCAGGACTATTGCCTTTGTCACTGGTTGTTAGTTGCAAAAGATAAATAAGCAGCAACTATGGCGCGTTGTATATAATATTGAAAGAGCTCCCACTTAAAGCTCTGGTGACACCACAACGATGTTGCTGCTCCTGAGTTTTCAAAAAGAGAAGGGAAATCCATAGACAAAATGACTCTCTTTAAGGATTTCCCTTACCCTACAACGCTCCCCTGGCATGACGTCATGCCATAACTTCTCCACTAGTGAGAAGTGAGCAGTGTGAGCAAGCGTACATCGATGTGCCTGCTGTCACTGCGGTCTGGATAAAAACAAACTACCTGTTCCAGGGCACAAAACAGAGCCCGATAGAGACCAGTTTCGAGGCCTCCTTTAAAAATGCTGGTGCTCAGACACGGTGAGACCCAACCCACTTAAAGGCTTGGTAGCACCCCAACCCCCTCACACAGTTTCCCTAGGGCCCCAACCTCCTCTCACTGTTTCCCTAGGGCCCGACCTCCTCACACTGTCTCTGTAGCACCCCAACACCCTCACTCTGTTTCCCTAGGGCCCCAACCTCCTCACAATGTTTCCCTAGAGCCCCAATCTCCTCACACTGTTTTCCTAGCACCCGAACCACCTCAAACTGTCTCTATAGCACCCCAACTTCCACACACTGTTTCCCTAGGGCCCCAACCTCCTCACACTGTCTCTGTAGCACCCCAACCTCCTCACACTGTTTCCCTAGGGCGCCAACTTCTTCACACTGTTTCCCTAGGGCCCCAACCTCCTCACACTGTCTCTAGGGCCTAATGCTCTTCATGCTGTCTCTCTCTGTCCCCAAGCTCCTACCACTGTCTCTCTGGGCCCAAAACTCCTACCTCTGTCTCTCTGAGGCCCCAAGATCTTACCGCTATCTCTCTAGTCCACATGACCCTCCCACTGTCTAAGTGCCCTTCAACTAGGAATCTGTTGGTAAGGTTGTGGTTGTCCATGAAGGAAACAGTGTAAGCTAGCAAGGATGCCATGGGCCCTGGTGCACGCAATGAAAATGATCGCTTTGACTGTTGTTGTGGTGGTAGTAAAATAAAGCATTGTCAGGGTTCAATGAACCCCCAAGGAATCTGAGCCCCGGTGCCACTGAACCCACTCAAGCAATGGTAACGTCCCTGGTCCGTCGTGTGCTTCTTCGCACTGTACAGTGCATATCTCTTTTCATACTGCAGCTCGAATGTCACAAACTTTTATTTTGCTCTGGTAAGAAGAGCAAGATTTATTGCCTGTGTTTATTCTTTTATGACGTAGCTCTGTGGCATCTGGTAATATGGCGCAAGTTTCCTGAATGGTACTGAATCTGATGGCACATCCAGTGGCAGCTGCCTCTGAACAGGGTGGTGGGGGGTAGTAAAAAGAAAAAAATACCTTCTCTGACGCCGCAGCACACCTCTCCTTGCTCTTCTGCAGCCCTGGAGCAACCAGGTTTCCGGACTCTGCCAGCCAATCACAATGCTGCAGGAGCAGCGTCGTGATTGGTCTGAGCATCCTGTTTGGACGCTCATGCAGTGCCTGGGGAGGCTGGGCATGTTCTCAACGGGCCTGTGCAACGCAGCCCAATGGAGACCATGCCAAGTGTGCATGACGGTTTGACGGACCCTAGAGGGGCCTAAAGCGTCATTCCGCACTTAGGCGTGGACAAACCACTCCTGCTCCCTCTGAAGCGGGGACCCCAGCCCTCCCCACCTGGCTGGAGTCTTTAAGAAAAATAAAATGATAATAACTGCTTGTTATTATCATTTTATTTTTATTTTGCGCTGCTCAAACGAGCAGTGGGGCGACACTCCTCTGCCATAGTGGAGGAGCCCCCACTGGGCACATCTTTGATTTTTTTTTGTTGATGCTAATCTTCACCATCTCACTTCTTCAACGTGCTATGTCTTCTGTGAATTGACCCTCAGCAAACAGAAGTCAGAACCAAAGCTACTTCGTTGCAAAGATGCCATGGGCCCCAATGCAAGCAATGGAAATGGCCCTTTGACTGCTGTTGGGGTAGTTAAAAACAGCAATTATTTCAATGGGCCTCTTAGGGCTCAGGACCCCAGTGCACTGCACCTGCTGCACCATTGGTAGCTATTCCCCTAATCTGTCTTAACTAATGGTGATCTGTCCTTGGTACAAAAATCAAGCTGTGCTTCTAATACTGCTCTGCAGTATACTTCCAGACAGCCTTGTAGTGGCAGTCAGTGCCACTGCTTGGGGAAAGGAAATGGGGAACAAGATAATGAGGAACAAAAGACTAGAGGGAATTTGGAGAAGGTGAAAAAAGGGGAAATGGGGTTGGAAAGATGGGATGGGAGTAATAGGATAAACTGCATGACACTAAGCAAGTGGAGCGGGGGCACACCATTTTATTCTTTAAGAAAATCTGATTTCTTGTCAGATAACCTGCAAGCTGTGGTGGCTGGTGACATTTTAAAGTGGTGGGGGGTAAATGCCTGTCTTGAATGTGAGTGAGCCCAGTTCTTACAATTCTGAATGCCAAACATTGATCATAGCAACAGGAACAGGAACCCAATAATCTTTCTTATCAAAAACAATAAGTGTCAAATACAAACATTTATGAAAGTAACAAGCTGTAGATATTTGTACCTGGCAGACGAAAACAAATGACAAGACTTGTTGTCAATGATCAACCGATGAGGGCAGCGCAAAAAAAGATTTAAACTTTCACAATCCTGAATTTGTATGTAATATAATATAAAAGAGAATCAGAGATACAAATCTTGCTTAAAAACTCCAGAGGTCTGAAAGAGTTGAGTGCCGTTGAGCAGCACTGGCTCTCAGTGGGCGACTCCTTCAAAAAGCGCAGACACCCTGAATGTTTTACTTTTATTTTAAAGAGTTTAATGAAGTTATTGTGGAAATAAAAATAACTTCGAATTCGTGCAGTTTGCTTTAAAACTTCCAGTTTATGATGTATTTATGTACAAACCTGGATGGTTGAAATATGTTGAGGCCGCACAGACATACAACTGTACTTAGTGCACCTCAGTACTGATGATTCAAGACTGACAGAAACACAGTACATTATTTAAAAGCGGGCAGAATTATTGTTTCTGGCACAGCGGCTCAACAGCGCAGCCTTTTTATCATCGTTACCGCTCATCTAGTTGTGATTCGTAAATGGCTCGATACACTTTCATTTGTCCACCGTAGTGCTCCTCTCTAAGTCCTCGTGTGATGCTCCCTCTGCCCTGATCTCACTGTGGCATTTTAAGGCGCTGCCCCTTCTCAGAGTGCCGGAGCCACATGCTATTTTACCGCCACGCGCTACATGGCATTCATTGTGGTGGAGTTTGCTTCCTGCTTGGCCCATCCCATCCAATCCCAATGTTGTTCTTTCACATAAAGAGTATTAAACTTTCATTAAAGTATATGAGAGCAGCGTTGGGATTGCTTGAGCAGGGAAACTCAACACTTCATTGGAGACGAGGGACCTGCTGTCTATGTCCCCCAGGCTCTCTGCTAAGGCACTGGTCAGAGGCCTTTAAAGTGCGCATGTCAGATTAGACTTGTCACAGCTCTTGTCCAGCTCAACATGCGCACTTTAATTCACTGTAGCCCATTACAAGAGGAGGACCCCACCTACTCCACTATACAACTGCGACTGCAAAATTGCGCTGCAGTTTGCATAAGATTGTTTTTTTTCAATTCAGTTGATCGTAATATTAAAAATCGAAGACAAAAACAGTGCATTTATTAGACATTGTGTGGCAACTCCTGGGTAGAGGGGTAACGCTCATTTGCCCTTATGGATAAGCCGCTGCTGCCTGCAAGGCTTCTGTAGTAAAATATGTCAGTACTTTTTTTGCAACGGATGGTCTTCCCCCAAACTTTTTGCTTCTTCCTCTATTTTATCTGATCTTGTTTTTGTTAGCTTTAGGACTCTGTGCGCTTTACCCCTGCTAACCAGTGCTAAACTGCTTGTGCTCTCTTCTTTAAACATTCTACTAAAATTGGCTTACACACAATTGGCACAATTACTTTACTTGTGAGTCCCTGGTAAAGTGATACTACATGTACCCAGGGCCTGTAAATTAAATGCTACTAGTAGGCCTGCGGCCCTGAATGTAACGCCTACTTGAGGAGCCTTTTAAGCATGTCTCAGGCCTGCCATTGCAGCCGGTGTGTGCAGTTTAGCTGCCATTTCGACATGCCAGGCCTAATCTTTCTTTTTGATGCATATATGTCTCCCCCAGGGTAGGCTCTAAACAGCACACAGGGCAGGGTGCAGTGTATTTAAAAAGTTGGACATGCACTTTTAAACTTTACACGCCCTGTTAGTGAAAAACTTTTACATTTGTTTTCCACTACTGCAAGGGTTACCTTTCCCATAGGATAACATTGGGTTAATTATTACATTTACTAAGTTATAACTTTCAATTGAGGGCAGGTAGGAAGTTTGGATTTGGTATCTAAAGAATTGTAATTTAAAGCCCTTTTTAACAGTAAAGTTGGATTTTATTTAAAAAAAAGAAATCTGTAAATGCCACTTTTAGAAAGTATAGTGAGAGCTACAGGAGTAACCCATATACCCCTGTGAGACCAGGGAGTATTTTATAACAAAAAAAAATGTCCAAAAGGGATTCACTTAAATGGAAATTACATGTAATACAATGGCGACAAATCACAGCAAAACATCTAAAATTACAAAAGTATAAATCAATCTGTATTAATTCAGTCTGACTATATCAATGCATATAAGACAGCATCAGTATACATTACAAAAGTGCTTAATAAAGTGCAAAGTGAACACAAAGTGTTTGTGATATATAAAAACCGGCACAAGCTGAAACAGAAGAAAGAAAGTAGCAACAGCAAAAAAGAATACATCCAAAGTTATTGTACATGAATCAAAAAAGTCCACTTATAGATTATGATGACACAATAATTATCAATTTCGCTGCTGGTATGTGTCGACGGCATTTCAGTTATTCTTAATTTAAGGATATCATTAGGACAAGGAAAGCAGAAGAAATGTGATTGCTGCCTGTGGTGATTCCAGGACATAAATGGTCTGTGTTGCAAGTAATCCCCAGAAATTAAATTTGACAGCCGGCTCCGAGATCGGAAACCGCCAAAATCTGGAGTTTCAATGAATGCCAACCTCCATTGTAACAATCTAAATAAACAAAAAGCCTCTCCAAATGAAAACAGTCTGTGAGGAAAAATTCCTCTGACGGGAAGGAACAACTCTGGCATGAAGTGTGCAATGCTCTGCAACCAGATTTGAGGTACTCTTGATCAGCAGGTCTACTTGGCCCCTGTATCCGCCCGTGCTCTATTGAGATCAGCCTGAACTCATTGACTTTATCCTGGTACGGCATGACCTGAAAACCCCAGTTGGCGCGTTGTGCTTTTAGGCACTGTTTTCACTAACTTTTTTTTCATTTCATATCTCCGGTTCTAATGGTTGGATTTTTGTTGTTTCGGTACCAAATAATGTATTAAATTTTACTCTATTTTACTAAATAGGTGAGGAAATGTTGTTTGTTATGTTGTGTGCTCACTTTATTACTGTTCGAAGTGCTGTTTAAATACTTTACACCTTGACTCGAAGTTAGGCCTGACTTCTGTGCCAGGCTACCAGAGGGTCAAGCACAGTTTTTTTTTTCTTTTTAGAGTTTTATATAGCACGAACTAGACCTAAAGATATCGGGTATCAGAGCGCTTTACATAGCACCAGTTTCCTTAAATGAGGACACATTCTTTTTAGGTCTCGGCTAGCGAAGGCTGCGCTTGCGCAGTCTCGCTCGCGAGATTTAATGACTTGGAGAAGAGGGGCTTGCACCCGCCCCTCTTCTCCCCTGTTCTCCATTAGCTGGCCTCTTGAATGCTGGCCAGCCATTGGAGAAGAGGTCAGTCATTCCGATTAGGCCCCGTCCTTTTCGGATCGGGGGGCGTGTTTTTTGCAGAAAGTCTAATTATCTCCTCCAGCCAATGGCAAGAGGAGATAACAGCAAAACACGCCCCCGAATCCGAAAAGGACACTGCGTTTCTCCGAGGCATTTCTGCTCTGCCTCGGAGAAAGGCAGTGGTGTGCCTTTTGCTCTGCCTTGTTTTTTTAAGATCGACAAGAAACTGAGCAAGCCCTGGATCGGATTAGAAACTGGTTCACTATATTGGATGTACCACAACTGAGGCCGCTAGGCCGCAAAGAACTCCCGTGAAAGCTTGTCTCATTCTGGACCCCACGTTCCAAGAGGCTCTCGAGCTGAGACAGACTTCAGGCTCGAGCCTGGCTCGAGCTTTCCGCGGCTCGCCCACCTCTGACCGCACCCATTTTAAGGAGCGCCTCTCTTACCTCACCCCTCTCACGGCCCTCCGTTTTCTATCCGTCCAACTTCCAAGGCCTATCCCAGGGTCTCCTCAGGCCCCAGACTCCGTGCTAATGAGCGCTGGAGCAGGGAGTACGTAGGGCTCCGTCGCGGATGTATCCCGAGCTTTGTCTTCTGCCGTGAACGAGAGCTGACAGGGGCGCTGCGGCCATTTCTTTTCTAATTAGCACACTTCCAGCTCGAGCGGAGCCAGAGGCCGGAGAAAAGCGATCGGACAACCGTGCCGAGGCGGACAAAGAGGGCCCCGCAGCCCGTAATTAGGTGAGACAATCCTTCAGTCTGTTCTCTGTTGGAGATAGCTGGTAAAACTCCCTGTTTTGGTAAGCCGGCCTTGACGGGACCCTAATAAGCTGTAATTGTCTTCCGCTTCGCACGGCTGGTACCAGGGCCCTGACTTCGGGCCCTTCGGCTAACAAGCAGCTCCAGAGGACTCTGAGGGCAGGACGCATGCGACGAGGAGGCCAGCGTGGCTGCTGTAATTTGTAATTTTATTTATATCGCGCTTATTACCATGACGAGGCGTCGAAGCGCATTTTGGCGAGTCGCAGGGAGTTTTGTGGAGCTACGGTTGGCATCCCTGACTCGGTTCTTGTGACAGGAGCATCCCAGCGTTGGGTATTTAACATTTGTTTTCAATCTGGCGAATAGGAGCAGTGTTTGGGAATTGTAGATGCTTCATACGTTTTCCAATCTTGGGATGAAAATAGTGGCAAGGTTTTGGAAGTTGGATGAGCCGGCCCCCGCTTGATCCTTAGTTTTTGTGGAGGTGCAGACAGTACTGGACTCCGAGGCTTTGCTCGAGAGTGTCTGTCACATGTTACCTCCAGTCCTGAGTTTGTGGAAGTAGGGAGTCGGGCGTCCTAGATTTTACTGGGCCCTGAGGCTTTGCTCGAGTGTCTGTCACATGTTACCTCCAGTCCTGAGTTTGTGGAAGTAGGGAGTCGGGCGTCCTAGATTTGCTGGGACTGTTACGATTTTACACCATTTATCTGTGAAAAACAGAATAAACGGAAAGAGGAAGCCTTAATCACAATGCCCCTAAGCCCTCCATTGACTGCTGTATCACACAAGACTATTTCTCAAGAACAATTACTTCCTGCTTCCCAGCTGCGGTTTCTGCCCTCAGGCCCTTCAGTTCTTGCATTGGGCAACAGAAGGGTTTGTAAATAGAGCGACCTCGCCCAAGATCACACCTCTCAGTGGCAGGGGGAGCCAGGACTTTCCACTGGGCATTTCCCATTTGACATCCCAAATTCAGAGAGGGGCTGCAGGGGCTCTTAAAGGGGTGAAACAACAGCGAGGCCTCATTAACATGCAAATGGTCTTTTAAAGGCCTGTGAAGTGCTTGGGTGCGGCTGTGTGTGCCCAGGAAGCTGTCTCATCCCGGCTGCCACAGAGGGGGGGCGAAGCCCTTTGAGTCCAATGGGTGTTGCGCGCCTGTAGCCCATCTTTTAAAAAGAACAAGCATTTACAATGCAATGTCTCGGCATTGTTAAAGTTAGAGCTTTTGGAATTGCTCATGACATTATTTTTGTTTATGTTTTTAAAACATGTAAAGAAACGGCATTGTTATTTACAATGTCAATAGCTTAATCTGTGTGTGGGTGCAAATGCAATAGGTCTCGCATTGGAGAGTGATTAAGCTATTGACATTGTAAATAACAATGGTGTTTCTTTAACCCCTTCTGTGCCACGCCCTTTCCCCCTCCTGTGCCGGGCGTTACATTAGTGGGTGGGGTTCATGACGAGATAGTCTCGTCATGGGCACAGCGCGACCGTGCTCCATGACGAGACTATCTCGTCATGGCACTGAAGAGGTTAAATGTTTTAAAAACAAAAACATAAACAAAAATAATGTCATGAGCAATGCTAATAGCTCTAACTTTACCAATGCCGAGACCATTGCATTGTAAATGCTTGTTTTGTTAGGCACGGAGAGATTCAGTGATTTGCCCAGAATCACAGGATGTTGAGCATTGTTGCCGAGACTCGAACCCCGATCCCCAGCTTCGACATCGACCGCTCTAGCCGTAAGGCATTAATTTGGGGTTTATTTTCACCCTGACAGAGATTGTGGTTCCTGCTTGAGTAGGGTTTCAGCCCCCTCAATCAGCACTATCCCTAGACAAACATCGCTTACTTTGGACTAAGGTGAGACAGCTTCTCCTTTGCTCTTGAAGGCCTGGAGGTGGAGACTGTGGACCAGGTGTGCACTGCATGGGCAAATGATTGGTAAAATATGTGGCTTGCCTCACAGAAAATACCATCTGAGGCGCCATTCTCCTTTGGACGAAGACAAATGAGTGCATTGAAGCTATCCTCCATTCTACCCAGGTAGCTGTTGGAAAAAGATAAAAGGTGGAATGTAAGCTCACGTCGAGACGTCATTCTTTCCGGAAAGGACACAATTTACTATGTTCCTTAGAGAGGGTAACCACATTTCTCACCTTTCTGCTTTCCAGAACAACGTTTACTATTCATTTTTTTTCTTAGGAAGGTGAACTACAGTAAGAGTTCTCCTTTAGACTGCATCGGTGTAGTAACATTCATTTTATGTTTCAGCAACCAAATATCTCTTACTTTGCAGGACGTTGGTAAGCATTAGTTATGGCGAAGAAAGACTGTTAGCCTCGTGGTTAGGCCTTCGACTCATAATCACGTGACTTCCTCTTTCTGACCAATGACGTTACTGGATTTCCATACGCCATTTTATCATCCAGCCACCATGATCGCATTTTATGACCGGTTTTTATTGGAGCTCTTTGCAAATACTCCTGTCAGCTGTGCGTTAATCATCAGTGGTGGCTGCAGGGCCCAGCACAGCAGAGATTAAATAAAGGAATAAGTTAAACGGCAGCTAACAAGCCCCGGGTGAGAGATTAATGGTGACTGCTACTTTAGTTAATTTGCAGGGCTGTTTACTCAGCAGGTCTTTGAGGAATGGCAAGTGGGACACAGCGTTTAGTGGCCGTTTGTGATTTTTCTTACACTGGATGTGCCTTACCCACTGCAGCACTCACGAACTTGAAATATATCTGTCCCCTATGCAGATATACATTTTCGAGCTTGGTATGTGTGAGATGACGATCTTTTGAAAGGTAGCTTGGTGACTGCACCATTTTAGATATCAATTCGGAACGATTAATATTTAGGCGTCTTTGTTTTCTGTTCCAATAATTTTAGGGATGCTTCCAGACCTTTATGAGTTTATTAGGTTCAGAGAGGGGATTCAGAGGGTACAACTACATCCGCCTCTTTCCGGACTCTGCACTCGATTATGTTGGCCTAGATGTCTTTGCTCCTCAAAACTCCTGTGTAATCTCACTATTCCGGCAAACAAAACCTTTATTTATCGCCTGCATGGGAACGTAAGCAAGTGAACACATTCTCTTTTCAAAATTGGAATGGGAATCCCTGGCCTTTAGAAAAATCTAGGGTGTCATTAAATGTGACATGTATTTTGCAGTTAGTATGAAGCATGCTCCACTGCTTTAGAGCTGTCATTATCGCTGCACTTTTTTTGGGGGGGTAGTTTTATATAGCATGAACTCAACTCGAAGGTATCTGAGCGCTTTATATGAGCACCAGTTATGCTACAGACGGACACATTCATTTTTCAGGCACAGGGAGATTTCCGCTGCCCGCGTCCCACGCAGGGGGACATCAGCAGGGCAGCCCTCTAGTGGCCGCCCGTTGGAGCCCCCCCCCCCCCTTTGGTCCATCGCTCCCTGAGGCCGCGCCTGTGGGGAGGGGAGGCCCCAATGGTCAGTGCTGGGGGAGGTGGTCCACTGGGCGGGGCCAGGCCCTATTTATGTCTCCCGCCCCTGAAGTTCGCCCTCTGCTTCCTGTGTGCTCCTGGCCGCGCGAGATTGTAGCCACGCCGCCGTTTTTGAGCGTCTTGGGCGTTCTGGTCATCCTGGTCTGGCGTCGGGTTTTTGTGCCCCCCTGTTATCCCGGTGAGTGTTGGTTGTCCCCTGTCCCCAAGCCTCACTGGCCTGGATGTGTGCTGGGTTGCCTGGTGGGGCTCGGGAGGTGGGCAGATGGGAGCGAGACTTGTGCGGAGCGGCGGGGTAGGGTGCAGGGGGCGCCGAGTGTGGGTGCGAGGCAGGGGGAGGAGTCTTTTTGGTGCAGGGCTTTCATGCCGTTGGTTTCCTGTGCCGCGCGAGTTCCTGTGCCCCTGCTTCCTGGTCCGGCGTCGGTCACGCGGTTGTGCCCTTGGTCTGGCGTTGTATTCATTGGGGAGTGCAGGGCAGTGCCGCCTCCCGTCTTTCCCCATACTATGTGGCGCTAGGCCCCAATTTTGGCAGTGTGTGTGTTGTAGGGGTTGAAGGCCCGCGACCGGGCACTGCCTTTGTGGTGTTTTTGGGGTCACGCGCGGCCGGAGCAGCCAGGCTCAAAATGAAAGCATTTCTGGCCCAGCAGGGGCCGGCGTGGCGTTCCGGAGCAGGAGGGCTGATGTTTCCGTCGCCAGCCTGCCCAACGTGCACTTGGAAAATGTCCACGCCCGATGGCAGAGGAGTAGTTGTATACTACAGGTTATAACTCTAGCCAGCCTGGGTCGGAGCCAAGATCGCGGAGCGCAGCTGGCAACAGCTGGTTTCCAATCTACCACTGCACAATCGTTTTTACCTGAACGTATAACTTAGGAGGAATTTGTAGGTTTCATTGCTAACTTACAGCTAACTTTAGCTGTGTGGCGCGAGCTCAGGTCATCACACAATACAAACACTACACTACACAACAAACACCTGCACGCAGCCATGTCGGAATGGTGAAGTAAAAGGATAACATAAAAATCTTTGCGATTCACCAATGCAAAAAAAAAAAAATTGTCAAAATCATTAAATCAGCACATGCCTTCTAAGGCCGAGACCTGCTTCCTCTCCCGATGCTCGTTAAGCTGTCTGCAAGACTTAAAGTTGCACGTTCTTTAAAATACACATTGAGTGGCCGTAGCTACACCCAGCAGTGTATTTGTCTCTCTTACTTCACGCTACTGGCTTTATCATGCCACTGGGTGTATCATTCTCTCTTCTATGGGGTACCTGCATTGCAATACACGAGGGATGTACGGGGAGGTCCCTCGAGGTAGAGCGGAGGCGCTTGGAGCGGTGCCTACATTGTCACGGGGGGGGGGCATGTTTCTGACTTCGGGACTTTTGGTTCGTTCTTTGTGTTTCACTCCGGATGGTGCTGAGAGGGGGGCCTGAGCTGCTTGGTCGGCCCTCCTGGTGGTAGGGAGGGGCACACGGCGTGAAGCCACGGATGTGCGGTGGTCGCTCGTTCAGCTGGATATTGGCCGCGCGTAGCGTTGTTGGGACTGGAGTGCCAGGGATGCGAGTGCTAAGGGGGCAGAGGTCATTGTTTGGATTGCAGCTGAATTGTTGCCCGCTTGCCACGCTGTTGCTGTGGGAGGATCGCGTTTCCTATAGGTTACTAACGTTTGGGCTTTTGGTGCGCGCTGGGGCGGTACGGCAGAGTCGCGCTTTGTATATGGCGATCGGACCCGTGGATGAGTCGGGGAGGGGGTGGGGCGCTTCGGCTAGCCTGCCGACTTTGGGGCTGAGTGCCGGAGTTCGAGTCTCGGGGTCGCTTCCGCTTCCTGTGATTCTGAGGCGGGTCGCTTGGTCTCTCCGTGCCTGCTGGTGTAGTGTAATTACGGTGCTCGTGTGAAGCGTTCCGTTGCCTTCGGGTTGAGTTCGCTTATATAAATATGCAACAATTTCGGCCGTTAAGCGCCGATAATACCTGCTTTCGCCACGTGTCGCTGTGCCGCCACGCCAGAGCTGGAAGCTACCTGGGCCCATCGCGGGTGGTGCACGCCGGTGGTGCACACGAGATCTGTCGCCGCCCACCCCCCCTCCGGTGGCCACAATGCGGAACGGGTGTGAGGGGGCATGCATGGGGCGGCGTGCTCAGGAGTGCGTGGCCGTGGGGGATGAGGAGGAGAGCGGGGCAAAGTGTGAGGAGAGCTAACCTAGGAACGGGATGCTGCTGCGTTTCTTTCATCGGCAAGTACCAGACCTTAATAAGGGTCAAGATAACTCGTGTGATCCATTACCCTCCTGGTGAGAGATCAGGAATTGGTATAGTGGAGGTTTTGACTTCGGTGTAGTTAGTGCAGAGGGTAATATGCCTGCTGCAAAGAACGTGTGCTAAGCAGATTGCAGAGTGCGTATGATGTAAATAGGTCAGCAGGTTACTGTGTTCAGATAGGCATCCTTTTGTTACTCGCAATGTTTATCTTAAAGCCCTAATAGTCAACAGTGAACTACGAACGCTCATCCTAGAGCTGCATACACACCGCTAAGCATACATTATTAGAACATTGATTAATGTTGCTAAGAGGGTTAATTTGGCTAGAAATCGCCTGAGCGTGTGCTTCTCCATACCAAGCAGCCTTAAACTATACTGCCTGCCAGTAGGGATGATATGAGTCTCCTACACTTTGGGTCCTTTGGCTCAGGTAACATTTCCTATACACAGATTCACATGCTTATGATTGATTGGCTCGGCGGGTTTTGTGTGGGATGCAAAGTTCTCGGACACCCTACACTGGTAGGAGTGGCGCCAAATATCTAATTCAATGAATCTGAGAGTGTGGTTACGGACACTTGGTCAACTGTGAGAATCTGTGGGGGAGGCGGCATTGGGGGGGGGGCGCCAACAACATTCTTGCACAGGACGCCATCATCACCAAGGCCGGCATCGCCGTGCACCGTGAGAGTGCGTGAGTTCTACAACACTTTTTAGGGCATGCTGAATTACATTTATCATAACCAGCATAGCGCAGGATACAAACCAAATTATTCCCGGCAACTAAGTATAATTTCTAGTGATACCCAATGAAACTGGTTTATCGGGCTGAAAATAACAGATTGCACACTTTAGCTACTGGAAATTATGCTTTCCATGCACAACTAGCTAGTGCATGGCCCATTACGATAGGCTGGGGAAGAACCAGGCCCGAAGCCTCAGCGCCTTATCTATATGCAGTGATTCTGGGATATTTGGGGTCTGTAACAAGATAGCACTCACACATAGTTTCAGCATGAGCACCCCCCCTGTGCCAGCCGGTTAGTTGATAGCCCTAGACTGGACTGACACAGCTAGATCTCTACAGCAGCCGCCTGTGTCTCCAAAATACCGTAAAATAAGTCCTGTGTGACGCCATAGGTGTTTGGCGGCAGTATTGTATTTTCGGGACTTTCTGTGCTCGCCGGAATGTGCGGGGGTAGCGAGCTTGGTTCTTACTAGATCTAAGTTGGAGACGGGTAGTGTCAGGGAGGGCCTTGACACACTAAGCTAAGTGTGAGTGTGTGGTCCTTGGTGCATGGCACCACCGCTTATGGTTCAGCTGCGGCGCTGGGGACAGGCTTCCAGTTAGCACTGGCGGTCTAATTTTAGAGCGTACCACTACAGCATGAATTGAGGAATTCAATCTCTTTAAGATTGATATTGCCTGCTGCCCAGGCCGTTCCTTTAGCGGTGGGAGTATGCATAACGGCTTGCCAAAACGGCATGGTTTTCAGAGTCTGATGTAAGATATATAGGCATGGTTGTCCTACATCATGCTCATATTGGTCCCTGTAATGTAATTCTTATTGCAGCCCACACGCTGGTGGAACTACAATCCATGCAAGCAACCTATGGGGCAGTTTCCCAACCTATGGGGCAGTTTCCCAAGCTGAACCAGAGGCCACCATCACTATTCACACTATTGTCCCCAAGCTTTCCCCCGATTCCTGGCTTCATGTTGCAAATGCATGGCTTTATATTTCAAAGGTACTCTTTTGCGGGCCACTCGCCATTTTACTAAGGAAGTAGGCCCAGGCTGATGGTGATTAAGATAGTCACATGTGATCAAATATTGGTTAAAGGTTTGGATTTGGAATACCGATGTTATTAGTGTGAGTTCCACGCTTGAGTCGAGAGGTGCTGCTATCTTTCATCTTTGGCTGGCTATTCGAAAACAGCTGGTGTAAGGTTTCTTTCAAATCACAATCATAGTGGCAGCTTAGTCTATACAGATAAGTCAGCAGCCTGAGCCGTTTTGCGACAAGCTGAAGGCCTGGGTTTGTGTGTCATACATAACAGCTTGAAGGTAGTTATTATTGTGAGTTCCACGCTCAAGTCAAGAGATGCTGCTGCCTTCATCTTTGGCCTTGCTATTCGGAAACAGCTGGTGGGATGTTTTTCTGCAACTCAGTCGTAGTGGCAGCTTAGTCTATACAGGAAAGTCAGCAGCCTGAGCTGTTTGAGACATGCGGAAGGCCTGGGTTTGTGTGTCATACTTAACGTCTTTAAGGTTAAGTGACATGGTCTACCGAGACTTAGCCTGGCTTGCCTCTTCCGCGACCTTTTGAAGTTCGTTTATTTATTGCATGAAGGTGACAGAGGCTGTCACAGTTGTTTGATAGGCACCATGGCCAGATGACATTAAAGTGCATTGTGTGCTGGAAACTAAGGAGCGGGTCCATTTTAGTAAGCACAAGGAGCTGTAAAAATTTGGTGTCGCTCTTAGATGCCCTGTGTTGGGTGAATGATACTGGTGCTGTACTCCTTCGAAAAGGACATTGCCAAATAGTCAAGCCAATGGCACATCAAGTGGTTATGGTGAAATCTCGAAAGTAATTTTGTTTGGGAATTAAAAAAAAAAAACACTGCCCTCTTTTATTCATTCTACGATATGAATGTGTTGCCGTGAAAATGTCACCTTGGCCACGTCACAACCCCCAAGATTAAAACTACATGTGGTGTTCCCCAGGGATCCTCTAAATGGAAACACTTTGGTGGGACAAGGTTTATCACACTAGGTCCCGGATATGGGAACCCCCCTCCCTCAAGACAGTAGCCTGCACAGGCCTCATGACTTCCCGCAAACTCCTAAAACATGGCTAGTTAGACAGGTAGATGAGTAACATACCAAATCAATTCTAAGTAATTTTAGTTCAATTCGTATCAGTTAATAACATAAACTGACAACACCATATAACAAGCAATAAACAAACGGTGGATATTTCCAGTGCCTGTAATATGTATTTGCACATAGGTTCATAATTGTTGTGGATAGCACTATGTCGTATTAAGGAAATAAACGTTAATTGCAAGCAAATAGAAAAGTAGGAATGAATCTAAATATTTCAATAATATTTACCTCAGTTTGAGTTTATATGAACTGTTGAACGACAAGGCTGGAATAAGACTCCATCACCTAATGTAACGTAACTTAATTTGGAAAATATTCTATACGACCTGTACTACCGGGTTAGTTAAGATAGATCACCAGAATGCCGGGCCGTTATTGGCAGTAGAAAGGCTATTCAAGGAGATGTTGCTGAGATATCGGTCACTTTGAAGTAAACAATAGGATAGTAATACAATGGGAAGGAAGCAAAAGTAGGGAGTCAATGGCTGAAAAGGTAAATACGGCAGAGTTAGCAGTTCTGACGATGTTCATTTATTCGTCTTAGCAGGCTGTAGGAAGGCGAGATTGTCTCAACGAATCATTGCCAATAATGCCGGCACTAGCTAAGGTTGTGGCATTAACCGTTCAAGAGACAGTGACATGTAGCAGCCAGGGGCAGCGAGCATATGTTTTCCGTGTGCTGGGTGAGAGTACGAAGTCAGAGGCTGCTGCCCCCCTGACTGTCCGATGCTCACAGCTTTTAACTGCCCATTCCATCATTGGATACCCGTGAGGTCAGCTTGTGTTTATAAACGTAGGGAAGGTAGTTCACCCGCATGCTACCTTCACCTTGCTTTATCGTGCTGCAGCTGTTGAAAACACACGTAAGCCAGAAAGGACCCTAATTTGGTCCAATTGGAAAATCAAAATAGGTTCATGTCCTCAAACGCCATTCCCAGCAATGCCTGGTTAACCATGGTTAACCATGCCATATTTTCCAGTCTAGAGAAACAGAGTTAGGTATTGCCTTCTGCACTCAGTCTTTCCTTGTAGGCAAGGGAGTTTGAAACGTTCACAAATTTTGGTCCTCGAGCTGAAAGATATGTATCCTTCAGAAACAAATCCTCATCATTTAGTCAGTCAGTCATACTGGGTTATCCGTAGTCATGATAAAAGGCGTCCACACCAGCAGCCAGCTTCTATATATTTGCCCTGCCTAGGAAATCATGCAAAATCTTGAGGCAGCTGCAATTCGGTTACCATAAACGCTATTAAAACATAACCCTTTTTTAGACAAAGTGGAAAATGAAACCCCGTGCTAGGAAAGAAACTGTTTTCCGAGAATCAGCTTCCACACCTGCAGTGAACATATTCTTGCTTTGTTTAAAAAATTATGTTCAAGGAATGAAGGGTATAGATGGACTGCCCTACAATGCAGGTTTTTTAGATCTTCAACCAAAGTATGTTAGGAGAATCTGCAGTTGCATCTCGAAGAGAGTTAGGAACACCATTCACGTGTAAACTGAACAGCAGTGAAGCCAAAAGACATCCTTGCGTCAATTCGCTTCTTGTAGAAATCTCCTTGGATAGTCTGCTCTGGGTTTCTGAGTAAAGTGCCCACTAAAGCTACCTCGCAGGGGCAGGGCACCCATAACAGCGAAGGGAGGAAGGGGGGGCTCTGGCAGCGACGGGAGCCTCCCCAGAGCTGTGGCGGAGTTACAGGGCGATCTGGAGGCAGAAGGGTACAGTAAGGGTACCTCTGCGACAGTCGGTACAGTAAGGGTACCCCTGTCCGGCACAGTAAGGGTGCCCGAGCCAAGGTCCGTGAGCCGAAGGAGGTTCTGGGAAGACCGCGACGGTGCCCCGTTAGTCCTTCGGGCGGTTGGGGGGCCTGACCAACCGGGGGTGTGCCATAACACGCTCCGCACACGTAAAAAGGGGCGGGAGTATTAGACAGATCACGTGATCCAAAGGAGGATCCGAAAATAATGTGCCGCACTGCCGGGCATCGGCCCACCGTGCGCGCCGGCTCGCAAGGCGGGCGGAGCAGCGAGGGGCTGCTTGCCCTGGATCGCCCGTAAGATAACCCACTCTATCGTCATACTTATGTTGTATGAAATAAACCTGCAGCAGTTCTTCACCCATAACTAATGTGTCAGTGTAATCTTTGGGTGATGTCTGTGCATACGTGTTGAGTGGAGCGGATGACGGTGTGGTCACTATAAGTGATTTGCCCAGAATCGCAGGATGCTTGAGCCTCCTGCAAAGACTCGAACCTGGTTTCCCAGCTTCAAGGTTGGCCCTCTGGCCGTTATGCCACACCTTCTCCTTAATCTCATCAATACTGTATATGCTATAGGCGCTGACAAAATTTGACAAGGCAGAGCCTCGTCTGCGTTTGCTTGTGTTCCCTTCTGGAGGGGACTCGCTTAGCAGTTCAGGGCGGATTTTTCCTGTGGGAAGCAGGGGTAGTACCAATTTACCTGAGGCGGGATTCTGTCTAGAGTGGCACAATGGGCAAAAATGATGGGGTGGAATTCTACTTAGAGTGATTGGCAGTTGTTTAGACTATTTGAAGTGTTTCTCCCATCACCTTTTGTGTGTTTAATGTAACATTCGAAGTCACCAAAGGTGTGCAGAAACGCGTGGTCCGTGTTCACTGTGCCACAGAATCCAAGCTATACCTCACTATTAAGACATAATAAGGCTGAAGCTGGTCTGTGATTAGTGTGTTCTTTTCTAAAGCGGACCGGGCCTGGAAGCTTAGAATAGACAGTTCCTATGATGAGAAGTATCAGTATGATCTGCATAAGGTAGGCTACTGTCCAGAGGGGCACAGTCGGTCGAAAGAAATGTGTTGAAATGATACCCAAAGTGATTGTCAGTGGTTGAGACTATTTGCAAGCATTTTTGTGATCATCTTTTGTGTACTATTGGGGGACAACCCCATAACTCATTAAGTGGTGTTGCTGTAAAAGTGATAAATACCTCTTTTGGTTTAAGTCTGATCCCTGGAACCACCCTAAGTGGACAAGTCCCTTCCCCAACAACATGCTTTTCATACCAGGCATATTCTTCCATTGGACCCTCTTTGGGCCATGCTCTCACCGCCATACCACTATAACTTTAGGGGCAGGTGGACTCATCCCATTAAGACACTAATTTGGGTGAGGGTCAACACCCTGCCCCTAAGTTGTCCATTTGTGGGAGCTCCCGATGTGCTCCAAGGTTATGGTTTTTGGTATGGGCCACAGCCCACCACTATCAGGCCCATGGGGTGTCTGCATAGGAAATGACTCTGTTGAAGGTCAAAAACAACGAACCATACTATTTTTGTGAGGTATTAGTCGCACTGACCGGCTCCAAAGAAATCGAGTAAATTTAACAAACATGTGGCAGGCACCTCTGGGACTCTCAGTCCTTGACCATGGTCCATTGGTTCAGGAACTTCCTCAGAAGAGAGGAGAAAAGTTGTGAATGAAGTTCTAGAGCAGGAGTGATTGAGAAGGTAATAGTTATTCATGCACAGGAGACCCCAATGTGATTTCACAGTCCAGGAGATCCTATAGGAATCCATTAGCAAAACATGTTATATAGTGACCAATTCTTGGGAGAATTACAAGCAGGGGACTTCTTCAGAGAGGTTCCTTCCGGGCCCTCTTGCACAGGCTTTCAGAGTTTCCCATGTGACTTATTCCACACTCTCACTGTCAGCCTGAGAGTTATAGGGCATCTCCTAATTTAGGGCTTCCTCAGAGCATCATTAGAGTTTAAGCAGCTCATGATGAATGAAGCAATCTGGCTTCTTCAAATCCTCCAACCCTCTTTCCTGCAAACTACAAATTGGCACTGCCTTAAAGTAGGCGCACCGTGAGCTCAGAGATCCAGGACAGTCAGTATACTGATATCCTGTCCTGGAAAAGAGATGCCCCAGAACATCCAAAGATATTTTTAAAGGCTGTGCATCTCTGTAATAAAAATCAGTACCCTATTATGGCTACATATGTTTACTTCACACAGTTTTAACAAAGGGACCCCAGTAGAGCTTGACATGTACGGGCATGGCGGCACTGTACATACCGTATTTCCTAGATCACCATCATTTAAGGGCCCCAGATGCAGGAGGTATATTCTTTTGGGGAACTGCATCCTGTGTTTAAAACCAAGAACCAGAAGTGGGTCACATGTAGGCCTTTTAACTTCTAACAACCCCCGTCGGAATAGTCCTGGATATGTACATCCTTGTGTGCTCTGCATGATTTCTGATTCTCTAAATTCAAGCAGTTTAATCTCCAGGGGTGTTGCTCTCAGAGAGGTTTGTGTGAGTGTAAGTTTGAAGGCACCTAACTCCAGCAAGCTGCCACACAGGGTCTTGTGTGTGATAATGAGATACTTGTGTTCCCTGCAAGGAAGGCCAGAACATGAAGACCCTGAATCCATGAATGGTGGTTGAGGATGTAAGTGTGAATGTCGCTGTCTGTGCTTTATTCATCTAGCAAACAACCCCCAACACCGTACCGAGTCATGAAGATATCAGAGATTGGTGGGGCTGTGCGACACCATTATTTCCCATCCCACTACCATCCAGTTCCTAGGCCTGTAGGTCATCTGAAGGACCTACTTCCTGTGTTTAACTTTAATGCCTCTGCTGTTCTAAACATGAAGGCCCTAGGGCAGGGGTCTTCAATCTGTGGGGTGCGACCCCCAGGGGGGCGTGGAGTCCTAGAAAGGGGGTCACGCATTCCCATCACACTTTTGCCTGGAATTGCCTGAATCTGGAATCCAAAATGATTGCTCTTCGTTTTGGATTCCGTATAGTGGCATCTTTAGGCGCTCTCTTATTGGAGGACATCGTGAAAGCATACAACGTCATCGGTGACTGTCCTCCAATCAGAGAAATTGCAGATTTAACACCGGGAAATGCCGGGATCTGGGGCTATAAATATGCTCCTGGGGAAGGGTCTGAAGTGCTTCAATGTTTTTGTTGTTGCTGCTGCCTTTCACTCCTGCTGCATTTCCTAGACTTTCTGCGTTGTCCTTGCTGCTGCTGTGTTTTTCCAGCTGGTGTCCTTTTCGTGCTTCTTCTTGGTGGCTGCCTTTGACATACGATCTTGTGGCTGTTTCCTAGTTTCCACGGCTTTTTCCTGGTTTCCACGGTAACCGGAACTTGTAAGTAGGCTGCCTCTGCCCCACCTCCTCCACCATTTCCTGGCTTTTCACCCCTCAGACCCACACACAAGCATACACGAACGCACAAACACACACACATTCTTATCTCCAAAAATTCACGCCCACCCTTTCTCCACTGCTATCTTTGGGATTCCTCTGCTAAAGTAAGTCACACAACCAATAGCACAAGGTTGGAATAGGAAACCCAGGCCGGAGAGCATTTCTCATAGGTTCAGCCAGGTACCTGCTGACTTGCCTTGGCTGTGCTTTCAGACCTTTTATACTTTGCTTGATATCACCAAAAACTCTGCACTGTGTTTTATGACTATTAAAACATTCTCTAAATATGTTATTAGTACATGAGCTGATTCTCTGCTTCTGTGTTAAAGTACAATTTTCACACATTCCCGTTCTCTTCCATCCTCTGCTCGAATCCTCGTCTCTCCTTCCACACATCTTTAGCTTTTATTCTCATTTCTTTTCTTTCACTTTTGTCCTGCTGCTGACGTCGCCCATATAATGTTGTCAAATGTGCAGCTTCCACCACAGAAAGCCCTGGGGGTCCCTTCGCTGTTTTTCTGTTTAGAAGATTGTCCATGGCAGGGGGGTGGGGGTGTATTCTGCCCTTACCTCCTTGTCGAACTTCCTGTCTCTCTTCCTATCTCCTCTCCCTTACTTTCCTTCAGTTGGCTTCTTAACTTCCGGTTTTGTTTTCTCTACACCTGTCCTCCCACTCCTCCTGCTACCATTATGTCCAGGGCAGGCATGACTCTCTGTTTCGCTATATAAGTGCATTTCCCACCATCAGGATCATGGGGGCCCTGTCCCCTCACCCCTCGAGTGGTCAAGACCTAGCTCTGTCTTAGACAAGGTCTATCTTTCTGTTCTGAGTAAGTAGTGTCTCTCCCACACTGGGGCTCTCTCAGGTGAGTCCTGCCCTCTCATCCCTGCAGTGGGTCTGCCAGGGCCTGGCACTCTATTCCACAAGTTCTCCCTCTGGTGTCTTCCACACAGGGGATCTCTCGGTAGATCCTGCCCTCTCACCCTCCATCTGGTATGGCAAGGCCTGGCTCTCTGTGCCACAAGGTCTCCCTCTGTTGTGAGTAAGGAGTGTCTCTCCCACACTGGGGCTCTCTTGGGTGGGTGCTGCCCTCTCACCGGTCCAGTGGGTCTGCCAGGGCCAGGCTCTCTGTTCCACAAGGTCTACCTCTGGTGTAAGGAGTGTCTCTCCCACACTGGGGATCTCTTGGGTGGGTCTTGCCCTTTCACCTCTCCAGTGGGACTGCCATTCCACAAGGTCTCCCTTCCATTTTTATCCAACATATTAACCAGGGAAACTATGTTTTGACATTAATGGTTTTGTGGAGAACAGGTGGATTGAACAATTTTTTAATTTGCCTCAAACTTCATGTAGAACCTGGTCTCTCCGTAGAGAGGAACACTGTGTTTCCTTTCTGCCTGTTTGTTTGAACAAAGTATTTCTTCCTGGGAATTGTAGTCCTCCAATGTTTAAGATAATTTGGATTGCTGAACCTGATGACAATAATTTGTAAAAATGAAAGCCTGAAAGTGGATGCATGGACACTCTTTTACTAATGTTTTGTAAGGGCGCTTGCACGCTGAAAGGCTACACAAAAGTTAGTCAATCTACTTATTCTTTAAAGACCTGTATACTTCATTGCGGTGTGTTATGCGCCCGCCACTGCATACTTTAGTAAATAAATACCATGGTGTTTGGCCTTCATTCTGAGATCTAGATCCATAGTGACCTGGTAGCATAGTGTAATTTAGCGTCCCTATGCAAATGAGGGTTCTTTGCGGAACTCTAAGGCTGGCTTCAGAGTCTGGCTTCTCAGTAAAGAGGGATGCAATGTGGTTCCCTGGAGAAGGTAAGGTGCGACCCTGAAGAGGCAGGAACTGGGTGGTGTGCTCCATAGCTCCCCATGGTAGTATGGAGGTTATCCATGAGGAGTAAGAAGGTGGTGGTTTGCGTCCTAATTTTTATTGATGGGGCAGAATGAAACCTGGTTGAGGGCAAGTGGTGGTTGGCATGGACCCTGAGAAACAGAGATGGGTAGGTGAGTCTATCCTACATACTGCATTGTTTATGGTTGCCTTGTGGGCTGTTGCCCAGGTCCTGATCTCTGAGGGTAGCAACCCTGAGACAGAAAAAGTAAGTACTAGGAGGCAGGTTTCACCTGCAGCAGTGAAGCTAAAGGAGGGTAGTAGTAGAGTGGGCCATGCTTAAAAAGAATTGCTGAGAAACATTTTCTACTCAAACCAGTCTCTTGCCGTCTGTATTTATCCATATTTATTTTTTGCCCATCTTATTGGTATTTATTCATATTTATTTTGTGTTTTGTGAACAGATGATGCGATAACTCGTATATTTCCACATTTACTTAACAGATAGACGTGCACTCATACTCTGATGCCTGTCGCGTTTTAGCAAATTACACTGCCAAAATAAGACACACATCAAACAATTGGCATAATAGCACAAATACCTGTTGAGAAATGCAACAATTAATATAAGCAAATCTCAGTGAGCTTTATAACTCCCTATGCTGGCAATGTGCACAGCCACTGGCCTGAAAGTCAATAATCTCAGCATAGAGAGTCACCCAAAAGTAGCCAATGATCTGTATCTTTCCACTTTTAAAAGTAGATACAGAGAGGATATTCAGGGGCAGATTTACAAGCCCCTTGTGACATGTTTACAACACCAATGCGTCACTGTGACGCAGCGGTGTCGTAAATAGTGCGCCACCATGCGACACGTTGTAAAGCCCTGCGCTACATTATACCTGCGTCAGGTATAATGTATGCAGGGTGGGCATTCCATCGCAAGGAAGCCCCGTGAAAGTGATGCAGTGAAATCTACAAGATTTCACTGAGTCACTTTTATGGCCATGCTGCTTCAAAACCTTACGCCTGCTTGAAGCAGGCGTGAGGAGTGACGCAGCCTGTTAGGCATAAGGCGCCCCTGAGAATTGTGAGAGTTGCGTCGCGCTTGCGACACGACTCCAGCAATGCGCTGTCTTTACGCCAGAAGATGCGACACGCATCTGACTATCCTTGCGCCAGGGTGCGCCGCATTGTAAATGTGACGCATCCGTGTCGGCATAAGGGTATGCCTGTGTGTCACATCTTTACTGGCGCATCCCTGCTAATATGTAGGGATGCGGCAGTCCTTGTAAATCTGAATCAAAATGTTCTCTATCTGTAGTTATCTGTAAAAATCCATAAAAACGGAAAACAGGGAGCCCTAATTATGAGGAGTACTAAGTTCTAGAAGTTTTTGGACGGAGAGGGGGTCCTCATACCAGAAAATCTTTGACAGGGGGGTCTCGGCATCCAAAAGTTTGAAGACCTCTGCCCTAGGGGCACTGTGGAGTATCCCGGTACCCAACGACTCTGCCACTTGACATGCGGAGCTAGTGATCACTCAGAATATCGAGCCTCTTTAACTCGAGTCCTGAATTGGACTCAGCAGGCAAAGTCCAGGGGCACCTCTTCTATGATCACACCATATTTATGGTCTAGGATCAGTTGATCCCAGAGTCAGTCTCAGAAAGTCAAAAACCCGGTGATCTGGTTAAGGTCTGAGCTGTCCTTTAAGTGCCACATTAAAGTGGCAGCAGCTGCTAATAATGATGCGGGGAAGGGTCCTACATACTCATTTTTATGCACTGAAACTTATTTTTCATGATCAGACTTTAATGAGTCAAGGGCCAGTAATCTGCACATTGAAGTGCCCCTCTGAAGTCCTGGTCCTCAAAAATGAGTAAGTAGCGGGACCCTTCCAGGCACCATTATTAACAGCTGCTGCTGAAGTTTTAATGGCAGGCCATGGGTAGGTCACTGACTGTAAGTCGTACAATATTTGGGCGGTTGGTCTTGGCGGCTTCATTTGATGCCATCTCTGTCTTTGATCAGGTCTAAACCACTAAGGTTTACATTCCCCACAAACTGTGAGGACCTTGCTGGTGTGTCCCTAGAGCGTTGCCGTGACACAATCGAGAGGCGAATTGATAATATCCGCAGTAGAGAGGGTATTTAACTAGAAACCCCTTCCGCCTGCTCCGTGCGTGTATCTGTGCTTCCTCTGCACAACCTGCTGATGTTCCATCCGGTTCCGGCAAGGGCTGGTGGGTTTTTGCTGCCTCAGTCTGAGCTGTCAGCCTGCTGCATATCACTAACTGCGCTTCTCAGGAAGCTGTCTCTTCTGAGTGATGAATGCACTTCTCGGTGAGAGTCTGGATGTAAACAACATCAGGGGCTGTAATTACCTGAAAGGCAGTCTTCGCCTCTCTGTAGGACACAGCGTCTCTCATCTGATGGATGATGAAGGCGTGGGGCACCTGTGCAAGGAGACTGCCTCTGCAGTCTATGTCTCATGGCGTCTTCTAGAGGAACTAGCCACTCAATTTTTTACTGAAAAAAGAGTCTGATAAAAGTTAATCATGTGGGGTAAACGGTGTTACTCCCTCTGGCTGCATCTGAAGTCTTGTATGGCACAGCATCCTTAGTATCACGGTAGCATCGGGAATTGCACGTCTCGGGGCAGTGTGCAAGTGATGATAGACATTGACTCACCATAGTGGCAGAGGTAGCAAAAGTGAGACCGTGCACCCTTTGACCCTCTGACTGAATACATGTCACAGGTCTAGACTTTGTACTGATCTCCAACCCAACAGTGTTTATTCTATCACTCTTGAAAAGATGAAAGGCTGAGTGTACTGCCAAGATATTAAACTGTAAGCACAGAATTTGACACAAACCCCTCAGTGAATGCACTAGTCTATAGAGTCACTAGACAGATTCGGAAATCTGTAACCCTATACATAAACCTGTTCACCCCATAAACTCCCATGAACTACCCACACTCTTGAGTTTACCAGGCACCGCCCCATTGTATGGCCTTCGTGTCATTTTATCCAAGGCATGCTGGCCCAACACACTCGCCTACCACCTTCTGACCCACCATCAGTTAGTCCTCCAAGGTCCATGGGTCTTTCTTTGGGTTTCTTGGGTTAGTGGTTCAGAAGAACCACAACGGACCTATCGGCATTCCCTCATCATCATGTACCTACCATGTATCGTGCTCCATTTTACGCTGCCCCTACCGGTCATCCAGAGTCCACCAGCTCTCAAATCCACACACATCCTTATACCATACAAACTTGTCTGCACTGAAAGAAGGCCAACACTTATCTTCCTTTCCTTTTCCAAACAACCAAAACTGAGAATACAACTCAAAAGCCTGGTCAAGTTCCTAACACCCACATGAGGTCTGCCACAATTGTTTCAGTTCCCCAGTCCTTAGGAACTCGTATACCATACCAGAAATATCTTAGCTTTCTATCAATGCTTGTGGATGTTTCACGCCACCAACCCGATCAAAAATGTTCCCTCTGCTACACTCCATCTTTCACCTGCATGACCACCTCCCTACCTGTTTCCAATCCCTTCAACTAGCCGGCTCCAAAGCTTCTGACATTCTTCCACCATCACCTTTGCCAGCGTACGTGATGTCGGAGACAGAACACGTTGGGGAAGGCAAGGTAGAGAAAGCACTTTTCTGTTTCAATGTAATGACAAGTCGGTATATTCAGGTGCATGTGGCTTTATGCTTTCCCGCACTCCATTCTCCTGTACTTTCACCCTTTTCTCACTCAGCCTTAATGTTGTCAACCCCCTTCCATCAGCATAGTTGTACAACATTAATGTGTCCCTAACTTCTTTGCATCCTCTCCATATATTTCGTACATCATACCATCACCGGGCGTCCCAACAGGGATGTAGCTTCGAAGGGGGGGTGTGTTAAACCCCACCTAATAAATGTATTTTCCGGTAAATAGTTGGGTACCGTTGCTGTCATTTGGGTTTGGTGAGGTGTTTGTCAGATTTCACCAGGAATTTTTACATACAGACTGACAAAAACGCAGACACACTTTCTCCCTCTTACTGTTTTGAAAGTCTTGAAAAATGTTGGTTGTTTTACAAAATATTGTGGGCCTCATTTTTGAAAAGTGTTGCAACAATGTGAGAAAACAGCAATGCTGCACTTTTCAGTGCACCCTCCTTGTGACACCATCGATGTGCCGTATTTACTCTATGGCGCTCCATGTCACAAGGATTTACAGATACGTCAGTATTCCTGACATATCTATAGGTGCAAAATTGATGTATTGCTGGAGTGTGTCTGAAAAAAGAAGCAACTCCAGCAATATGTCCTGCTCCATGTGAAAGGGCCTGCATCCGTCTTACCCCTGCTGTGAGGCAGGCATAAGGATTTGACGAGGTGGCGTACTAATAGTGGCGTAGTTAAATCTGACGGAGGAATAATGTAGAGCAGGGATTTACAAAGTGACGCATCTGCCTTGATGCGTCATTTTGTAAATATGGTGCAGTGTGGCACATATTTTACGCAGCTGGTACGTTGCGAAAAGTGATGCAATGGCAGCATATCCGTTTTCCTCCCTCTTTCCACCGCCCCTTAATCCTCTCTCATGCACCCTGCTTGTCGTATAATGTATTTTACCATTTTATGACAGCGTCATAGTTGCAAAATCTGAAGTTCACCCCCGCCCCTCAATTTTACTGACCAAGCCTCTGCCTGCCAACAAACTCCATCCTCCTTAAAGCCTGAAAATATTCCCAATCTCTCCTGCCCTTATTTTCACGAATGCTCTCCATGGACACCACCCAACCGTACCATCACATCTAACCATACATTCTTGGGCCTATCATCCAGACCTGCGCAACCTTACCCTAAAATACCACCTTGATTACAACTACATTTTCCAACACCTTCCCTTTACTAAGCCCTAGCTCTGGCACTAAAAATGCCCCACAACACAACTCAGTGCAGAAAAAAAAGGAAATTAGACCTCTTTCCCAAAACAAGCTTCATACCTTTATCACCCGTGGAATCCATTCTGAGTATTTTACTGTAATGGTCATTGCATTCTACTAGTACACACGTAGCCATGTCCATTTTTTCTGGAGATAGTTTACAACCACAAAACCAAGTGCCTATAAAGCTAGCACCAACAAATCACCTTCTGTGGTGACTGCTGAAAGCCACTCTTCTTTCCAACACCACAAACAATTAACTGCATTCTTCAATCTGTGCCCCTCCAAACTTTGCAGCTTCATTACCCCATCTGTTTAAAGACCCTTCTGGCAGACAGTGCTAGCAACCCTCCCCCCCCCCCCCCACACATGAGTTCTACAGTATCCTAGTCATTCAGGATCTCCAGTGTTCATGTTGAGAGCTCATTCTCTGCTTCAAACATACCTTGAAACCTCTGCCACTCTGAAAGAGGCAACATATCTAGAATGTCAATTATCCTTCTATATCCTTATGACCCCCCGTAGTGGGCTCTACCGGCTATTAAAGGCCCGCTCCAGCATTAAAGGCCGGAACCTTTGGGGTTGACTTCGCTTCCATAATTGTTCAGTAATTGGCCTATAAGCATTGACAAATAGTGGGATCAACCGAAATTCTCTATTTGCCTTCTTCAGTGCCACCCTCAGGCTATTTACCACTGTTCATAGGGATATTTTTTTTTAAAGTCCCACCAGCCTCTTGTTTACTTCCCACCACATTTCACCACAACTCTTTCTAGCATCGTCTTTGCCAACTTCAAGTTCTCTGCCCACCTCTTAAGTCTCAGACCTTGGTACTGCACATGAAACCAATGCTATTACTGTAAAACCCCTGGACTATCTTTTTAAAGCTATTGGTCCAGCCAGATCATTAACTCTGTTAATATAACTGGGGTAGGGGGTCATTCCCACATCTCCTCTATCACCACCTCCAAATCTGACCTGGTTTTGTTATCCACTTCCCATCTATTGACAAAAGAGCAGCAGGACTGGCTGTTTTCCACCACATTCGTCCAACCTATGTCTAAATGTACGACTCCCCCCTTTGTAGTACCCTGGTTGAATGCCCAACATCCTTCCTTTGGACAAAAAGTCTTCAATTAGTACACACCAACAAATGTTTTGAGGTACACACCTCTTTTTCAAGGCAAAGGATTCTATTCAGGGATGCATTGTGAAGTATTTCACAGCACAATTCATCTCAGCTCACCAATTTCTTGGTTTCTGGAGTGTCCTATAACATTCATAAAACAAAAGGCTCACAGAAAACTTATTTTCACATAAAACTTGACGTTACCCGTGTTCTAATTGAAGATTTATTTGTCCAAAGGAAGAATAAGAATAAAATAAATCGAGATTATGAAATAATTGGACCGTATCATCCATGTCACATGAATGATAAATATATTGGATAATTAACCTCCTTTGAGGAAGAATTAATTACATGCCGCACTAGTGGGGATGGGTGTTGGAGTTGTGAGGAGCCAGGCGTATTGTCTGACTCCATCTTTCGAAAGATTGTTGCTCTTTTCCTGATAAGTCAAATTAATTTGTCCTCTTTCTCTAACCATTCACTTGCAGTTAGCCAGTTTGGGAACAGGGTGGCATAAGGGTAGCTGACCCATCCTGGTCTTCTTTGCATGATGGGAACCTGCCCTTTTCTGAGTCATTAGCTCACCTGTCCCCTCCCAGATTTTCCATATTCTTCCTCGCTCATACTCTTCAGATTTAATTAAATGCCCTTTCCTAGTCCGTCCCATCTCAACCCAGTGCGGCATTGTGGTTAAAGATCTGACTCTTTGGCCCAAAGTTGCCCGACTTCCTCTTTGGCATTCCTGTACGCTGTGCCCTACTCTTACAAGCGGTGCTGCTGAGACCTGGAGTGGCCCAAAGCCATGTGCATTTACTGCTTCATCCACTTCTGTGCTTTCTGTAGCGCTGCACCTCCACTCATGAAAATGTCATTTTATGTCTCACCTACTAGACAGCATATGCGCTGTCTGATACCAGGGCCATCTCTAGGGCAGGGCGACCGGTGCAGCCGCACCGGGCACTGACTTCAGGTGGGGGGCATCGTGTTTGCAAATATATTATGGTTTGAAAAAACCTGCTGCTGCCTTCCTAGCACCAGCCATTTTCAGGCAACAATAAAAATGCCAAGATAACTAAGGTGATTAATGTTCTTCCTGGCGGGAGATCGGAGGTTTGTTTAGTGGAAGCTTTGACTCATCATAAGGTAGCACAGAGGGTTAATATGCCTGCTGCAAAGAACGTGTGCCATACAGATCACAAAGTGCATATAAAGTAAATAGGTCAGTGGGTTACTGCTTTTGTCTGAGAGATCCTATTATTACTTGCAGTTTAGAAGTTAAAATCCTAACATAGAACAGCAACCTATTAACCGCCGTCAAAGACCTGCATGCAAAGTGTAGATTAGAATGTTATGAATTTCCCCCCAGTGTTTCATTATCCTAATGTAGGAAAAAGGGTTCATTTGGATAGAAATCAATTCTGATTACTAAGCAGAACCCCCAAACATGATGTTAACATTTTAAATTCTGAGTTTGTGCTTCTCCAGACCAAGCACTATTAAACTATACTGCCTACCGGTATGGATGGCATGTGACTACTACACCTTGTAGTGCTGCCTTACGTAACACTTCCTATACACTGATTTACCCACCTATGATTGAATGTCTCGGTGTAGTGTGTGTTATGTAAAGTTCTCTGACACAGGGGTGCCAACAAACATTGTAGCACTGGGCGCCACCAGCACTAATGCCGGTCCTGTCTCTTACACTATGTATTATTAATTTATAGTCGTCTTGGAGTGCACCCACTGTTTATTATGGGTTGACTTCAGGTTCACTCACATTTCCTCTTCCTATGTGTGTGTAGACTTTCCTTCCTCTCTTTCTGTTTGTCCTTCCCATAGAGTATGGACGCATTGCTTGTGTCCTACCATTGCACACTTTTCACAAGGTAGTTTTTTCTTTTGTTTAAGCACTCCATGACGTGCATGTGTTTTCCAGCAGTCTTCCTCGTATACTTCTATCCCACCCCTCCACCAAGCTCCAGTATACCTCTCTCTTACCTCTGTGCTTCTACCCCCACTCCCTCCCTGCTGCTTTCTCACCTCTGTGCTTAAACTGAGGAGTTCCACTTTACCCTTTTCATCTGTTTGCTCCTCCCTAGTCAGTGCTTAATTTGTAAAAAAAAAAAAAACATAGGAGCCAGGGCTCTCGTTAGGAGGTCTCCGCAACTTACACCACTCATTGTTACTGCTGGCATTGCCAGTGACTGTACCTACAAAACTACTAACCAGTACACTGCTACAAGTGTGACAATTCAGACTATTCTAGGCCTCCAAAGCTATAAAGAATAGCTTGGGTGGCAGGTATTAGTCGTTTTTAATATATACTGAATTAATAAACAATTGCCGTTCTGCTCATCTTTAAATTATACAAACAGAGCCACCATGTGGCAGCTGTCATAAATGCCAGTGTTGATAATTAAATGCCGGAGCACGGGCAACCGCATGCTCAAATTAAGCACTGTTCGTAGCGCTCCACTTTTCTCTCCCTCTATATCGTTTACCCCCTCCAGCACTCCCTCATATAGCTTCCGCCCATCATCCTCACTGATCCGACTTGGAATAGTAAAGAGAAAAAAAATGAAGCAGACTTGTTATTTTGTAGGCATGCGCATGTATGGTGTGTGTGCCTACAAAATGACGCCGCTTTTTCTTTCTTTTTCGGCCGCATCAAAAGCTTTTCTTTTTAATTCTCCAACCATAGCTGAAAACCTCTGGCAAAATCAATAGGTTCCAAAGGTGAGACCTATTAGATTTGCCAATGCTGGTGTTTCTCTTCTTCTGGATCTTCCTCCCAGCCTATCACATTTCACGCTTGTGATGCCCATGCGCATGTCATTTTTTTTTCTATTTTGTAGAGTTTTATATAGCGCGAACTTGACCCGAATCCAATCGGGTATCAGAGTGCTTTACATAGCACCAGTTACGTTACATGAGGACACACATTAATTTTTTGTTAGGCACAGGGAGATTAAATGATTTGCCCAGAATCACAGGATGTTTAGCGTCATTACTGAGACTCAAACCCAGTTCCCCCAGGTCCGAGGTCGAGCGCCCTAACCGTTAGGCCAACTCCTCTCCGCTCATTGCACACATCTATCTGGCACCCCCTGTTGTTGCATGCCTGACTCTAGGGGATCGCAATCACTTTGAGGCTGCTGAAACCCCTCTTTTATCCTGCTGCCTTCTGGCCCTAATGACTTGCCTACTTGTCAGAAGACCATCGTGGTGGTTTCTTATGGTAGAATCTAAAGCCACTTTATTCCAAGAGCACACCACATCGATGCCACACTCAAGGAATGCCCATTGCCCGAACGACTCATGGTTCCTTAGACAAAGATACAATGGTTGCACCTCCTAGTACAGACACCTACTTCAGAAGGAGAAAACCACACCCCTGACAATTCACCATTGCTCATTTCACCAGAGGGCCACTTATGCCACGGTCCTCTTCAAGAGTCCCCTTCACAGGGTCACATCACCCACATTCCACTACCCGCGGTGGCCTGCAGCAATGGCTTTGGTGCCTTGCTGCTTGAACTGCAGTGTCACTGATAGTAGGCCTGACAGCCAATAACACCCGCAGGTGCGCAATAAATATAAACCAACTAACAAACGGTCCCTGCCCCTACACACTGACCAAACCGCACCTTCCTCCTGCCATCAGTCCACACTTATGCAACCTTAATCGGACGTAACACAAGAGCCAACAGCTAATGGAAACCATTTCGCGCTCAACTTTCTTGACCATAACCAAACGTACCCTAAACAGAAAGCTAACTTCACGCACTGCAGGTCCTCCACTGGCACCAGATAAACGAGCCCTCCATACAAACCCACCAAGGCAGCAGGAAGGCTTCTTGAGCAAGATCAGACCACTCTTAAATTCCCAGGAGATATGGCTACCTCATCATCCGCAATCCTTAGTGCTGTTGACCAGATGATGTGAATGCCTCTACCACAAGCAGCTCCTTTTCTGGAAATCCCCACGCCTCCCTGAGGAGAGCTCGCCTCAGATCCTGGCCACACATAATAGTCTGGTCTGTGTGGTGGGGACACTGGTACCACCTCTGTACTGCCTCTTTACTGACCACTGTTCATTCTACAATAATCCCAGCATATCTCTGCAGTGTGTATTGACGCAGGAGTTGTCTTATCCTTAATGACGAAGAACACAGTTGAGAGGGAATGCATTAAGAAATAATCCCTGGTAATGCACAAAAGGGAAGTCCGCTGGGAATGCTAGCGCTGCCTGTTGCACAACTAAAGCTACTGAGAGACTTCAAATCACCCAAACCTAAAAGCTGTCTGCTTCCTCCGCTGTCTACTTCGCCTTAGACTTTCATGCGGTAAGTGTGTCTGTGCCGCATGTTTATCCCTTACTGTAGGCAGTCTGAGCAGTATGACTGATTAATCAGCCCTGGAGGCAAGCGCTGTCTTTGGTGTCACCCAGTGAAACAGGCTTCCTTCGCGAGGATTTCATGGTATCAAATGTGGCACCTTAAAGTAGCCCTCGAGGCATCACAATGCACTATAGCACTTTTGCAGGCTTGGTCCCCAGCACATCTGAAGCTCTTTTTAAAACATATGACACTGTGAATAAGCTTTATTTCAGATATGGAGTATTGTACTCAACTTAAGCATTACAAAAATGTTCCTGGATTATGGCAATCCAATTTACCTGTGGTCTCCCAAAGGAGTTAGCCAGAAACTAGAAGTGCAAAATGCGGCCGCACGCACTTTACTTGGAATTCCTAGATCTCAGTGAGCCCAGCAGGGATTTGATAGAACTTCACTGGCTCTCCATTGCCAAACGAATAGATTTCAAGACCTTGTGCATTTCCCACAGAGCCATACATGGGCAAGGTCCACCTATCTTACACCAGTTTGTTACCCCATACGTCCCCAATAGGTCATTTTGTTCTTTAAACCTTCATTTGGCTACTGTCCCCGCTATTAAAAGAGCTAAAAGTGGTGGACAGTCCTTTAGTTTCAATGCAGAATCTCTGGAATTCTGTCCCCTTGGCCATCCGAGCTTTGGACAATGAGCAACGCTTTTGAAAAGCTCTCAAAATCTGGCTTTTCTAATAGAGTTGGTCTCCTAGGTGTCTTTCTCGTCCTGTATGGTGCAACCTCTCCTAACCATGGCTAGGAGACATCCGGGTCACTACGTGCTTTACAAGTCTTTTAGCATAGTATTGCATATTCCTACCCTCTTTCACTTACTCTATTGGTTTGTCTAGAGTGCAGACATGCAGTAGGGATACGTATGGTGAAAATGCACATTTTACAGTCAGTGGCGTAACGAAACTTGCAGGGGGCTACCTTTAAAGTGCCTTGAGGGGGCCTCCCATTCTTTGGACCCAGTTAAGAGCTCTCAGGCCCGCGCGTGCACAGTGCCAGGGGGGCCTCCTGGAGCTCGGGCTCTTCCGCATCATGGGGGTTGCGGGGGCTATTGTTACGCCATTATTTAAGTCTATTTCGACTTTAAAAATATTTTTAAATGTGGAGGAAAGCCATCCATCATACCTCTGTTATATATAAGGGTGTTTACACCAACCTTTTATCCTATCTACACACTTACTCCTTTATTTTTCAGGGAGTTATGTGTATATGTGGAATGTAGTAAGTCATTGGGTAGTTTTCTGAACACCAAGTAAGTTTTGATTTACTGGGTTTTCCCAGTGCTTACTTTTTTTTTGTTTTATAAGTGGCGAAGCCTGGGTTTTTCTTAGGAGCCCATGTTTTCCTTGGGAACACGTCGCCAGTGCTGCCAAATATGCCGGGTGCCGAATACCATGATTGCCTAGTCTTAATTTCATTTTATGAGTCTTTCTTCTACCACTCTACTCTTCCTTTCGCGTTATCTCACTCTTGCAAGTTCTCTTTAGGTCTCTCCTCGCTTTTAGCTTCAGTAGGTGAAAGGCTCTTGTCGACCATAGCAAAAAACAACTCTGGGCATTGAGCCCACCCATGGCTTACCAATGGTTGGCTTAATTGTCACTCTCATTAGCTTGCTTCATATTCGATGGCTCGCCTTCCTCTTCTTGCGTTTGTCCTTCCCCTGGAGCATCGCCTCATTTCCATTCTTTTGACTGACTGACTTATATCCTTCTACTGCTCACACTTGGTAAACTATTTTTCCTGATTAATTCAGGACTCCGTGAGAGTGCACGTGTTCTCTTGCTCTCACCCTCATGTGATACTTCCCCTCCTCAAATACCCATCCCAGCGCTCTGTGTTACTTCCCACTCCTCCCAGTTTTTCTGGAAAAAACACAACAACAGGTATATTTTTGCCACGTTATGACAAAGCAGCAGACTTTAAGGTCTGTTTTTGCTTTATCACCTGCAGTCTACATATTCCACATAAGCTTACGCTTTGGCACACAAGGCTTTTAATGTGATGAATAAGGCGTCAGCTGTTGCTGCTGCCCTCATTGAATGAGCATTTGAGGCAGAAAGAGAATTAGCATGAATTGTAAGGAGATGTCTGTTTTCATGGATACCCATAAATCTGCACCCGGCTACTGCAGAGGACCAAATGGCTTGAGCATGTTTTGGTTATGAATCCTGTGGAAAGTAAATTAGGCCTTGGCAAGTATTTTTCTTCAAACTTCCTTATCCTTTTTAGGTCTCGGCTGCGAAGGCTGCGCTTGCGCAGTCTAGCTCCGAGATTTAATGACTTGGAGAAGAGGGGCTTGAACCCGCCCCTCTTCTCCCCTGTTCTCCCATGGCTGGCCTCTTGAATGCTGGCCAGCCATTGGAGAAGAGGTCAGTCATTCCGATTAGGCCCCGTCCTTTTCGGATCGGGGGGCGTGTTTTTTGCAAGAAGTCTCATTCTCTCCTCCAGCCAATGGCTGGAGGAGAGAAAAGACAAACACGCCCCCGAATCCGAAAATGCCGCTGCCTTTCTTTGAGGCATTTCTGCTCTGCCTCGGAGAAAGGCGGTGGTGTCTCCTACCAGCTCCATCTGACCACATCCAGGCTTACTCTGGTTTTCTTAAGCTCGTCCTATTCATGTTTTGTCGAGTTCACGGAGGTTTGTTGCTTTAGCTTGCAGCAGGTTTCTTAGCTGTCTTGTTGACGTTGTTCGACGTCCGCGGCGTTTCCCTTTCGGCGGCCTACGTGTTTTGCAGGAACTGTGATGGCAATGGTGTGGGTGGCGGTGCACGCGCAGCGCGCAGTCGAAAACCCAGCCTCTGCCTGACGTTAATAAACAGCACGAGCTCGCCGCGTGCTCCGTGGGCCTCAAATAGTTCAGTATGCAACAAGGGAGTGCAGGCCCGGCATGAGGATGGAAACAGTAGTATCGGGTTACAGTTTGAAAATATCGCTGGAACACGTTGGTCGCTGCCACACTATTAACTGGCTGCGTACCTACGCCTACGTCTTGAACGGATACATGGGCCTACAAAATGATGCTCCGGCTGCGTCACCGTGATTTTTGGAGCCATGAGACTGGGAGCTTGTAGGCAGCGTCTGGCGCGGAGGTAGGCTGGGTGCCTTTGGGTGGAAGGCTGGGGTAGTCATTATGCAGCACTTGTTGCATTACTGTGGCGGCCATGTGTCTAACGTTTATGTGCACGGCCGCCCGCCATACTTTGTTTAAGCAGTGAGATGTCCAACACGTTTTAACATGGTAGAAGGTGAGACGCTTTTCAGCATAAGTCCATGCACTCCCTGAACCACGTTGTGCTGGTTCTCGAACTGGTTATATTTGCATTGTTAATCCATCGTAGTCATGAAGACCATGCAAGAAGATTTATCTAACTATACCCATATACAACCTGGCATGCTTTCCAATCCTGGCAAACCCACCCTGATGTTTTGCTAGTGAGATGCGCAACATAATGTGTTAGGTTTTTCCCATCACTCCACAATCCGAGCCCTGGTGTGCGCACACAAACTACATATTGCTGCAATACGTTTTGCGTTATCTGGCCGGCAGCTGTTTTTCTTGACCACGTGACCATTGCTGGCGAACAGTGAAAAGTACTTTGGCACTGTAGTTCTTTATTACAGATCTTAGGTGGCTACTAGGCTAAGATGGTCGCCATGGTCCCGCATTGTAAAATCATCCGTGCTAGTCCTATTTCTATTTCTCTATTTTGCTTTCAGCGCGGTCTCCCTGTGTACCTGCTTCGGTCTGACCAGCTTGCCGCAAGCTTGCGGAGGAAGATAGGTGGTTATCATACCCGGCGGTCTGCAGCGGTATAGTGCATACTTCAAGCGGTTAAGGGAGAGAGACTTCCGACAGCTGTATTGTGTTTGGAAGCGGCGGCCCAACTCACCCTGCATCCTTGGCGGCTGCAGCAAGTCTGTCTTTCGCTTACAAGAAGGAACCCTTCGGGATGCACTGTGTTTGTAATACACAGGCAAAGGAGAGCGCCTCTAAAAGCCTGTGGACCCAGAATGTGTGGCTTTGTGGAATAGGCGGGAGTGTGGGTGCATTGGGCCAATGCAAGTAACCTCTTGGACATTTTGGTAAAACGCGTTGCCATTTGGAGCATTTAATACTACCAGGTTATCAAAGCATCACGTAAAAGAGGCGGAAAGCATTTAACCTCTGGTGTGGAAACAGAACAGAACCTATATACAGAGGCAGTGCTTCGCAGCTTCTTTATTGTGGTAAGCAGGTTCCAATTCATTGTCCGTTAATTGTTTTTCTCTTGTTTTTGTCAGACCGCCCCAACCCCAAGCGTTTGCTGATAAGAACTGTTGGTACTTCACCAATAAAAGTATGAGGCCTCTGATGAGAAGTGTGCATCTCTACCCCCCCCCCTTAAAAGTGCTTATTTTGAGGCCCTCAACAGAGAATTGTTTTAAGCTTTTAAATAATCTGGAACTGTAAGATTTATGCAGGGTTAACAGACCTGTGTCAACAAGACAAACATGCCCAGCCCGATCTTTCTTATTGAATACAGTCCAGATTTTGAGGGTGTATAATCCGTGTATATATTTGAAATTTCATTTTTTTTAAAAACAACTCCTTCACACCTGCCATGCACACAGCATTCGAAAGTGCTCCATGAATACTGGGTAAAAGCCATGAACAGCCAATGTTGCCTGCAGGACATGACCTTTAACCAAAATTGCATCCTGCCAGTGTCTCTTCTCCACCACTGCCGGTTTTTGTGTAAAAAAATAAGTGATTTTATTTTTATATATAACAATGTGTCTAGTTTTTAAATGCAAAATCGTGACCCCGGGATCAATTCTCCCCCCCCCCCCACCCCCCCCCCCTGAAAGGTGTTCCTAGATCTAACTAACTCTTCGACATGGTTCATCTTGGCAGGGCCTGGTTACATCTCCTTGAACTTTAGAAGGCGTGCTTGCAGGTCTTACATTGTTCAGGCAGTTGTCAGGTGAAAAGTTTAAGTTTGCTGCAAGCTTTGAAACTTCAGTTGGACTACTGTTACATCTGCTGGTAAATTCTAATTTGGAGAGCATCTGATGTGCCTTTTATAATACATAATGCAGTAATTTATGGTACAGAGTGGGAGTTCTGGTTCAATCCGCCTTACTATGTTTTTCTGGGTCATACATATGCCCAGATGACACAAGAACAGTTCAAGGTAAAAAAAGAAAGCACCATAATGTTTTTTTTATTTTACACCGCTGCATAGGGCACAACCCAGGCAGTCTGTATCTATTGAGCCACCAGGGTACCCTGGTGCCCATGCCTCGATTCCAGTTGATAGGGCAAAGCATTTTCTGTTTTTCATGTGTGTGGGTGGCTCTGTGTGCGTGTGGGAGGCTCTGTGTGTGTGGCTCTGTGTGGGTGGCTTTTTAGGTCGAGGGACCATCCGGTCTGCCGAAGGCAGAACCGGAAGTCCGGAGATTTAATGTTTTGGAGAAGAGGGCCTTGAACCCGCCCCTCTTCTCTCCTCTTCTCCATTGGCTCGCCTCTTGAATGCTGGCCAGCCATTGGAGAAGAGGATTGTCTCTCCGAACAGGCCCCGTCCTTTTCGGATTCGGGGGCGTGTTTTTTGCTACTTTTCTTATTATCTCCTCCAGCCAATGGCAAGAGGAGAGAAAAAGAAAAACACGCCCCCGAATCCGAAACCGCCGCTGCCTTTCTATGAGGCATTTCTGCTTCGCCTCGGAGAAAGGCGGCGGTGTTCTCTTTCTCTGTATGTAATTGTTTTCTCTTCCCTTTTCTCCCTTTTTCTTCGCACTGCTTCAGTGTACGTTTCATCCATGTTTTCTCCCTCCCGGTTACACGTTCTTCACTGGAGTCGCCCTCTTGTAATTTATCGGTTCCTGGGGGACGCCGTATGGATTGAAAGGCCTAGGACGGCTGATTAATGTTTATTTTCCTGTACAGCTCCTGCCCTGGCCACCTCACCACCTCAGGACATGTCTTGTACGTCACTGGAAAAAGGACTGCGAGTAAGGGCCGCCAGCCCATCCAGCCAGCCAGTTGAGATACCGCAGACCACGCTCTTTAAAGTCTCCGGCGCTCTCACTGTTCAGCCTCGGGGTTTCCTTCAAAATGCTGTCAAGTCGGAGCGCTAGAAAACCGCCCCTCTTAGTTGTGCCGTTTATCTTTCCTTTTATGCTCTTCCCCCCCGGCCCCGCAAACGAAAATCGCTCTGATGTTGAGCACGTTTGATTAAGTCCTCATTTTATTTTTTTACTCAGACCAGTAATGTTGGAGGTGTGTGATATTTTCTTGTTTCCAAATAGACCCTCCGCGCCATCGCCGCTTTGCTTCGCATTTAAAAAAAAAAATGTATTTTACTTTTACCTAACCGTTTCCTTACACTGTCCATATCGCGCTCTCCAGCCGTTTGTAACTTGCTCCCTTCTTTGTACACTGTAACCAGTACGTACATCTCTGCCCAGATTTTTATAAACTTTGTTCGAACGCTGGCACATACATGCCATTTTCATGCCCCCCCCACATATATCTAATGCATTTTTCTCTGCAGTCCTCCATTTGCGCCCCTCTTTCTTATTAGCAACATGCATGTGTGTGGAATAACATTTTTATTTTTTAAATAAAGAATCCCCTTCTGTCAACCTTTCACAGATTTGGCGGGACGCTGCTTTCTTTTGGTGCACAATGCACATATTTTAAGAACAGGCACACCCTCGCTCACGCCGCAAATAACCGCCTGTTAAGACAGGGCTTCTAATTGTTAATAGTAGCCTGGAAGGGGCAGGGCTCTGCGCCCAGCATGATGTAGAGGTCCCCGCCCAACAAACGTTTTCATTACTTTGGAAGCCCCCGTGAATGTAATGGACAGCCTGACCCTGTCACTGCTGTAAGGGGTTTCGATACTCCCAGCCCTGTGGGCTAATTCCAACCTAATTCGAGCACAGGCCTCGCTCTTTAAGCCCATTCGGGCAACGAGCCCCACTGCAGTGAACGTCTCCCCACTACTTTTATATTTTTTCCTAATGTAACAAATGTAGTGGATTTATTTTTTATTATTTTTTAACTAAGTGATGTCTTCAAATCCTCCTGTCCTTCTGGCTTTGTTCGACATGTTTTTGTGCCTGATGAGGTCAGTGCCTTATTTTTGTGGCATTTCAAGTATGTCAATTTCTCTACAGAATGGAAAGCAGTTTCCCTCCAACTCGTCACAGCTTCTAGGGGCTGTCCATGGCAGGACAGTCTTCACTATTGTGGAAGTGAGTTTTGCGTCTGCCCGTGTTGTCTTTTAGCTGCTTTCTTCTTTGGTTCTGTTTTGCAGAAGGTGGGCATTGGAGGGTCATCCACTTCAGTCTGCTGATTCAACTATGTATTTGAGAGTGATTAAGCTATTGACATTGTAGATAACAATACCGCTTCTTTAAATGTTTTAAAAACAAAAAAAAATCATGTTATGAGCAATGCCAATAGCTCTAACTTTAAGAATGCCGAGACCATTGCATTGTAAATGCTTGTTATATTTTCTTATACTTTCTGAGTGAAAAGTATGTGAAAACAAACCATGCCATTTATAAAGACTGAAAAGATTGAATTCATTGTACAGTTTTGAGATATCATAAGACACATGTTTGCTTTTCCTCCAGTATTTTGAACAGTTTTTTTATTTTTCTTCTTTTAAACTATATGTTACAGACAAACATTGGAAAAGCCAACAACTTGGCACTCACATTATTAAGGGGAGATCTGTTTGCTTTGTGAATGCTTATTTTAAAATTGGGATATAAAAATACATCATTATCGTAATATACTGTCTAAAAACCATCGGTCCCACAAGAAGTTCTGTAGGCAAGCTCCACAAATAGTACAATACGTTTGGATCTAGGGCAGTACCCAGGAGTATTCTTTCTCCCACAATATCAAATATTGTATTTATTACATTTTCTGTCTCACTCTTGGAGCTGCAGGCCTGGAGGGGTAGAGGATCCTCAGAAGATCTAGTGCTGAAAGCTACTCCATGCTTCGGACCTACTGGTGGATTTCTGAATCCCATATGGCCAGTCCCTTCTGATCTCCACAAAAGAATTTGTAAGACTGACCGTATGCATATTTTAGTTCTGAGTCCTGTGGAAAGTAAACTATGCCTTGGTGAACAGTTTTGAGACACCTTAAGATTTGTATTTGCTTTTCCTCCAGCATTTTATATCTGTTTTCCTTTTACATTATTTTTAAAACAATGCATTGCAAATAAGCACTAGCAAAGCCGGTAGCCTGGCACTCCAATTATAAGAATGATACCTACTGACTTTGCTAATGCGTTTTAATCCATTCTTTCTCCTTTATCACTGTTTACCTGTCTCTCTCATTCTCCTTCTTCTTCTCGTTCCTTCATTTCCCCTGACTCTCTGACTTGGTCAAAGTCTAATGATGAAAATAAGTCCTGGTCTCCAAACGTGAGTGCTGGTGCCCACCTTCTACAACCACTGGCACAAATTAAGAACTGAGTTTTCCCCACAATCCAAATCTCCGCTCCCCCCTTTTCAAAAGTACTACTGCAGAAGATTCCACAAGCTTGGTCAATTTTCCTCAGAGATAAGTGCAATATATCGCTGGAAATTTTATACAGATCATAATTCTGCGTATCGTGTGTGGGATTCCAATTTTGGTGGCCATAAGTTACACTTATGATTCAAGACATTTTGTGAGTTTGGTTGTTTGCTATTTCAAAAAGGGATTGCAAAATCCCTTCAACAGGAGTGTCTGTAAACATAGAGCATGATTGGTGAATACCAGTGGATTTTGTAAGCCAGGCATGAACGTCGATTCACTTAAATTCCAGGGGTAGCATAAGTGTCATCACACCCCATTTGAGATCACTTGCATCACAGGTAGTGACATCATATCTCCTTTGATTCTGAATCCCAGGAAGTGATGCCACATGACCTTGATCCTGATAACATCACAATAATTGATGTCACTGAAACCAAGTGCATAACTTCAAGCCAAAGTTTATTGCTGAATCACAGGGCGATTTAAACAACATGGATTTAAAAAATCAATAGTGGTCGTGCCCACTAGTAATAATCCATATGGACCGTGTTTTGAACATGACTTAAACTACTGGATTGATTTACTCCTTATCATCGTTACCAAGTTAAGATTTGCGATCACTTTAACCTCTTCTGTGCCCATGACGAGATAGTCTCGTCATGGAGCACGGTCGCGCTGTGCCCATGACGACACTATCTCGTCATGAAACCCACCCGCGTGGGAAACGCCCGGCACAGGAGGGGGAAAGGGCGTGGCACCAAAGGGGTTAAAGGAACTATTACACTTGTTGAGCATAGAGGGAACTGTTTGTTCAAATATGTGTGGGTTAGAGATAGCTTTGGCTGACTTGTCACCATCCTGTAACGAAGAAACAAATCCAACATAAAAAACATAGCTATATACATACCTGGAGGGACTTTGGGTCAGCTCTCTTCATTCTCTGGTCTGTTCAACTGTTGTTCACATTTTACTTTACCCATTGCATGGGACAGGATGGGGCAATGGGTCAGCCATTTCATCAGTTTGCTACCTCACTGTGGGAAGCAGACTATTATCTGATCACATACTCACATCCAAAGTTGCTGTGCTGTGCTGTGTTGTGTGAGAAGGTGAGAGCGGGACACCACCATATCTACAAAGATATGTCACAGTTTCTCTCTGTACCATGTTCTGGGGCTCTTTGAGCTTCCCTTGCACCGTCATCATCCCTTGAACAGGGCCGTTTCGAGGTGTTTTGCCGCCCTAGGTGAGAATTGAAAAATGCCGCCCCTCCCTTTTTCTCCTAATTTGCTCCATTTTTTTCGCTGTTTGATTTCAAATTAAAAACGGTTTCCCCCCTTTTGCCGCCCTAGGCAGCCACCTAGTCTTGCCTAATGGTGGAAACGGCCCTGCCCTTGAATGAGAGCAAGGGTAGTGATTTATGTCTGGCATCGGTTTGTACTGGAAGTTGTTGCAAAACTCCTTTCCATACAACTTCACAGCGTTTGGGGTGTTTCATTTCCCTTCCTCTGCTCGAAGAGGATTTACCCCAGCTCTTTGCTGAAGCAAATCTTCCATTATGGTGGGAAAACGTTAATACACTCTGAACTCAAACCATGCCTAGATCCGCTGACTTCCCACCCCTTCTGTTTTCTAATGTGGTGCTGTTGTTCACAGTCGTGGCAAACAATCACACGCCATTAAATGCGTTAAGTAAGCACAGGGGTTACTGCCAGCTGGGTATCCTTTCCATGATCGACATAAATACAGGCATTTTCTATCACAAATGTATGTTTACGTCCAGTCCATTAAAGGGAAAAATAGAAGTGCATTTACTTAATATCCATAGTGCTTGTTTGCTTCTGATAAGTGCTGGTACTCTCCAATTAAATGAATTGCAGCAGTGCTGAGAATTGCAGGTGCTCACCCTCTCAAATTACAGAAGTGCAGGTACCGGACAGATCCGGCCCATTTAAAGTACTATTTACGTCCGAATATAGCTTTGTGAATCATGTCCCCTATATCTGTTCAGTCATACAAGATCTAGAGAAACATACATGGACGGGATGCCCTGGAATAAATCTCTGTAATACTTCCAAGGTATCCTGATGTAAATTTTAGTTCAGAAAAACAGACAAGAATTTCATCATGTTTGTAATCTTGATAGCAGTATGTCGGTTGCGCCAGGCCTTCTTTTCACTGGCAGTGTGTGTTTGTTTTTTCTCCCTGTAGTGTCTTGGAGCTGGGCTCGGATCCCGGGAGTCCTGCAGCGGCTCGGCTTCACCTACTTCACCATAGCCCTGATGCAGACCTGTTTTGGCAAGAACACCCAGGATTGTGAGGTGGGCACTGGGTTTCATCCAGGGTCACAGTAAAGCGCTTTCAGTTTTCTGATAAGGATGATAGGCGCTACAAAATGATCAGCCCTCATCTTCAGGCACACAATCGAACACGTTTGAGATGTTCCCCGAAAAGCATGTGCTCACAAAAGAAAAGAGAAATAATTTAGTTTTACCTATTATATATATTTTTTTTAGTATACCAAACGTAGTCTAAAATGACGTCAGAGTGCTTTAAATGACAAAGGATGCTAATGCAATTTATAAGTGACAATAGCTTACTGGAAAACATTAGTCTCACGGCATGCACCTGTTCTTGGAGGCAGACGAACATTTACAGGCTCACTAATGTATTACATTTTGCCCACTGCTGCTCTTAAGATTCTCCTGTTAGGGTATTATTTACTAAATGCCCCTTCTTAAACAGTCGTGAATTCAAACTGTCTCAGGGAACAGCCTTAAGTGTAAGAAATTCACTAAAATATGTCACCTACTCCAAGTTTGGCTATTTTGTGAATATGTATAACATTTGGAAATTCACGGTAGGGAATGTTACAGATTTTTCAATTGCCTTTGGAAAGCCTCAGCTCTCTCATTTGATAGTATTTTCCCGTTAAGTGTCCCACCTCTCTCATTTGAGAGTATTTTCCCGTTAAGTGTCCCGTTAAGTGTCCCGCCTCTCTCATTTGAGAGTATTTTCCCGTTAAGTGTCCCGCCTCTCTCATTTGAGAGTATTTTCCCGTTAAGTGTCACACCTCTCTCATTTGAGAGTATTTTCCCGTTAAGTGTTCATTTGAGAGTATTTTCCCATTAAGTGTCTCACCTCTCTCATTTGAGAGTATTTTCCCGTTAAGTGTCCCACCTCTCTCATTTGAGAGTATTTTCCCGTTAAGTGTCCCATCTCTCTCATTCGAGAGTATTTTCCCGTTAAGTGTCCCGCCTCTCTCATTTGAGAGTATTTTCCAGTTAAGTGTCCCGCCTCTCTCATTTGAGAGTATTTTCCCGTTAAGTGTCTCACCTCTCTCATTTGAGAGTATTTTCCCGTTAAGTGTTCATTTGAGAGTATTTTCCCATTAAGTGTCTCACCTCTCTCATTTGAGAGTATTTTCCCGTTAAGTGTCCCACCTCTCTCATTTGAGAGTATTTTCCCGTTAAGTGTCCCGCCTCTCTCATTTGAGAGTATTTTCCCGTTAAGTGTCTCACCTCTCTCATTTGAGAGTATTTTCCCGTTAAGTGTTCATTTGAGAGTATTTTCCCATTAAGTGTCTCACCTCTCTCATTTGAGAGTATTTTCCCATTAAGTGTCTCACCTCTCTCATTTGAGAGTATTTTCCCGTTAAGTGTCCCACCTCTCTCATTTGAGAGTATTTTCCCATTAAGTGTCCCGCCTCTCTCCTTTGAGAGTATTTTCCCGTTAAGTGTCCCGCCTCTCTCATTTGAGAGTATTTTCCCGTTAAGTGTCCCGCCTCTCTCATTTGAGAGTATTTTCCCGTTAAGTGTCCCGCCTCTCTCATTTGAGAGTATTTTCCGTTAAGTGTCCCGCCTCTCTCATTTGAGAGTATTTTCCCGTTAAGTGTCCCGCCTCTCTCATTTGAGAGTATTTTCCCGTTAAGTGTCCCGCCTCTCTCATTTGAGAGTATTTTCCCGTTAAGTGTCCCGCCTCTCTCATTTGAGAGTATTTTCCGTTAAGTGTCCCGCCTCTCTCATTTGAGAGTATTTTCCCGTTAAGTGTCCCGCCTCTCTCATTTGAGAGTATTTTCCCGTTAAGTGTCCCGCCTCTCTCATTTGAGAGTATTTTCCCGTTAAGTGTCTCGCCTCTCTCATTTGAGAGTATTTTTCCGTTAAGTGTCTCACTTCTCTCATTTGAGAGTATTTTCCCGTTCAGTGTCCCAGCTCTCTCATTTGAGAGTATTTTCCCATTAAGTGTCCCGCCTCTCTCATTTGAGAGTATTTTCCGTTAAGTGTCCCGCCTCTCTCATTTGAGAGTATTTTCCCGTTAAGTGTCCCGCCTCTCTCATTTGAGAGTATTTTCCCGTTAAGTGTCCCGCCTCTCTCATTTGAGAGTATTTTCCGTTAAGTGTCCCGCCTCTCTCATTTGAGAGTATTTTCCCGTTAAGTGTCCCGCCTCTCTCATTTGAGAGTATTTTCCCGTTAAGTGTCCCGCCTCTCTCATTTGAGAGTATTTTCCCGTTAAGTGTCCCGCCTCTCTCATTTGAGAGTATTTTCCGTTAAGTGTCCCGCCTCTCTCATTTGAGAGTATTTTCCCGTTAAGTGTCCCGCCTCTCTCATTTGAGAGTATTTTCCCGTTAAGTGTCTCGCCTCTCTCATTTGAGAGTATTTTTCCGTTAAGTGTCTCACCTCTCTCATTTGAGAGTATTTTCCCGTTCAGTGTCCCAGCTCTCTCATTTGAGAGTATTTTCCCATTAAGTGTCCCGCCTCTCTCGTGAACTCTGGTGCGCCTCGCTGTACTTTCTGCGGCAGTTACATGAGGCCTTCAAGGCTGTGGGTCAAGGCTGCAGATGAGCGCGAGGAATGAAGTTTACACGTTCTGTAAAGGCAGAAAAGCTACAAGAGAGCAGGCATGTCCCTCATGTGTCTAGGATTTCCCTAATAACTCCTATGTTACACCTTTGGTGATAACCCACTAATGCTTAAGAGGAAACTTAAGAGTACATAAGAGATGCACACCAGAGTAAGTTGTCTGTGCTCCATTTATTGACTTATTTACCTGTTTTTAACTCACAGGGTGGGTGGCCGGCTGTGGTGACTACTGATGTGAGCTCTGGGATGCTGCATCATCTATGGCCACCCCATCCCTCTGACTGACCGGAGGACCGTGCGCCATGGGGGACCATCACCCAGCTGTTCGGGTCCATCCTGTTGTTACCTGTCCAGGTCATGGGATGCCCGTGTGGCCTATCCCACCCCTGGAGACCACTCCTGGACAGGGCCTCCCACAAGGTGGCTCCTTAAGAGGTGCAACACATATCAGCCTTCTAAAATGCTTCACTCTACCTTGTTCCGGTTAACATAGTCATCCTTCTAAACCAATCTAAACCAGAGACACTTCACGCCCATCAATCTGTCCACCTGTACAATCACACATACACTTTGTGCACACTGGAAACCAGGCCTGGTCCATGCAATCCATCAAACTGGCCACCCGTTGCCCAACCCTGCCACCGCCACTATGCAGTGCACAGTATGCCCACCTATGGGAGCACGCACAGAGAGTACATTCATCCGATTCATAATGCTATTCACGTCAGTGATCTAGTCACAGGACTCATAGTTCCTTCATCCTGTAAGGAGGGAGCCAGAATATAGGCTAGACTGGTTTCATCTGCAGCATAGAGCACCTGCGGTGTCACGGACACTGGACAACGGCCCAGCTTATGTTACATAAACCATCATATGGAACCTGGATAAGCACGAAAAGCTTCAGCCAGCAACAAGGTCGTGGGTGCACCCAGCAAGGCCACCAGAGAAGGCCTCGTCATCAGCCCCTCCCTGGAGGTACTGATGCGGGCGTCCGACATTTCCAGGTGAAATATACAGGATCTGCAGACCCAGAGCAGACTAGCCCTGCGGATCTCATGATCCCAACTCCATGGGCGTGTCATTGACCCTAGAAAGTGCCGACCACAGTACACGGGTAGAGCAACATAATCCGTATCTGGACTAGTGCGCACACTATGGGTGAGCGGGCTCAGCACAGCGTATACAGGCACTACACAGTACTGCAAGCGCACGCATACTACGGATAAGCAGGCGCAGCACAGGGTATACAGTCACTACACAGTACTGCAAGCGCACGCATTCTATGGGTGAGCAGGCGCAGCACAGGGCATACAGGCACTCCACAGTACTGCAAGCGCACGCATACTATGGGTGAGCTGGCGCAGCACAGGGCATACAGGCACTCCACAGTACTGCAAGCGCACGCATACTATGGGTGAGCTGGCGCAGCACAGGGCATACAGGCGCTACACAGTACTGCAAGCGCACGCACTCTATGGGTGAGCGGGCGCAGCACAGGGCATACAGGCGCTACACAGTACTGCAAGCGCACGCACACTATGGGTGAGCGGGCGCAGCACAGGGTATACAGGCGCTACACAGTACTGCAAGCGCATGCATACTAAGGGTGAGCAGGCACAGCACAGGGCATACAGGCACTCCACAGTACTGCAAGCGCACGCATACTATGGGTGAGCAGGCGCAGCACATCACCACAGGGTATACTGGCACTACACAGTACTGCAAGCGCACGCACACTGTGGGTGAGCAGGCGCAGCACAGGGTATACAGGCGCTACACAGTACTGCAAGCGTACGCACACTATGGGTGAGCAGGTGCAGCACAGGGTATACAGGCGCTGCACAGTACTGCAAGCATACACATACTATGGGTAAGCAGGCACAGCACAGGGTATACAGACGCTACACAGTACTGCAAACGCAGGCACACTATGGGTGAGTGGGCTCAGCTCAGGGTATACAGACGCTACACAGTACTGCAAGCGCACGCACACTATGGGTGAGCGGGCTCAGCACAGGGTATACAGGCGCTACACAGTACTGCAAGCGCATGCATACTATGGGTGAGCAGGCGCAGCACAGGGTATACAGACGCTACACAGTACTGCAAGCGCACGCACACTATGGGTGAGCGGGCTCAGCACAGGGTATACAGGCGCTACACAGTACTGCAAGCGCATGCATACTATGGGTGAGCAGGCGCAGCACAGGGTATACAGGCGCTACACAGTACTGCAAGCGTACACATACTATGGGTAAGCAGGCGCAGCACAGGGCATACAGGCACTCCACAGTACTGCAAGCACACGTATACCATGGATGAGCGGGCGCAGTACAGGGTATACAGGCGCTACACAGTACAGTAAGCGCACGCACACTATGGGTGAGCGGGCGCAGCACAGGGTATGCAGGTGCTACACAGTACTGCAAGCGCACGCACATTATGGGTGAGCGGGCGCAGCACAGGGTATACAGGCGCTACACAGTACTGCAAGCGCACGCATACTATGGGTGAGCAGGCGCAGCACAGGGTACACAGGCACTACACAGTACTGCAAGCGCACGCATACTATGGGTGAGCAGGCGCAGCACAGGGTATACAGACGCTACACAGTACTGCAAGTGTACACATACTATGGATAAGCAGGCGCAGCACAGGGTATACAGGCACTCCAGAGTACTGCAAGCGCACACATACTATGGTCGAGTGGGCGCAGCACAGGGTATTCTGGCGCTACACAGTACTGCAAGCGCACGCACACTATGGGTGAGCAGGCGCAGCACAGGGTATACAGGCGCTACACAGTACTGCAAGCGCACACACACACACTATGGGTGAGCAGGCGCAGCACAGGGTATACAGGCGCTACACAGTACTGCAAGCGTACACATATTATGGGTAAGCAGGCACAGCACAGGGTATACAGACACTACACAGTACTGCAAGCGCATGCACACTATGGGTGAGCGGGCTCAGCACAGGGTATTCAGGCACTACACAGTACTGCAAGCGCAGCATACTATGGGTGAGCAGGCGCAGCACAGGGTACACAGGCACTACACAGTACTGCAAGCGCACGCATACTATGGATGAGCAGGCGCAGTACAGGGTATACAGGCACTACACAGTACTGCAAGCACACGCACACTATGTTAAGCAGGCGCAGCACAGGGTATACAGGCACTACACAGTACTGCAAGCGCACGCATACTATGGGTGAGCAGGCGCAGCACAGGGTACACAGGCACTACACAGTACTGCAAGCGCACGCATACTATGGGTGAGCAGGCGCAGCACAGGGCATACAGGCACTCCACAGTACTGCAAGCGCACGCATACTATGGGTGAGCAGGCGCAGCACAGGGCATACAGGCGCTCCACAGTACTGCAAGCGCACGCATACTATGGGTGAGCAGGCGCAGCACAGGGCATACAGGCACTCCACAGTACTGCAAGCGCACGCATACTATGGGTGAGCAGGCGCAGCACAGGGTACACAGGCACTACACAGTACTGCAAGCGCACGCATACTATGGGTGAGCAGGCGCAGCACAGGGTATAAAGACACTACACAGTACTGCAAGCGCACGCATACTATGGGTGAGCAGGCGCAGCACAGGGTATACAGGCGCTACACAGTACTGCAAGCGTACACACACTATGGGTGAGCGGGCGCAGCACAGGGTATACAGGCGCTACACAGTACTGCAAGCGCATGCATACTATGGGTGAGCAGGCGCAGCACAGGGTATACAGGCGCTACACAGTACTGCAAGCGTACACATATTATGGGTAAGCAGGCACAGCACAGGGTATACAGACACTACACAGTACTGCAAGCGCATGCACACTATGGGTGAGCGGGCTCAGCACAGGGTATTCAGGCACTACACAGTACTGCAAGCGCAGCATACTATGGGTGAGCAGGCGCAGCACAGGGTACACAGGCACTACACAGTACTGCAAGCGCACGCATACTATGGATGAGCAGGCGCAGTACAGGGTATACAGGCACTACACAGTACTGCAAGCACACGCACACTATGTTAAGCAGGCGCAGCACAGGGTATACAGGCACTACACAGTACTGCAAGCGCACGCATACTATGGGTGAGCAGGCGCAGCACAGGGTACACAGGCACTACACAGTACTGCAAGCGCACGCATACTATGGGTGAGCAGGCGCAGCACAGGGCATACAGGCACTCCACAGTACTGCAAGCGCACGCATACTATGGGTGAGCAGGCGCAGCACAGGGCATACAGGCGCTCCACAGTACTGCAAGCGCACGCATACTATGGGTGAGCAGGCGCAGCACAGGGCATACAGGCACTCCACAGTACTGCAAGCGCACGCATACTATGGGTGAGCAGGCGCAGCACAGGGTACACAGGCACTACACAGTACTGCAAGCGCACGCATACTATGGGTGAGCAGGCGCAGCACAGGGTATAAAGACACTACACAGTACTGCAAGCGCACGCATACTATGGGTGAGCAGGCGCAGCACAGGGTATACAGGCGCTACACAGTACTGCAAGCGTACACACACTATGGGTGAGCGGGCGCAGCACAGGGTATACAGGCGCTACACAGTACTGCAAGCGCATGCATACTATGGGCGAGCAGGCGCAGCACAGGGTATACAGGCGCTACACAGTACTGCAAGCGTACACATATTATGGGTAAGCAGGCACAGCACAGGGTATACAGACACTACACAGTACTGCAAGCGCATGCACACTATGGGTGAGCGGGCTCAGCACAGGGTATTCAGGCACTACACAGTACTGCAAGCGCAGCATACTATGGGTGAGCAGGCGCAGCACAGGGTACACAGGCACTACACAGTACTGCAAGCGCACGCATACTATGGATGAGCAGGCGCAGTACAGGGTATACAGGCACTACACAGTACTGCAAGCACACGCACACTATGTTAAGCAGGCGCAGCACAGGGTATACAGGCACTACACAGTACTGCAAGCGCACGCATACTATGGGTGAGCAGGCGCAGCACAGGGTACACAGGCACTACACAGTACTGCAAGCGCACGCATACTATGGGTGAGCAGGCGCAGCACAGGGCATACAGGCACTCCACAGTACTGCAAGCGCACGCATACTATGGGTGAGCAGGCGCAGCACAGGGCATACAGGCGCTCCACAGTACTGCAAGCGCACGCATACTATGGGTGAGCAGGCGCAGCACAGGGCATACAGGCACTCCACAGTACTGCAAGCGCACGCATACTATGGGTGAGCAGGCGCAGCACAGGGTATACAGGCGCTACACAGTACTGCAAGCGCACGCATACTATGGGTGAGCAGGCGCAGCACAGGGTACACAGGCACTACACAGTACTGCAAGCGCACGCATACTATGGGTGAGCAGGCGCAGCACAGGGTATAAAGACACTACACAGTACTGCAAGCGCACGCATACTATGGGTGAGCAGGCGCAGCACAGGGTATACAGGCGCTACACAGTACTGCAAGTGTACACACACTATGGGTGAGCGGGCGCAGCACAGGGTATACAGGCGCTACACAGTACTGCAAGCGCATGCATACTATGGGTGAGCAGGCACAGCACAGGGCATACAGGCACTACACAGTACTGCAAGCGCACTCATACTATGGGTGAGCAGGCGCAGCACAGGGTATACAGACGCTACACAGTACTGCAAGTGTACACATACTATGGATAAGCAGGCGCAGCACAGGGTATACAGGCACTCCACAGTACTGCAAGCGCACACATACTATGGTCGAGTGGGCGCAGCACAGGGTATTCTGGCGCTACACAGTACTGCAAGCGCACGTACACTATGGGTGAGCAGGCGCAGCACAGGGTATACAGGCGCTACACAGTACTGCAAGCGCACACACACACACTATGGGTGAGCAGGCGCAGCACAGGGTATACAGGCGCTACACAGTACTGCAAGCGTACACATATTATGGGTAAGCAGGCACAGCACAGGGTATACAGACACTACACAGTACTGCAAGCGCATGCACACTATGGGTGAGCGGGCTCAGCACAGGGTATTCAGGCACTACACAGTACTGCAAGCGCAGCATACTATGGGTGAGCAGGCGCAGCACAGGGTACACAGGCACTACACAGTACTGCAAGCGCACGCATACTATGGATGAGCAGGCGCAGTACAGGGTACACAGGCACTACACAGTACTGCAAGCACACGCACACTATGTTAAGCAGGCGCAGCACAGGGTATACAGGCACTACACAGTACTGCAAGCGCACGCATACTATGGGTGAGCAGGCGCAGCACAGGGTACACAGGCACTACACAGTACTGCAAGCGCACGCATACTATGGGTGAGCAGGCGCAGCACAGGGCATACAGGCACTCCACAGTACTGCAAGCGCACGCATACTATGGGTGAGCAGGCGCAGCACAGGGCATACAGGCGCTACACAGTACTGCAAGCGCACGCATACTATGGGTGAGCAGGCGCAGCACAGGGTATACAGGCACCCCACAGTACTGCAAGCGCACGCATACTATGGGTGAGCAGGCGCAGCACAGGGTATACAGGCACTCCACAGTACTGCAAGCGCACACATACTATGGTCGAGTGGGCGCAGCACAGGGTATTCTGGCGCTACACAGTACTGCAAGCGTACACACACACACTATGGGTGAGCAGGCGCAGCACAGGGTATACAGGCGCTACACAGTACTGCAAGCGTACACATATTATGGGTAAGCAGGCACAGCACAGGGTATACAGACACTACACAGTACTGCAAGCGCATGCACACTATGGGTGAGCGGGCTCAGCACAGGGTATTCAGGCACTACACAGTACTGCAAGCGCAGCATACTATGGGTGAGCAGGCGCAGCACAGGGTACACAGGCACTACACAGTACTGCAAGCGCGCGCATACTATGGATGAGCAGGCGCAGTACAGGGTATACAGGCACTACACAGTCCTGCAAGCACATGCATACTATGGGTGAGCAGGCGCAGCACAGGGTATACAGGCGCTAAACAGTACTGCAAGCGCACGCACACTATGGGTGAGCAGGCGCAGCACAGGGTATACAGGCGCTACACAGTACTGCAAGCGTACACATACTATGGGTAAGCAGGCACAGCACAGGGTATACAGACACTACACAGTACTGCAAGCGCACGCATACTAGGGAGGAGCGGGCTCAGCAAATGGTATACAGGCGCTACCCAGTACTGCAAGCACACGCATACTATGGGTGAGCAGGTGCAGCACAGGGTACACAGGCACTACACAGTACTGCAAGCGCACGCATACTATGGGTGAGCGGGCGTAGCACAGTGTATACAGGCACTACACAGTACTGCAAGCGCACGCATACTATGGCTGAGCGGGTGCAGCACAGGGTAGACAGGCACTACACAGTACTGCAAGCGTACGCATACTATGGGTGAGCAGGCGCAGCACAGGGTATACAGGCACTACACAGTACTGCAAGCGCGCGCATACTATGGATGAGCAGGCGCAGCACAGGGTATACAGGCACTACACAGTACTGCAAGCGCACGCATACTATGGGTGAGCAGGCGCAGCACAGGGTATACAGGCGCTACACAGTACTGCAAGCGCACGCACACTATGGGTGAGCGGGTGCAGCAAAGGCTATGCAGGCACTAGACAGTACTGCAAGTGCACGCATACTATGGCTGAGCGGGTGCAGCACAGGGTATACAGGCACTACACAGTACTGCGAGCGCGCGCATACTATGGATGAGCAGGCGCAGCACAGGGTATACAGGCGCTACACAGTAGTGCAAGCGCACGCACCCTATGGGTGAGCAGGCGCAGCACAGGGTACACAGGCACTACACAGTACTGCAAGCGCACGTATTCTATGGGTGAGCAGGCGCAGCACAGGGCATACAGGCACTCCACAGTACTGCAAGCGCACGCATACTATGGGTGAGCAGGCGCAGCACAGGGTATACAGGCACTACACAGTACTGCAAGCACACGCATTCTGTGGGTGAGCAGGCGCAGCACAGGGCATACAGGCACTCCACAGTACTGCAAGCGCACGCATACTATGGGTGAGCAGGCGCAGCACAGGGCATACAGGCGCTACACAGTACTGCAAGCGCACGCACTCTATGGGTGAACAGGCGCAGCACAGGGTACACAGGCACTACACAGTAGTGCAAGCGCACGCATACTATGGGTGAGCAGGCGCAGCACAGGGTATAAAGACACTACACAGTACTGCAAGCGCACGCATACTATGGGTGAGCAGGCGCAGCACAGGGTATACAGGCGCTACACAGTACTGCAAGCGTACACACACTATGGGTGAGCGGGCGCAGCACAGGGTATACAGGCGCTACACAGTACTGCAAGCGCATGCATACTATGGGTGAGCAGGCACAGCACAGGGCATACAGGCACTACACAGTACTGCAAGCGCACACATACTATGGTCGAGTGGGCGCAGCACAGGGTATTCTGGCGCTACACAGTACTGCAAGCGTACACATATTATGGGTAAGCAGGCACAGCACAGGGTATACAGACACTACACAGTACTGCAAGCGCATGCACACTATGGGTGAGCGGGCTCAGCACAGGGTATTCAGGCACTACACAGTACTGCAAGCGCAGCATACTATGGGTGAGCAGGCGCAGCACAGGGTACACAGGCACTACACAGTACTGCAAGCGCACGCATACTATGGATGAGCAGGCGCAGTACAGGGTATACAGGCACTACACAGTACTGCAAGCACACGCACACTATGTTAAGCAGGCGCAGCACAGGGTATACAGGCACCCCACAGTACTGCAAGCGCACGCATACTATGGGTGAGCAGGCGCAGCACAGGGTATACAGGCACTCCACAGTACTGCAAGCGCACACATACTATGGTCGAGTGGGCGCAGCACAGGGTATTCTGGCGCTACACAGTACTGCAAGCATACACACACACACTATGGGTGAGCAGGCGCAGCACAGGGTATACAGGCGCTACACAGTACTGCAAGCGTACACATATTATGGGTAAGCAGGCACAGCACAGGGTATACAGACACTACACAGTACTGCAAGCGCATGCACACTATGGGTGAGCGGGCTCAGCACAGGGTATTCAGGCACTACACAGTACTGCAAGCGCAGCATACTATGGGTGAGCAGGCGCAGCACAGGGTACACAGGCACTACACAGTACTGCAAGCGCACGCATACTATGGATGAGCAGGCGCAGTACAGGGTATACAGGCACTACACAGTCCTGCAAGCACATGCATACTATGGGTAAGCTGGCGCAGCAAATGGTATACAGGCACTACACAGTACTGCAAGCGCACGCACACTATGGGTGAGCAGGCGCAGCACAGGGTATACAGGCGCTAAACAGTACTGCAAGCGCACGCACACTATGGGTGAGCAGGCGCAGCACAGGGTATACAGGCGCTACACAGTACTGCAAGCGTACACATACTATGGGTAAGCAGGCACAGCACAGGGTAGACAGACACTACACAGTACTGCAAGCGCACGCATACTAGGGAGGAGCGGGCTCAGCAAATGGTATACAGGCGCTACCCAGTACTGCAAGCACACGCATACTATGGGTGAGCAGGTGCAGCACAGGGTACACAGGCACTACACAGTACTGCAAGCGCACGCATACTATGGGTGAGCGGGCGTAGCACAGTGTATACAGGCACTACACAGTACTGCAAGCGCACGCATACTATGGCTGAGCGGGTGCAGCACAGGGTAGACAGGCACTACACAGTACTGCAAGCGTACGCATACTATGGGTGAGCAGGCGCAGCACAGGGTATACAGGCACTACACAGTACTGCAAGCGCGCGCATACTATGGATGAGCAGGCGCAGCACAGGGTATACAGGCACTACACAGTACTGCAAGCGCACGCATACTATGGGTGAGCAGGCGCAGCACAGGGTATACAGGCGCTACACAGTACTGCAAGCGCACGCACACTATGGGTGAGCGGGTGCAGCAAAGGCTATGCAGGCACTAGACAGTACTGCAAGTGCACGCATACTATGGCTGAGCGGGTGCAGCACAGGGTATACAGGCACTACACAGTACTGCGAGCGCGCGCATACTATGGATGAGCAGGCGCAGCACAGGGTATACAGGCGCTACACAGTAGTGCAAGCGCACGCACCCTATGGGTGAGCAGGCGCAGCACAGGGTACACAGGCACTACACAGTACTGCAAGCGCACGTATTCTATGGGTGAGCAGGCGCAGCACAGGGCATACAGGCACTCCACAGTACTGCAAGCGCACGCATACTATGGGTGAGCAGGCGCAGCACAGGGTATACAGGCACTACACAGTACTGCAAGCACACGCATTCTGTGGGTGAGCAGGCGCAGCACAGGGCATACAGGCACTCCACAGTACTGCAAGCGCACGCATACTATGGGTGAGCAGGCGCAGCACAGGGCATACAGGCGCTACACAGTACTGCAAGCGCACGCACTCTATGGGTGAGCAGGCGCAGCACAGGGTACACAGGCACTACACAGTACTGCAAGCGCACGCATACTATGGGTGAGCAGGCGCAGCACAGGGTATAAAGACACTACACAGTACTGCAAGCGCACGCATACTATGGGTGAGCAGGCGCAGCACAGGGTATACAGGCGCTACACAGTACTGCAAGCGTACACACACTATGGGTGAGCGGGCGCAGCACAGGGTATACAGGCGCTACACAGTACTGCAAGCGCATGCATACTATGGGTGAGCAGGCACAGCACAGGGCATACAGGCACTACACAGTACTGCAAGCGCACACATACTATGGTCGAGTGGGCGCAGCACAGGGTATTCTGGCGCTACACAGTACTGCAAGCGTACACATATTATGGGTAAGCAGGCACAGCACAGGGTATACAGACACTACACAGTACTGCAAGCGCATGCACACTATGGGTGAGCGGGCTCAGCACAGGGTATTCAGGCACTACACAGTACTGCAAGCGCAGCATACTATGGGTGAGCAGGCGCAGCACAGGGTACACAGGCACTACACAGTACTGCAAGCGCACGCATACTATGGATGAGCAGGCGCAGTACAGGGTATACAGGCACTACACAGTACTGCAAGCACACGCACACTATGTTAAGCAGGCGCAGCACAGGGTATACAGGCACCCCACAGTACTGCAAGCGCACGCATACTATGGGTGAGCAGGCGCAGCACAGGGTATACAGGCACTCCACAGTACTGCAAGCGCACACATACTATGGTCGAGTGGGCGCAGCACAGGGTATACAGGCGCTACACAGTACTGCAAGCATACACACACACACTATGGGTGAGCAGGCGCAGCACAGGGTATACAGGCGCTACACAGTACTGCAAGCGTACACATATTATGGGTAAGCAGGCACAGCACAGGGTATACAGACACTACACAGTACTGCAAGCGCATGCACACTATGGGTGAGCGGGCTCAGCACAGGGTATTCAGGCACTACACAGTACTGCAAGCGCATGCATACTATGGGTGAGCAGGCACAGCACAGCGTATAGAGGCACTACACAGTACTGCAAGCGCATGCATACTATGGTTCAGCAGGTGCAGCTCTGCATATACAGTCACTACACAGTACTGCAAGCACATGCATACCATGGGTGAGCAAGTGCAGCACATGGTATACAGGCACTGCACAGTACTGCTAGCGCACGCATACTATGGGTCAGCTGGCGCAGCAAAAGCTATGCAGGCACTACAGAGTACGGCAAGCGCACGCATACTTTTGGTGAGCAGGCGCAGCACAGGGTATGCAGGCACTACACAGTACTGCAAGCTCACACATACTATGGATGAGAAGGCACAGCACAGGTTATACAGACTCTACATAGTACTGCAAGCGCACGCATACTATGGGTAAGCATGCGCAGCACAGGGTGTACAGGCAGTACACAGAAGTGCAAGCACACACATACTATGGGTGAGCAGGCGCAGCAAGGGCGGTTCAGGAAATTCACAGTACTGCAAGTGCACGCATACTATGGGTGAGCAGGCGCAGCAAAGGGTATACAGGCACTACACAGTACTGCAAGCACACGTATACTATGGGTAAGCAGGCGCAGCACAGGGTATACAGGCACTACACAGTACTGCAAGCGCACGCATACTATGGGTGAGCAGGCGCAGTAAAAGCTATGCAGGCACTACACAGAACTGGAAGCGCACTGGAAGCGCATGCATACTATGAGTAAGCAGGCACTGCAAAGGCTATGCAGGCAATACACAGTACTGCAAGCACATGCATAGTATGAGTAAGTAGGCACAGTAAACGGTATACAAGCAATACACAGTGCTATAAGCAAGTCAGACTACTATTTGCAGTTCCTTGGACAAGCTCCAAGCACTTCATAGGTATCGTCTTGTGCACAGTCCCTTGGCCGCTGTAGGATGAGCTCGGGATGCGATGGAGAGCACGTGTTACACTTAAGAGTAAATAACACACAGGCCTCTGCGAGTCCCTCGGCGGCGGCCTTGGGAGACGGATAACGATAGTAATGGCCTCCTTCGCAGGGTGTTCTCCACTGTAATCGCGGCCATTCCTGCTGACCTGCCAGAATGGAACAAGGCTTTAAATATTGATGTCCGCACGGAGTAGCGAAGCCTCTGTGAGTGCCGACAGCCCTGCTCTGACCGTCTCCCTCTGTCTCTCCCCCCGCAGACCCTCGCCTGGTGGGCTCCGGTTAGAGACGTCGTCCTGTACTGGCCGGAGTGGGTGGTCGTCGGCCTCCTCGAGACGCTCTGGCTCAGCCTGACCTTTCTGCTGCGCGTGCCGGGGTGCCCCACGTAAGTAACCGCCAGTGGCAGAAGTTGAAAAACAAAAGCGTCACATTCACATTTTGGGAATCACTCGTTAAAGACAATAATGGCCTCGTCCAGAGGCTGTTTAGGGAGACCTGTGGCACGAGCTGCAATGTTGTCCCAAGGGTCAAATGGGGGAGAAAGAGGCTAAATTCGACAGAGGGTGGAGGGGGTGGGGGTAACTAGATTGTAGGGAGTGGGGCCAGTTTATTGCACATAGGCCCTGATGACGACTCAACAGTGTGCATCCGAAATTAAATTCTAAGGTGTGTGGCCTTTCCCTTGTTCTAATTTCACAGGTTCTATTTACCCAAGTGCAAATGGCTTATATTGTGCTATTTACTTGCCATGGGGTTGTCGGCAGGTAAAACATCACAAGACACTTTCTAGCAAATAGCACATAATTGCAATTTGCGCATCGTAGCGCACAAGTTAGAATTGCTGACCTTGAATTCATTCTGGGGTGTGGGAATCAGAATTTCAAAGTATTTTCCAATAAGATGCTCACCAGGTTTTACCTGTTGTAAACTTGTGCACAAATATTGCAGGATACGCCATTCACCCGTGAGTAAATAGCATATGTGCAATTAGCACATGAGCAAATATCATGTAACGTGAAATTACTTTCAGGCCCAAACTAGCATTTTCACTCGATCAGGGGGTGGCTCTGAATTTGGAATTAGGGCCCAAATAATTTAGGAAAAAGTGTAGCCATTGACCAATTATGATCTTGGAGACTATGTGGGAGCGCCATTGCACCGTTGGCATGAAAAAGTGCAGACTCATTTTATCAGGTTGGCTTTTACCTGATAGCTCTACTTGTGTAAAGAGATATTCACACTACATTCAGCAAGACAAGGAACAATGTTGAAAAAATGGTGTTGTCAATTTATGGAGGCTGTAGCACCAGCTTTCTTACTGTCCCGCGGTTCTGGAAATTAGTTGCTTATTGGTACTTTACAAAAACATCTAAACCTGTGACCGCTTTGTGTGAAAATTCTTGAATTGATAGAAGTTTGCTACTTTTAAATGGTTTAAGCATTTGCATAAATGTAATAAGACCTGCTGCACTTAAACTTCATGAGTTTGAAGTAATGTAAAATTGTTAGCCACTCTATGTGTTTGTGCATAAAATAAAGTGTTTTTGAAGCTTGAAAATGTCGTGTTGTTATAATATAGAATCCATGGTAGTCCAAAATTCCTATTCATGCAAGAAGACTGCCAGTTATTGCAGAAGATAAATTTGTTACCTGCTTCAGGTTATGAGTCATACATGTCAATTCACCAAAATACCAGTAGTGGATGTGACATCACATGCCCTTGACCTTCAATTTCTCACACACACACACATGCTTACGCATACACACACACTATCTCTTGTGTTAGCACACACAGAACATACATTTTTAATTTTTTTTACCTATTTCAGCTGCTAGGTAAGGTCATACTCCATTTTTTTATTACACTAATAGTGAATAATAATTAAATATTGTTCTCTATTAGTGTACTAAAACAATTGAGAAAAAATAGAGTGGAGCCCAACCCACATCCATAGGGATGAGCTGCCACTATGTTCCTGGCACTGATTTTGCCCACTCTGAATGCCAGGGGTTGCAAAGACAGTGCCAGTGGTCGCAAGGGCAATCCATGGGTTACAGCTGTGATATCTGGCGACCCCTTAATGACGTTCATGGTATGAGTATTGATAAGGTAGTGAATCCAGTGACTGACACAGCTTCAAGGATCATTAGATTCTATGGTAGTGCTAGTTTTCAACTACATGTTAGGCGTGATTGATTTTGTATTGCTCAGTCTTCATTGTTTGGCATTGCAGAGCTTTCTCAACCTGAATGTCCATTTGTGCGTGCAAGATACCGCCTCTTTGTACAGTGTACTAAATTAAAGTACACTATGTAGAGAGTGCGAGAAATCCCTAGAGGAAGATAGAGGCAGTAAGTAGATAATACTAACTCTCTCTCTGTGGTAGTGTGGGCGAGCAGTTAGGCTTATCAGAGGACAGTGTCAAGCATTTGTTGTACTCTACTCAGAGGCAATAAATGAGACACACTCAAGAATAAATCTGAGACTGATGTGGTATAAAAATAACAAAATCTTTATATAAGAATTGAGAAGCAAGACTTCAAATTGGGAATATACTTTGTAAAATTCAAAATACTCAGATGAATAATTCGCATACTTGTGAGGATTGTAATAAATGCAGTACAGTTCAATGTTTGCAGTACTTTCAGTATCTAGGCACTCAGTGGTTGATACCATCAAATAGTTAGCGGGGAGCGCAATGGAGGGCTATAGTCACAATGGAGTTCAGTCTACTGCCACCCTGGTTACAGTAGTGGTCGTGGGCAGCAGGTCACTGTAAGCCAATGCATTCGGAACACCGCCAACCCAGCTGTCGTGGTTACTGGAAGGATGACCACAGTCCCTTGGAATGTCAGAGGTGATCTTAGCCTGAAGCATGATGGTCTTTGCAGGAATCGGGCACCACCGACAGTCAGTTTGGACCTGGATCGGAGGTACTGGGGGTCGTGTGAGTTGGTTTCGGAGATCACCAGTAACAGTCAGCCCACAGGTGTGATGAAGGACAGACTACCCCGGAGGAGGCGGTTGTGCACACGTTGCGGTTGTATGTTGTCAATGCCACTGGCAAGAGTATCCTGCCTCCCTGGAGCGGGGCTGGTTCCAGCGTCGGTCGCTGTGCTGAGAGGATCCATTGAGTTGATGGAGGCATGCAGGGGTCAATTCCAACAGAAAGGGGAACCAACTGGCCTGGGCAGCTGCCATGTTTCTTTTCAGTGGTGAGTCGTGTTGACACAGAGTGTACCAGTCCTCGACTACAGTGATTTCTTTATCAATGCACGACAAGGACTAGAGCCACTAGCCAAGGGGAGGTTCTTGGCAATTTGCAGAGGCTGGAGAGGGGGGAGGCTCTAGGGTTTCTTGGAGGCCTCACAGGTTTCAGAAGAGACACCAGGTTGCAATTGTCGAGTCCTTGGCAACGGCAGGGGTTCATGCCTTTTTCTTCTGTGTCGGGTCTCAGTTCTTGAACTGCAGTCTTCTTTTTCTGTCATCTTCTTGTGTCCATCGAATCTGAAGTCAGGTTCTCGGAAGCCACCAAAATTTTGAATTATGGGGTGTTTTTAGCGTAGGAAGTCGGTAGCCAACGGGCTATCTACCTGTGGGCTGTCTACACCCTCTTTATGCTGACACCACGTGGGTGGGTTAGGCATACACTGGCTTCTATTTGGCTACTATCTCCATCCTCAAGATAGATAGTGCAAAGTGGGGGTCTACCTCGTCTGCCCCACCTGAGGGGTGGTGTAGGGTGAAGGTAGACCCACCTCCTACTTTACCTAATTTTACCACCAGTCCTCCCGCCAAAAGTGGAGCAGGACTGAGCAGTAGCGGCCGGTGGTGAGAGTGCTGTGGGGCGGTGGGGCGGGGGAGGAGCAGGGTGGGGGGGTAGTAAACTATGGAATACGGCCCAACGGAGGTAAGTAAACAAATAAATAAATAAAACGAATTTTGTTGAGTGTGCTGCATTGCATTTGGCAATGCAGTGCACACAATGAAATTGGTTTTAACAATGTTAGGTTTAGAAATGGTTTGTGTGAGTTAGTGTGAAATTAACAAGAGTTTTTTTTTTTAATTTGTTTATTCAGGTTAGCAAGTCAATGACATTACAGTTGTGTACATTCATATTTCCATAAAAAAAAAAAATACTCTAATCAAATCAGACACTGTAAAAACAGTATGTAGACGAATATTGATTTTCTTTTACACCCAAATCCACTTTTGTATGAACATAAACAAAACGAACGATGGTACAAAAGGAAAGTATCAGATAAAAAACTCATTGCTCTAGTAATGGAGGAGCAAAACCTACGAAGGAAGTATCTCGTATTTAGTATTTGTATACAGCAGCAAAAAATACACATATAGATCTGACTGTGGTACGGTGCAATAGGCGCAGGACTACACATTGTAATATCCGGACTCCGGGATAGGCATTTTGTGGCAATACACCCTCCAGACAACGAGGCTCGATCTCAATCCCACCACCCACAGAAGTCATCAATGAAATTTGAAAGTGCACAGAGCCCAGCAGTACAGGTGAACGCATTCTCCCGCCAGACAGTGTCAACCCATATCATCAGAGACCTCTCCAGACAGCGAATGTGTGGAATTAGGGGAGCTCGCTCTTTCTCGCGACCACTGTAGGAAAGGCTCCCAGATGTCTCTGGGCCGGGAAGCAGTCGGCATCGTTTCCCAATAGCGTTCGAGTTGCGTGTTACCATATGTCACATCCTTCACCCACTCAGTGAATTTTGGCAGTGATCTACGACCCCAGCGCACCGCCACCTGTCTCTTGGCATAAAGGAGCAATAGCGCATGTAGTTTCCTATTCTTTGGTATAGTATCTTGAACATACCCCAGCAACCCGCGGTGTGGAGATGGCGTATCGGCTCTGAGTAAGATTTGGTTAATAGCCATAAAAATGTTTGACCAGTATTCTTCTAGCCTCGGGCAGCTCCATGCCACATGTATAAAAGAAGCATTTTCGGATCCGCATTTCCAGCACGTATCGTCCTCCCTAAGACCCATGCGGTGTAACGACTTTGGAGTACGATAGTACCTATGTAAAAACTTGAAATGCACCAGTCGCAACCTATAGTTAGGCGATAGTTCCGTTAGCTGTCTGCAGCAGAAGGCCCACTGGTCTTCGGACAAGGGATCTTCCAATTCCGCATTCCATGCATGCATGGAAGAAGGTACAATGACAGGGGACTGTTCCTGCATACAGTTGTATAACCTGGACACAAGTTTTTTAGAAGATGTTTTCGAGAGCAAGTTTTGTAGCGCCTGGAGCTGCAGGGGTTCTTCTGGAAACTGAGGCCACAGTGCTTTACAGGATTCTTTGAGCTTGTGGTAAGTGAAGAGGTCAGAGAAGGACTCAGTTGGGTCAGCCCCTCCAGAACCGGGATCCCTGAAGGTGCCATTGGGGTAGATGTCGGCAAATGTATGCAGGGGTTCCCCCCTAATAGTGACGTCACCCCCTCTATCTTGTAGGCAGGGCATCATTGGATTGCCTCGCAGGGGAATGGCTGGTGCATAAAGAAGTGGGAGTTTTGCCCTCTTCTGTAATTCCCGCCACGTCCACTGGAGCATGTCCACTGTGTCCACGTCTTTTGATGGACGAGGCGCCTTCCCGTATAGTGCTACGCTCAGTGGCGATGGGGCAGCGACAGCCAATTCCACCGCAACATGTGGCTGACAAGGAGTGGGAAAAACCCAAAAGTGTAGAAATTGTGCTTGCGCACATAGCGGGTATAGTTTCATATCAGGGGCCCCCAGTCCGCCCTGCCTCAATGGGAGTGTAAGCAGCGCCCAAGATGACCTTGCCTGACCACCAGCCCAGACCAGCGTCAACAGTAGTGATCTTACTCGAGCGTGAAAGTGTGCAGTCAGGGGTATCGGGAGGTTTACAAATAGATATAAGAATTTTGGAAGAACCACCATTTTTGCTAGGGCTATTCTCGCGACCAAAGACAGGGGGAGCTTGTTCCAGATTTCTATCTTCCCTTCCAGCCAGTCCACCGCTCTGCCAAAATTCAGAGTCCACAAATCTTTCAGGTTGCGACTGATCCAAACCCCCAAGTATTTGACTGAGTCAGTTTCCCAGCGTAAGGGATAATCAGATAACACTTCCGATGTGGTATCTGTCAAGGGGAATGCGACAGATTTGGACCAGTTGATGGATACCCCTGCCAGACCCTCGAAGCGGACGAACTCCCTCAACAGTGGGTTTAAGTTCTCAGCGGGGTTCGTGACATACAGCGTGACATCGTCCGCATATAGGGAAATCAGCAGGCTGCGAGAGCTGAATCCTATACCTCTCGCTGTGTGATGTTGTCTGACTCTAGCCGCAAGAGGCTCCATGGCTATAGCAAAGAGTAATGGGGATAGGGGGCACCCCTGCCTAGTCCCACGGGAGATGTCAAATGGCTGGGATACAAGTCCGTTTACACGCACTCTTGCCCTGGGAGCGTCGTATAACAATCTTATCAAGTTTATGAAGAGGGGGCTAAAACCCATCCTGCCGAGGATCCTAAAAAGGTAGGGCCATTCCAGCGAATCAAACGCTTTCGTAGCATCTAAGAAAATGACCGCCGCCTGTATGGAAGGATGTAAATAGTGTAAGACTGAAAATATCGTTCTGAGGTTGTGCGATGTGGCCCGGTCAGGGATAAACCCAGATTGATCAGGCAGTGCCACCATTGGTAACAAGGGCTGTAGCCTGTCCGCGATGATTTTAGCGTAGATTTTAACATCCACGTTAATTAGGGATAAGGGACGGTACGAGTCTAATACTTGGGAATCCTTGTCCGGCTTTAGCAGCGTTATTATTAATGCTTCGCGCATCGAGTCGGGCAGAGATTCGGTCTCCAGGGCCTCGGCAAAGACAGAGTGGAGTCTGGGGGCCAATTCTCCGACATAGGCCTTGTAAAAGGCTGTCGTCAGACCAACTGGTCCCGGGGCCTTGTTTGCGGGCATACTTTTTATTACCTGAGCTATATCCTGGGCAGTAACTGGGACATCCATATACCGACGATGGAAGTCGTTAAACCATACGATGGCTATTGAGTCTAGGAATGCGTCTAGGGATGCCGGAGTAGTAGTCTGTCTGGAGGTATATAGGGTCGAGTAAAACTCTGCAAATGTGTTAAGAACTGCTTCCTGCCCTACAATGAGTGTCCCCTTGCTGTTTTTAATGGAGTGTATATAGTTTGACTGTGAGCGTGGAGATATGAGTCTCGCTAGGGTTCTGCTTGGTCTGTCCCCTTCCCCGTATGTACGCGCCTCCGTTTGTTTGCCTAGGAATTTTACCTCTCATTGAATTCCAGCAGTTTAGCTTTCACCTGTACCGCCAACTCGGGTGAAGGGTCATTGCAGAAGCGCATGTCTAACTCTTTTAATTCCCTCTCCAAATTGCTTAGACTATTGCGGATTGCTTTTAGGACACCTGCCTGTCTAGAGATGCACTGGCTGCGGACCACCGCCTTAAATGCATCCCACAGGACGGCCTCGGTAGTGACCGACCCTGCATTGTCTTCAAAATACTTCACAATGTCTGCTCTTATTTCTTCAGTGAAAGTGGAGTCGGTAAGTGCATGAGGGGGTAAACGCCAGGAGAACGCACGAGTAGGGGCATTTGGTACATTTATCTCCAACAAGCAAGGGGCATGATCCGAGAGCGATCTGGCTTGAATGTCCACCCCCACCACCCAGGAAGCCACATCTGGTGACACCAGCCAGTAGTCCAGGCGAGACCACGCCGCCTGTTGACTCGTTATGCATGTCCCTACAGTGTCATTGGGGTGCCTAGATCTCCACACATCTGAGAGTAGACCCTCTTCCATTATATCCAAGATAGCCTGACGGGCTCTGGTATGCGTAGGCCCCACTGCGCCTCTACGATCCAACGCATCAGTAAGCACAACATTGAAGTCTCCACCCAGGACAACTGTTGAACAATCTGTGCCCATACAGCTCTGAAGAATTCTGGGTCATCCACGTTAGGGCCGTAAATGGCCGCCAGCACCAGTGTTCTCCCCTGAAGTGTGCCATGTGTAATAACGTATCTACCGTCTTTGTCTAATATAGTGTGGTGCTCTTTCCAGTCTAGCCCATTACGGATGAGGATCGCCACCCCTCTAGCGTAATTAGAGTAAATGGCGGAGTACACCCGTGCCCATCTTGAGTGTTTCAGTCTGGGTGATGGAGTGGAGTTGATGTGTGTTTCCTGTATAAAACATATATCCACATTATGCCTGGAGAGGAACCCATGCATTAATCTAGCCTTTTTGTAGTCCCCGAGTCCTCTAATGTTCCATGTCAATATCCTAGCGCCTACCATCCCACTTCGCACTCTGCGTAATATTTACAGTGCTGCTGCATAGCTTAGTATATACCAACCAGGATGCACATCTTGAGCAAGGATAGAGCATAACCATATCACTTTGTGTGAAAACATTTTCATCGTACCAGTACTTGAGCAACTTTGAACTTCCCAACTCCCCCCCCCACCACCCCCCACCCGCACCAACCCCCCAATCAGGTTGTGGCAAATCCCCTCTGTATACACGCATAGCGTGTTGGCAAACTAAAAACAAAAACAGTGGGAGACACCCCATGGGGGCGTGGTGCTCCAAGCGTACACCCCCGTTTGCACAGGGTGGCTGCACTATACCAGTCCATCCACGTCACCAGCGTTGACCACCTCACACAGTTCACAACTTTCACCCTGGCGGAGCATTATAATGTTAGCTTATTCCAGCAACAAATCACCAAAAACAGGGGCAATATCTCCGCGCCCTCTCATAATCCAAAACAGGCTCACCAGAGCAACTTTAGGTGTAGAGGAGCTTCTATCTGACCATCAGAGTAAGACAACGTATGCATATATTACACTCTACATATTCGCAATGTGATCAGCCATTGTCACTCAGATGTCCGTCTTCCTCCCCTAATCTTGGTGACTTCTTTCTCGCCCCAGCACCACAGATATGTTTGGCAAATTTCAGGGCCGATTGGGCATCTGTGAAATGATGTGCGGTGCCCTCATGCATCACCCTTAATTTTGCTGGATATAGCTGTGAGTACTGGATGCCAGCTTGAAGTAGCAGTTTTTTAGCCGGCAAAAATTCTTTCCGGGCGGCCTGCACCAAAGGAGTAAAGTCAGGGTAGAAGGAGATGTTGTTGCCTTTGTGCGTGATTTTGCCCTTCTCCCGAGCCAGGCGTAAGATAAGGTCTCTGTCCTGAAAATTCAGAATCTTAGCAAGAATGGGGCGCGGTGCCGATCCCACCGGCGGTTGTTTCCCAAGCGATCTGTGCGCCCTTTCGACCGTAAATACCTGTGAGAGAGCTGGGAAGATTTCGTGGAGCAGGTCTGACACGTACACCTCCATTCTGCCCGTGTTCGTCGTCTCCGGAATGCCCGTGATGCGAATGTTAGATCTTCGAGAGCGTGCTTCCAAATCATCAGTTTTAGCCCGGAGGAACTCCAGCTCTTTTTCTATAGTTGTAAGATGTTGTTTGGTGTCTTGTTAGAACTCGCAGCACTCTGTGTGCCTGTTTTCTAGGCAGTCCAGCCTGGTTTCGTGAGTGTCTACCTGTTTTTTCACCGAATCCAGCTGTGAGGACATGGCGTCAAGTTTGGTATCTATGCTTTTGAGGCTCGATCTAACCTCCATCGTCAGTGCCCTGAAATCAATGTCCGAATCAGCTCCCTGCGAGGAAGACTCCGCCGATTCCAGGTCTACCGCGTTTTGTTTGGCCTGGCGCTTTTGTTCGAAAGTAAGTTTGGGCTATCTTGCATCATTTTTCCCCCCCATTGCGATGCCCCAGGCGTGTTCACTTTCAGGGTTTCACTTCAGGTGTAGCTATACACCAGTGCCTGTTAGCTGCTTATCTATACGGCAGTGTCAAAGGCCGCACCCGGCACCCCAGATGCACACCTCCTACTCCTCACGTACACTGCCTAGCCGCAACAGGGCCACCAAGTGCGCAGGGTTTGGTCTCGGGCTCCACTAGATTTCTCAGTGGGTTGTATGTCAGCGGCGGAGCACCCCTTCTCTCGGACACCAGGCCCGGGCAGGACAATCGCAGATGCCTTAGTGCCCAGTCTTACAGATTTGGCTTTGCATACAATGGCATTCCCGCAGCGTCCACACCCCTGCAGGACCCAGGATTAGTGTACAGTACTGCAGCGCCGCCCCTGGTGTGTCATCACACAAGTGCCCCTTGAGGCCTATGTCCTGGCCCTGTTGTGCCTTGGTTATTTAACTCACAATGGTGCCTGCAACTTCTCTCAGCCTGCAGCTAGTGAATGTGTCCGCCACTCCGCCCGCGCCTGGTAGAATGACTCTGCGCAGCGCAGCACTCACGTTATGTGTCTGAGGTGTCGTCCACAGGAAGGAGCCAGGAGTGCTGCCGCTCCGTCCACGCTATGTTGGGCATCCACAAGGCTCTACCTTAAGCCAATATACATTAGGTGCAAGGGTTCTGTGTCTTTCAGGGCGTTTGCACCGGTGATAGCTCCAGCTACAGTTCAGGCGGAGCACAATCAGCAGATTTCCCCCTCATGCGCAGCTTTGGTTTCAACTTGGTGCGTGTTTCATGAATGTCGCATGCACATATGCGGTGGGGCAGGGTCGGGTGCAGTGCGGTCTTCCCAGAAGCGGCGCCGCATCCCAGGGTCAGTCTCCGACCAAGGGGGAATTGTTTGTGTGAGCCTTTAACAGTAATTTACCGGCTCTCTCCGCAGTGTTTTCGCTTCAATACGGGGCAGCTCCTAGGTCAGACCGGGGAAATCTCTCCCGCGGCCAGCCTCTAGCCGAGCGCCGAACCCTCACACAAAATGGCGGTCCCGCCTTCCGGGCTCTCCCAAGTCAGGCCCGGGGGAGGCATCCGCGACTACGCTCTTATCAGCCGGATATATATAGACTGGTGTTGCAGCCCCAGCGTATTAGTGTCCCACCGGTGCTGCTCAGAGGTGTTCTGCTCGCGTACCTTGGCTTGTACTTCATGACACGGGGGTTATCCTCAGGCCCTACGATCCCCGGACCGCAGTATCTGTCCTCGCCTGCCCCAGGCTCCAGGGCGGCAGGCTTCCGACTCTATGCCGACTCGGACAGGACGCCCAGGTTCACAGCTCGGCCTCCTCCCATCCCGCAACCTCCAAAGTTCGATCGGTGAGGCACCAGGGCTTCCGCTGTCAACTGGTGTGCAAATCGGGACGCTGTGTGTGTCCGGAACAGGATTGTTGCAGGATTAATGAGTGCAGCCGGCGGAGCTCACTCACAGAGCGGCCATCTCGCTGCCCGGTTGGGCACGCCCCCAAATTAACAAGAGTTTGATATAGAACGATCTTTGTGGTGTTTCGTGTATACAGGTGGATGAGCCAGGTAACTTCTAAAGATTTGCCTCTCGATTGGGGTTGATTGGCCATTGCTCAGCAAGAGCGTAGGCAGTGATTCATCACATTGCAGGTTGGTGGTTTATGTATGATGTGATGCTGTGCCTCATAGACATCATTTAGGGGTCGCCAGGGGTCGAAGCTGTGACCCCTGTTTTGCCCCTTGCTACCCCTGGCACTGTTTTTGCAAACCCTGGCCTCAGAGGTGGCAAAATCAGTGCCTGGAACATAGGAAGAGCTTGCCCTTATGGATGTCAGTTGGAGCTCCATTTTCCTGGTTTCCTGTCAAATATTTTATTACAAAAATAGTGAATAGTTTTATTCACTATTAGTGTAATAAAAAATGGAATATAAGTAGCTGGAATATGACCCTATCTGACAGCTAAGGTACATAAAAATGCTCTTTAAATGTATGATTTATGCATGCTTGCAGGTGAGTGTGATTATCTCAGAGGGAGTGTGTGAATGTGTATGTATGTTTAAGCATGTGCTTGTGAGTCAAAGTAAAGGTCAAATGGTGTGTGATATCCCTTCTGCTACCGCTGGCATTTTGGTGAATTGACGCCCATGCTGTGCATGTGAGAATGCATTAAATGTTGCTAGTTTTATCTGCGCAGTTTCAGGGAGTTTGTTGGGGTGGAGCATAACAAAACCTGAGTAAGTGGCCCTTTGTCTCCTATGTGTCTTTGTTTCTTTGTTGTGTACATAATGGTGAGAGAGGTCTGTCTCATGAGTTGAATGAGTGAGTATAACTATTTATGGGGGATTGGATTTATGTTGTATGCTTTGTATTGTTGCATATTCAATGCTTTTGTATGCACCACCACACCCTGATTATGGGCTAATAAAAAGACTGTTGTGAGGGCTGTCTGTTATGTGCAGATTAGGGGACCCCATTTCCCGGAGTCATGTTTATTTCTATGGGGAGCGAGGAGCACAGCCCCCCTCACCAAGCCTTAACAGGCCCTGAAAACACCACCCCCATGGATCCTAATGTGGGTGCCCCGTTGCCCACCCAGGGCACCCACAACACACAACATTTGGGGGCCACTGGCTCCCCACATACACGAATACTGGGTGTAGCGGAACCGGCTTTGCCCCGGCATGGTGGGACCAGGTTTTTTCCAAGTGGGAGCAATCTCTGTTTCTCTCCCCATAAGCGTGCAGGCACAGAAAAAAAGTGTACTCCCACACATGCTTTAAAAAAAATTGTTACCACTGATTTGTGGATCCACAGAAAATTTGCCAGAAAATGTCCCAAAAAATATATGTTTATGGTTCCTGGGTGGATCCCCCTGGGATCCCAAAACTAGGCCTAAGTGTGTAGGGTCTTCCTACTTTGATTATCTATCTATCTATCTATCTATCTATCTATCTATCTATCTATCTATCTATCTATCTATCTATCTATCTATCTATCTATCTATCTATCTATCTATCTATCTATCTATCTATCTATCTATCTATCTATCTATCTATCTATCTATCTATCTATCTATCTATCTATCTATCTATCTATCTATCTATCTATCTGTCTGTCTGTCTGTCTGTCTGTCTGTCTGTCTGTCTGTCTGTCTGTCTGTCTGTCTGTCTGTCTATATATATATATATATTACCTACTGGCGGTTGCCAGTAGGTAGTTAGAGTTAGGACCTATTATCCATAGGAAATCCGCAACATTCTATTTGGAATAACTTTGGCGCCGGTTGACGAATCTTTGCGAAATGTTAAAAACTGGTGGGGCACTCCGTTCCGCTCCTATCCTGAAAGTCTTGGGGTGATTCGTCAAGCGGGGGCCGAGAAAAAAGGGGGTCCTAAAATGTGTTTTCCCCATGCAATTTTCCATAGGAACCTTTAATCGCAGCTGCAGCCCGAACTGCTGAATGGAATTACACCAAATTTGGCAAAGAGGTAGCCCTTCATTCACACTCGTGCCTTTTGGTTAAATGGTGTAAATCCATTCAGTAGTTGCTGAGAAAATCAAAAGTAAAATCATAGATATATCTATGGCCTCGGAGGATCCGCGCACCATATGCTCACCCAGTGCGCACCCTCCCGATCACGAGCTGCATGCTAATTGGCTGTCAACTGGCTGTAAACATTCCAAACCAGGAAGTGTTGGGAGCCATTTTGTGCCTCAGTAGAAGCGAGGCTCAAGAAATCAGTGGATCAAGTGTGCAAAACATATAAAGGGGGCAGGGTAGAAAAACCCTGACTCTCGACCTGCTTAGGGGGAGCCCGGATTCTGCCGTAAAAACCAAAAAATAATTAGCCCCCGGGGGGACCAAATCCCGGGGCAAAAAACATAAAATTTGATGGGGGGCCCAGAGGGGCCCCCCAGCCCCGGGGACCAACACCCCCCGGGGCTACAAAATAACTGGGTGGGGGGCTCAAAGGCCCCCCTAAGCCCTGGGGACCACTACCCCTGGGGCTTTTTATATTGTGGGAGGGGGCCATGTGGCCCCCCTCCTGGAGCCGTCGATGGCCCTGGGGACCGCCACCCCCCCGGGCCGGCTCCTGCAGTGTCTCGGGGTGCCCACCCCCGGGACACTTCTGTTTGCTATGGCAGGGCGTGAGCCGAGGCTCCCACCCTGTCATAGCAAACTTGGTTTGGATTTTGAAAGAGAGAGCAGAAAACCTGCTCTCTCTTTCAAAATGCAAACCATATTGCTTTTCCACACGGGGAGCTGCATGTTAGTAGCTCCCTTTGTGGAAAAGCAATGCCGGCTTACGAAGGACATGGGCAGCCGGCTCCCCAACGTTCTATAGAGGCCCCGGGGGATGAGGTCTCCGGAGAGAATAGAAATTAGTGATAGGTAAAAAAGAAATTTTCACGGGCAAATTAGATGTCGCGCACCCAGTGCGGCGCTCAGCGTGCCTCCTGGTGTGCACGCGCTGGGTGCGCGACTCCTACGCATTGGGTGCACGACTTCTAACACATTGGGTGCACAACTCCTCAAGTGTTGGGTGCACGACTCCCCAAAAAAATTGAAAAAAACCAATAAAAAAAATAGTATAAATATATTTTAAAAAATATAAAATAAAATAAACAATATTAGAGTTTCAATATTTTTAAAAACATGTTTTTTTACATTTATATTAAAAATATGTAATGTAATTTACAATGTAAAAATAAATAGTTTAAAAAATTTAGAAAAACAGTATAAAAAAACGAAATATAACTATTTATATATTTAAAAATAATCATTTATAAAACCTTTAAAATTCACTGAAAAAAGCATAGGTTTCAGATATGTTATAGTTAGGAATTAGCATTTAAAAAACCTTTGAAATTCACTGAAACCATAGGTTTCAGGGGCGTTATAGTTGGGAATTAGCATTTAAAATGGTTAGGAATTAGCATTTAAAAAACCTTAGCTGGACATTTCACTTGTACAAAACAATTGAAATTCCCCCGTAATAGTTAGTTCTGCTAACTATAACTCGCAAGCCTGCAATCCACTGATGATGATGCCACATATTACGTCATTCATGACATGGTCAGTGACATCACTGATGACATCTCAAATTACATCACTGATGACATCACTGATGACATCATCCACGTGACAATCAGATACACCTCATCATACAGTAGTATAACCTTACATCACTCACTGTAAAATACAGAGTACCATATTTGAATCCATTGACACACCAATACAAGTTTCTAAAAACCCACTCAGTGATTCCTAGATCTACACACACATCTAATCACTTACCTATAGATTCACTCATACATGCTATCAATCATCAATAGAACACAATCAAATATACTTATACACCTAAATCGACATTACACACCAGCGCACATCCTATTCACTTATGCAGTCATCCTACTCACTTATGCAAACAATGGATCATACTTACATTTACTCAGCTACACACTTATACAAACACCGTTTCATTTATTCATATAGATAGTAACTCATACTTAGTGTGTTATAAAATCACTATTACAAGTATACAGTTATCCATACAGTCACTCATACAATCACTGAGTCTTATCTATACTTATTTATATCCAACAACTGTCAGATACACTGTCGTTTATTTTTCTAGTTTGTTGGACATGTACCATTGAGAGATATATTTGCTCATCACCACACCCATAAAGAGATTCACTCACCCAAACAACTGTTATAACATGTAGTCTTAACCTCATACACCTACTGAATCAACTATTCTCACATCTTTGGGCAGTCACACCCCCCCCCCACCGAACCACACACACATTCACTCTCCCATACAAATACTCAGTTAACTAATCAGTAACTAATATAGACTTTCATGTATCTAGTAACCAACTGGTGCAGCAGTTTACACAACAACTGACAAGTTGATACAGATATTCTCACAGTTTAGTCACTATCCAATATATTTAGTGAGACACTATAAATTAGTCAAGTAAACAGTCAATCACACTGCTACTAAATCCTCCACCCAGATATTTATATATCCACTCATTCTTCAATGCAGATTGCTATATATATAATACATATTTAAATAACGAACAAACCACATTCACTGGATGATGTCATCAGTGATGTCATTTGAGATGTCATCAGTGATGTCATCAGTGATGTCACTGACCATGTCATGAATGATGTAATATGTGACATCATCAGCAGTTGATTGCGGGTGTGCGAGTTATAGTTAGCAGAACTAACTATAACGGAGGAATTTCAATGGTTTTTTATGAGTGAAATGTCCAGCTAACTATAACACACCTGAAACCTATGGTTTTTTTAGTGAATTTCAAAGGTTTTTTAAATGCTAATTCCTAACTATAACGCCCCTGAAACCTATGGTTTTTTCAGTGAATTTATATATATATATATATAAAAAAAAATTCTAGGTCTGAAGACTGATTCCCGAGCCCTTAGAGGACTGCTGTCACATCGTATTGATGTGGTGGCAACCAATCTGATATCTTCTTGAGGTCTGTCAGCTCCGTGGATCCTCCTTGCCATAAAAAAAAAAAATTGTCTTAATTTCTCAAAAACTACAGAACGGATTTATACGATGTCACAAAAAGCACACTTTCTGGACGACTATCTCGCTTTCTGCAAATTTTGGTGTAATTCTCTTTAGCAGTTTTTGCAATTACACTGTTCAAAAATAAACCTCTGCTACTGGGAGTAAGATCACTGATGTTTTCCCGCTGCTTCTTACCCTCATTACAGGGCGACTCCTCCTGCATCTCAGGAGTCCTCTGGAACTGTCCACCCCAGAGAACCACAAATCCCAGCATCCTCCGCTACTGGGATTAGTATCACTGAAGTTTTCCCACCGCTACCAGCCCTCATTACAGGGTGCCTCCTCCCGCGCATTGCAGCACATGCGCGGAAGGAGCTCGGGCCACGCCTGGGGCAGAGGCAGGCTCATTCGTGCCTGTCAAAGCCCAGTGGAGGCTGGGCCACCCCTCTTTTGCCTTACCCCTTCTCAGGTACAGTGCCTGCCCCCTATTCCTGCACTACCTGCTGTCCCTTTCCATGTCTTGCCATTGTTCCTGCTGTTCCTCTCCTTGCGCTGTCTGCTGACCCTGCCCCTGCGCTGCCTGCTGCTCCTGTGCTGCCTGCTGTCCCAGCCCCTGTGCTGCCTGTTGATTCGACCCCTGTGCTGCCTGCTGTCCCTGCCCCTGTGCTGCCTGCTGTCTCTGCACTGCCTGCTGTCCCTGTGCTGCCTGTTGTTCCGACCCCTGTGCTGCCTGCTGTCTCTGCACTGCCTGCTGTCCCTGCGCTGCCTGCTGTCCCTGCGCTGCCTGCTTTCCCTGCACTGCCTACAGTCTCTGCCCGTGTGCCCCTGCCATCCTGGTCTTTGCACTATCAGCTCCAGATCCCTGCCTAGCACCCTGGGATAGGACCGTCTGCCAGAACCACAAATGGAGCGGCTGCGTGGCCTCGCAATGGACATGCGCAGTAGGCATGCTGCCAACGAACCACCCGTTGGACAACACCCAGCGCCAGGATCTCCGGCCTTCCCGCCAACCGATGGTACACTGCCAAGGAACTCCTAGACCTGGACCCCGATACGAGAACTGTGTCTCCTCCTCCCCCATGATCCAGCCAAGGACCCTTCACCTGCAGACACTGCCACTCCTGCTCAACACTACCCACAGAAGATTACGCACTCTCCTGCCCACAAGACCAAAAACGCCCCACAACCACTCAAGTGTATCTTGTTCAATGCCTGCTCACTCTGCAAATGCGCCACAGAATTTTGGGACACCATTACCACCCTCTCCACAGACCTCGCCTTCATCACCAAAATGTGGCTCAACCCCTCCTCGAACCCCGACATCACCACCGTCAGTCTCCACTATGCAGCACTTTCCCTACTGTTGCACTCGCTGAAGTGGGAATAGTAATTTTAAACCCTCCGCTATCCAACACTTTCTCTTCTGTTGCAGTCACTGGAGTGGGAATAGTTATTTTTATTCCTCCGCATCCAACACTTCCCCTAGTGGGAATAGTAATATTACCCCTCTGCTATATATATAATTTTCTCTGGAACTGTGGGACTCATGGGAGGTGGTGCGCATGCCGGCAGAACGTACCGGCTAGAAATCCACTGCAAAGTTAGGTAGGCGCACTCTCAGGCATGACATGTGAATAAGGCTGCTGGGCAGCCGAAACGCGTTGTGTGAATAAACAGCTTCCTGCAACACTGTAACTGCTGTTGCTGTTTCCTGAGAGTTTGCCTACCTAACTTTGTAGTGGAGATATAAATATATATAGCACGATGGACAAACTGCATGCTGTGTAATGTAGTCTCATAACCTTGTATTGCTCGAGTGATTCCGCATCAGGTGTGCTCCATACTACTTCAGGCTGGGGCTATATAACAGACTCACTCAGGAACTGCTAGCACCAGAGGCACTTTTAAAACAAATGGCATTTGAGAAAGGTGTAATACCGAAACGCGTCATGCCTGCTTAAATAAATGGTCTTTGCAAGCCCCGCTGTGTCGCCTCATCGACTTCGAGAGAAGAAGGTGTGTTTTTTTGATGTATTGCGTGCTGCCACTGACATGCGAGGATGGCCCTTCCGCAACAGTCCAAAGGGATCAACTGCATTTTTCCCGGACTACCTCGCATTCCAAAGTGAACGGGGAACATGCTGACAATGTGCAGTCCATACTTATATGGATAGACGTTACTACTTTAATGGCGTCCATAAAGGAGCTTCTTTCCACCTAAACTTGAGAACTACCCAGAGTTCTCTGCTTCTTTTTTGCATAATTTATTCGTCACTCTATGCCTGAAAGGGTATTTCTTTGACTTATACTGGGTGCTCCCTTGTGTCTGGACAAAGCTATACCTCTCTGAAGAGCTCTAATTAGAGCGAAACACTGTGTCAGGGGTTGCTTTTACTCATTTCAGGTTGGCTTGATTGGTATTTTACCAACTCAAAGCTGTAATACTGTGCCTGGAGTGGTAATTGGCTTTTGTCATTTTACAGCTCGGCAAGGACAGCACTGTGCTAGTCCTATGCTTAAAGACTTTGCTGTACAAATGGCCAAAGACTTTGTCCTTTTCTATCTCGGCGTGGATGGCACTGTGCTAATCCTATGCTTAAAGATTTTGATAGAAAAACAGACATTTGAGGTGAGCAGATCTAGAGTGTCGCTGGTGTTGAAAGTGCTCCATACAGGAGCTTCTTTCCACCTAAACTTGAGAACTACCCAGAGTTCTCTGCTTCTTTTTTGCATATATATATATATATATTACCTACTGGCGGTCGCCAGTAGGTAGTTATAGTTAGGACCCTGTTTCCATAGGAAAACCGCAACATTCTATTTTGAATAACTTTGGCGCCAGTCGACGAATCCTCGCGAAATTTTCAAAATAGGTGGGGCGCTGCGCTCCGCTCCTACCCTGAAAGTCTCGGGGGGATTCGTCAAGCGGGGGCTGAGATAAAAGGGGGGTCCCAAAATGCGTTTTTCCCAAACATTTTTCCATAGGACCTTTAGACACAGCTACAGCCCGAACGGCTGAACAGAGTTCCTTGAAATTTGGCAGAGAGGTAGTCTACAGGTCAATGAAGTGCCTTTTGTAGGTTTGGTGTAAATCTGTTCAGTAGATTCTGAGAAAATAGCCTTTAAATCAATATATATATCTGAGCCAGCTTACGGTGCGCTTACCGTACGCGTACGGTGACGTGCGCGAGCGCGATTCTGATTGGCTGTTCGATCTAAGTAAACATTCGAATCGGTCGAAACCAGGAAGCGGCGGCCGCCATTTTCTCTCTCGCACTCTGAGGGGGGCAGCATAAACAAAGTCAAAAAACATCTAAAGGGGTAGTATATTTAGTTCTTAACCAACCAGCATCGATATAGGTGTCCCCCAACAACCCCCAAGGCCAAAAAAACAATTTTAAATTTTTTCGAAAAATCGCCGATTACGCTTATCGTACGCGTACGGTTAAAATTATTTAAAAAAAAAAAAATATCCACACTTTCCCCACCCCGTGTGCAAATGGTGCCTGAAGGGCACCATTTGTTCATGGCATATATATTTTAAGGAAACTAAAAATTAATACCTTTCACAACGAAGCACATAATATGTCCCCCATGTGCGCACGGTGCGCGAAGCGCATCGTGCGTACATGGCCCATCCCGCGTAACGTGGGCACGCGGTGCGCGCAGCGCACCGCGTGACCACTGTGCGTGCACGGCACTAACTGCGTAAAGTGGGCGCGCGGTGCGTCAAGCGCACCGCGTGCTCACTGTTCGCGCACCGTGCGCGCACGTAACGAACTGCGTTAACTGGGCGCGCACGCCACGAATGGCGTAAAGTAACTTAGCATTTAAAAAAACGTACAAATTCACTGAAAAAACCATAGGTTTCACACACGTTATAGTTAGGAATTAGCATTTAAAAAACCTTGCAAATTCACTGAAAAAACCATAGGTTTCACACACGTTATAGTTAGGAATTAGCATTTAAAAAACCTTGCAAATTCACTGAAAAAACCATAGGTTTCACACAAGTTATAGTTAGCTGTACATTTCACTCGTAAAAAACCAATGAAATTCCCCCGTTATAGTTAGTGCAGGCAACTATAACTCACGCGACCGCAATCCTCTGCTGATGACATATGTGTCTTTATGAAAAAAAAATATTTGTAATATATGTATAGCTAAAATTTAATGGAAGAAGACATGGGCAAATAAGTGTCTAAATACAGTATTAGCATCAGCAGAGGATTGTGGTCGCGTGAGTTATAGTTGCCTGCACTAACTATAACGGGGGAATTTCATTGGTTTTTTACGAGTGAAATGTACAGCTAACTATAACTTGTGTGAAACCTATGGTTTTTTCAGTGAATATATATATATATATATATATATATATATATATATATATATATATACACGCTTTTATATACGTATGTTTACAATTGTTTAATTGAATGTATTTGTTATGTTTGTTAAAATGTATATTAAATGTAATTTCGTTTTTTTAAAGTTAATTTACTTATTTTATATATTTAATATTATTTTTTATGCATATATTAAAATCGATATTTTGTACAACTATATTTTTTACAGCTATATTTTTTTTTAGATATTTTTGTACTTACCATTATAAATATAGGATGTAGATATTTTTGACATCAACATTTATAACTTGATATTTGTTTACGGGAATATTTTGTAGGTCGATATTCTATCAGTGAACCATTCAAATGATCCTCTCACTCACCGAGGACCCCTCCAATGCCAAAACCAAGTTCTGCGACGCCATGACCAACGTAGCCAAATGGATGAGAGACAACTGCCTCCAACTCAACTCTGAAAAAACATGAAGTACTGATCTTCAGAAAGAACACTTCTGCATGGGACCACAGCTGGCGACCTGCAGAACTTGGACCTACACCGACCGACCATGCATGCAACCTTGGCATCATCCTTGACAGCCAACTGACCATGAAACAACAATTCAACGCAGTTGCCTCCTCCTGGTTCCACACACATTGTATGCTCTGCATAATCTTCAGATGTCTTCCACTCAACACCCGAAAGACCGGCGCTCAGGCCCTTGTCACCAGCCGCCTCGACTACGGCATTTCCCTCTATGCCGGCATCTCCATCCAGCTCCTCAGAAGACTCCAGACCATACAGAACACTGCAGCCAGACTCATCCTGGACCTCCTAAAATGAACCCACAGCGCCCCTGACCTGAAAGACCTCCATTGGCTGCCCATCCAGAAAAGATGCCAGTTCAAGATACTCATGCACGCCTACAAAGCCCTCCACGACATGTCTACATCAACCATCGACTCAACTTCCACCAGCCCTCTAGACACCTGCGCTCGCCTGCGCATCCCCCACCCGCATCTATCACAGCTGCAGTGGTGGCAGCACCTTCTCCTACATCCCTGCCAAGACCTGGAACAGCCTTCCCCTTCAGCTCCGCACAGCCCTCTCACTGGCAGTCTTCAGAACGAGACTCAAGACCTAGCTCTTGGATGTAGACACAGCGCCCAGATAAAACTAGGGGTGATAGTGTTGAGCTTTACAGATGCTGTTTGATTGAATGGGGAAAACACATTTTGGAGCATCCCTTTTTCTCTGCCCCCGCTTGACGGATCGCCCCAAAACTTTTCTTGCGTGCTATACATGACTTGCATGGTAAAGGCATGTGTAGTAAAGACATACATGGTAAAGGCATGCGTAGTAAGGGTATATGCATGTTAAAGACGTGTGGTAAATGATGCATAGTAAAGACTGCATTAGAAAGGCTGTTTCCTGGGCAAAGAGAGTAAGAAAGAGTGAGAAGGAGAGGGGTAGGAGAGAAATATTGAGAGAGAGATAGAAGAATACGAAGATGAAGTACTATGGGCTGTGTGCAGGAATCCTGCTACCTTTCTATTGTCTCGTTTTCTCTTTTTGTAGCTCCCGTAGCTGGCTGTGCCCAGGGTCATGAATAGATAAATCTGTGACACTATGGAAAGGGCATTTGAAATGCACACAGGTGCAAACTCAGCAGAATGTGTCGATTTGCATCATAAGAATGTTATCTTCTACCTTAAATGTTCGAGAAGTTAAATGAACTGCTTATCAGATCATATTTAGAACTACATTTATTCATTTCTTAGGAAAGTGATGGTTTATTGCTTTAGGGGCACTTCGCATTTCAGCATTATACTGTGTCTTAAAAGCAAAAAACAATGGAGGCACAATTTCCAGAGGAAGTCCTTCAGCATTTGTAGCAGGTCAAACAAGGAACTAAACATTTATCCCAGAGAATTATAAAGTAGAAATAAATTCCTGTTAAAAAAGGAAAAAAGATTTCGATGTATCAACATCCATTCACAAAGCGTAATGGTGCAATTTGCATACACACTATTTTTGCAATATGTTATCCTACTGGTGTTGTAAAAGGTCACAGAGCAGACTGTCCTTTAGCGGCAAGTGTAGGATGGGCACAAAACGGCCTGCATGATGAATATGAACAATTTAACAGTTTGCGAACCCCTGTGGTTAGCTGCAAATGCAGAGAAGAAGCTTGCAAAGAAAAGCAGGCTTCCACATGATCTAACAGGAAGCATTATTTTTAATAGCAACCTAGCAGCCTGGTGCATTGAAAGGACAGATATTTAAAAAATATATATTTCCCATTTTAGCCACTGCCTAATCCCCCATACCAACCAGTGCTTGATTTAAGCCAGTGGTTAGCGGTGCTCAGCACTGGCACTTAATCATTAACACCAGCGCTTTAGGCAGGGGGAGATTAAGGGGCAGATGTAGGTAAAAAGATATTTGCGAGTTCTTAATAGCGATTTTTACCGAATCGCTATTAAAAACTCGCAAACCGCTATGTAGTTAAAAAATCGCAAATAGTTTGCGATTCAGTAAAAATCTCAAACTCCATTCCAAATCGGTATTAACGATTCAGAATGAGCGAAATCGCAATTTTAAAAAATAGCAAATTAGCGAATCTGCCATTCAGGTGCACCCTGATAACATCGCACACAGGAAGTGACCACACCCATGCTGTTTCACTGTGCCTGAGGCTGTGGGAGAGGCAGAGAGCAGGAGCACATACCCAGGAGCTGCACAGGAGTTACCAGTCAGACACCAAATACCAGGATGGACACACAGGAGAAGGGTAAGGAGCCTGCAGAGAGGAAGAGGAAGCAGAAATTTAGTGAGAGGGAGTTGGAGGTTTTAATTGAAGAGGTGGTGAAAACTCACGACCAGTTGTTTGGAAAGAAATCCCTGCATGTTCCAGAATCCCAGAAAAGAAAGATCTGGCTTGAAATACAAGGCAAAATGAATGCCATTGGAATCACCCAGCACTCCATCGACGAGCTGAAGAAGCGCTGGTATGACCTGCGCTCCCGTGCGAAGGAGAGGGTGGCTGACAAGCTAAAACAAGCAAAGAAAACAGGTGGGGGACCATTCATAGCGCCTGCAACAACACCCCTGGATGAATTGGTGAAGTCCACCCTCCAGCCTGAGACCATCAGTGGCATAGAAGACGTGGACAGCTCAGCCAGAGACAGCAACAGACAAGGTAAGATGCATGCACAGCATGGCATGACCCCCCCTCCATCCCCCATGAGCAAATCAGAATTCCACTCCAGTCCATATTTTGCAGACAACCAGCAATGCATCATGGGAGATGTAGTCCCAAAAACCATATAGCATACCAGTGAGTCAACACATGCTATAACACAAATGCTGCAAGGCAAGTCAGTAAATGGACATTCTGTATCCACAGGCGAACCTGCGCCCCAGACTGTTGAGAGGGAGACACAAGAGGCACCTGGGGAACACCTTTTTCAGGAGGAAGAGACCCTGTCACCCACAGATATCACACCACCACCACTCATACCCAGGAGGTACACACTGGGTAGCCTGCAGGAGATGGAGGGGTCAGAGGAGGAGAGCACGGGAGCCCCACAGACCATGCACAAAGAGCCAGCACAGTCTCCTGAGACACAGTCACCCATGCAGCGTAGCCACACCAGTGGTCCCCGACGCAGACCAAGGGCACACAGTCCAGATGCGCAGGGTGATGGATCCAGTGTCTTCGCAGGTCTTGAGGGCACCATGGTGAAGGTGCAGCGGCTGCAAGGGAAGACAATGCAATCAATGCAAGGTCAGATGGTGTCCATGAACAAGAACCTTAGGGACATTAAGGAGGGCATCAATGGACTGAACAACACTGTTGCAGAGGGCATGCAGGACATGGCTGAGGCAGTAAGACTGTTGGGCAGCCAAATAGACAGTGAACTTGGCGCAAGGCGCAGAGAAAAAAAAAAGCGCATGGAGGGATACACAAAGGCTGTGAGCCGCCTATGCAATGCCACTTCTGTCCTCACCAGACACACAGTGGCCATGCAGTTGGAAATGGCCCACTGCAGCCAGGATGTTGCTAGGGGATTGGTGCATGTCACCACTTTGGTTGAACTGCTCCAGACAGCCAACATTGCTGCCACAGGGTCTGGGGATGGTGGAGACAGTGAGGAGGTCACCAGCCGCAGCAGCATAACTCCACCCGTTGCTGAGCCCAGACGGTGTAGTGCAAGTCAAGGGCCAGCAGCAGAACAGTCCTCTAGGGAGGGCAGTGTGCAAACTGAGCGAGGCACTGCTGTGCGTGGCTGCAGGAAATGAGTCCATGCTGCTGCTGACATTCGCAGTTGGGTGAGGTAACCCATGTGACCCACTGATAGGGGATGACAATGTGCATGCAGTGTGTTAATGCCATGCTGGGCTACTCAAGGCACTCAGAGGCCAATATGGTGAGGCGGTGTGCATTTCTATTGCCTGATGTAAGGACAATAAAACACCGTTACACAATTGTCATTAATCGCTTTGTCTCATTACTTACTTTGAAATAGTTGCGTGTGATCTCAGCACGGCTGTGCAGTGACCGTGAACATTCCTCATCCTCTGAGTCAGAATCAGTGATTTCAACTGGGGTTCCCTTCTTTGTGGCCAGGTTGTGTAGCATGGCACAGGTAGCAATGATTTTGCAGCATATCTTGTGGCAGTACTGCCGTGCACCTCCACTCTTGTGGAGGCAGCAAGACCTGCTTTTCTGGAATCCAAATGTCCGCTCCACCACATTCCGCGTGGACTTGTGAGCAGCATTGTATCTCCTCTCACTTGGGGTAGATGGGTTGAGGAATGGGGTGAGTATGAACGCACGCACCGCATATGCGCTGTCACCTAAGTGGAAAAGGAGGGAACATCAATCACAGGCAACAACAGATACAACAAAGGTATACATCAGGGTGTGTCACATGCATTTACCTAGCTGGGATCCTTCTCCAAATTCACCCCCAGGCAGACGTGTATAGATTCCACTGTGCCTGAAGATGTAGGAGTCATGCGTGCTCCCTGGGAATTTCGCTACTATATCAGTTATGATGTGAGACGCATCACAAATAACCTGAACGTTGATCGAATGATATGAATTCCTGTTCCAATATATGTACTCAGTAGCAGAGGGGGGCAGATTGCGATATGTGTCCCATCGATGCACCCTATGACATGTGGGAACTGGGCCATCTGATAAAAATCCATCTTGGTCTTATGCAGTTCCATTTGCGTTGTGGGAAACCGGATATAATGGTGCATTCTTTGAAGCATGGCATCCAGGAAGGTGTTGAAGAAGCGTGACAGGCAACTTTGTGAGACACCTCCAGCCACAGCTATCACCCCCTGGTAACTACCTGATGCAAGTAGGTGCAGGGAACAAAGGACCTGCACATGTGGTGGAATTGCATGCTCCCTGCGTGTCTGCTGCTCCAGGATGGGGTGCAGGTCACATATGAGGTCTAGGATGGTAGTGGGGTGAAGCCTGTACCTCTCATGTATTTCTTCTTCTGTGAGTTGGAAAAGGGTGATGCGCACTCTGTATATGCGTTCCTGTCACCTCATCATCCTCCTCATCCTCTGTGCTGCTGCTTGAATCCTCATCCGCCTTGCAATGACATAGAGGGCCGCCATTGTGTTGAGACTGATGCATTCTGGGGCTGTTTACATGCAGTGCACCTGGTTACCACCTGCTTTGAGTTGGTGGTAATTTGCAACTCGCAAATAGTGATTTTCCGGAAAATCGCTATTTGCGATTTTTCTTACATTGGTCTGCGATTTGTTTTTAGCATTTTCGCACTTTGCGAGGCGCTATTTTGGAGTCGGTGGGTCAAATTCTCAAAATAAGGAATCGCTAACTGACTTTGCTTTTTTTTAACGATTCCTTAATTTGCGCTTGCCTTTTTCCCTTTCTACATTTCACATTGGTCTTTTGCGATCGCAAACGTAGAAATTCTGCGTATTTCTGTGTTTGAGATCAGTATTTTGCTTCCTACATCTGACCCTATGTGAGTTGCTCAGAATCGCAAAATATTGAGATTAGAACCTGGTTTCCCATGTCCGAAGTCGATCGCTCTGGCCTTTATGCCACATCTTCTCCCCACTTTCATGATTCTGGTTTAGGCGGTGTTAAAAGGGGAAATGGGCTGGTGCAAGCTGCCTTCTGACAAGAGTCCCGGCACTTATGTTTTTTGACAAATTAACCACTGGTACCAACCCAGAGCGCCTAGCCTTGTTCACAAAGAGGACGCTGTCCAAGAGGAAAAGATCCCTTTTGGGAATGAATTACCACCCCAATTCAAGCGTTGGTAAGCGATCAAGAGTTTGTGACTGCTGTTGTGGTCACAGCAATTGGTACATACCTTTGTAATTCGTAAAGAGGAAGGAGTTACCCCTTTCACACTTCCTCTTATTTGTGTTAGAGAAGAAGTTGCACAATCTTTTTTATGAGTTGGAAAGGACAGTAGGGTTTGTGACTTCAAAAGGCCTTTGTACACCAGGCCATATTTTAGCAATGGCAAATCAGTGCAAGATGGATTTGTTTGGTGAATGAGTCAATGGCGGAAAAGTGGGGTCTGGGTCATACGGATCTACAAGTCAAGGTAGACCGACCAGAAGCCGGCATTCTGATGGGGTGAATTAACTGGTTGGTAAATCACTTTGGATGGTTTTATGAACCATGCGCCAGCCAATGAGTTTATCAAACTGTGCAGAAGCAGAATGCCATTTCGGTTTAAATCGGGGATTGTTCAGGACAGCTTTCATAAACGTGTGTTCTCTTTTGCTGTAATGCAAAACCCAAACACTGTGAATTAATTTTACAATTTCAGTAATCAAGTGGATTTAGTGTTTACCTTATTTTGCTACTTCCCTTTTGAGACAGAAGTTCAGGCTGGGACCATGAATGTTGTTTTCATCAAATTCCCAGGGATATCGGTCTTCCAACTATGAATCTTTGTGCATTTTGATCATTCGTCCTACACTTTGGCCTTACAGACTTATTTTTCATGCTTTCAGGATATGTTTACTTCAGAGTGGAAACAACAGAGAGCAAAGAGGGATCATAGGGCCAGATGTATCAAACTAAATTGCTGAAATTCGCAAAATTTCAGAGTTTGCGATCGCAATTTAGTTCTGTGCAATGTAGGAAAGAAAAATCTACTCTCAAAATAAGGAATCGCAAAAATTGCGATTCCCTATTTTGCGCAAGCATTTAGAGAATCACAATTTGCGATTCCTTAAGTGCTATTCTAGTAGCCATCGCAAATTGCGATATTGCTGTAAGGAATCCCATGCCCTTAGGGCATGTATGTGCGCCACATTTGCACACATGCACATTTCAGGGGTGCAACAGGGTGTCCTTTAGGAACCCTCGCACCCTTGAAATTGCATGCGCAATTTGCGAGTACCCAATTGCGCACGCAATTCCCATTCATTCCGGTGGGCCTCTTGTGTAGGAATCGTAAAATATTGGCAGATTCCTACATACATTGCATTTTGCGAGTCTATAATAGCAAATAGGTAAAATTCGCTATTATAGATCCGCAAAATGTAATGTTGATACATCTGGCCCATAATCCCTTCTTTACTTCCCGTCCCTGCTGTTGCCTTGATGACTTCTGAGAAAAGGGGATGGGATGGGTGGTAACAGGAATATCAAAGGAGGGGGGTACCTGGCTACCCCTGGCATTGCCTAATTGACAGGGATGGAGATACGCTTGTCTCCCCAGTGGCGCTGTATATAGTCCAGGTAGTAAAGACATTTCTAAATCACAATCTTAAGGTTTGTTTACAGTTTGGAGGATGGGAAACACTGTCAAAATGTGGTGAACAACCCATCTGCCCTATTATAAGTGCCACAGGCTATAACACACCTTGTAATACTGAGGACAGAATATCCCCCAGGTTTGTGACACAGTATCCCATCCATCAGACTTTAAATAGGCCCCTAATTTTTGAAGTCAGTGGTAAAATGTTTCAGCCCGGGCAGTTTAGGGACTTTGGGACACAGGAAAGTGTGCAGGAGAGAAACGTGCAGGCAGGCCATGTCAAAAACTCCAGTTGAAGAAAGCTCCAGTAAGTCTCAAAAGCGGAGGCGAAAGTCGCTTGTCACATCTCCTCAGAGCCATTAGGGCATCTTAGAGGCGAATCGATCAGAAAGGAAATGATATGACTGGGAAAGTCAATATCTGATAGTGAGGGGCTGGGGAAGCCACGATGGATGTGGCAGGGCCGCTCCTCATCCTCCCGCCGCCCTGACAGAGTGAGATTGTCCAATATTGCAGGATGAGAAGCCGAGTATGAGGCCATAAATCACAGAGCTCGTCTCCACCCTTCGACTGCTAATGGATGTGGAGCTATGGGACCTGCAACGCGCAGTCAGCCTGCAGGAGGGAGCTGCACCGGGTCTGTGGCGTCATGTAGAGCAAGGCTCACCGGGTTACAAGCCAGTGAGCGGCACCGGTTCAGTGGCTTCATGTCGAGCTAGGCCCACTGGGTTACAGGCCAGGGCGCTGCACCGGGTCTGTTGCGTCATGTAGAGCTAGGACCATTGGGGTACAGGGCACTGCACCGGGTCTGTGGCGTCATGTAGAGCTAGGCTCACCGGGTTACAAGCCAGAGCGGTGCACCGGGTCTGTGGCGTTATGTAGAGCTAGGCTCACTGGGTTACAGGCCAGAGCGCTGCACCGGGTCTGTGGTGTCATGTAGAGCTAGGCTCACTGGGTTATGGGCCAGGGCGCTGCACCGGGTCTGTTGCGTCATGTAGAGCTAGGACCACTGGGGTACAGGGCACTGCACCGGGTCTGTGGCGTTATGTAGAGCTAGGCCCACTGGGTTACAGGCCAGAGCGCTGCACCGGGTTTGTGGTGTCATGTAGAGCTAGACTCACTGGGTTACGGGCCAGGGCGCTGCACCGGTTCTGATGGAGTCATGTAGAGCTAGGACCACTGGGGTACAGGGCACTGCACCGGGTCTGTGGGGTCATGTAGAGCTAGGCTCACTGGGTTACGGGCCAGGGCACTGCACCGGTTCTGATGGAGTCATGTAGAGCTAGGACCACTGGGGTACAGGGCACTACAATGGGTCTGTGGCATCCTGTAGAGCTAGGATCACTGGGGTATAGGCCAGGGCACTGCAGCGGGGTCTGTGGGATCATGTAGTGCGAGGCCCACTACGGTACAGACCAGGGCACTGCCCCGGGTCTGTGGCGTCATGTAGAGCTAGGTTCACTGGGTTACAGCCAGGGCACTGCCCTGGGTCTGAGGCGTCATGCAGAGCTAGGCCCACTGGGGTCCAGGCCAGGGCGCTGCACCAGTTTAGCGGTGTCATAGCTAGGCCCACTGGGTTACAGGCCAGTGCGCTGCACCGCTTCTGTGGCGTCATGTAGAGCTATGCCCCCTGGGGTCCAGGCCAGTGATCTGCACCGGTTCAGTGTCTTCATATAGAGCTAGGTCCACTGGGGTACAGACCAGGGGCTGCACGACACTATTGTGAGGAGGGCTGACTGACTCCCCAAGACCAGGGAGGGCAGTGCATGGGGCACACCAAGTTGTCCAAACAGAAGGGGAGACCAAAATGAAGCTTTTGATTCCAGGGTCGGTGAGAAGTAGGCCGGAGTACAATTTCCATTATGGGGCTTGTTATGCAAAATCTCTGAATGTATTTGATTACGCCGTATTGCATAATTATGTACCATTCATGGCAAAGATTTAGCGTGAGCACAAGGGAACAGTACCAACGACAAATCATGAGTAGCTACTGTTTGTGGAGCTTGTGGTTTTTTATACTATTTTCTAGCGTGAAATGCGCTACCACACTCAAAATGGACACGACGATGCATTTTATGCAAAAATATATTGCCACAAATTCCATTTTTGCCTTTGGGGTAGTTTTGAGTAACTTCTCTGAAGTTTTGGACAATTTGTCAAGAAGAAAATTACACACTATAGATGAGAAGCATTTACAAATCTACCAGTTGGTGCTTTTTGGATAATTTCCAAAACTTCCCTATGTATGTTATGTTAGTAACTACTTGTGTAAATCGCACATACACCAAAGAAGGTTTCATGGAGCAATAAGAGAAGCGCCCTGTATACTCAAAAAACAGACCTGAAGTCTGTGTGAAAAGCAAACCAGCCTGTAAGGCATTTCGAAAGGCGAAAAGAGATAGAATAGAATGACGGTGGAGAAAGTTCCAGAAGAAACGAGCAAGAAGTTGAAAGATCACCAGGCACTTGAGAAGCCCTGTTGTAAAGCGATGACATGGTGTGACCAGGTTGCAGTGAAAGCGGAAATGGCTACACGCATGGTGCTTTTAAAGATGAATGACAGAAGGGTTACACTCCTTCTTTGCCTGTGCAAAGTATTTCTGCACATTACAAGATACTCTTCCCCACATAGGCTCCCTTTTGAGTTGGATGCAAAAGGGTTCAGTATTTTCACCCTGGTAAAATGGATTTACCCAAACTGGAGTCAGGGGTATTTCAGGAGTGGCAGGAATAATCCAGATTGTAGGATCTTGGTAACAAATAGCAAAATTCCGTGTTCCTGCACTGATTACTTCATATTTTTGTCCGGTAGTTCACCAGAAGACCTCTCAGTAGTCGCAGTAATTCCTGTTCTGGGCAGAATCATGGTCACCTGTAATAAGGTCCATAGAGAGTTTATTTTCAGTCTAAACAATCCCAATTCAGGGGCAGAATGACTGCAGACTTTGATTGCTGCAGATTTATTGGAATTTTCTAAGTATACAAAAAGTGATGGATGGAATGCTTGAATTAATCTCAGCCACTGGTAATTACTTGGGGCCACATCCCAATCCACTGTTATTTTGAACACCATACCACTTCAGTTTGTACCCAGCTATGTGCAAATCAGTCTAATCAGTCTTGACCCTTCTCCATTCCTTCTGAACTCTCTCCAGTCATTTTCCCTTTGGGTTGGAGAAATACGGATTTCGTCAGATTCAGTACCAAACAGCTCCCCCCCTGTACAAGCCCCCCCCCCCCCCAGATAATTTAATTTCAAAATTTGCATTCGGCCCTATCAAATACTTTTATTAATTTATGAAGATTATGGTTGATGAATGCTGCAGTTGTATTGGTGTCGATTATCAGTAAATGAACAGCAGATGATCAGATAATCTCTCTCTCACTCTCTCTCTCTCTCTCTCTCGCTCTCTTTCTCTCTCTTCTTTGTTAGATGCTGCTTGATAGCAGCCAACCTATCGTCTAGTTTGGTAAAGTCAAATCCACATTCTGGAATCAAGTTTCCAAATAGGGGCTACAATCCACAGGATCCTTGTCAGTTTTGTCGCAAACTTTAGCTGCTGTCTTCCTTCCGGCACACAGTATTAGTCAGATCTGCAGAATACCAAAAGATCCAAAGAAGTAATTCTCCTAAAAGCTTCCAGGACTGCAGAACCTGTCCAGCATTGCATTAACAACGAAAGCCGCCCCTCTATATACACTCACAGCTAGTGACCCCCAAAATCTCTTCTGCAGTAGTCACCCATGCCTGGCGCTCATCCAGATTGCATTACCATTCATTCCTTAGTACTCTTGATGCATCTGCCGACATAAAGGACAGCAGCCTTTTGGATTAGTAATCGATTTTAAGCAGAAGTTATCCCACTCTGATAAACCCTTTGCAATATGCCACTCAAGGGCCGCCAGACAAAATCAAAGCTTGTCTGTCTCTCTTGGGGCCTCATTATGATGGTGGTGGGACAACCATGGACAGGACATCAGTGGTGGTGCCACCACCGACAGCCCTCAGTCCAACTGCCGCATTACAAGATTGGTGTTTGGACCCTATACTGTCAAGGAATAGACCGCCACCTTCAACAGGATCTCAGATCCCGAAAGAGCGGCGGTCGCAATCGTAGTCCCGAATGGAGGCAGTGCAAGCCAGGCACTGCAGTCCGGATTATGACATTCTTTTCAGACAGCCTGATCATGGCAGGAACACCACCATATACAGACTGTCAGAAACATACTTTGGGGGCCCCCAACAGGGCTCCTGTCCCTCGTGGCCACTGTAAAGCAGCCTTGGGGCACATGTAGTGCCCCCACTCACATCCATACCATGTGCGATGAAGCACATGGTGCATGGCACACGGTCCATGGATGTGCAGGAAGTGCTCCTGTTTACTGCAGCTTTTCCTGGGTCGCAGCACAACCTGTCATGAGAATGAGCACTTTGCAACCGCCAGCCCAGCGGTCTCATCATAATTGGGTGGTCGCTCTACTGCCTACTTTTCGGGCGGTCTCCTGACCGTCGTGATAGCGGGTGGCAGTCCTAATGCCCACTATCATAATAAGGCCCTTGGCCAGAGCTCAAATTGACCTAGCAAACTATGTGTCATAGGCTAATGTTGGTAATTCTACTAAGATACCTGGAGCTTGAAACTGCAATGATATACCTTGAGACATCCCCAGGTGCCGCTTGAGAAGGTTTTGCTTCATATCCCTTCATCATTAACACTCTTACAGGGATTCTCTTTCTCGCCCACAGAAGGAAATTGAACTTTCCACTTTGGCAAAGATGCAGCTATAATAAATAAAAAATGAATAGGTCCAGGGAGGCAAGCCTGTAGGCCGCATATGGATCATGACGGGCAGCATCGCAGGGGTAAAGTGGTTGTCAGTGTTCAAGTGTGACTGTAAATGTGAAAGGTTTTTGTAACAGAGAAGCGAGGATGAAATGGCAAAGTCTTGTTTTAAAAATGAAAGTCGTAGTCTTGGGTCTTCCTCTTCCGAAGGTATAACATTAGTGGTACTTACACCTGGCAGCTGCAATAGACATACTTCATTGTGTCCCGCAGGGGTTACCTGGGGCCTGGAGGGATTGGAGATCATGGAAGATACCCCACCTGCACCGGAGGAGCTGCAGCCTACATTGACAAGTGGCTGCTGGGAGAAAACCATATCTTTGGCTATCCGACCTGCAAGGTAATTTAGTTTTTGTCATTTAAATTAATGTTTGTGCGTTTTTGATGGATTTAGTTACCCACAGTGGCGGCTTGTCTGCTAAGGCAGAGGAGCGCCACCCCACTGCTTTTTGCAGTGTAAAAAAAGGAACAATAAAATGAACAATAAAATGATAATAACTCAAGGTTATTATCATTTTAGTTTTCTCCGTTGCGGCGGCTTTGTGGGGTGGGGCTGCTCTCAGGGCAGGGGAGGTGTAATTTGCACTCCCTATGTGAGCATGAGAGTTTGGCCGGCCCTCTCGGGCCGCCCAAAACAGTAATGCCACATACCGTGTTCTCCATGCAGGCTGCATGTCACGTCGTTCAGACCAATTACAACGCTTCATTGCAGCGTTGTGATTGCCTGCAGGGAGCCTGGGAGCCCTCCCCCAAGAAGCCAGGAAGAGCACGTAGGAGAGGCAGTGGCTGACCAGCCGGCCGGCCACGGGGTAAGTGATGTTTTTTTAACCATCTCCCCGCCCCACTGCTGCTTCCACTGCATCTAACAAAAAAGATTGATTTGAATTTATTGGGGTATGTCAAAAGGGCATGTTCCCTGCTCACCGTCCATTGTCTCCTCAAATGTTTTCCATTGAGTAGAATCAAGGTCATCAGGCAGCACCCCCATGAGCACCTAAAGAACAGGTAAGGCATGGATCTCAAGCCGCAGGTCCAAAACTGACACCATGTGACTTGGTGAAGCTACTTGATCTCTCCTTTTAATGTCTCCCACTTGACTCTTATTTATTTCCATAAGTACTTGTCATAGGGCAATTGGTAATTAAAGGCAATGAATCACGTCTTGGATCGAATAAGGAGGTCAAGCGATATGACAGGTCAGAAAGTCTGGACATATTTCTAGTCAGGAGATTTAGAGATAATCTGGCTCAAGAAATCTAGAGCTACACTAGGTCAGTGGAACCAGATGTACTCTGGACTAGGAGATCCTAAAATACCCCAGGCCAAGGAACCTAGAGATACTCTAAGTTTGGGGTATCTAGAGGTACCCATGGCCAGGGAATCTAGAGATACTGTGGGCCAAGCAACCTAGAGCTACTCTGGGTCAAAAGATCTAGATATGCCCTGGGTCAGTAGATCTCCAGATACTCTGTGTCTAGAGATCTAGAGATATGACAGGCCAGGAAACCTATAAATACTCCAAATAATAAGCTGTAGATATTCTCCTGGTCAAAATTTATAAAGATACTTTGGGTCTAGATGTCTTGAAATACTCAGAGTGAGGTGTTTTTCAGATAATCTGCATCAATAGATCTAAAGATAACCGGGTTGAGGGGATTTAGGGATACTTTGGGTCAAGAAATCTAGACATACTTCAGGTCAAAATATCAAGAGATGCTCTGGGTCAGGAGACTAACAGATCTCTAGCACACAAGAAAATGTGATAATCCAAGGCATGATATCGGGGTATATAATGAATAAGGTGATCTATGATTATTCTAGGGAGTTTACTTTGGGATGTTCTTTGTTTTTTGTTCTCTCATTAGTGAATTTTTTACAAACAATCTTTGGCAAAGCCTAACCTCTCACCTATGTGACCTATTGACTTTGCCAATTCTTTTTTGACAAAATGCTTTTTGCTGATGTTGTAAAGCATAGTCGAAAAAAAGGAAAACAGACATAATGATGTATTGCTCTCAAGAGCACACATTAGTCATGAGTCATTCAGTTGGAGCAAGTATGTGTGATGATGTATGTGACTATGTGCCACCACACATAATTGTGCCTACTAAATGACTCTGCACCATTTTCTTTCTTATTTTTATTTATTGATCCAAGATGGCTGATGCCACGTGCAGCGATAAATAAAAAAATGAATTTTCAATTGTGCAAAAACGCATTTGTGAAAACGGAGCAGCTTGTCTGCTAATGTAAGCTGCCAAGACCTCCCCCAAAATATTTTAAGGACAGAAAGGGTGGGAAAGTGACACGTAGTAGGTGCAACTTATGTAGGGGACTTAAACAAAATATTTTGACCAAACCAAGGTGGAGGAGGTGGGAGCAACACAGAGTATGTGGAGTGTGTTTTCATCAAGAAAAGCAGCATATGAGGGAGAGAGCAAGTGAGGGAGCAACACAGAGTGCTGTAGGGTAAGCAGCACATGATGGAGAAATGTAAAAATTACATGCACTCTCATGTAGTGCTTAGAGAATAAAAAAGTTGTACCAAAATGTGAGTAGTGCAAGGACACAAGTCAGTCCAACAATGGATGGTAAAGAGGCTACGCTCGAGTAGAGGGATAAGCACCAGAAGGGGAAGGGAAGGCAAGCCATCAAAAAGAAGCAAGCAAATGAGAGTGACAATAAAGCCAACCACTGGTGATCAATGGACAGGCTCTAAGCCCACTCCATGCTTTTGTTATGGTCCACAAGAGTCTCTTGTCTACAAACAGCAAAAAGATGTCTGGCAGGCGACTCCTAAAACAAGCATTAAACAGAGTCTGAACTCCTGGGAGGGGATGGGGGAAACTTTTTTGGGAGAAATTAGATTTAATTATTTAGTAAGTTTGACCCCTAAGAGGTTCTGTGCTTTAGAAGCAGACCACAGCATTAAATGGGATGAATCCGTATCAATAATGGAATAGAGTGCCTAAACCGATATGGCACACTAGCCCCAAAAAAGCATAAAAGTGTCAAGATATGAAATTTAAAGGGATTTGATTCATTCAAAAAAATTACAATTCCTCTTTGCTACTTAATCTCCTTAAGATATATACCTGTGTAAGACTCAGTTGTGTTTCTATGAATTGTTTTAATTGGTTGAATTTAGATAGAAAATCCAAGTTAACCCCGGCAGTGTGACAGTACCATTTTCATCATAAAGATGATCTTCAAGTAAAATATATGTCAATGTCAATGTCAATGTCAAATGTTTTTGTAGAGCGCGCATATCACCAGACGGTCTCAGGGCCCCTATATCATTCAGAATGTATGTATAAAACCAGCAAAAAAGTTGTTAAAACCATTAGTGCATGGCCAATAATTTACTTATACACCCACATACATTCCTCCTAACAATTCATATACAATTTGCAATACATATTAACCATACATAAACAATCCCCATCACTTTATCGAAACAAGAGTGCAAAAATGGGTCAGTGACCCCTGTTATGTGGATTGTATGAAGTTGGAAATGTCAAATATTGTACATGTAATCAGTGTGTTTTAATTTTGCTTTTGATAACTTTGACATTATTAACATAGCCTCTCTGCTTGCACTGTAAGGTAGTCTTGCTAAATAGAGTATTTATGCACAGAAGGATTGGTTAATCCATGTAAAAGCCCCAGTGCAGCCAGTGAGCGTAGACACACTCACCGGATTTACAGTAGCATAGTTTAGTAAATGTTATTCAGGGGGTGTGAACCTCAAACTTCCCAACTAAACAACAGTATTCTGCACGGTGGAGGGCCAAGATTCCCAAAGTTTGTGATGGATGTTTCCATGAGGAACAGGGTCAGTACAGTTGGCAAAAAACAATAGGTTGGAATTCTACCCAAGTGATTGCCACTTGCTAGACTACTTGCAAGCATTCGTCCTATTTTGGGTGTTTGATTACCAGTGGAACCTCAGGAAGTCTGAGAATGGGGCAGGAGTACTTCAATGGGTGCAGATTCACTCTCTCTCTCTCTCACTCTCTCTCTCTCTCTCTCCCTATATATATATATATATATATATATATATATATATATATATATACGAATCACCCCAAAACTTTCAAGACAGGAGCTGACCTGAGTGAACAATTAGTTTTGAAAATGTTGTGAAGATTCGTCAAACGGCGCCAAAGTTATTGGCAAATCAAAAAATGCTTTTCCTATGGAAACAAGGTTCTAACTATATCTACCTACTGGCTACTGCCAGTAGGTTATATATATATATGGATACGGAAAGAACGACATCTAAGCTGACATATGAAAAAGTATCCATTGCTGCTGAGCAAACTACATCGGGATTGCAGCCTCCCCATTGGCCACTCATTCACCAATCAGAAGGAAGGTGACTATTTTTGAACGAAGGAGTGACTGTGTTGCATTTCACGAACCTGAACGAGAGCACTGAGGAAGGCGAGAGACGCCGAAATGCATTTGCTGTTCATGGTTTTATTAAAATGAATTTTCGGACACCCCGTGAGTGCTCCTTAATTGTGGCGGAGTTGTTTAGAAACACGCGAGCCCTACCCTCGCGCAAGGAGTCACCCGTTATGGAGTTCGGCAGTGGCATATGGTGGGAAATCGTGCAAGTTGTAAAGTCGCCCATACTGCCTGAACCGCAGCTGGAGAATTCTCTCGTCCACCTATGGAGGTGGCAAACTATACAAGTTTGTGGCTCCCGCTTATTGAAACGGCGCCTACGAGAATGTGGAACTAACAATTCCTGCGGCTGCAACGAGGGGTGCCCGACAACACAGGATCTCACAAGTGGCAGGCCCATTTGGGAAACGATGGAGTGCGGCTGGGGTTGTATCAACAAAGCTCCAAATGGATACGGAAAGAACGACATCTAAGCTGACATATGAAAAAGTATCCATTGCTGCTGAGCAAACTACATCGGGATTGCAGCCTCCCCATTGGCCACTCATTCACCAATCAGAAGGAAGGTGACTATTTTTGAACGAAGGAGTGACTGTGTTGCATTTCACGAACCTGAACGAGAGCACTGAGGAAGGCGAGAGACGCCGAAATGCATTTGCTGTTCATGGTTTTATTAAAATGAATTTTCGGACACCCCGTGAGTGCTCCTTAATTGTGGCAGAGTTGTTTAGAAACACGCGAGCCCTACCCTCGCGCAAGGAGTCACCCGTTATGGAGTTCGGCAGTGGCATATGGTGGGAAATCGTGCAAGTTGTAAAGTCGCCCATACTGCCTGAACCGCAGCTGGAGAATTCTCTCGTCCACCTATGGAGGTGGCAAACTATACAAGTTTGTGGCTCCCGCTTATTGAAACGGCGCCTACGAGAATGTGGAACTAACATCCTGCGGCTGCAACGAGGGGTGCCCGACAACACAGGATCTCACAAGTGGCAGGCCCATTTGGGAAACGATGGAGTGCGGCTGGGGTTGTATCAACAAAGCTCCAAATGGATACGGAAAGAACGACATCTAAGCTGACATATGAAAAAGTATCCATTGCTGCTGAGCAAACTACATCGGGATTGCAGCCTCCCCATTGGCCACTCATTCACCAATCAGAAGGAAGGTGACTATTTTTGAACGAAGGAGTGACTGTGTTGCATTTCACGAACCTGAACGAGAGCACTGAGGAAGGCGAGAGACGCCGAAATGCATTTGCTGTTCATGGTTTTATTAAAATGAATTTTCGGACACCCCGTGAGTGCTCCTTAATTGTGGCAGAGTTGTTTAGAAACACGCGAGCCCTACCCTCGCGCAAGGAGTCACCCGTTATGGAGTTCGGCAGTGGCATATGGTGGGAAATCGTGCAAGTTGTAAAGTCGCCCATACTGCCTGAACCGCAGCTGGAGAATTCTCTCGTCCACCTATGGAGGTGGCAAACTATACAAGTTTGTGGCTCCCGCTTATTGAAACGGCGCCTACGAGAATGTGGAACTAACATCCTGCGGCTGCAACGAGGGGTGCCCGACAACACAGGATCTCACAAGTGGCAGGCCCATTTGGGAAACGATGGAGTGCGGCTGGGGTTGTATCAACAAAGCTCCAAATGGATACGGAAAGAACGACATCTAAGCTGACATATGAAAAAGTATCCATTGCTGCTGAGCAAACTACATCGGGATTGCAGCCTCCCCATTGGCCACTCATTCACCAATCAGAAGGAAGGTGACTATTTTTCAACGAAGGAGTGACTGTGTTGCATTTCACGAACCTGAACGAGAGTACTGAGGAAGGCGAGAGACGCCGAAATGCATTTGCTGTTCATGGTTTTATTAAAATGAATTTTCGGACACCCCGTGAGTGCTCCTTAATTGTGGCGGAGTTGTTTAGAAACACGCGAGCCCTACCCTCGCGCAAGGAGTCACCCGTTATGGAGTTCGGCAGTGGCATATGGTGGGAAATCGTGCAAGTTGTAAAGTCGCCCATACTGCCTGAACCGCAGCTGGAGAATTCTCTCGTCCACCTATGGAGGTGGCAAACTATACAAGTTTGTGGCTCCCGCTTATTGAAACGGCGCCTACGAGAATGTGGAACTAACATCCTGCGGCTGCAACGAGGGGTGCCCGACAACACAGGATCTCACAAGTGGCAGGCCCATTTGGGAAACGATGGAGTGCGGCTGGGGTTGTATCAACAAAGCTCCAAATGGATACGGAAAGAACGACATCTAAGCTGACATATGAAAAAGTATCCATTGCTGCTGAGCAAACTACATCGGGATTGCAGCCTCCCCATTGGCCACTCATTCACCAATCAGAAGGAAGGTGACTATTTTTGAATGAAGGAGTGACTGTGTTGCATTTCACGAACCTGAACGAGAGCACTGAGGAAGGCAAGAGACGCCGAAATGCATTTGCTGTTCATGGTTTTATTAAAATGAATTTTCGGACACCCCGTGAGTGCTCCTTAATTGTGGCGGAGTTGTTTAGAAACACGCGAGCCCTACCCTCGTGCAAGGAGTCACCCGTTATGGAGTTCGGCAGTGGCATATGGTGGGAAATCGTGCAAGTTGTAAAGTCGCCCATACTGCCTGAACCGCAGCTGGAGAATTCTCTCGTCCACCTATGGAGGTGGCAAACTATACAAGTTTGTGGCTCCCGCTTATTGAAACGGCGCCTACGAGAATGTGGAACTAACATCCTGCGGCTGCAACGAGGGGTGCCCGACAACACAGGATCTCACAAGTGGCAGGCCCATTTGGGAAACGATGGAGTGCGGCTGGGGTTGTATCAACAAAGCTCCAAATGGATACGGAAAGAACGACATCTAAGCTGACATATGAAAAAGTATCCATTGCTGCTGAGCAAACTACATCGGGATTGCAGCCTCCCCATTGGCCACTCATTCACCAATCAGAAGGAAGGTGACTATTTTTCAACGAAGGAGTGACTGTGTTGCATTTCACGAACCTGAACGAGAGTACTGAGGAAGGCGAGAGACGCCGAAATGCATTTGCTGTTCATGGTTTTATTAAAATGAATTTTCGGACACCCCGTGAGTGCTCCTTAATTGTGGCGGAGTTGTTTAGAAACACGCGAGCCCTACCCTCGCGCAAGGAGTCACCCGTTATGGAGTTCGGCAGTGGCATATGGTGGGAAATCGTGCAAGTTGTAAAGTCGCCCATACTGCCTGAACCGCAGCTGGAGAATTCTCTCGTCCACCTATGGAGGTGGCAAACTATACAAGTTTGTGGCTCCCGCTTATTGAAACGGCGCCTACGAGAATGTGGAACTAACATCCTGCGGCTGCAACGAGGGGTGCCCGACAACACAGGATCTCACAAGTGGCAGGCCCATTTGGGAAACGATGGAGTGCGGCTAGGGTTGTATCAACAAAGCTCCAAATGGATATGGAAAGAACGACATCTAAGCTGACATATGAAAAAGTATCCATTGCTGCTGAGCAAACTACATCGGGATTGCAGCCTCCCCATTGGCCACACATTCACCAATCAGAAGGAAGGTGACTATTTTTGAACGAAGGAGTGACTGTGTTGCATTTCACGAACCTGAACGAGAGCACTGAGGAAGGCGAGAGACGCCGAAATGCATTTGCTGTTCATGGTTTTATTAAAATGAATTTTCGGACACCCCGTGAGTGCTCCTTAATTGTGGCGGAGTTGTTTAGAAACACGCGAGCCCTACCCTCGCGCAAGGAGTCACCCGTTATGGAGTTCGGCAGTGGCATATGGTGGGAAATCGTGCAAGTTGTAAAGTCGCCCATACTGCCTGAACCGCAGCTGGAGAATTCTCTCGTCCACCTATGGAGGTGGCAAACTATACAAGTTTGTGGCTCCCGCTTATTGAAACGGCGCCTACGAGAATGTGGAACTAACATCCTGCGGCTGCAACGAGGGGTGCCCGACAACACAGGATCTCACAAGTGGCAGGCCCATTTGGGAAACGATGGAGTGCGGCTGGGGTTGTATCAACAAAGCTCCAAATGGATACGGAAAGAACGACATCTAAGCTGACATATGAAAAAGTATCCATTGCTGCTGAGCAAACTACATCGGGATTGCAGCCTCCCCATTGGCCACTCATTCACCAATCAGAAGGAAGGTGACTATTTTTGAACGAAGGAGTGACTGTGTTGCATTTCACGAACCTGAACGAGAGCACTGAGGAAGGCGAGAGACGCCGAAATGCATTTGCTGTTCATGGTTTTATTAAAATGAATTTTCGGACACCCCGTGAGTGCTCCTTAATTGTGGCGGAGTTGTTTAGAAACACGCGAGCCCTACCCTCGCGCAAGGAGTCACCCGTTATGGAGTTCGGCAGTGGCATATGGTGGGAAATCATGCAAGTTGTAAAGTCGCCCATACTGCCTGAACCGCAGCTGGAGAATTCTCTCGTCCACCTATGGAGGTGGCAAACTATACAAGTTTGTGGCTCCCGCTTATTGAAACGGCGCCTACGAGAATGTGGAACTAACATCCTGCGGCTGCAACGAGGGGTGCCCGACAACACAGGATCTCACAAGTGGCAGGCCCATTTGGGAAACGATGGAGTGCGGCTGGGGTTGTATCAACAAAGCTCCAAATGGATACGGAAAGAACGACATCTAAGCTGACATATGAAAAAGTATCCATTGCTGCTGAGCAAACTACATCGGGATTGCAGCCCCCCCATTGGCCACTCATTCACCAATCAGAAGGAAGGTGACTATTTTTGAACGAAGGAGTGACTGTGTTGCATTTCACGAACCTGAACGAGAGCACTGAGGAAGGCGAGAGACGCCGAAATGCATTTGCTGTTCATGGTTTTATTAAAATGAATTTTCGGACACCCCGTGAGTGCTCCTTAATTGTGGCGGAGTTGTTTAGAAACACGCGAGCCCTACCCTCGCGCAAGGAGTCACCCGTTATGGAGTTCGGCAGTGGCATATGGTGGGAAATCGTGCAAGTTGTAAAGTCGCCCATACTGCCTGAACCGCAGCTGGAGAATTCTCTCGTCCACCTATGGAGGTGGCAAACTATACAAGTTTGTGGCTCCCGCTTATTGAAACGGCGCCTACGAGAATGTGGAACTAACATCCTGCGGCTGCAACGAGGGGTGCCCGACAACACAGGATCTCACAAGTGGCAGGCCCATTTGGGAAACGATGGAGTGCGGCTGGGGTTGTATCAACAAAGCTCCAAATGGATACGGAAAGAACGACATCTAAGCTGACATATGAAAAAGTATCCATTGCTGCTGAGCAAACTACATCGGGATTGCAGCCTCCCCATTGGCCACTCATTCACCAATCAGAAGGAAGGTGACTATTTTTGAATGAAGGAGTGACTGTGTTGCATTTCACGAACCTGAACGAGAGCACTGAGGAAGGCAAGAGACGCCGAAATGCATTTGCTGTTCATGGTTTTATTAAAATGAATTTTCGGACACCCCGTGAGTGCTCCTTAATTGTGGCGGAGTTGTTTAGAAACACGCGAGCCCTACCCTCGCGCAAGGAGTCACCCGTTATGGAGTTCGGCAGTGGCATATGGTGGGAAATCGTGCAAGTTGTAAAGTCGCCCATACTGCCTGAACCGCAGCTGGAGAATTCTCTCGTCCACCTATGGAGGTGGCAAACTATACAAGTTTGTGGCTCCCGCTTATTGAAACGGCGCCTACGAGAATGTGGAACTAACATCCTGCGGCTGCAACGAGGGGTGCCCGACAACACAGGATCTCACAAGTGGCAGGCCCATTTGGGAAACGATGGAGTGCGGCTGGGGTTGTATCAACAAAGCTCCAAATGGATACGGAAAGAACGACATCTAAGCTGACATGAAAAAGTATCCATTGCTGCTGAGCAAACTACATCGGGATTGCAGCCTCCCCATTAGCCACTCATTCACCAATCAGAAGGAAGGTGACTATTTTTCAACGAAGGAGTGACTGTGTTGCATTTCACGAACCTGAACGAGAGCACTGAGGAAGGCGAGAGACGCCGAAATGCATTTGCTGTTTATGGTTTTATTAAAATGAATTTTCGGACACCCCGTGAGTGCTCCTTAATTGTGGCGGAGTTGTTTAGAAACACGCGAGCCCTACCCTCGCGCAAGGAGTCACCCGTTATGGAGTTCGGCAGTGGCATATGGTGGGAAATCGTGCAAGATATATATATATATATATATATATATATATAGATTGTCGGCTATCCAATGATCGAGTAGCTGTCCTCCCATTGGCCACAAATTGACCAATAAAATCACTGGATGTTAATGCAATGTGCCAGAGTGTCAAACACTTTACTGCTCTGAAGAAAGCATAACGCTGAAACGCGTCTGCGAGAATTCTTGACATGTCCTGCAAGTGCACCTACTGAACTGTAGTTGTTGTGTAATACACGGTCTCCATCCCGGTGTTTGAGGTGCACCTGCCGAGAGTTCAGGAAACAGGCCCTGTGATGGAAAGTGGGAGCGTATTTGAATGGTCTGACTGAACCGCCGCCATCGCAACTTCGTCGACCATGCAGGTCGTCAGTTATGCAAACTGAGGGTTTCCTACCATATGACGGACACCCGCGGATTATTGTGTTTAAAATCGGCAGCAGGCGAAGGACGTCATGGCACATTGCTGACAGCTCAGGGTGACTTCCAGTTGTGCTTGGACTAAGTGGAGGCATACAACATTTGTGAATATTGAAACCAACATTATTCATGAAGCATCAATGCTATAAAACATTTTTGAAATTGTTGGCTATCCAATGATTGAGTAGCTGTCCTCCTAGTGACCATGAATTGACCAATAAAATCACTGGATGTTAATGCAATGTGCCAGAGTGTCAAATACTTTACCGCACTGAAGAAAGCATAACGCTGAAACGCGTCTGCGAGAATTCTTGACACGTCCTGCGAGTGCACCTACTGAGCTGTAGTTGGTGTGTAACACACGGGCTCCATCCCCGTGTTTGAGGTGCACCTGCCGAGAGTTCCGGAAACAGGCCCTGTGATGGAAAGTGGGAGCATGTTTTAATGGCCTGACTGATCCGCCGCCATCGCAACTTCGTCGACCATGCAGGTCGTCAGTTATGCAAACTGAGGGTTTCCTACCATATGAGGGACACCCGCGGATTATTGTGTTTAAAATCTGTGATGGAAAGTGGAGTGGGAGCATATATATATATATATATATATATATATATATATACTACACACACACACACATACGTAAGTTCCTGACCTAAAAAATTAACAAGTTTACATTTCTTAGCTCTTAGTTAAACATCCCCCCCTCCCCCAAAGCTACCCCCTGTGGATTAGCAGCACAAATGGAGACCATTGGGGTTGACAAGAGGAAAGAAAGCTCTCTAGAACTCTCATTACTAGAACTCTGATGTCCTGGCTGTGCCAGTAGAGAACGATAGCACCCCATCGAAATTGCAAGATTCACTGTAACCCCAGAGACCAGGAGGTTTTTACCCAGAAACTTTACCTGATCATAGTTGTGCTCTGACCCTTAAAAAGTATATGTTTAATTGGTCTATACACAATTGGCGGAAGATATTTTCTTATAAATTCCTAGTATATGGCACCAGGAGTACCCAGAGCATGTAAGTTAAGCAGTACCTAATTTGTAAAATAATAAGTGCCAGGGTCCTGACCAGAAGGCCACTGTACCTTGCACCACCCATCGCCTCTGTCGTCACTGTCAAAACAACTACTAACCATCTCTCTTGCCTGCAAGTGTGACAGTTCAGATTATTATAGGTCCCCAAAGCTAACAGAATGGCTGAGGAGGCAGGTTTTAGTAACTTTTAATGTATATTGTATTCATAAACAACCACTGTTCTGCTCATCTCCAAATTAGATGAACAGCGCCACCATGTGGCAGACTGTCACAAGAGCTATGTTGACAATTATGTAGCGGTGCGGACCTCTGGAAATCAATTAAGTGCTGGTGCCGAGCACCAGAATCACTGACACAAATTAAGCACTGAAGTTAAGTATCCCTTGTGGAATGAAGCCCTGATTATACCACCACGAGTGTGACAAAGCAAAGCATGACCCCCAGTCTGCCATTGCAGACTGGTAAAGCGTTTTTTAAATTTCTATCTCTACTTTCCAATTTCAACACTTGACGAAGCGGAAACCTCCATTTTTAATATTTATAAGTCACCTGAAGGTTCGGCTAAGGATCCCCAAAGGCAGGGTGCATTACATTAAAAAGAAGGACGTGTTTTGATGACTTTACATGCCCTGACAGTGAAAACCCCACATTGTTGTTCTTGCTGTAGTAAGACTGATAGACCTATTGGCAAGTATTGACCTACACACTGACAACTCAGCAGTGCTAACATCCAAATGGGACTATTAAATCTGGTACTTTGAGGTATAAAAAGAATTGTTGAGTTAAACTCAACTTGTTGCTCAAGTTGAATTGAATGTAACTAATACAAATAGCAATTTTAGAAAGTTACCACTATGATGCCAACATTTTCCAGTAGCCGGTTTCTGTTGTAAGCAACAGCTGTCTTCGAGACATCTTTCTGCCCTCCTGAAGAAGGGATAGCATGACTCTCTGGAAGAGGAACAAAGCACCTGTTGAGGGAAGAAGTATAACTTCCTCATGGCCAGATAGCCAGACTGGCTGTTAGCCCAAATAGCGAGCTTCAAATAGGAAACCGCCTTTCAAGGGCAGATGGTAATCACACTAGGAAGGGGCTGCTTTTTGTTTAGGCATCTCGGGCAAGGAAGGAAACCCTGTTGCCAAACTGTTTTTCAAGGGGTGTGTAGCCCCCAGGTAGCCACACATATGGGTTAGGCTAGGGAGCTCCACTCACCAAGAGAAGGGTCTCACCATGTTGGGAGTGGGCAGAATAGTGCACCCTGGTATATCTAGATTCCACACTTCACATGAAGTCATCATTAGGCAGGAGGGGACCTGGTAACCTATTGGCTATTTAGTTGCCACCACCCCCAATGCTCGTAGAGAACATATAAGTGGCACCCCTGTCACCTAGACCTCAGATCACTACTGTATTGGAAAGAAGACCAAAGAAGGACTGTCCTGCTGCTCCCTGGACCCAGCAAAGAGAGGCTGCATCTGCTGAACCTGAGGCCTGGAAAAGAGAAGTCTGTCACTGCAGTGCTCCTCTAGTGAAAAAGTTGCCCTAATGTGCCAGACGAAAGAAGTGGTTCCAAGAGTCAGTTGGCTGACTCCCTATTACAACCACAGAGCCATAAAAGCAGAGAAGACTGCACCCTTGAGATCTCTGCGCCAACAACCCTGTCTGTTGCCGAATGCCTAGATGCAACTTAGGGGACCGAGTCCCACTCCCGACCTTCACAAGTTACCCCGAGTGCACTGGACCTGTGAAGGCCATCAGAGTGCAATAAGGTTGCCCTGCAAGAAGGTTATTGCCAACTAAAGGAATACACTGAAATTGCTGTAAATGGAGACCAGTAAACCTCTGGCAACTGGTCCTGCAGTGGACTTCATTGGGACACTGTGGAACGTTGCCCCACCTCAAGCTTGAGGACCGAGGGGTGACCACAGGAAGACCCACCACACAAACTCAGCATCCCCTGCATCTTCGGAATCCTTCAGCACCCTGTATCTATTCCATCAGAACCATTTCCATTGACTTCAATAGCTGGAGACTGCTAAAAGTGACAGATAACTGACCCCCAAGACCTATGTGGTCCCTGTGACTGGTCCCCTATTGAAGTTGGCCCACTAAGAGTGCCTAGATAGTGGTTTCAACTTCCTTGTTGTGGCTAACCCTAAACCCCTATTGCGTTGATTACAATGATGCAATGCATCGCGTGAAAAAGCTGTGATTTTTTATTTCTTTTAAAAATCATATCTCTGAATTTGTCCGGTAGATTTTTGGCATTCAGGTGCCTATTGACAGATAAAAGTAAGATATAAATTGGTGATTGATTTTTACTGTGTTGTGTTTTCTTCTTATTCTACTGTTTTGGTACTTCTTAATGTTTTACACTTGTCGTTTGATAGAGACTGACTGCTCTGTACCACAGGCTACCCAGGACGGAGCTAAAGTTTTACAAACAAACTTAACTGTACCTGATACGGAACTATGTCATTTTACACGGTGAGGCCGCAAATCCACTCCTTATAATAGTACACGTCTCACACCCTGGTATCAGTTACTCCCAGTGCATAAGGGGGAGACAGGAACTCTGGGACCAGAAACCAGGACACTCATAATAATGCCACAGATAAACTCTGTGTTGTATGCTAGGTCAAATTATGCACAAGGTTTCACGTGTCCAGTAGGCCTTAAACCCCTTTGTTATCTACACTTCTTGGCTGTAACTAGTGTGCCTCCTTATGTTTCAGGAACTCTACAAAACCACAGCACATTTCGATCCGGAAGGAATTTTGGGGACAATCAACTCGGTGTTTATGGCATTCTTTGGCCTACAGGTACGTCAGAACAATGTTTGCTGATGCTTTTTCCACATGGTCGCATTACTACAAAGACAAACATCGAAAATGTCAAAAGGTCTTACTTACCTTTGCATACAAGAAAGACCAATTGGAATTGCCAATGCTTTGGTGTATTGTACAATATTGTATCTTCCACGTTTCGTTGCAGATTTTCTAGTGAACACTAGGGGGCATATGTATCAAACGATTTTTTAATCGCAAACGCTGCGATTCGCAAAATAACAGCGTTTGCGATTAAAAAATCAGTAATCGGGATGTATGAGCCAAATCCCATCGCAAAATTAAGGAATTGCTAATTTAGCGATTTCTTAATTTTGCGTAAGCATTTAAGAAATCGCAAATTGCGATTTCTTAAATGATATGTAAAAAGCACCCAAGTTGTGCGAATTACCCTTCAGAAATCGCAAATTACCACCAACTTCCAGTTGGTGGTAATTTGCGATTTCCTTTCAAAAGGCACTTTTTTGAATTTTACAAAGTGCCACGTGGCGCTCATACATGCCCTTAGGGCATGTATGTGCGCCATATGCACACACATGCTCATTTCAGGGGTGCATCAGAGTGTCATCATGACACCCTTGCACCTTTGAAATTATTCTCAAATTGCGATTAGCAAATTGCGATTCGCTATTTGAGAATTACTTCCCATTCATTCCTATGGGTCTCCTGGCCCATAGAAATGAATGGGCAGGTATTCCTTAATTGCGATTTCGCAATTTGCTAATCGCAATTAAGGAATTTTAAGAAATCGCAAAAAGTTTGCAATTTTTTAAATACATCCCGTTTTGCAATTCTCAAATAGCGATTCTTTAAAAATCGCTATTTGAGAATCGCAAATGGTGATGTTGATACATATGCCCCTAGATGACTAATGTGTGCAGGTTAACCACAGAAAGGGAGGAAAGCAACAAACAGGAGCAAAGCATACTCTGTGGAGTATGTATATAATGCTGTCTCCTGGAAGATAGAGATGCCTGCAGTGAGATCGCCAAAAAGAAGTCCAAGAGGCATAGACTTGCTTCAAGATGAGACTTAAGCCACAAACTTGAGAAGGGCTGCATTCATGTGTAACTGAGATGTGGAGTTTGGCACGGTGCCTGTGAGAGGCTGCACCAGACATGTTCATTTAGAGCTGTGCAGAAAGAGTTGCAATGTGCTGCTCTGAGCCATCCAGGTGAATTATTTATTAGGAAATATGTAAGGATCTTACATAGGAAATTACAGCTTGTCATCTTTCTTATCATAGTTGTTATGTGGTTTGTAACAATAATGCAATTACTTATATGTAAATTTTACAAAATTTCATGCATTCAATTTGTAATTGAAGTCTTATGCACATTTTCAAGCAGTACGTTCAAAGTAGGGCAAGTATCAAATAATTTCTGCAGTTATTAAAGGTATAGGTCATACTGTAGTCTACTAATCTTGGAGGTCATAATCCAGTTCGGCCAGGCAAGGGCTAAGCATGAGCATGGGAAATCCAATTTTTCCCAGATTTTCTGCATTTTGCTGGACTCTATATTTCTGCTGGCTTTAGAACTCCTGCTAACTAGAAGTAAAGTACCTATGGTCTTCCTTTAAACATGGTTGAATTGGTATGCTCCTAATTGATATATTTAACTTGCCTTCAACCCTCTAGTGTATGGCACAAAGTATACCCAGGGCCTGGAAGTTAAATGTTACAGGTGGACTGCAGCACCCATTGTGCCATCTACTACAGTAGCAGTGCAAACATGGCTTCAGACCTACCATTGTAGTTTGACTTTAGCAGTGTAAAAATTGCAATTCAAGCTGTCATAATAAACCTTTTTGAGAGCTAAAAAGCTCACCTTTAAACATTAATGAGACCCCTCTATGCAGGCAGTGTAGCCCACAAGGCAGGGTGCTTGATATTTAACAGTTATTAAAAATCCAATTCAATGCTGAAGTCTGATCTTAATATACATAAAGGAAAAGTAATTTTTATAAAGTTAGCTTTTCTCTGCCTGGGGGTTCCTGGAGGCTAATTTACATTGACTCTCCAGGTTCTGACAACCAGTATTAAGCCTTAAATAGTTGTAAATAGGTGTGAAATAGCTCCCAGGAGCAAACAATACACTGATCTGAATGGGCAGAAATGACTCCTGTGAACTCCACAGAATGTGCATGGTGAGGGCTGTGGGCATCCTTTTTGACACTACAGTGTGGCATCCTGCTTGAGAGTCAAATCGTGCTTGACAGGTCTGCTGGATTCACATATAACATTTGGGAACACTTGAAAAGGGAGAGAACAGGATGCCAAGACAATTCTTGTGGTTCCACTTTCTGGTTGCTGAAGGTCTCTGTGTTTGTCCTTCCAGATTTTTGTCTATAAGTTTGTTGTGAGTACAGGGACTGCTTCAAACTGGATTTTAGTGTTATATGTGGTTGAACACTAGGACTACCATTGTACAACCCCCCCACACACATCCAGCCTTCATAGGCAATGTTTAATGTGGCCGAAGACTTTCACCATCTTCAAAATTACCAGAGTGGATAGTGTTTGCCCAAGGAATGTTTATCTCATTGGTTAGGACATGCCCAGAAGTCATTCCCACAGACTAACTAGTGCCAGGCATAAATGTGGCATCTCCATACGCACACTTGAGAAAACATCTGGACCTAATGAAGATCAGAAGAGGACTGGAAGTGCTTTCTGTGACCTCAGAGGAGCCCTGAAGTAGTGGACATGCTTCCTCTTGTACCCAGGACAAAAATGTGGACTTGAAGGGTCTGTTTGCTGACCTCCTGTGTAACTACAGGCATACGAGAAGATGCAAGAGTCCTTTTCCTGGAAGTATTCTGCTGACCAGTGGTAACTGGACCTGGATTAGACCCTTCTATTGGCCTCTGCCTGACACTGTTTGATTCTCAAATTGCCTCCCGTGAGGTCCTATGGGAGGGGCTTTAGAAGTGTAGTCCTGTGCTGTATTGGTACTTAAAAAACCTAAGGGCCTGATTTGGATCTTGGCATCACAAAGTGATGGATATCCTGTCCGTCGTATTACAAGAGCCATAGGAAATAATGTACTTGTAAGAAGGCGGATGGGATATCCGTCGCATTTGTATTGGAGTATCCCATCCGCCAGGATCTAAATCAGGCCTTAAGTAATAAGTTAAAATCATTGATCAGGGTGAACCTGGTTGATGTGTTTGACCCGTGCTCCGTCATAGATAGCATTGAATTTCACCTAGGTCCTTGTGTACTGTGGCTATTGACTATCATTGATGCTTTGTGCTTTTGGGTAATTTCTGTTTACATTTTAAAAAAATCAAATCTCCATTTCCACTTATTGTTTTTTGTGATTTTTTGGATTATTTTGTTTATTAACTTATATTCTATTTTTTTAGCTTGTTTTGGGGATTTTTATTGTTTCTATTCTGACTTTATTTCTGTTTTGGTACTGCATAAATAATTTACACAGTGCCCTAAATTAAGCCTGTCTGATCTGTGCCATAGTTACAAGGGTGTTGAGCTCAGGTTAATTTAGTAACTTTGATGGTTTCGCCTGGTAAGTGTGTTGTGATTGTTCCTTGAGGTGGGTAGTCACTCAACCCCAATTAATCCAATTTCTTAAAATATGGTGTCATTATCTGATTTAATCATTTAGCCTTGCTATAGTGCAGCTTTCCCGGTGCCCACTAATTTAGCCATGTGTAGTGTACCAGTTGTGCTTTATGGTAGTTTGATCTTCAATCTTCTTGCCCTATCCTCCTTTCCTATGGTTCCCTGATGTTGAATATTTCACAATAGCACTGATAAAGGTCACTATTTTGCCTCTCTTTACGGGTATACTGATTAGAGCTGTCTGACCATTTTTTGTGATCTCTGCTAAAGAAAAGTCAGGTATTTTCCTTCATCTTGAATACTAGTTGAGTGGCAGTGGCTCTTATTCTTGCTGCATTGAGTGTCAAAGTTGTGCAGCTTGCACAGAGAATGTGGTACAACCCACAGCATGGGTACTCGCAAACACTTGCACAGGGACCACAAAGTATGGTCTGTGGTGTGACCGAGGGCCGCACAGATACCAGCAGGGTGGCGGTGGGAGTCTGGGTGGATGTGTAAGGAGGCCTACAATTCTTTTAAATAAACGGGCAAGCATTTATGTGCAGGTTAAGTAAAGTTAAGTGGTACAGGACACCACCATGGTTACTTCATATCTTCATTTAACCTGCAAATAAAAGCTTGCCCGTTTATTTAAAAAAAAATATGAATGTAAGTGCCCAGCAAGTAAATCGCAGCTGGTGCTGCTATTCATCAGGGAGGGACACATGTAAAGGTCAAGAGGACCGCAAGCGGCTCCTGGCCGTACTTTGAGTATCACTGACTTTCAAGATACTCACCCACGCCTGCAGTCACTTTCAAGATACTCACCCACGCCTACAAATGCCTCCACAACACTGGACCCCAATACCTCAACGAGAGAATCACCTTCCACGTACCCAAGAGAAACCTCCGATCCACCGCACTCGCCGAAACCCTGCACATCCGCAGAGCCAGAACAGTTGGAAGAACCTTCTCGTACATCGCAGCCAAGACCTGGAATGGGCTCCCGCTCAACATCAGATGCGCCCCCTCCCTGAACATCTTCAGGAAGACGCTCAAGACCTGGCTTTTGACTGATAGGGAGCCGCTCACGCCCCTCCTGCCCCCTGTGCCTGAGTAGCACGCTTACAATTCCCCTGATTGATTGATTGATTGATTGATTGATTGATTGATTGACTGACCTACAGTCTTTTTTTGTAAGGTGGTATGAGAAGTTAGCAGCGGGGTTAGTCTGGATAGCATAGCCATTCTCCGAGAGTCTCTCCTGGGTTTTTTAATTGTAGGAAGGCTGGACCCTTGCCCCCCCTATGGCCTGGTTCTCGTTGTTGATTTGTCCAAAGATTGTCACAACCTTGTGCTGTTCTTCCTTTCCATCTTCCTGATGGGAAAAGGGATAATATGATTGTTAAAGTTTGTTTACACGAAAGGGGCAGGGTCGTGGCGTAGTCAGTGCGATTCGAAGGGTGTAAATTCTAAATTTCCCATCTAAAAAAACAGTATGCTGAAGGGTGATGGAGATTTGGGATACACTGTTCCCATGAGGAACAGGTTCAATGCTGATTTGCATTATTTGGGCCTCTGTCTAAGTCCCTGATAACAAAAAAATAAAAAAATAACAAGTTAAAACCTTTTAGTTCAACGGAAAAAAAACAAGGCTTAGGAGACACGAATCAGGCCCCCCAGACCCAACTCTCAAACCAAGAATGCATTTATTTGGAGGGTGTAACACCCCCAAACACCACCCCTTAAGCTACACCCCAGACAGGGGTAATAACAGCCTTATTTTCGCCTGTCAAAAATGCCTTATTCTAAATATAACACAGTTCATCTGTCCTCATGGATTCATTGCTCCACCTTGAACCAGTTCAAAAGCCCTGCAGCCCATGCCTCCTTTTTGTGGCTATCTGTTTGCGCAGTTTCACACTGTATTTATAATAACGAGTTCAGTAAACACCGTATCCAGGAAACCAATGGCTCACTGAAACACAGTTACACAGTTACAAGCAGCCTTTCAGATTAATTGGCGATAACTCCAGACTGACGACTGCGCTCTACTTCAGCAGTTTCCAACAGCGTTGCCATTTAAGTATCTGTAATATGTAGTGGAAAAATTGTCTTTGCTTACACTCGAGGCTGGTAAAGTCACGCAGCAGGTTAATGCACTTGCTGCAGAGAAGAAATATGCATGTACAATAAACGTACCCGCCTATTGAGACTCACTAGTTAGTGTTAAAAAAGGTGGAAATTGCATTTGTGCCCGTTTTAGGGCCAGTGGTGGCTGACACGGGTCTGGGTTGGTGAGGGGGGGGGGGGGGGGGGTGTAAAAAAAAAGAGTTATACTAAACCTTAATTATCACTGCCGCGTCTCTCCAGTCTCTCCTCCACGTCAGGACTCGGCCGGAACAGGTACCAGGAGGGAACCAGGAGGGAACCAGGCTCTTATGAAAAGCCTGATTCTAAGGTGGCATGCGTCTTCATAGCCGCTGTGTGCATCTAACAGTCCTGCTTACTGATTGCCTTTGAGAGTCTAAACACTACCTTTTATTTCAGGAGGCTTATATTATTTATTTTTTAAATTTGTTTCAGAGTTTTAAATAGCGCTAAACCTAACCTTTACGATTGCTGTGCAGAACAGAATACAATTTAGCTATTTTGGAAAGCAGGAAACCAATTCAATTTAGGGCGTGGCCCCTACTCAATATTCCTGACTTGTGGTAAGGCATCAGTTGCAGGACCAAAGCGACCCCAAGTCTTTATGCTTATTATCTCTTTAATTCCCACTCCTTCAGCAGCAATATACAGGAAATTAAAAACAGAACTTTAAATCTTCCAAACCTTATGGACCGAAATCCAATTCTCTTTTATTGAAGGTCCTCCATTAGATACGTTCTCTCTTTCCTTTTCCTATACATTTGGAGCGTTGTTTTCGCAAACATTTCCAGTGACTTAAAGCTAGGTAACTTTCAGTTCTTCAGTCACACATCACTCGGAGAAGCAGCATTTGCCTTTAGTGTTTGAAGCACAAAATCTTGCCCAGAGCTGCATGTTCCTCCCTGTTCTGAACATGCTGCAAGCTAAGTGGCAGATGTTGGCTAGATGCTTCCCTCGGGCCGGGAGTGAGAAAACCCGTGTCGAGCACGTTTCCTGAGTGATTGTGCAGATGGACAGGCGTCGTGGAAACATGGCGGGTCAGAAGCCATTAGGAAAGACTTCGATTGTCTGCCGGGAGGGATCCTGGATTCTGGCCATCCGACATCTTATTTTATAGCTCCCCTGTCCGCAGTGCTCGTTACTAAGATAGTTTTTTTTTTTTAATGGTGTAGACCTGCTTCATTTAATTGGTTCCGATGCATTTCATTTGCGGCCTACACAAGGTGTCAGGCATGTCTGTTGGGTCATGGGCTGCAGGATCAGCCAGCAGAGACCTAGATGACCTGTCATGTGATGGTTTAATGTTGGCTGTCAGCAGCCTTTCAGCAGATCCTACTGGGAAGAGTGCTCCAGCGGTAACAACTGCTGTGTGAACTTGCGTAGACCTCTGGCGGGACCATCCAAACCATTTAGATGGATTTGAAGAAAAATACTTTTATCCAGGTGGGATCATCACTTACTTCAGGACTGACTGCCTGGGACCAGATGCTTGTCAAGGGATGCTTAACTACCTTGTGGTGTCCTCCGCGTACGTTTTGTGCTCTATGTCTTTAGGTGGGCTTAGAGAGCATTTTTGTTTTTTTCTGTCCCCAACCAAATTTTCAAGCCAACTGGATCGTATGGAAGTAAGCCTGCAAGAAAGAGAAACTCAAGCAGTGCTCCTGAACAAATTCGTAGGGCTTTCTCAATCTTTCTCTCTATGTAATTTTCTTTTCCTACACCCCCCCCCCCCCCCACAGCTTTGTTCTTTGCGCAGGGTCCTGTGTGGTTAACCATCTGCCCAGCCCCAAAAGATTCCTGTCTGGATGCTACTGGATGGATTTAAGTTCCCTCAACTGAATTGAACGCTCTATGTGGAGTGTAGGAGGCTGGCTCAGTATATGGTGCACGCCTATTGGCGAGGCATCCTGCACTGAGTCCAGGCAACCCCGAGGCATCCTGCACTGAGTCCAGGCAACCCTTAGTGAAAGTTGTAGGGGTCCCTGATAACCAGAGCTCTCAAGGGGTAGCTGTGGAGAGCAGGTAAGACTTCTGCAGGAGGGTGAAAAGTGGGTGCATTTACCACAATAGTCAGTCAGTGAGCTTCCATACAAGAAAGATACACACCAGTGTTAGGAAAATACTTCTATATTTATTAAACACAACACTAAGAACTACTTGGTTTATACTTTAGACCAGGTGAGTAAGCATAGGAAAACACATGGACCCCTATAGGGGGGCCAAACCATATTCTAAAAAGATAAGTTATATTAAGTAGGTAACCAAACGAGACTGATACCCATGGATGAAGAAGCCAGAAGAAGCACTGAACCACAAAAGGTAAGTAGCTAGGCACCTCCAGGCACCCGGGTGCAGAGGTGTTACACTGGGTCAAACATCCATAGGATAACACGTGTAAAGTCATGGTTGGTATTTTATGGTTTGAGGACCCTTCCGAAAGGACCCTGAGGAAACCAGTTAGATCAAGGAAGGCCAGGGAGCCCAGGTGCATAGGTGCAAAGTGGAGTTGGAAGTGGCCGTTAATGTCAATGGAGGATCTTGGAAGTCCGCAGCTACAGTGTCTCCTCGACCAGGTCGGTGGAACCCAATCATGGATTCTGAACGAGAGGTACCTGAAAGCAGAGGGGACAGAGAGGCCAAACGATCTGCAGGTGTCCAGGAGGAGCAGGGGCACGATGCACCCCTTGGCGGAGGTACTTGCTGTAGCATGAAGGTCTTGATGAAGCAGCTGTGCTACCCAGGCTATGATGCGGGAGCACAGGAGCCTTTCACGAGCTGTCCCATGACGGTCAAAGAATGCAGCAGGGTCAGTGGCCAGCAGGACCACCAAAAAGCCTTGGCAAACGCAATAGTTGGGTTGCACAAAACAGTGCTTGGTTGCAGACCAGCAAGGTCTGTGGGACTAGCCCAGCAAGGAAACGTCAGTGCCAGTCCTCAGCATGCAGGAGAACCAGCAGGATCCGATGGAGACCCCAGGAGGACCCTCTGACAGCAGGCACAGAAGGTAAGGAGGCCTCAGCAGCACAGAGAAGCTGGATCCCTACATCACAGGAGATGCAGGGAGGATGCCACTGCTGGAGCTGTGTAATGCTTGAGGCTTCTTGGAGCACAAAGATCTCCAGTCAGGAGAGTTGACAAGCCTTGGCAACAGCAAACATGCGTGGTGCAGGTCAGTTAGAGAGGGATTACAGTCTCCCAAGTTGCAAGGAAGACTGGTCAGGCCTCTAGGGAGCCAACAAACCACCACCTGTGTTGCAGAGCCAGGAGGTGTCCATGGGACAGCAGGATCAGCAAACAACTCGATGTTGATGTGCCTGCTATGCAGGGAAGTGACTCCTTCACTCCAAGGGAGATTCCTTCTTGCTTGGATGCATGCAGAGTCATTGGAGACTTGGGGGGATGCACAGCCATGGAGTTTCAGAAACTTGGAAGAGCACGGACACAAACTTGCAGTAGGAGTCTTCCTACCAAGAACATCCTTGTCTTGGGTCTTGGCTCAATCTTGATCCAGCAGCACAGTTTCAGCGTACAACAGCAGAAGTGTCTGCAGACAGGTGTTGGTGAATCTTGACCCTCAGGGGAGCCCGTAAGTAACCCTAAAAGGGAGAAGGACACCTTATGCGGTGACCCACATATCAGAGGGGGTCAGGGACACTACTTTGAGGACCTAAAGAGTCAGATGCTTCCAGGGGCCAAGATTCAGGATGGCAGAATCAAGCGGCTACCTGGAGGTACTCTGGGGACCTCCTGTGTCGTTTTGTGCCCAAATACAAGTCAAGGGCACCTTACTAGTGGAAACTGGTTATGCAAAGAAGGCACCAAATGTGCCCTTCAATGCAGCCTGGAGGCGCTCGCAGGCACCCCCACCCTACCTAATTCTAAAGGGGAGGTGGTCACACCTCTCTTCTACAGGAAATCCTCTGTTCTGCCTTCCCCTGCCCGAGTTAAGCTCATCATTAAGGGGGCAGAACAGTGTCTGGGGTCTGCAGCAGCATGAGCTGGCAAGCAGACCCTGCAACGCTACACATGTAGGTATAGGGGTTCCTCTAAAGAGCCCCTCCACAGTACATGGTATAATGCAACCAGCACTGGAATCAGTGTAGTTGCATGATTCCAACTTCTTTAATACAGAACATGACCAGGTTCAGAGAAGCCATTATGTAGTTGGACATCTCAAGTTGCCAGTGTCCACTACATACCTTAAAATATCTTCCCCACTTACAAAGCCCAGAGATTGGAGTCTGGAGTTTGTAGGGATAGCTCTGCTCATGCAGGGGTACCCACACACTTAAAACCATGCGCCCTGCCTGTGGGCTGTAAGGCCTACCTTACAGGAGACTTATAGGTCTTAAGTGCAGTAACAGGGCTATAAGAAAAACATTATATCTAAAGTGAAAGGTGCATGAACCATTTCACGCAGGCTTCATTGGCAGGCCTGCATACCCAGTTTGCATTGGCTCCCATGGGTGGCATTATACTTTGTATGACAGACAGGCAAGTTGCTGTAAAAATATGTTCTTGCTGCTATAGTATTGGGTCTGGTGGCTCACCAGACTAATGCATCCAGTCCAGAAATTTGTGTTCGACCTCGTGATACAGGTTTGAGTCCTGGTGGGTCCACTTAAACATTTATCTTTCTGAGGGCAATATGAGTACCAATGTGCTGGGTAACAATAAACAACTGCTATTTGGCACAAAGCAACCCCAAGCAATGAACATGTGGTTTATGTTGCTCCATGATCCTTGGTGAGAAATATGTTTTCAAGATGTTGGCTTTCCACCCATTTTAAATTCACTGTACCGCAAGTACGGATTGTTTAGTTGAGACAAGGAGCAATCTTGATATTTTGGCTTTGTTTTCTGCCTCACACAACAAAGAATAATTTATCTCCTTTGAATACATTGGTTTAAAACTAAATTGCTTCAAGGCCCTCATTATGTGTGGCCTGATAAATGGGCCAGATTTTCCCCACTCAGGAGTTGCCAAGACCAGGGGTTCTGGTAACTTTAGGGCTGGAAAAAATCTAGCCCATTCCAGGTTCAACCCTTAGGTTCTACTAAGAAATCAGGAATTACAGGGGAATCGGAATTCCTTCTCTCTGAACGCCATATGGATTTTTACTTTCAGTCGGATTGCACCAGGAATATTGTGGTTGTGCTTGCAGACAAGTTTAAGACACTTACAAATGCTCTCTTAAAGCTGCTCTTAAGTGGCCCCAAAGATCTGCAGGGTACAGACAAAGAAAGGAAGAGACAAAGGGGAGAAGGGACACATATGGTTCAGCAATATGAGGAAATTAATATTTGTCATGGTTGTGCTTATACAAGGCATAGCACTGCCTTTAGCAGCTTCAAACCACTGCGGAGCATGAGCGAGAAAGAAAAAGGGGCTGTGAAAGGAGAAAGGCCACCGTAAACAGGGAGTTTGTACTATGCTCCTACTAGTTCTCCCGTCTGTAAGAACTTAAAGGGCCAAGATTAAAGGACAGATTTATCAAGGGATTGCAATGTAGGGTGCCGCAAGGGCAACAACATTTCTAAGTCTGATTTACAAAGCAAGGCAAGGCCGCCTTTTTGTCGCCCTGCTTGGCTTGGTAAATCTGAAGTAACTCAAGGCAGCACAAGTCGCTAACTTACATTACTCTGCCCTGGGAAGGCATCGAATGTTTGGAGCATGGATGTTCCCATGCATCCACCCATGGTTGTTGGCGCATTCCTAGATTTACCAGCACTGGTAAAGTTGGGAATGCGTCATAAAGCTACGCCTTCCCAGGAAGGGTGTAACAGGGAGAAATATATTTATTTCTCCTCGTAGTTTCCTCTTGTTAAGAGAACTGCATTCTGCAGCACACTTAGAAAGAAGAAGAAGCCTCAGAGGATTGTTTTGTGCAGGAAGGTATCCCTTCCTGCACAAAACTAATCCTGCCTGCAACATAGACACCCTTGCACCAACGTGGGCCTCTGCACTTTGGGGCCTGCAGGGGGCATTTGTTACGCCACTGAATGAGCGATGTAGCAGATTAGAGGCGTATAGTCTTGAAGTTTGGAGATATGAAAGAGAGACTGTAATACATTGGGTTATAAATACAGTGGTGGAGAGGAACATAAGTAGCGAAGGCATGACGTAAGGACTATGTTCAGAAAAATTCCGTACAAACGCATTCCAGTTCAAGGGTTGAGTTCAAAGTTAGTATCAAAATCTAAAGGTTCCTGAGAGTGGAAAGGTAGTAATCTTTGTAAGAACAAAGTCAGCTGTGCTTTAAATGGGCAGATACTGTACAGTACTGAGTACCTGCACTTCTTCAGTATGAAACAGAGAGTGCCTGCGCTTTTCAGCACTGCTACAATCCATTTAATTTGAGAGTTCCAGCACTTTTCAGGAGCAAGCGTACTCTAGGGAGAGAGTGTCAGGACTTCGCTATTTCTATTTAAGGCGCTGTAAAGCAGTGCTATGCGATTAGGTCATATTTACCTTAGTCAGTTAGGGAAACTGACACAATATGATGGGCGTGACAGGTCTTATTGCCAACTACTAATCTATGAGCATCCAACATATACAACATTTTGCTCTCTCGCCTGCATAATCCTGAAAAATAAGACAGTTTTTGGGTACCACTGTGCTCAAATTCTATGGGGCAGAGTTGCAAACCTTTTGCGCTGGGATTGCGTCACTAAAGTGATGGAAACCTGAGCAAAATGTTTTTTGTGAGATTTACTTTCCAGCTAGACTCATGCAGACACAATTGTACTGTGGTGCAAGGGTGTGTGCATGACGTTCGGTGGCATGATTGTGCACCAAAGAAGGATAGTGCAATTTTTCTATAGATACAACACTTTCCTGCTCTCTCCCTGTCACGCAACACCGCTGCGTTGTGTGACAGTTTGGGAAATCTGGGCCTTCGACATAGTTTTCATTTTGAAACATAATGCACGAACATTATCGTTATGAAACCGCATATTTTCTGTGTGAACCATGTTCTGCTAGAATCAGGAAGTTAAGGTCACTTGCCCGCGCTGACAAAAACGACAGGAGAAATAGTCCCGTAGGGTACCAACTCCCTCCGCCCCCACCACGCGGGGAGGAAGGAAAGGTATATCGAGTTAAGGAGAGCATCATGGGGTCAGGATTGAGGAAGGAGGAAGGGTGGAAGATGCCATATTGTGTCCGTGCTAACTTTCTTTGAAAAACAGGCCCACTCTGGGTCAGTTAGCACTGAGGATTTTTTTCCATCAAAACGACTTAGAAAAAAGACTCCTGAAATATACCTTTGAATTACCAGACTAATTCATTCTCAGCCGGCCCCTCCTCCCCCGTGAAGCACAAATGCGATTTTCAAAATCTAGATAAAGCCCTGATGGTTTTTAGAGTCTGTTCCTCAAAGGGACGCCTAATGGCCCCTCATTTTCAATTCTCGTCAGGGTGAATTGCATTAGTAAATGGTTGTCCTCTGCACAAGAATGTCATCAGATAAGAACCCACGGTGCACCTTTCCAGTCAGCCTTAACACTACAGAGAACTTCCTCCCCCCAGGCAGCATCGGTGACTTATTCTAAGATCATGTGACTTTCTGGGAAACATTTTAATTGCAGTGCCAGCCTGGCGAGAGTCCACCGGTCCCACTGAGGAACTTTTCTCCCTTTAATAAGCCATTTGCTGAGTAACTGAACCGGATCAGAGGGCAGGAATAGAATCAGGGATACCGAGCCAGTATCACAACCGAGGATACTTGACCATCACAGACCCAGGAAGACCCGAGCTATGACCACAGAAATTAGCGAAAGATGGACTAGTATTAGAACTAGGGAACGGGAAGAACTGGGCCAGTATTAAAACCAGTAACGGGGAACCTGGACAGTTCACAAAAAATGAGAATCTGGGGCTACTATCAGTACCAGGGAAACCTGGGGCAGTATTAGAACCACAAACCTGGGACAGTATTAGAACCATAAACCTGGGCCAGTATTAGGACCATAAACCTAGGACAGTATTAGAACCATAAACCTGGGCCAGTATTAGAACCATAAACCTGGGCCAGTATTAGGACCATAAACCTGGGTTAGTATTAGAAGCATAAATTTGGGACAGTATTAGGACAGGTGAACTGGGATAGTAAAAGACAGAGGTTAGTATCGGAGTGATGATTAACAGTATAATAGCAGAACCTGTAAAATCTAGGTATTCGGGCCAGAATAAGGAATAGGTAGAGAAGCATCACAACCTAGAAACCAGGCAAGATTTAGTGCCAGGACTGAATGTGCCATTATCAGGAAAATTGAAAACAAACCTTGATCAAAAACAAAGGGTAATGTAATACTATCCGAATCATATAAAGTTTTGCATACTTACGCAAAATGCAAACTCATCATTTAGTGTTGTATTTTAGCATAAAATCTAGCATCACGTCAATTTTTGATGAGAGGATGCATTCTGTAGTAAAACAAAATTACAATAAACACAAGTGGCATGAAAAACAGCTGCTTGCATTCTGTTCATTTGCATTAGTCCTGCATGCTTGTGGCAACATTTTATGTGGTGCGTAATTACATGGTATGGTGTACTTTCAGGAATTTTGTGTAAGAAGCGTAATGCAAAATCCTCCAAATTACACTGGAGTTCTTTACATTTCATTATGCTAAGTGTTAGACTCAAAGGAATTAAGTCTGGTCCAAGTGATGGAAAGTGGACATCGTGGGAGCTAACTAGAGAGAGTTAGGATCAAAACCAAGAAAACGTGGCCAACATCAGAACCTGGTAAATTAGTTTGGAATCAGAATCAGGGCAAATTGGACTAACAGCAGAGCCAGTAGAAACCAAATAATATCCAACTAGAATAACAGTGTCAGAGTCACAACCTTGTTAACTATACATGGTATGGGACCGCTGCCTGCTCTTAAAAATGTTGGCGCCCACATCCACAAAGGGGAAGGGGTCCCTTCGGAACCCCTTCCAGTTTGCGAATGGTTTACCACCTCTTTCACGGAGTCAGTAAAATATGAATGTTTTGTGACCGCATTCAGGTCACAGAACATTCATACCGGACCCTGTGACTCACTGTTAGGAAGGGACGCCCTTGAAACGCCCCTTCCTAATACCAACTCGCAAACACTTTTTTGCGAGTCGGTAATAGGTTACTGGCTCGCAAAATAGGGTTGGTACATGCTAACAGACGTTTTAGTGGTTGAAACGACCTGATTCTCTATTTGTGACCGCTCTAAAGGTCATACATCTGGCCCCAAATATTATAAATGATACTAAAAAAGTAAATGATTATATCAATAATGCTAGCGCCTGAAATTAATATAATAACTAATCTATATTAAAGTAATTAAAGTCTGTATTTAATTTAACTATATTAAAGTAAATTATACTAATCACAAAAATATTTTTAAAAACAAACTTATATACTTTTAAAAATGAAATTCTTCCCATCTGTGTTCTGTACCTCGATATTTTGGATTGACAATATTTTTGACATGATATTTATGCAACTCAATATGTTTATAACAATATTCTTGTCATTCACCCTGGAAACTGTGCACTTCTCATCCATTTATTGTTCCATCCTAATGAAGCACTCATCCAAGGCAACGCTAGTCACAATTCACTAAACATACTTCAACAATTGTTAGAAATGGGGGTGTCTACTTGGCAAGGGTTTGCACCTCTGTCCAAGTAGGGACCCTTCCTTCAAGGTGCTAGTGACAACTCCTCCGACTACTCTGAATGCAGCCCAGGTCTATTCAGCCCATCTCTGACCCACCTAGACTCTCTGGAGCCACTGCTCCACCCCAGCCCCCGTCACTCCAAAGCCAGTCAATACACATCCTCGCATAGGCACACAGGATGGATAAGCAAGAAAATGCCTACTTTCTAAAAGTGGTATTTTCAAACACAGACTGTAAAAATCACCTTTACTAAAAGATGCATCTTTAGATTCTGAGTTCAGGCATACTAAACTTTATTTTCCTATCTGGTCCCAATGGGAAGTTAATATTTATAAGGTGTTATGAATTAACTCCCATGCTTCCCTATGGGCCAGATAGCCTTTCAATAGTGAAAAAATAAATTGGAAGTAATTCCATATGAGGACATGCCACACACACCAGGGCATGTCCTACCTTTCACATACACTGCATCCTGCCCACAGGGGTACCTTGGGCCTACTTTAGGGGTGACTGACATGTGAGAAAAGGAAAGGTTAGGGCCTGGCAAGTGGGTACACTTGCAAAGTTGACATGGCAGTCCCAGACTGCACACAGGCTCTGCAATGGCAGGCCAGGGTTAAATTTGCCGGCTGTTTACGTGTGTCGCACAATCCAGTGCTGCAGCACACTAACAGCATTTGATTTACAGGCCCTGGCACACTCAGTGCACTTTACCAGGGACTGACAAGTAAATCAAATATGCCAATCATGGAAACACCAATCCATAACACAGTTTACAACAGGAGCACTTGCACTTTAACACTGATCAGCAGTGAAAAAGTGTGCAGAGACATTAAACCAGCAAAAACAGTCTCAAAACCGGGAGGTCAGAAAGCAAAAACTCAGGGGAGACATACCAAAAGATGCTAAGTCTAACAACGATTATGTACCTAGTGCCTATTACTGAGCAATCTAAGCACTATATCTGCTTCCATAATTTCCATGTGAAAAACTGTAGCATGATGACATAAATGCCAGTGCTGGTAATATGGGCACCCTCCAAAAACCCCTACTACCACTACACCGGACCCCGTACATATGTACTTCCGAAATCCAATTCCACTCCTGGTCTCGCAACAGTGTCTCCCTCTCTCCAGATTTCCTCTTCTACTAAAGGTTTCTTTCCTTCTTTCCCTCCACTCAGTGGCGGCTGCTGCCATATAAAATGGGGGGGGGGAGAAAATACTAACAAGCATTGGCATAGCCAATAGGTCTCGCTTTTGGTGTTTTGTAAGTGGTTAGTTATCCGGTAGATATTCTTACGTGCAGTAATATAAAGTGTTGCATGTCTAAAGATTTATAAGGTCTTGAAGGTATTATCTATTGTTTTTTTTTGTTATCGCAAATACACGTAAAGCAAAATGTTTCTATGTGTAGGCATACATGTTTGTAAAGACATAAGGAAAGTGTAAAAAACAAAACAAACAACAGCTGCTAATAGATTGAGCCTGCTGGGGCCTGTTTTGCATGTTATTGTGTGCATTTTTTTTAAAAACTGCGATATTTTTTCATATAATAACCAAACAATGCATTCTGGGAGTTGTAGTCTTAGTTTACATCGCTTGTTTCCCTTTAGTGCTCATCCCCACTCACCAGTGTTCACTCTGCCCACGTTGTTTACGTGCACGTGTACCGGGACACCATTTCTCAGCCTTAGGCTTCTCAGTTTGTTTCTGATGATTGCAAACATGCAGAGCACGCGTAGTAAAGCAAACCACAAGGCCCATGACTTATTCATTTGTGAAAGGAACGAAGATAGGCTGTTGCACATGGCGTATAATCATCTGATAAACTCAAATTGTCTTGACCGTACCGCATTCCACTTGGTAGTCAAGCTCACAGAAATCTTGAGTTTTACAATAATGAAAGGCCAATGTGCTCTGCTAATTCTTTTGACAATGTAGGCCTATTCCACCTTCCTGCTTAGGGGCAAGTGCGAACAGAAAAGACACGTTGAGCTGCCTCCACGACCTGTCCCGGTTTTCTCTTTGCATTGTGGTACTTGTAGTGCTCAGTGGATGCTGAGCTATACATAACTACTAATACCAGCATGCAAAGAAAAGGACAAGAGCTAGATGTATTATCCATGCATGGAATTGGGTAATATTCCTGGGTATTCTGACACTGACAGCCGCATGTTTGCTAGCTCTGATTAGAAACAGAGTGATGTCAGTTGAAGCCAGAGCTCCCTGCAAACATTTGGAACCAGAGAGTGGACATCTTGAGTGCGATGACATGCTGGTTAAATTATATGTAATTTACATTTGGTAGAGTATAATCCTACGTATGCACACAGCCGTCAGCTGCAGCCCATTAAAGATGGTAACCATCGCACAGGTACAAGCAGGAAGGAAGCTGCTTTGTGGTGACTTGTGTCTGGGTCACGTGGCCTATGCCTGAGGGGAGATAGGCCGCCTGCCAGCTTGCACCTTGCATGGTGTTGTCCCCGACTCTGCTTGTCTATTCGGATCAAGGATGCAGGAACTCATCGCCACAGTGGAGAAGTTCACGTTCGACATCGAGATGGACATGGACAAGCAGAAAGGGGCCTTCCTGCTGCCCTTGAATGGAATGGACAGAAAGTGTGATCGCGCGTGACACTGTGAGGCGATAGAGGAGGCGCGTGCAGCAAACGTTTATTTATCCTTCGCACGTAATCCAATGTTTGACAGTTACAAACAGGCATATTTTGGAACATACAAGAGAGAAACGTGGTGTATTGAGATCACTTTCGGAAAGTCAGCCACGGTGCTGTCAATGTCATTGGTTTTGTGTTTTTTGTTTTATTGCACTAACGTCTGTTGCATTCTGGGACTTACAGGGTCAATTTAACATTGAACATATGGGCTCATACACCACCCAATCCAAAATGTTTTTGGTTAAACATCAGGACAGGCCGGAGGTTTCGCCCTTGATGCAGTTCAGTCCAGTAGCTCTGTAAACTGAACTCTTCCCCCTCCCACAAGCAAGAACAATGGACGGGAGAAAGTGTTAAGCTCGGGGAAAAGGAAAACAAAACCACAGGGCAAGGGCAGGAGGAGAAAGCAGTACCCACTCACAGAGCATGAGAACCTACTCTAGGCCCTATCGCCGTGTGAAGAGCACCCAGGATACAATAATGAAAAATGTCAAATAACGGAGCGCGGTGAGCCTAAATCGTGCGCAGTGCTCCAAATTAAAGTAAACCAGCACAGTAAAAAAAAAAACAAGCCCACGAATGGTGCGCGCGAGAGCGAGCACCAGGGCTCGATAATTTAAAACACATGTCACCCCTGAGATGCGGGAGCTGATGGTGTGCATGCGCGGTTGCGAGCAGCAGCATATGTTTCCAATTATCGCGCCCGCGTCTGGGCATGATAATTGGAAACATATGCTGCTGCTGCGCGTAACCGCAAGCATTAGGTCGTGGGCGTGCACATGGGTGGGACAAAAAGAGGCTTTGGCCAATTGCGTGCTGTCTTTGTTAAAAAGACGCACGCAAAGGCCAATAGCCTGGGCCAAAACTACAAGCACACGCGCGAGCGTGTGGTGGATTTCTGAAAGCCCTTACTTAAAGTCGTGCCGACAGAGAATGCGTGCTGCGCTAGGCTCGACCTAAAAATTAAAAAGACATACCTGACTCTGATGCCGGCCGCGGTGCTTCTCTGCCGGCCACCTCGTGCTCCTTTGCCACACAGCAGACAGAACAGGCTCCCAGACTTCTCCACCTAATCCCAATGCTGCTCTCATGCTATACCAAGCATGATAGAAGCACCAAAATTGGCCTGGGTGGGCTGGCTTGACGCTCACTGAGGCACAGGGAGTCTGTGCCATTTTTCCACCCGACTGTAGAATACAGCCGGGTTGGAGAAACCTAAGTGTGCATGTCTGTTTGGCTGGCCTGAGACAGCTGGCCAAACCGACAATAGTACTTATAAGTGCCCACCACTCCTCCTCCCTGCCATGGCCCGGCCCTGCTCTAGACTGGCATTGACTCAATCAATAAAATAAAATGATAATGCAAGTCTCTTATTATAATTTTATATTTGCTGGCTGACAGTGGGGCGACGCTCCTCTGCCATTACAGAGGAGTCACCGCTGTCTTCACTTACCCTATTATCTTTCCTGCCATCCTGCTCTCTTGATATTCCCTCCTTCCTCTCCCATAACTAGACTACAGAGCAATATGTCCTTGAACTGCTGTACTTTTTTTCTTCCACGTAACCATCTCGTTGTTACTTCTACAAGTCCGTCCGTCATTATGAGAGAGTTCTTTCTTTTTCGAGTGATTCCCTTGCATTTCATCAGTTAAGCTTGACTTAAGGCGAACTCTACGCCCAGGGTCGGACTGGGCCAACAAATGGGCCGGGGCGCCAAAATAAAAGTGGCCCGATTACCGTACCAGAAAGCTATATAGTGGCCCACATTTGCAAACAGGTCACTTTTTAATGTGTAAAGACACGTTGTATGGGCATTTTGCACGGTATGGGAGACTGCATGCATCTGTGCTATCTACAGGCAACGTTTGTGGTAATAACAGGAAAATCAACAGTAAAAAACCGGCCCCACCTGGCAATAAAACCGGTCCATAAGCTGCTAAAAAGCCAATCCCCACCCTGATCTGTTAGACCAGCCCATCGGGCACTGTCTGATTGCCTCAAAGGCCTGTCCTACCCTGACTGCGCCAGACCAAGAGTATTTTAAAACGCCTTTGTTCAAATGTTCCTGTTTTTACAAACCTGACATCTATGCCTTTGTGGGAGCACGTTTGTTGTGCACCTCCTGCACTTTCCAGTGCCCCTTTAACAGTGCACAGTGCTACTTCCGGTAAAACGAAACCCTTGTCCCCTGTCTCATTATCACAGGGAAATTTCACACGGGCCCTGACGTCTCCGCACTCAACACACTCTTTAAACTGATTCCCCCAAGAAGGAAGCTACAGAGGTCTCCATCTACACGATGCCGCTCCAGCACCTGCTTCTAGGGTTGCGGCCCTTCCATCAGTCACGAGCTCGTTGGAGCCCTTGAGCATGAGCCAACTGGAGGCAAAGCAGCTGTTCCGCATTCCAAAGCGAGGCTTGGAAGGGGCGCGAGGTGTGGAGTGAGGGGATGCTCCCGGCCCCTCAGCAGGAGAGAAAATAGATGGAGATTGTTTTGGGCCTGCACAAAAAACTCAATTCAGTAGAGAATGCAAACGACGAAATGAAGCCTAAGCAAACGAAAGTGCGTTAAAGTCACCTCAGAGAGCCATTATGTGTAGTGACCACACCGTCATCCGCTTCAGTCAACACGCATACACAGACATCACCCAAAGATTACACTGACACTTTATTTGTGGGTGAAGAACTGCTGCAGGTTTATTTCATACAACACAGTATGATAATAAAATTGGGTTATCTTACGGGCGATCCAGGGCAGGCAGCCCCTTGCTGCCCGCCCGCCTGGTGAGCCAGCACACACGGTGGGTCGATGCCCGGCAGTGTGGCACATAAATATCTGCAGATCATCCACTGGGTCACGTGATCTGCCTCCTACTCCCGCCCCTTCCGACAGGGGCGGAGCGTGTTGTGGCCACCCCCGGTTGGTCAGGCCCCCCAACCGCCCGAAGGACTAACGGGGCGCCGTCGCGGTCTTCCCAGAACCCCCTTCGGCTCCTGGACCTTGGCTCGGGCACCCTTACTGTGCCGGACAGGGGTACCCTTACTGTACCGCCTGTCGCAGAGGTACCCTTACTGTACCAGTCTGCATCCAGATCGCCCTGTAACTCCGCCTGCAACGCAAAAAGAAAAATTAAACATTCCAATAACGCGCTGAGCCTGCCACGCGGGGTAAGAGGAAAGGGTGGGAGAACGCGTGTCCAGGCTGGCTGCGGCGCGCAGGAGACAGAGGAGGAACTGGGCGAGAGAGCCCACTAAGTAGGGAGTAAGCCGCGCCCCCCGCCCCCCCCAGCTCCACGCGATAGGGGTTTTTCCCAAGTGGGCGTAGGCCTCGCGCGCGAGGCAGCAAGGGGGGAAGGCTCCGACGGGCGGCCACTAGAATGCTGCCCTGCTGATGTCCCACTGCGTGGGACGCGGGCAGCGGCATAGTGACCACACCGTCATCCGCTTCAGTCAACACGCATACACAGACATCACCCAAAGATTACACTGACACTTTATTTGTGGGTGAAGAACTGCTGCAGGTTTATTTCATACAACACAGTATGATAATAAAATTGGGTTATCTTACGGGCGATCCAGGGCAGGCAGCCCCTTGCTGCCCGCCCGCCTGGTGAGCCAGCACACACGGTGGGTCGATGCCCGGCAGTGTGGCACATAAATATCTGCAGATCATCCACTGGGTCACGTGATCTGCCTCCTACTCCCGCTCCTTCCGACAGGGGCGGAGCGTGTTGTGGCCACCCCCGGTTGGTCAGGCCCCCCAACCGCCCGAAGGACTAACGGGGCGCCGTCGGGGTCTTCCCAGAACCCCCTTCGGCTCCTGGACCTTGGCTCGGGCACCCTTACTGTGCCGGACAGGGGTACCCTTACTGTACCGCCTGTCGCAGAGGTACCCTTACTGTACCAGTCTGCATCCAGATCGCCCTGTAACTCCGCCACAGCTCTGGGGAGGCTACCGTCGCTGCCAGAGCCCCCCTTCCTCCTTTCGCTGTTTATGGGTGCCCGCCCCTGCGAGCCAGCTTTAGTGGGCTAAATAATGGGTCCTGTTCTGTAACCGTAAATATACGGCATTAAGTTGCAACATTACTCAGAAGCCCAGGGCAGACTAACCACGAATGACTCTAGGCCCCAGTGCCGCTCAGCTGAGGCGTGACTGGAGTTACTAGCCCTATAAGCGATGCCACTGCAGATCTTCCTATCGTAATCATGGGAAGATCTAGCACCTACAAATGGAGTCAGAACTAAACCATAGCTGAATTCGTCAATCCATCGCTTCCCTTCATAAGCTAGCACTAAGGTGTTGATTTCCGCTTTGTCTACACAGGGATGTATAGATAGCGGCATGGTACCTAAAAAACAGCTGCTGCTGCGGGCAATTGCATGATTTCTTTAGCAGGACAGAAGATTTTTTAACTGCTAAATGGACGTCTGCTTCTTTCGTGACTCCGGATAAAGCCGATATGGCTGACTGAGCTGCCGAAGGTACATCGCTCAGCTCGAGGACCCAAATTTGTGAACGTAAACCCCCTCTCTGGCTCCAATGAAATGTTGGGCGAGAAGAGTAACACCTAAATCTGATTTTCAGGCTGGAAATATGGCATCGGTAACAGGGCATTGGTGAAATAGGCGCTTATGGACCTGCCATCCCCTTAATACTTTCCAATTGGCCAATTTGGGTGCCAACTGGCACGGAATTGTGTTCCCAACAGCTACAGCACCATAAGCAGGGTGAAGGTAACGTGTGAGTTAACCCCTTCACCTACGTGTATAAACCCAGCTGACATCACTGTTACCTGACTTTGCTCCCTTTCACACCGTATTAGGCTATTGTTTACTACAACCGGCCCATATCTTAACAACATCTCCCGGTTTTGGCCTCTCTACTTGCAAATTAAGTTACCTTAAATTGGACGATAGAGTCTTATACTAGTCCCGCTGTTATCCCACTCTTTCCTTACTCTCCCCTGGGACAGCGTATCCAATTCCTTGCTTGTTAGAGCAACTACAGGCATGTGAATCATCCTGGAAAATAATGCAACAAAGTGATATAGTAGGTGTGTCCTAGGATGTTCTGCAACACTGATCGGTGTTCTAATAATGTACACTTTGCATTGTGTATGCAGTTCTAGGATGAAAGTTGATAGCTCACTATCCTATATTAGGACTTTAAGTTATCCATTGCAAGTAACCAAAGGATGTCCCTTTTGAAAGCAGTAACCGGCTGATCTGTTTGCATCCTATGCCCTCTGTAATGTACTTGGCACACGTCTTTGCAGCAGGCAATCTAGCCATTATGTGAGGCCTGACAATTGCCGGGTGAAAGAAACGCTGCAGCAGGTGCTTAAAAGCTCAATAAACGTTTGCCTGAAAGTGCCATGGTCAGGTTGTTGGGGAAATGGATCTAATCAATCAAATGTACGATGGAGGTACTAACATTGTAGGTGTACATTATGGGGGTCGAAGCACGTTAGAGGATAGATTGTGCTTGCCCAGGTCCGTCATGGCTGAAACGTTGCCGTCATAGAGAATTAAAGGTACTATACACCACTGGTGTGCAGTGATTGTATATTGCAGTACAGCATTATATACAACAATATTGTATACCACCATTTTATATGTGTTAAAGTCCAAGTTTGCCCCACTTGTATGCAATTCCTCCGCTATCTGTTTAGAATTTATCATGGCATTCCTTGTGCATTTAGAAATCGGCTAGAATTACATATGTAAATTCTGTGATTTAGCTACCCCCATGTACGTTCCCCTGGATGTAGAGCAGGAGGAGATTGCCCTGTGTTAGACTCGATTCTTCTGTGGGTAGGAACTGCCTGCTATAAAACATTTATTTGCCCGCCTAAGAGGGGCCTAACTCATAGCAACGACACCAGCATCCAACATAACCCATTCTGGCCCCCCACCCAAGTGCTATCCAGTCCCTACCCTGCTTAGCTTCCACGGCGACCGAACGTATAATTTACCAGGACACGGTAGCTCAGCGCACTGAAAGCTTTGCAATGAGTGAAAATACAATTTTTTGCGTCCCAGGGTGGGCTTGAACCACCAACCTTTCCTTTAAGAGCCGAACGCGCGAACCGATTGCGCCACAGAGACCGATGCCTCAAGCATTGCCAGTACGGGGATCGCACCTGCCACCTTCGCGGCACTAGCACCCCGCTACAACCAATCGAGCTAACCGACCAGGCCAGGAAAAAACAACTAGCTCAGCGCACTGAAAGCACTCCAATCCGTTTATAAAAATACAATCTTGCGTCCCTGGGTGGGCATGAACCACCAACCTTTCCTTTAAAAGCCGAAAGCGCTAACCGATTACGCCACAGAGACCGATGCCACAAGCATTGGCCAATACGGGGTTGCACCCGCTACCTTCTTGCCACTAGCACCACGCTACAACCAACCGAGCTAATCGACCAGGCCAGGAAAAACCAAATAGCAGTAACATAGTCGAGGAACTGGGACACCAAAATCAACCTTCCACAAACGGCAAGATCAGATGTCCCCAATACGCCAGAGGGTACACTTACAATGTGCTGCCAATGCCCATTCGTGCAGGCCCGGCACATACCCCAAACGATCTCACAATTCTGAAATTGAGAAGGAATAACCTGGGATATTGTCTAACAACTCGCACATATGCCCAGATTGACCAAAACGTTGACCAGAAATCGATGGAACAATGTTAGAAAGGGGGAAAGGCCTCACCCGTGGAACAAGCATTCTGAACAGCAGACCCCCACACTATGAGCGTGGTCGACAGCAACCAGCCAGCTACATCCCACAGACACTGCATGCATTCCTGCCACCTTTGACATTTCATTATAAATTAAACTTGCTTCCATTGCACACATGTTGTGTTCTAGAGATGTTTCCAATGCATTTCTCACTAATGAGTACTTCATCAGGGGCTTTTACAGCGAACTCTTAAAAACAGTGAATATTTTGTGAGAAGCCCTGGCTATCCATTCACAAACTTCACCTCGTGCATTTCAGAACTGGGGTGGAGTTATTGTTGGATGAAAAACGAAAAATGCAAATTCCCCTGAGTGTTACCCTAAATCGTGAAACATGCCGATTAGCCGTGTCACAATGAACAATCTTACCCAAGCGTAACAGTGAAAACATCATATGTGGTACTTTACACCCAGTTTGTAACACCCATTCCACGCACTGTGCGAGGCTGACACCTGTTTAAATCATGCTACAACATATATATATATTTCATTTATGGTAAATCTCATTGGCTACCATTTTGTATAATCATGCTTTACGCACCCCGAGGCCGGGCCTTATGCCATGTAATAAACATGAATACTTTTTACCCATCAGCTCTCGCGTCACAGCATGAAGGCCTGTACCTAGAACCACACGTGCAACACAGCTACTTTTGGCACACCGCGGCACGCATGCTATGAATAGTGGGTCAAATTTGCAACGGAGACAAGTACATTTGCCATCAAGATAAAGATACCTTGACAAAGCGCGTGCAGACAGGCGTCTCAATGTCCCATCTTCCCCATGGCAGGCACTTCGCCATTGCTGCCACAAGCCCACATGGCAGCGCATTACATCCACAACCCGGGAAAACAAGAAAGGAAACGAGGGCTGGCAAATGACACCTCCCTCAATCCTCGGCCGAAACGCGGGGAGCGCGGCACGGCATCCTCGGTGCGCCGCCGCCACCGGAGAAGACCCAACACGTCCGGCACGTTCCAAACCGACGCTGGCAGCCAAGACGCGCGCGGACCGGCAGCGCGTGCACTGCACAGACTGGAGGGGCTCCGGGGGGGGGGGGCGCACCAACCTGCGCGCGCAGCGTAGGAAAAACGGCCGGCACCCATCTAGCGCGAACTCGACCCCCGGCACCGGAGCGCTCCTCATGGGCACCGCGAAGCGTGGACAAAACGCCAGCATGTCTGCCTGGCGTGCACCGGGGCGCCCACCTGAGCGCCTCAAAGCAGGGGCAAACGCGCGCACAGTAACATGGCGCGAACATGACCCGGAGAAACCGGAGCGCCTACTTGTGCACCGCAAAGCGGGGCAAATGTGTGCACAACTACATGGCGCGGACTCGACCCGAAGGCATTGGCGCCCCCACATGAGCGCCACAAAACTGGGGCAACTGTTTGCATAGCAACAAAGCGCGAACCTGACCAGGATGCGCCCACATGTGCACCGTAAAGCGGGGGCAAACGCCCGCACATTCATATGTCGCGACCTCGGCCCGGAGGCATTGGAGCGCCCACATGCGCACCGCAACGTGGACGCGACCTCAAGGGCACGAACCTGGCCTCCTGCACCAAAGTCGGCAGTCCTTCAAGCCGGCGGACCACACCTCCTACAAGTCCCGGGTGCAACCATCCCAACTATGCGGTACCCGGGAACCCACCCGGGGCACAGCGCCAACCCTCGCGCGCCGGGGAACGAAAGACCAACGTCGGAGCGCCATAAACACGACCCACGACCCATAAAAGCATAACCATGCCACGCAACGACTCAAAGCGCATCCCCCCGCTGCTCTCTCCCCCCCACCCTGAGCCACAATGCCGCTTCAACCTGGCACGTGCACAAACTGCCTAGCAGGGGACACTCTACTGCCCCGGGTAGGAAACCCCAAGCGAGGGGGGGGGGGTGGTGGACATGACGACTTACGGGGCTGGGGGGGGGCACTGACCTGGCTACCGACACGACCAAACACGCGCTCCGGGCACCAAGACCGCAGCGACCCTCGGCGAACCTCAGCAACCAAGAGACGGCGAATTTCCGCGTGAGGAAAACGGCGGGATACGGCCAGCCACGACGAGACAGAACGCGTGTCCAGGCTGGCTGCGGCGCGCAGGAGACAGAGGAGGAACTGGGCGAGAGAGCCCACTAAGTAGGGAGTAAGCCGCGCCCCCCGCCCCCCCCAGCTCCACGCGATAGGGGTTTTTCCCAAGTGGGCGTAGGCCTCGCGCGCGAGGCAGCAAGGGGTAAGGCTCCGACGGGCGGCCACTAGAATGCTGCCCTGCTGATGTCCCACTGCGTGGGACGCGGGCAGCGGCATTCCCAGAGGTCAGTGTCATTTTAAGGGGTTTTTGGTGCTTCGGATAAAGCCTATTATTAGGTCCCGGTTTGGAAAAAAACTTGAGTTTGAGCGCTCATTTTCTGGCCGAGTAATCCCAAACAGTTTTGAGTTATGCAACATTTTGAGAAACATCACAGAAAAAGAGTTAAACTATCTTGCCGGGACTCCCTGTGTAAAGAGTCACAGAATCAAATGTAGCGGTATATCAGAGAGAGGGAGAGAAGTTCAGATAGAGAAATGGACAGAGATGAGAAAGATCACTTTCCCAGGGGGGCTCTTGGCAGGTGGAGGACCTGGGCAAATGTCAACATTGTTCATGCCCTTAACGCCTCACCCGAGGGCCATATTCAAAGATACATGCCTCCAGCAATCAGCTCAGGTCAACCGGCAGGAAGGCTGATCACGTGACCCACACAGGTGAAAGGTTCTCTATAGTCACGGCTCTTGTTAGTAAACCCTTCAACCTGGCTATAGGGAGGTTGACCAAGGTAGCAGAGAGGCACCAATTGCAACTAAACATTCATGTTAGAGGCATCAAGGGTGGTTCCACTGGGAGTCTCCACGCCCTGCGGAGACTCAGCTGAGAGTTCAAATGGTCAGTCATCCTGGGCCCTATCCCAGAGAGGGTGCACTTTTCCTGTTTGCGCTATAGTGCACCTTGAAGCACGTGCACCGGGTGCAAACAGGGTAAGTGCGCCCTATTAGGAAAAATGCACGACCCCTAGGGCAGCCACGAACTTTGCTGCTCCCAGCGCAGTGCATCCAAGAGAAATACAGAGCAGCTGTTTAAAAGCTGCTCTGTGTTTCTCTGTGCAGACCCACCTACGCTTTCAAGAGGAGAGCGAGATCCCATTGCAGGTGGTTGCAGTGAGTGACTGTGCCCGCCTGCAAGGGGATGTCTGGGGGTTTCACGGAACCCTCTTTCTCCCCTTCAGATGACTGCCTTTAGGAGGCGCATATTCAGAGTGCCACCTTTTTTTGGTGCACATTCAGTGCGCCTCCGAAAGGCTTTGTGGCCTCTTCTCCCACATCAATAATAGGGCACGGGCACAGAGACAAAGTGATTCCCTCATCCTTTGCTTGGGACCACTTCCCCCTGCAAATGAAGGAATGCCTCTCTTGATAGTGCTGGCGCTACATGTGCAGCAGCGCTATATATATTACAAAGAGGCCTCACATGCGTCTGTCATCCCTTCAGTAATACTAAAACACCCAGGAAGCGCACAAAGCAGGTGCACCCTGGGTACTTCTGTAATAGGGGCACAGGCATATATAAATCTGTGTTACATTTCAATGTATTATTTCTATTTATTTGAGCATACAATGTATGCCTTATGTATCTTATTTATATTTGTATGGGTTTTTAGTTGTTAGAATGCTATTTTTCTCTGTGTCCTTTAGTCAGTGAATCTCTGTTGCAATGTTCACACCCTGACGGTTATCTGCCTGTTGGTGGTGACCAGGTAGATTGCTCATGGCTTGGACTCTTGTTTTATTTACCACTAAACGTAGATTGAAACCCAAAGGCCTCTCACATTTCTTTTACACACCTGTGTACAACATGTTGGCAACGAGGAATATATAAGTACTGAGAGGCTTTAGTAAAACTGGGAAAAACATTTTAAGTGAAGAACCAAATGTGGTTTTTGAAAGATACAACTTTTATTTGAGACATCACGAAAGTTGTCCTGCAGAAATCAGTCTTTGGAGGAGACTAATACCATTGCTAAAGGCATTGAGATACCAATGGATTTATTCAAAAGACCTGATCTGGAGTTGGGCGGTTGACCCACCGATCCGCCATGTTTAAAGATCCTGCCGGCCCAGCGGTGATCTCTATGCCTTCAGAGGAGCTGCTATCGTCATGACTCATTTGCTTGTTTCTCATCTCATTGGATGGCTTCTTGTGTTCGGCCTTCCTATAGACATACCACTTTATGATCCTTTTGATTGCTGCTCACATTTATGAAACTACTTATTCCATTTTCATTTAGGATTCCATTGTAAGTGCATTTGTTTCCAGCACTCCCCCCGTGTGCTGCTTCCCCCCTCAAACACCCCACTGCTCTGTGTTGGTCCCAGGCTCTAACCTACCAGCTTGTAGATAAAAGCATATTAACAGGGATATTATTTGCTGGGGGATGACTGAGGAGCAGACTTTAAGGATTATTTCAATCTTATCTCCGACATTTCACAAATTGTATGAAAGTACACGCTTTGAAACAAAGGCTTTTATGCTGCTGGGGGAGGGCCATCTCCTGCATTCACTCAGTTGTCATATAAGACACAAAATGGAGTTAGCATGGCGCGTCTCCTATAGGCAACTAAATCTGCTCTATGGGCCACTATTGGAGGACCAAATGGCGGAATCCTGTGGAAAGTAAATTATGCCCTGGCAAGCATTTCCCTATACCCCCTGACTATTCCCCAATTCATTTTAAAACTTGTTCAGAGTTTCCTGAGTCAAAAGCATTTGAAAAATGAACCATGATGTTTATAGACTGAAAAGATTGAATTCAGGGTACAGTTTTTAGATGTCATAAGATACGTGTTTGCTTTTTCTCCAGTATTTTGAAATGTTTTTTATTTTTCTTCTTTTAAACGATATGTTACAGACAAACATTGGCAAAGCCAACAACTTGGCACTTGCATTATTAAGGGGAGATCTCTTGGCTTTGCCAATGCTTGTTTACAATTCAGTATAAAAAGACATCATTTTCGTTATATACTGTCTAAAAAGCATATGTCCCATAAGCCGCTCTGTAGGCAAGCTCCACCAATAGTACAATACGTTAGGAACTAGGACAGTACCCATGAGCATTCTTTCTCCACAATAGCAAAAATCCTATTTATGACATTTTCTGTCCCACTCTTGGAGCTGCAGGCCTGGAGGGGTATAGGATCCACAGAAGATCTAGTGCTGAAAGCGGCTTCATGTTAGGGACTTACTGGTGGATTTCTGAGTGTCATATGGCCAATCCAGCCCTTCACATAAGAATTCGTAAGACTGACCTTCAGAAAATAACTGAAGTCTCACATGTTCCCTGTAAAGAAGGTGTACTGGACTTCAGAAGATATCTCACAACTGTTTTTCTATCAAACCTATCTGCCTTCAGAAAGCGAAATAAAGTTAATAGTGGTAGCTGATTAACCCTGAATCAGTTGGAGTGTAAGTAAATATCCCTCCTGAATTATAACAATCGAGCAAAGTGTGCAAGTCGACTTTCTTCAGATGTGTTTAAAAGGATGAGAAGGGACGTGGCAATGATGCAAAGATGTCGGATGCACCAAGACTGGGCTTCCGACCTACTCTGCCCGGTATCCATCAAACCCCTCCTCCTTGATGCCTGGACTGTGCAGAGGGCGGGAAACCTTAACTGCAGGCATTGAGCCCTCACGGAGTGAGGCTACTGACTGGGTGGAAATACTGCTGGGGCTGTGACTGGCCCCAGTGGGCCACATGGTTGGGGCCTACTTTTTGTTCTTTCTGAGAAGTGGGTCTGTTCTGATTTCAGGTGTGCTCAGTGCCTCGGGGGCCTGGTGGGGCTGTGGGTGCTTGATCGAGGTTGCGTAGTCTGGGTAAACTCATTGGGCCCTCTCCGCTCCTGGTGTGCTCCTCGACTGGCTGACGCATATCCAGGTATACAGGCCTTCCCTCTCAGGCCCCCACAGTTGGAATTGGTGTCCCGAGCTACGGGGGGAAGGAGCCATCCACCACTGCCTGCTCCTGAGAAGTGGCACTTAGCCGAGCGGCCAAGCCCAGGACCCTCAATTGGAGGTGAAGATGGGAGATGTGCGGGCCAGACTATGGAGACACCACCACCCCACAATCACCTCATACTTATTTGGTGCCTCCCCTTCGCCCCTAACTGAAGTCACCCTTTCTTGCTTGGTGGCTGTGATGAAGGCATCTCATCTGAGTCGGGGCCCAAGCAGGCAGGGAAGAAATGTGAAACAACGGAGGCCTGGAAATTCACAACAAAAATATTAAAAGTGCCTTAAAAGAAACCGTCACCTGCTGTCCACCCTTCCCTGGGGCGAGTTGGTGCCTGATACAGAGCATTGACTCTAAATGACTGGTACCTGTGCTTCCCTGTGTTGTGGCCGACAGAGCCCTCTACAAGACAGGACTGCTTGTTGACTGCTTGTGCTGCGGTCGCCGACTGCCCTTCTTTTGGTGTGTCTGGTGGTGGCAAGTGATGCTGTACCGCAACAAGATACTATGTGTTAACTTAACGTGGCTCATTACTGCGTCCGGATATCGCCAGGCTGCTCCAGCTCTGCCCCCAGGAAATTGATCATCAACGTTTTGCTGATACAACCTTTATGAAGGACCTGAAAAGCTGGAAATATGCCCGGGTCAGCTGGCCTCCCCACACCACTATTCACTGAACCTCAGGAGCCTCGAGGAGAATCTCCCTGCCCAACCTGGAGATGCTACGACATTTACCATCTAGCCTTGCTGAACTTTTTCCTAGCTGAGTGGAGTGCAGCCTGGACAGATTAAACTCTCTCCATCAAAACATGCTGCTAACCTCTTCCTGGACTGAAGTGTACAAGGCCATCTTTAAAGAGGTTGCTGGCCTTTCTGATCCTGGGGAATTCTGGTTGTGGTAAGCGGTTCTAATGACAGCTGGCTGTATGTCATCAAGCCCATTCCTCCACACTCTGTTCTCCTGTCTGCCATTTTGTGCCAGGTTATACACGCGACTCCATGACTAATTCCAGTGGTAGGCATGGAAGCCATTGAAAGTCGGCTAAGTCCAGTGCCCAACTGTAAGTGGACTGTCCAGACCCTTCAGTCATTGGCCCTCTTGCCGCAGAACCAGATAAGCTATACACTATCCTGACAAGTCAAAGGGACAACCTGTACTATTTCACCAATCTCCCTATCTTTCTATCTTCAATGATGAAGGCGCATTACTGGCGGGCCTCTTGGCTGGTGCAGAATCGTATTGCCTAAGCTGTGGCTACTGGTGAAGCAAGGAGGAGCCAAATTTGAAACATTACTATTTGTCAGTCCAACCCCAGTGGTTTTGTCTTTGACTTTCTGGTCTTTCCACTCGAGGAGACTTGCACCTCGAGGAAATACACAAACCTTTGCTTCAGGCACCAAGCCGGGTCGAGGATGATCCTCGTTACTATGCAAGGCAGTGAGCTTCTTTGCTAGGAGTCTACGGATCACTAAACATGTCACCCCGTATGCCCTGGCCATCCACTTACTTGTTATTCTTAAATATCAGGGGAGCTTTACTGTTGGTGACCTGAAACATTGGGAAGACGCAGGAATCACAACATGGCGAAACCTATTTCAGGACAGCCAGCTCCTACCCTTTAATTCATTTAGGGAACACTTTGATAGGCATGGGGGACTGTTCCTGGCCCTCTGATTCCTAATCCACATTCTCCAAACAAAATGGTCCATCACTGACACAGAACCTGATGTGCTCTCCTACATCCAGGCTTTATGTGATCGGTAATGGTCAGAGGCACATAAGCTGGCCGGACAAAGCCCTTCAACACTAAACAGAAGCATCTCTACAGTCTCTGTGCGATATTTGGGATACTGAAAGTAAGAGCAGTCCACGATAAGGAATGGGCCAAGACTATCACATATCTGCATACTGCTTCATGCAATGCCACATTTAAATGTATACAATTCATTGCCATGCACAGTGCCTATTTATCTCCTGCTACAATTAACATAGTTTTTTCCAATGCCTCCTGTCTTTGCACCTCTTTGGGGACCTACTGGTCCAAAGTATTGGTTTGGCTAGTAACCACCACTGTGTTAGTCAACTTAAATAATTGAGAGACCTCTGCTTTGGGTCTATTTAAAAGATCTAAAAATTATCAGGTGGTAGCTCACACCTTAGATCTTGCTTTGTTGGTATCCATAAGCGCTGCTACTATGAAGCAGAACCATAACAAGTGGTTACATTCTTCTTCTTGTGATTTGACTGCCCGGGTTCCCAGGGATACAGGACGGCCCCATATTTTTTCTACTATAAAGTGAAAGCAGTTCCACGCATGTGTGGGACATGGTGCTAAGCCGCTAATGAATCAGCCAAGGCTATGAGCGAAGCTTTGTATATGGAGGAGGCCAGTAGCCTGCGGAAGCAACCGATTGCCAGAGACTGGAACAACATGTGGATGAGTCTGAAGGAAGTGCTAAAAAATGACACATTACTGCAGTAGCTGCCTCACTGTACCTTCTGTGAGGCCACCCAGGTCCCCCAATCCTGTGGCTCCAGTGGAGACATTATCCCTAGTATAGAAATTGTATTTGAAGATTACACAGCACTTGCTGGTCTTCCTGACAACTCAGCCCCAATCCCAAATTAAACTGCTCTGCTTACTCTACCCATCTTTTATACTGTAACACAATCTTTTATTAGATTGCCACTTATTCCAATCACCCTCCAGTCAGAGGCTCCCTGCGCTACCTTGATTCATTTATTTTGTTTGTTTATTTATAAAGTTTTATATAGCACAAACAAGACCCTTGTGAGTATCAGAGCGCTTCACAATGTTCAAGGAGACACTTTTGAAAATAACATCTTCGTCAGGGGTGGGACACTGTGAATCTCCAAGAGAGAGCACCTCAGGTCCTAGACAAACAACATCCTATAAAATAGGCGCATAGTTTGACAGAAATAAGCATGCGGGCAGACTAAGGAATAGAACTTGTCCAGGAAAGTAGTTCATGAGCTCTACAGCAGAAATGTGTTCATCAGTATCTTTTTGACTTCTTTCTTGAATGACACAGTTGAGGGGTTTACTCTAATTGATGTACTTTCCTTACGTTTGTCACAATCCCTGCTCACCACTGGACCATGGTTTAGTTTGTTGGTTCAAACTTACTGCTCACAGTTGCAATGCTCAGGGCTTAACTTTTTAAAAAAATGTGTTTAGCCAGCAATTATTTGTTCAGAATGATGTCTCCTCCCTTTTAACCCCTTCGCTGCGGCGGGAATTCCGCCGCAGCGCTGGGGGGTGTGGGGGGGCAGCGCGGTTACGCTGTGCTCATGACGGAGCCACTCCGTCATGAGCCACGGTTGAGCTGTGCTCATGACGGAGTGGTTCCGTCATGACTCCGCCCAGTTGCATTGTCCCCCCGCACAGGCGGGGAAACAGCGCCGCGTGGGCGGAGCGGCCGCCAACGGTCGTGGCATGACGGAACCGCTCCGTCATGAGCACACGGCAACCGTGGCTCATGACGGAGTGGCTCCGTCATGAGCGGGGAAGGGGTTAAGTAGACACCCATGCTGCATGTAACGTTGATGAAACCTTTCCTAATGTTATTTCCGTCAGTTCTATAGCTTAAGGGGGGTATCATTGCCGCTCAACATTGAGAAGTAATCTGTTTATATGGTTATGAAAAATGCCAATAAAGATCGCTTGAAAAAAACTTAGAACAGCGAGAAATCGTGGACAAAATGGAACCAAACTGTGCATCTTAGAGCACACTTTTTAGATAAATTAGCTAGAAAGCTATAGATTCTGAAGCACACTGATGAATTATTCCAGTACATTCATGATGTAGGAAGCAAACCTGACCCTCTGCAGGGTTGTTAATGGTTTCGTCCATCCGTAAGAAACCTTTGCAGGAATGGTGGCAAAACAGTGCATTTTCAAAAAAACGTTTCTTAAAGATTGACTAAACATCTCGTTTTGTAATTCTGCATGGCCTACTATTTTATAATAGCTATATAGCATTCTTCTTTGCTTATACATTCCAGTTCAATTCGTTTTCCTACCTCCCTCTTTCATGTAGATTCTCGGATGATTGAGATTCCAATGAAAAGAGGCACTGGAATGAAGGGTGGCTACACTGAGGGACAGGTTTGTCAATATTTCAGGCAACGCAGTAAGACAATTTGCTACGCTGCTCAGTTTGAAAAGGAGATGGCAGGAATGCGCCATATTTACCATTAAATGGTCCATTCTTGCTCCCTTGCTACTCCTAGCACCAATGTTGGCACCCTTGTGCCATGGTACAAGGGAGCCTGCGTTTCAGGCAGGATTGATTTTGTGCAAGAAGGGACTCCTTTCTGCTCAAAAGCAATCTTTATATGATATTTACACTTTCTAAGTGTGCTATAGAATGGAACACACTTAGAAAGTGGATACAAGAAGGAGAAATAAAGATATTTCTCCTCCTCGTTGCACCTCCCCTGGGAAGGCGTAGCATTTTGATGTATTCCCATGTGTAACAGTCTTGGTAAATCTGGAAATGTGCCAAAGTCCATGGGTGGATGCAAGGGAACACCCACGTTCCAACCATATAATGCCTTCCCAAGGTAGAGTAGCGCAAGGTAGCAACTTGCACTGCCTTGCATTGCTCCAGACTCACCAAGCAGCGCAGTGGCACACTAGGTGGGCTTGAGCAGCTTGGTTAAATCCGACTTGCGTGACACAAGAGCAACACAACACAATGATTAATCTGGCCCTGAATGTGAACCAGTAGGCGTGTGTTAGAAGGTGGTTCTGACACTATGGGCCGCCCGGATTTTTCGCTTTTTGAGCACCTAATTGTTGAGCTTTTACTGTGGGGGAGCATCATAAGTTGGGACTCACCCACAGTGAACTCAGGATGTAAGAGACTGCATGGGGATTTTACTAGTGTTCCCCTGGCTTGACCAGGCCACTGTGCAGCAGCTGGAGTAAGGGACACCGGGCTGGTTACATGCAGACACATGTGTACATGCGTGTGCACATGTGTACGGGCTGCGCAGGGGAGATTTCTAGCGTGCGCAGTCCAGGTGCAGCTACAAAGTGAATGGTGTGGCAGGACTTATGCAGTATTGGGTGGTGACATGGAATAGGCTTTATACGCTGGAAAGAAACATGCCAGGGAAAGTCAGTGTGTTTTACTGTGTTTTCACTTCATTATTCCCCTAAGGGAATGTGGGGCCCATGGCTAGATTAACTTCCACAAGGCCTACAGTTTCAAAGACACGCACTAAAGTCCATTGTATTGGAGGTGAAAAGAAGTATTCGGCAGAGTCCAAAGTCATATTTGTACTGCTTTTGGGTCATCCAGCACTGTCATATTTCTCTGAGCCAGCCAGGACCAGACCCAGGCTGAGGACTGACCTCAGCTGGATGGATTGATAACCTTTCTTCCACAAGCTAGGGCCTCCTCTCCATGAAGAGAAGATGGGAGGGGCTACAGGCTCATTAATTAGCAGCTGTCACTGGGTGCCAGGCACCAGGCTGCACCAAGGAGGGAAGGCAGCGTGGGCGAAAGGGGATTCAGAGACATGTGGCCAGAAACCTTGGACAACGCCATTTTGAACAAGCTCAGAGGCTGGACAAGAAGGAGGGAGCAGGGACGTGATGTGCCGCTGTTTGATAGGACCAACAGAGACTTCCTGCCAGCCCCCTACTCAACTTTTAAAAAGTGCTTGCACAAGAAGAGAAGGTCTCTCTGGGGTGTGGTCGGCTGAGGCTGAAGGTGCTGGAGCCTGGCGCAATGGGCAGTTGGAAGGAGAGACCCCCTGACTGCTCACAGGACCCTATCAGCACCAGAAGAAGAGCCCAGGACTGGTGCACAGAAGCAGGGGCCTTTGCGCAGGGAGAAGAGAGGCCCAGAAGAGAGCCTGGCGAAAGGCTGGCACAGGGAGCCAGTGAAGACACCACACTGCTGAATCTACCCTCTCAGAGTCCCAGAGGGCAGAGGAGAGTGTTCCCAGTGGCTGGGGCTGGTAAAGAGGAGCAAGAAGCGCCCCGTAATGCCTCGCCAGGCATTTGGAAATCTGCCGTTTTGGTGCTTTGTGGCCCCCAGAGGAGAGGGGTCAACCTCACTTGTGAAAAGGTGCTGGGGGAGCTGCTGGAGAAGCGCGGACTCCCCCCCCCCACAGCACAAAGAAATATGCCGTTTTGGTGCCTGGTGGCCCCCAGAGGAGGGGGTCACCCTCATGTGTGAGAAGGGGTGCTGGGGAGCTGCAGGAGCACCGCAGCCTCCTCCAGCATAAAGAAGAACGGTCCACCCATATGTTTCACGGGGCATCTAAAAGAATAACCCCTCAAGGGGTCAGCCAGCCTTTAACACCTTCTAGGCTAGAACTTATGTTCTACAGCTGAGGGTGTATTATGAAGTGCATCATGGACTGAAGGGCTGAGTTGGGGATGTCTGGAGAAGGGCATCCCCTGTAGGTGAAGTGATGTAATTGCACCAAAATGCATTTACTATTGGTTATTTCTTTTTAGGTGGACTGGAAGTCACATGTGTAAAGTGAAGTACCTGTGTAAGGTGATGTTAAGCAAAATGGAGTTATGTTGCTGGACCTTCCTGCAAGGGGGTCTGGCTGTATTTACGTAATCCCATGATTTTACCTGTTATTCCTTTTAAAGTGAAGAGGCGCACTGCAGGAGAAGTGTAGTTGCCAGGAGTACTTCTTTTGAAGGGACTGTAAGTCACATGTGTAATGAGATGTCATAAGCCAAGTGGGGCTATGTTGCCAGACAGTCCTGCTAGGGTGTCTGGCTGTATATGCGCAATCCTGTGATTTCATCTATGATGCCTTTAGGGGCTGTAATTGCAATGCATTCAAATGATCAACCAAGGTGATGAGTACTGTCATTCTAAAGTGTGCGTAAACATGGATTCTTGCTGCTGCGCTTAGGTGAATACCCCAGACTGCTAGCCCTTAAGATATAGAGGTGCATACTTTATGGTCAGTAGGAGATGCTCAATCAGGGTCATGTGTTACCAAGGCAGGTTTACCCCTTTTTAATGCTTGTTGAGGTAATGGGGTGGGTCGCCACTGGGATGGTGCCAGTGCTCAGGGCCCTCGCTCCAGGTTAGGTTCAACTATCTGCATTGGGGGCAAGTTGATGTGCATACATGGGAGTGGTAGTACTAGACCCCACCCCCCCCTTTGCGGGAGGGGTGGAGATGTTATACAATGTCACAAAGTAATTCCAACAGCTTATGTATATTTGTAAATTGGTGCATAGTATTGAGTAGTGTGTGTGTTTAATAAATGTACTCTTACTTTTATAAAGCAAAGTACAGACTGGACAATCAATTATTGAGTGTTATTTTTGTGCACCTGCAAATAGCGATTACTAGCCCACACCACCTCCCTTGAGTAAGCCTCAGACTGCTCTGCAACGCTACCCTCTGAGAGTCAGGCACTACAATTGGGTGTTTGGTTCCCAGTGAAGGACAAATGTAGTCATGTTATTTGTGCAGGCCTCACAGATGCTGCCTCGTTTTCCAACATTGGTGTCTAGCGGCGGGAAACATAGTATCCCATTCTGGTGTGCATTTATAGCATTTGATAAGTCCAGTTTTGCCACACATTACCTATGCAGCAATGAGGAAATGGAAGAGCGCAAGGCTCTGAGAAGGGTTCAAAGTTTTGGTTATATGAACTAAAGGTATGGGAAAGGAAAGCCCCGTGCCCATATGTGTCATGTGAAGTTATTATGGTTTAAATGTAAGCTGTATTGATATGACCGCGCTATATTGATTATAATGTGCTAGCGGGATGGTGCTTTCCAGGAAATGATTGGATACAAATGTTCTAAGCCATATTGTACACCTTTGAACCCTAACACTAAATACACTACACCTGCATGAGGAGGGTGTCTCCTCAAGAGATAGGAACAGCAACTGATACCTACATCACAGGTGGGGGTGTAGGGGTGGATTGACCGTCAAGGGGGACAGGAGAAATAGGGGTCCTGGGAGGTTCCCGCGCTTTTTAAGGGCAGGGAGAGTCTCCACAGGAGGGGCCCCAGATATCCTTCCCCCATTGGAAGTTTCTTGCTAATGGCGCAGGCCAAAACCACTGGAAGGGTGGGGCAGGAGGTTTCTTTACCCCGGGTAGTAGTGCCCCAGGGGTTCCCATGGTGGGGAACCCCAAGAACCTTTTCCCACAGTGGGAGGAGGGTGTGGTAAAGTTGAGTGTCCGGCAGGTCCCCCCAGGTTAACTGGTGGGGAGGTGAGCAACCCAGGGATGGCCCCTGGTAGTGGGTGGCCCCCAAGGAGGGTAGTTCTTGAGTGGTGGTGTGTAGTGGTAGCCCCTAGGTACCCTAGGGGGGCTAGGTAACTGACCCAGTGGAGATCTGAGTGGGGGCGATGTGCTCCCTAGTTCCAGGTGAAGGGTTAGTGGTGGACCCTGAGGTGTCAGGGTCGGGTGGCTGGTGACCAGTCAGGTAGGCCCTGTGGGACTTGAACCCCAGGACCAGAAGTATGGGGGTGATCCCCTAGTCGAGGCAGGAGATGGACTTCTGCCAGGTAGTACCACCCTGAACACAGGTGGGGCCTATCTTAAGTGAAGGGACCCTGTGGTTCGTGAAGGGGTGGTGCAGGCCTAGCCGGGATCTTTAGGGTCCCGGGCTGAGAGTGGTAGTACTACCCTGAAGGCAGGTGGGGCCTATCTTAAGTGACGGGACCCTGCTCTTCATAAGGGGTGGTGCAGGCCATCCAGGGACCATATAGGTCCCTGGGCGGTCTCCCAAGGCGCTGCAGGGAGGCCGGGGAGAGCCATGAGAGGTGGGCCTGCGTCTAGCTAACTCGGGGCTCACAGGCTCTCTAAGGGTACTCCGGGAGGAGAGCGCACCTCTCGGAGGGAAGGGTACATAGGCCCTGTTCTCGCAGCGGAGAACAAGGAAGGGGTCTAGGTTCCCGGGGTAGTTTCCGTGTGGAGCTACTGACGGGGGAATGTTCTGTAGGATGTCTGATGAGGCACCCTCAGTCTTCCTCCCTGGCACTGCCAGTGTGGTGGTGAGGCCGGTCTGAGGTCCTATCAGGGAGTAAGGCCAGTGGCCAAAGGGTGCTTTTCTGTGTGGGGAAGCACAAGTGGCTGTGCTTTCTTTAGGGAAGACAGTCATCCCGAAAGGGTGGTGGCAGCAGAATGACCTCAGCGGCAGGCTGAGGGTGAGGGTCCAGAGAGGTTGCATCTTTGGGGTGCAAGGACCAAACGGAGAGAGGGTACTGGTTGGAACAAACTCTGGAAAGGAGACCAGCTAGTGACCCAGGGGATGGGATTTAGACCTATCCCAGAAGACTGCATCAGTGCTGAGGCACTGGCCCCTTGTCCAGAGAAGTGGTAGGCATAGTGTTACATGCCCAAGGGCAAAGGTGAGCCTAGTTAGGCTGAGTCCATGTAGACCATGAGTGACCTAGAGGTATCTAACCTAGAGCCCGGAGGGTTCTTAGGGTAGTCTGGGATCCCTGTCATGGGTGGAGATTTCATGGATGGGAGGAGTAGGTGGTCTAAGCGGATAACTGGTCAGTAAGGGGGGTCTGGTCAGAACCCCTTATAACTAGTTATCGCTGACTACAGGACGTGTACCCATGTAGAGTGGCTACTTCTTCCCTGTAGGAATCAGCTGGGCACGGCGTGTGTTAGAAGGTGGTTCTGACACTATGGGCCGCCCGGATTTTTCTCTTTTTGAGCACCTAATTGTTAGGTTTTACTAAGGGGGAGCCTCATAAGTTGGGACTCACCCACAGTGAACTCAGGATGTAAGAGACTGCATGGGGATTTTACTGGTGTTCCCCTGGCTTGACCAGGCCACTGTGCAGCAGCTGGAGTAAGGGACACCGGGCTGGTTACAAGCAGACACATGTGTACATGCGTGTGCACACATGTACGGGGTGCGCAGGGGAGATTTCTAGCGTGCGCAGTCCAGGAGCAGCTACAAAGTGAATGGTGTGGCAGGACTTATGCAGTATTGGTTGGTGACATGGAATAGGCATTATACGCTGGAAAGAAACATGCCAGGGAAAGTTAGTGTGTTTTACTGTGTTTTCACTTCATTATTCCCCTAAGGGAATGTGGGGCCCATGGCTAGATTAACTTCCACAAGGCCTACAGTTTCCAGACACACACTAAAGTCCATTGTATTGGAGGTGAAAAGAAGTATTCTGCAGAGTCCAAAGTCATATTTGTACTGCTTTTGGGTCATCCAGAACTGTCATATTTCTCTGAGCCAGCCAGGACCAGACCCAGGCTGAGGGCTGACCTCAGCTGGATGTATTGATAACCTTTCTTCCACAAGCTAGGGTCTCCTCTCCACGAAGAGAAGATGGGAGGGGCTACAGGCTCATTAATTAGCAGCTGTCACTGGGTGCCAGGCACCAGGCTGCACCAAGGAGGGAAGGCAGCGTGGGCGAAAGGGGCTTCAGAGACATGTGGCCAGAAACCCTGGACGACGCCATTTTGAACAAGCTCAGAGGCTGGACAAGAAGGAGGGAGCAGGGACAGGGAAGTGATGTGTCGCTGTTTGATAGGACCAACGTAAACTTCCTGCCAGCCCCCTACTCAACTTTTAAAAAGTACTTGCACCGGAAGAGAAGGTCTCTCTGGGGTGTGGTCGGCTGAGGCTGAAGGTGCTGGAGCCTGACGCAACGGGCAGTTGGAAGGAGAGACCCCCTGACTGCCCCCAGGACCCTATCAGCTCCAGAAGAAGAGCCCAGGACTGGTGCACAGAAGCAGGGGCCTTTGCGCAGGGAGAAGAGAGGCCCAGAAGGAGAGCCTGTCGAAAGGCTGGCGCAGGGAGCCAGTGAAGACAGCACACTGCTGAATCTACCCTCTCAGAGACCCAGAGGGCAGAGGAGAGTGTTCACAGTGGCTGGGGCTGGTAAAGAGGAGCAGGAAGCGCCCCATAATGCCTCGCCAGGCATTTGTAAATCTGCCATTTTGGTGCTTTGTGGCCCCCAGAGGAGGGGGTCACCATCACTTGTGAAAAGGTGCTGGGGGAGCTGCTGGAGAAGCGCAGTCTTCCCCCCCCCCCTCCCAGCACGAAGAAATCTGCCGTTTTGGTGCCTGGTGGACCTCAGAGGAGGGGGTCACCCTCATGTGTGAAAAGGGGGCAGGGGGGCTGCAGGAGCACCACAGCCTCCCCCAGCATAAAGAAGAACAGTCCACCCATAAGTTTCATGGGGCATCTGAAAGAATAACCCCTCAAGGGCTCAGCCAGCCTTTAACACCTTCTAGGCTGGAACTTATGTTCTACAGCTGAGGGTGTACTATGAAGTGCATCATGGAGTGAAGGGCTGAGTTGGGGATGTCTGAAGAAGGGCATCCCCTGGAGGTGAAGTGGTGTAATTGCACCGAAATGCATTTACTATTGGTTATTTCTTTTTACTGGCTGGAAGTCACATGTGTAAAGTGAAGTACCTGTGTAAGGTGATGTTAAGCTAAATGGAGTTATGTTGCTGGACCTTCCTGCTAGGGGGTCTGGCTGTATTTACGTAATCCCATACTTTTTCCTGTGATTCCTTTTAAAGTGAAGAGGCGCACTGCAGGAGAAGTGTAGTTGCCAGGAATACTTCTTTTGAAGGGACTGTAAGTCACACGTGTAAGGAGATGTCATAAGCCAAGTGGGGCTATGTTGCCAGACAGTCCTGCTAGGGTGTCTGGCTGTATATGCGCAATCCTGTGATTTCATCTGTGATGCCTTTAGGGGCTGTAATTGCAATGCATTCAAATGATCAACCAAGGTGATGAGTACTGTCATTCAAAAGTGTGCGTAAACATGGATTCTTGCTGCTGCACTTAAGTGAAGACCCCAGACTGCTAGCCCTTAAGATATAGAGGTGCATACTTTATGGTCAGTAGGAGATGCTCAGTCAGGGTCATGTGTCACCAAGGCAGGTTTACCCCTTTTTAATGCTTGTTGAGGTAATGGGGTGGGTCGCCACTGGGATGGTGCCAGTGCGCAGGGCCCTCGCTCCAGGTTATGTTCAACTATCTGCATTGGGGGCAAGTTGATGTGCATACATGGGAGTGGTGGTACTAGACCCCGCCCCCCCTTTGCGGGAGGGGTGGAGATTTTATTCAATGTCACAAAGTAATTCCAACAGCTTATGTATATTTGTAAATTGGTGCATAGTATTGAGTAGTGTGTGTGTTTAATAAATGTACTCTTACTTTTATAAAGCAAAGTACAGACTGGACAATCAATTATTGAGTGTTATTTTTGTGCACCTGCAAATGGCGATTACTAGCCCCCACCACCTCCCTTGAGTAAGCCTCAGACTGCTCTGTAACGCTACCCTCTGAGAGACAGGCGCTACAATTGGGTGTTTGGTTCCCAGTGAAGGACAAATGTAGTCATGTTATTTGTGCAGGCCTCTCAGATGCTGCCTCGTTTTCCAACAGTGACACATCATTGTATTCTATGCATACACTTTAAGGTGGATGCTTTACATCAACTTTATCTGCATTAAGTTTATCTCTGAGAAAGATCTAGGTCGGCTGGTGAGAAGAGAGGGGGCTCGCCTCTTGAGCTCTTGCTGTCTTCAGAGGAAACGTTCCATGGTTGCCCCTTTGATCCTGGTTTTAATGAAAAACAGTATATGAGATGTACAAACATATTATTTTCTTACATGGCTAACCAAAGATAATGCTCCTTTGATTAATAGAATTACATTATATTTATCATTTACTTTGTGTGTTAGCAATACATAGACTGTGACATTGCCATACTGAAGAATGAAAGGTCTATTTTGTTTAAAACCAGGCTTATGATCAGGGTGTAATGCTACTGCGTATGTAATGACATATTACAGCTGCTAACTAGTCACCTAATTTCATTTAACACTGAGACCATGATGTGTACCTTGCAGTCATTTCATACTAGTTAGACGAGTAAACATAAAGTACTGCCCTCTGATGTAAAATGAAACGCACAATAAGATAAGTCTTGTACCCGCACTGTAGGTACAAGACTCCTGTATCAAGACTTCCTGTATCATTTTGTACAAATTAATCTCTGAGATCAGGAAATAGACATTGTGGGCCACATGTATCAAACAATTTAGCATTTGCAAACGGTGAGAACCAGTAATTTCGTCCGTTTGCAAATGCAAAATAGCCTTTTAAGATGCAAGAACGGCTTTGCATTTGCAATTTTAGGTAATCGCAAAAATAGTGAATACCTCAAATTGCGACTACAGATAGGGAAGGAATCGAAATTTGCAATTCCCTTAGCACATGTACCAAGCATTTTCTATATGCAAACTGTGGATTTAGGAAATTACCATTGACTCCAAGTCGATGGTAACAACGTGCAAATTCTGAAAAACGCACAAAAAGGCATTTTTCAAAGTGCCATGTAGCATCCAAATGCACCTAAGACATGTGTGCGCTTTACATGCGTACATTTTATTTTGTGGGGTGCTTCAGGGAGCCTCAGGCCCCCGGGCACCCTTGGCAAAACCATTCACACCTATGGGTCTTTAGGCCAATAGGAACGAATGGAGTAATATTACCTAATAGCGACTACCTATTTACTGAATCACTACTTGGTAATATTAGAGATTCACTAAATCTTTGGTGATTCCTTACATATATAGCATTTTGCCATTACCAAAAAGCAATTCAGAAAAAATCTCAATTTGGTAATCGCAAAATGCTTTTTTGTTACATGTGGCCCTGTATCTCTTTTGCCTGTGAATGGGAGTGGCTGAGTGCTGGGAAGTATGCTGAATCTTCCTAAGGTCTCTACCCATTTTTATCTTTCTAGGGGCTTCTTCAGTGACACATATAACTTGTCAATTCTGGTGATGTCACTTCTGGTCATTTCAGTTACAGCGCTGTCACTTCCCATGATGTAATTTCTTGTGATGTCACAGGAGAGAGCGAATAATTTATGGTTCAGTCTAGGCTAACTATACACCTAACTAAAGCCTGGAATTCCATCTGTGAAAGTGCTTGAAATGTTAGTAAGATTGTAGCGCTACATCATAGCTTGGTGGTACATTCCCTTTCTATGAGTTATAGGTCCAAGCTGCAGGGGAGAAAATATGTCAAGGATAAGGACAAAGGGGCAGATTTATGTTTCCTGGCGCATCCCTGCAAATCAGCAAGGATGCGCCAGGAATGATGCGTCACGCAAGTTTACCCTTGCGCCACACATGATGCGCCGCATTTACAATGCGGCGCATCATGGCACAGGAATAAACAGATGCGTGACGCATCCGATGGCGTAAGGTTGGCGCAGTGCTTCAGTTGCATCGCAAGCGCGACGCAACTCCAGCACTGTTCCAACTTACCCTATCCCTAACATGGTGCGTCAAGCCTTACGCCTGCTTCAAGCAGGCGCAGGGTTTTGGCGCATCAGCGTTGGGAAAGTGACTCAGTCAAATCTTATAGATTTGACTGAGTCACTTTTCAGGGGCGTTCCTGCGACGGAACGCCCCCCCCTCTGTCGACACGCCCACGTGAAACCTGACGCAGGTTTTACGTGGCGCAGGGCTTTACATCGTGACGCATCTCCATAGATGCGTCACGATGTAAATATGGCACAACGTGGCGCAGGGTTTACACTGCCGCTGCATCACAAAAGTGACGCAACGGCAGCGTAAAAGTGGCGCATCTCCGATATAGATCTGCCCCAAAGAACATTAATATAGGTCTCTGGAGAAGGAATATAGTGGGGATGGGATGGGATTGGCATACCAGGTGCATTGACAGTGAGTTCTACTACAATACTTAAATTAAAATAGCGTGGCCAACATATCGACTACCAGACTATTGTAAGGTAAATTATATGTAGGTAGGTATAATGTTCTTAACTCTACATAAATGTACCTTGATATGCAAAGTACATACATGTGGAGTTAAGAATTCTGCATACTTACCTAAAATCTCTAAATTCTGGTACCCAATCTTTTGGCCACAATGTTCTGGCAGACCTATATTTTTGTCCTCAATATTCTGACATACATCTGATGTTTGGTATTGCCGAAACTTGCACTACACTTGCCACTCCATATGTATTACATTTGCAGATAGGTTGGGGGGGGGGGGCAGTGTCACTGTGTAACATCGAACACTGAGTCCTCTTCCAAAGTCCTTGATTGAAAAACATGACAAGGAGCGGGAACGCAGACGGATCACCTTAGAAACGCCAACATCAATCAGGAAGACGGCCAAGCTAATCCCATCGCCTCGGTATTGAAAAGCAGTAAATACAAAAATTACAGGAAGGTATTGATTCAAAGAAAAAAAAAAGAAAACGCAAGAGATGGATGGGACAGGCTGGGCTCCTAACTTAAAGAGCCGCCTGATCTGTTCCAGACATGATCTTCGCTGCGCGCGCTGTCCTCGCGGGGATAGAGAGGTCTCTGCTCACCTGACGCGATACACCTCTTACAGCTGACGCGTCCACTTCCCTCTCATTCCCAGCGGGATTTTCATTCCAAAAATGTCCTGTTTCCCAAAATCAATGCTGTGCACCTATTATTCTTCAAACAGCAGACGACCTGTGAGTAACCAGTTGCCATTAATGCTGTGAGTGTTGTAGGCGTCTCTGGTGTTTGAATGAAGCACCATAGCGTGTCAATTGTTAATTTTTAATGGTTCCCTGCATCACCTTCAATGAAGGTCATTGAATACATATTACCTAGTGAGAAATATATTGGGCTGTTTCATCCCACACTGAGCCAAGAAGAATTTAATAGTTATGTTAATGACTTGCTTTTGTATAGCGCTTGCTTTCACATCATGGCAGATTTATAGAGTTGCAAACAGGTGTTTATTAACCAATTCAATGGCACTCATGTTATAGGCTTCACAAGGATAAATAGCAGAATCTTCTTCTTTTTTTACACTTGTGAACCGAAGAGAAGCGCACACACAGACTCCTGCACCATATGCATCAATGGACCGACTTATCCAGCTAGTCTGTAAACTGTTAGAGTCTTGATGAGTCCACAGTAAAAGGGAAGGTTGGTTGACCTCAAAAGGCGTACAACAAAGGCGGTTCTGGTAGGGCAGTAGAGCTGCCACAAATCAACATTCACCTGTGCCCTACCGAATTCACGGTTCTGCCACCCATTTTGGAACCTCAGGAATAGCTGATTGACCACTAGTAGACCCGGCGTCACTCAAATGTGGTGCCCCATCCTCCGCATTGTCACGGAGTTTAATGCATCGGGGGGGTCCACTTTATTTAGGACAAGTCATGGTAGTCCCAGTGGAAGCCTCCCTGCAGCCATTAATTTATTACTCTTTAGAAATATACTCCCACTTTGGGGGGTTTGTTTCTGAAAAGCAAAAATGTATGCTGATCAGTGCACAACAACATGGAAGCTCGCTCAGCATTTAACTGTGATTAACCAATGGATTACCTTTGTTACATCTAACCTGCTAGGAAGGTGGGGATGTTATTTTATGATATGTTGATTTGATTTGTCTAGCACAATAATCACCCAAGAGGATATCCAGGTGCTTGGGTAGGTGTGTAGTCCCCAAGGTGCTTATACGAAGAGCCAGGTCTCCAGCTTCTTGTAGAACTCAAGAAGTGAGGAGGAGACTCTGATGTGTTGAGGGTGGTCGTCCCATGTCTTGGGTGTGATGGATGTATCATAATGAGCGACCTCCAGTTGTTATTTTGTGGATTCGGGTTTGTGTGCGAGTGAGAGTGAGGCAGAGCGTAGGTGTCTGGTGAGTTGCTGAAAGTGTATGCGGTGGTTCAGGTGTTGTGTAGGGCTTTGTATGTGTGCATGAGAAATCTGAATTGGCTGCGATTGTGAATTGGGAGCCATTGAATCTTCCTGTGGGGCGGTTGATGTCTGTTCTGCGTGGGAGGTTGACTATGAGTCGTGGGGCAGTGTTCTGGATGGTCTGGAGTCAGTGTAGGATATGTTTGGAGATTCCAGCATAGAGACTGATATCATAGTCCAGCCTGCTGGTGAAGAGTGCTTGTGTGACAGTCCAGCTAGTGTTCTGAGGCAATCATTTGAAGATCCTTTGCAGCATGCATAGAATGTGGAAGAAAGAGGTGCACACTGTGTTGATTAGAGTTGTCATGTGGAGCTTGTCTTCTACAATGATTCCTAGGTTTCTTGCATGGTCTGTGGGTTCTAGCTCTGACGACCACAAGGTGGAGCCCCAACAGGAGGTCTTTTTTGCAGAGACCAGTGCTTCCGTCATGTCGTACTTTAGCTCCAGGCAGTTGGTTCACATCCAGTCTGCTACCATGTTCATGTAGTTGGTAGAATTGATTCTGGTGGTGGTTGTCTTGTCCGTCAGGGAGAGAATGAGTTTGGTGTCATCGGTGTAGGAGATGACGGTGATGTCTTATGATCGAATGATGTTGGCACGCTGTGTCATGTATATGTTGAAAAGAGTGGGCTGAGGAACAATCCTTGTGGAACTCTGCATGTTAGTTTCTTGATCTCAGATTTGAAGTCTGGCATCCTGACCCTTTTCGTACTTCCTGTGAAGAAGGAACAGATCCATTTGAGAGCGGATCCTCGTATGCCAAACCTTGAAAAAGTCAAGAGGATGAGAGCCACTGTTTCTACTCAGTCCAGGATGATTGTAATATCATCAGTGGCTGCGAAGAATGCTGTTTTGTCGCTGTGGGTCTTTATGAATCCTGATTCAGTGTTGTCTGTAAGGTGGTGAAGTTCAAGGTTGATTGTGTGTTGCTTGATGATGGTCTTCTTAATCACTTTGGGTGGATAGGGAAGCAGGGAGTGGGGTCACAAGTTGACCAGTTGATTTGGGTTGGCTGTGGGCTTCTAGAGGACAAAATTGATTTCCATTCATTTGGTAAAGTGGCGTACATGATAGAGGTGTTGATGATGTGGGTCGGTCGAGCTGATTGGTGATTTTTCAAGGTTGTAGATGTGGTGGTTGCACTGTGTCATTTCTGGTGAGGGTTGTACATTTGTTTGTAGTAGGTAGGTTAGCATTGAGTTCTCTGGGGTTGGGTTGATTGTGCAAAGTCACTGTAGATGTTTGCGATTTTGCTGTGGAAGACATTGGATGGGTTGTCGCAGATTTGTTGAGAGGCAGCAATGTTGTTGACAGTGGCTGAGGGCGAGGTGAAATCCTTGACGATCAAGAAGATCTCCTTGCAGCGATTGAATCTTTCTTCGATGCGGTCCACTAGTATTTTTGTCTGTGTGTCTCTTATTTGCCGGTGACAGTGGCTAAGTGCTGCTTTGTATGTAGTTCTGTTGGTGGTGTCGTGGCCGGCTCTCCATTTCCTTACTAGCTGTGTCTCAGAGGTCTTTTGTATACCAGCAGGACTCTTTGTTTGATCTACTATGCTTGTTGGGTTTGGTGGGTGGGAGGGAGTCTATGCAGTCATTGATCCAGTTGTGGGAGTTGTTGATATCCTTGTTGAGGTGATCTGTGGGGCTAGGTTAATCCATGCTGAGGTCGATGAGCGAGTCTGCTTCTGTGATTTTGCCCCAGCTGCGGCTTGAAATACTGAACCTGGTAGGGGTGTTGACATGAGGTGTCTTGACTTGGAAGTTGATGATGGAGTGGTTGCTCCATGTGGGCGGTTTGGTGGAGTTGCATTTGATGCTGACACTTGTGGGGAAGAAGAGGTTGATTGTGTGTCCTGCTCTGTGTGTTGGTTCTGAGACGAGATGGCTTTCGAGGAGTGCTGTGGAGCAGGGGTCGTTGTGGTCTTCCAGGTGAAAGTTGAGGTCACTGAGGAGAATGTAGGTTCTGGAGTTAATGGTGAGTGAGTGACGAAGCCGGTGATGAGGTTCGCAAAGGTGGTTTGTGATCCAAGTTATGGGTTGGCGAGTGTTTCATTCAGGGTCAAGTTTGGGGAGATTTACAGCTTCAAGTGCAGGTGTTCCATAAATAGAGTGGCCTTCTCTGTGGATGATGTGCGTTTGAAGGATTTCTTCTACATGATGGAGAGTCCTCCTCTTGGTTTGTGAAACCGGTCCTGGCAGGTGATCCTTGTAGCCCAATGAGATTGCTGTGGCGATTTTGGTTGCCGATGAGTGGTTGAACCAGGTCTCTGTGATGCAGAGGATGTCAGGTGTGCAGCTGCTCAGCAGGTCCCAGACTTTGGTTGTGTGCTTGCTGTGTAATCATGTGGATGATGTGTTGAGAAGCATGCATATGAGCAGGCGTTGACGTGCTGGTTTGCTGTGGGGTGTGGTGCAGGGTAGGGGTGTAGGTGTTGCCGCTTGTGTGGTATGTGTATTTGGAGGAGGGGCTAAGGGCATCATTGGTATTTGCGTGGGGGGTGTACGTATGTGGCTGCTGGAGAATCATCAGTGGGTGTAGGCGAAAGCAACTTCTGTGGTGTATGGCATGGCAGCAGTTGGGGAAATGGCTTCTTGGGTCTAGTGACATAATGAGTGCTGCAGAGTATCGCTGGGTGACGATCGGACCAGGGTTCTTAGCACTGGGCGTAGTCCAGGCACGGACAGCCACAGATGGGATTGCCTTTTACGAAGTGAAAAAATATTAATGATCTAGATCCTTCAGTTAAAAAAGAAGATAAAAATGTAATTTTGTTTAAACCCTCTACCTATATCAGAAACATCGTTCCCTAACAAGAGTGCAACATTAACTGACACTGCACAGCCCGCTGATGCAGCTATGTATGGAACTTTTGAAAAAAGTCAGAAATTGACTTCCAGCCTGATCTAGAGGAGGGTCAAATTGAAAAGTCTGCAGAAAGAAGACAGTTTATCCCTCTGCATTTCCAGCATCTGTTTTACAGTAAAACTATTAGGTGGTATCAACCTGCAAGAAAAAGAAAACAGTAATTGGCTAGTTTATAAGGTAGCAGGGAGGTAAAATTGTGATTTTCCAGGAGCACTGAAAATGTTTTCCCTGTTCCTGGCTTACAGAGACTACTACAGCTATGCCGGTGACTCTGCCAATGTTTGAACTGAAGTCTTCTTAACAGACATGGATGAGCCTTTTAGATTAATTGGTCCTCCAGCATGTCCTTAGCAGTCCACTCAGTGAAAGATGGAATTGTACAGAAATATCATGTCAACATAAATATCGTATATTTCACAGGATACGTAAATCACCTAGCATCATAAAGAGACCAGAAATGTTGGCACTCACAATGTATCCCACTTTGGGGCACAATTTCATATGCCTTGTTTGTTGGTGTCCTTCGGCCAGCAGTTGCTGGTGGATTTTCGTCCATAGGTATTCTCCCTAAGATGGTGGTTCCATGACAGATACAGCCACTTTAATGGAACAATGTCTCCTAACTTGTTATAGAACTGTTTTGTGCCAGATTTCCTAGCCCTACCTTTGGTGAATAGAAATTCTGTCAAACTGACTGATGGGCAATGTGGTTTTTATACTCTATATCAAACATTACATCGTTAGATAGAAGGATGACCAAAACTAACGGGTACCCTGCAGTTTAGAGTCTGGATTGATGAAGAAGGACAATCCTCTTTATCTGGAATGATCTATCTGACAAGAGACTGCCATACTAGTCCCATTCCAACGATACCAAGATCGTCCAGGCGATCAAGGAGAATCTGGTGATCCGGGAGAAATGATGCTGCTGGAAGGTTGGCATCTGCACATCTACATAGTTCATCCAAGGTGGACACCATCACTGCTTCAGTGTTGCAAATGGTCAAAAAAGCAATACGTTGATAGAAAAGTGTCCTCTGTGACAGCGTAGTCAACTAAGGCAGTTGTAAGAGTGGCAATAGTTTGGTAACCTGTGAGTGTACAGGGTGGGTTTCTTCAATGGAGGACTTGCAAGTGCAGCTTGGAAGCTGTGTGGAACCCAACCAGAGTATAAAGAGTGATTAATGACGGACATCGTCAATAGAGGGTAGGTATCTATCCAGCTCTAAATATCTGAGCTGTAATGGATAGTTGCTTTAGCCACGTAATACATCACCTTGGTACTATTTTTGGGAACTTTGCTTGCACTTAGCAGAAGGTTTGACATCTATCTCTTTGCTCTGCTCTCAAAATGTATCTTTTCTTCTCCAGCATACATTTTGTACAATTTGGATGGTTGGGTGTTCCGCTATATATGGGTGGTGCTCCTGTCTGGCTAAATGTGTGGTTCCTCCTCCTCATTTATGGGTGGGGGAGCCCCTGTTTTTCCAATAGTGGGACCTCAGTTGGCTCTGCTTTCAGGAATCTTTGACCTGGAAATTCAAATATGATCGGGTTGCAATATCACAGTGGTAGGAACCCTACCTTATTGGGGGGGGAGTGGGGTCTACCACCACTGATTTTTCCTACCAACGATCTGGGAAGGAAAATGTTAAAATGTTCTTGATGCTCAAGGAGTAATCTCCTGCTGCATTTGGGACATTTTGATTTTGCCTTTCAGCAGCCTTCCCTGCTCAACAGTTTCAGCTTGTTTCCAGTAAGGCTTGCCTAACAAATCATCATCAGAGTTTCAATAGAAGTTGAAAATAGAGTAAACATTAAAGTGCCCCTGCCAGACATGCTCTCTCACATATGGATCAGTAAAGCTGTGTAGAAGGCAGGGCCTCTGCAAAAATTAGCCTATTAAGGATATAGCAGCATTACTCTACTTTCACAAACGTAATAGTTACACTACAGTGTGAGGGGTTACCTTCCCATGCTAGACCCTCTGCCCATGAAGACAAGAGGACAAATCTGTCTCAAACTAGGACCTGTTTGCATTTCCAAAACAAGGTCTAACAATGCACAACACCACTACTGTCCCAAATACACAGAATAGTGTAGAAGCACATAATCATACATGATACACACGTAACACGCTTTATAACAATCAACATGTCGACTGATGCCACCATTTCTACCTGCAATATGTTTCTCTTATATGACTTTTCATGAAACACAATAGACAAAGGATCTTTTCCCTATGTCATTGAAATAAATATACCTTGGCATGGTCAATTACTGTTTCCCTTCTGGCAAACAATACAAATGATCATGGAATGGTACACATGCCTCGTGGGTTCTATGTTTCGAATGGTCGTTAGACCATAGCATTGATTTCTGAGGTCAGACGCAAATCTTGGAACTAAGGTTATTTCATTTTTTTCAGTCATCTGAAGAGGTAGTCGCCTACCACTTGATGTACATCAGAAAGACAGTCTTTATTTGTTTGTAACTAAAAAGTTTATTCCAGTCAAGAAGGTTTCTGTGCTTTTTGCACATTAGCCTCTGGGCTCCCCGGTCCGCTCCGGCTTACGCCGTTTGAACAGAGGGAACCGCAGAACACTTTCAGACTACTGCGACTGCCATTTTAAAGTGCAGTCTGGTCTTTTCGACACTGAGTGCTACATAGGAGGCTTCCTGGCGCAGACCTCCACTGCTTAACAGGTTGCTCCTCTCTCTTAATCCGGAAATACTTTGAATGCTTTTACATTTATTTTTAGAAACTTGAATAGTTTGCTAAACATTTAACTGCTTGCTAAAAATTGATTTGCTTGCTAACAGTTGAATTGCTTACTTTCCACATTACTTGCACATAGCCACTTTACCTGGCTCTACCACGCTTGTTCAATCACAGTTTCCCTGCCCTCACTCATTTCTGCGCTTTTTGCACATTAGCCTCTGGGCTCCCCGGTCCACCCCGGCTTACGCTGCCTGTGCAGAGGAACCACAGAACACTTTCAGACTGCTGCTACCACCATTTTAAAGCGCAGTGTAGTCTTTTTGACATTGGTCAAGTGTTTTTGACACCGAAGACTACCTAACGTACTTCCTGACATGGTAGGACGCGCCAGAGGCAAGCCTGTCTGCCCCAGTCCTCGCCTAATCATGCCCGAACGCTGCCCGCCACCAGCAATCCTTCTCCTTTTTCAAAAAAAGGTAAATAAAAGGCCTCCTCTTTGCTATACCACCTAACAGACCTCAGGGATAAGGCTGTCCTTCTTAGAAACCCAAATCTGCTCTGTGCTTCTTTTCTTCCTTTGGAACTGAAGGTCCCCCACATTAGCAGATCATGTGACTTTGTGTGGTGTTCATCCATCTCTGAGGAGAACTGCAACATCCGGTGTGGCTTTAACTCCAGTCCGTCTGAGCACAAGGAAGTTTCTCCTCCTCATAGCTCTGTTGCAGGTTCTCCATTGAACCATGCAGCAGACCAGCCTCTGTGACGTGGCCTCTACTGTAAGGCACGATCTATCCCCATACATGCTGTTGAACTATGGCATCTTATTGCCACTAATCAACCTGACATCTGTTTTATTACTGAACCTTGCCTCCATTCCTCAGATTTCCCAATTTCCTCCTAGGTACAGGTTGCTCAGATTAAATAGAGAGTCTAAAACTGGAGGCAGAGTTGCTATCACTTTCCGCAATCCGGCAAAAGGCACTTTTTCTTTTGTTTCTCGAGCTCTGTATTTATAAACTTGAGACACTTTTGAGTGTTGTCTGTAAGGGCGCTTAAGTTACCGCCCTCCAGGACCTAACAACGATTTTAGTTCATTGAATGCCTAGCACCGTACATTCTAGCCTCTGTCTACTTCATGCTGATAGGTGATTTTAACTACCATGCACAGCTGAACTCTGATCCAGAAACCCTATGTTTGCTTTCAGACTTAGAGTCACTAGAACTACATCAAAAAGTGTACGGCTCCACCCCATAGCATGCCATATTCTAGACCTTATTTCATAAACTCGCCGAATCTACAGGTGGAATCACCAATCCTAATGGCCTGGGTGCTTCATTTCTCGATCAACTTCCAGCTGCACCTAGGGGATTCAATAGGCCCCAAGATGATGGGCCCTAAAATGATTAGGCCTTGGAGGAAGGTCCTGCTTCCCTCTGTCATGCCTTTCTTTCCTACCCAACTCTCCACAATACACTTAGATGATAATATTGCCCTGGAAGATTTCCTGACTTCTTTTAACAGGCTTTAGATAGCATTGCCCCAGATAAACTTAGCTGAACAAAGCCCTTTCCCCCTGGTCTTTGGAGGAACTTAAAGTGGAAAGAGTTGAAAGGAAATGGCGCACTAAAAAATCTCCCTGCAATAAAGTTGCCTATAAATCAGCATTTGGTACCTACCACAAAAACATTAGGGAATCTCGGAGGTTCCATATAGTGAATAGAATTCATAATGCTGGAAACTCAACCAAGGAATTATATAAGGTTCTAAAAGAGTTTGCCACACCTACTGTAAGCACCTCTTCCAGTCCAGCATCACAGTCTCTGTGGGATGGCATCACAGATCTCTTCAAAGAAAAAATCTCCAAAATGTACCTTAACTCATCCAGCTGATGTACACAGACACATGTTTCCTCAGCCACTAATCAGGTGGCTCGTTTGGAGGAATTGGAACCCTATACATCAGAACAAGTACTTCCCCAGATGGGAAAATGTATTCAGGCGCACCATCTGACCCCTCTCCCCCACACATTATGGCAGCCCTGGTTCCAGCACTTATCCCGGCTAATACTTGTCTGGTTAACTACTCTCTTAGTACTAAAAGCCTTCGAGCTGGAAAGCAGCTCAGGTCATGCCAATTTAAAACAAGCATTTACAATGCAATGGTCTCGGCATTGGTAAAGTTAGAGCTATTGGCATTGCTCATGACATTATTTTTGTTTATGTTTTTGTTTTTAAAACATTTAAAGAAACGGCATTGTTATTTACAATGTCAATAGCTTAATCACCCTCAAAAGCGAGACCTATTGCATTTGCACCCACACACAGAGCCACCTACACACACACTGATTAAGCTATTGACATTGTAAATAACAATGCCATTTATTTACATGTTTTAAAAACAAAGACATAAACAAAAATAATGTCATGAGCAATGCCAATAGCTCTACCTTTACCAATGCCAAGACCATTGCATTGTAAATGCTTGTTTCAGTTTTAACGTCATGATTTCTTTAATTACATGATGTGGCGCTGAAGAGCATTCGTCGTACTTTATTTTGCATTTTGCTGGCTAGAAAGCAAAGTTCATGGTGACTGATTGCAATAATTTTATGTAAATATATTTGCAAAAGAGTGACTTTCAATTACCATAATGTTGTCATTACATACACTTTCACTGTGATTTTTTTTGTAATCTGTTTTTTGCATTTTGTGATTTGCTCAACATCTGCATAGCATCTTTCGTTGTGGTAATCGATGTGATTATTTTTTAAGTACTACTCTTCGAAGGGAGTCGCAGTAACACCTACTGGTGAACGTGTAATAAGTCACGCAGTTAATTATCCTGCCACTATTTACTGGTTGAAACACGGGCAGGAGAGGGTTTCAAGTGTTATTCTTTTCAAATTCTCTGTGTACATATCGGTGTGAAGTGAGAGCCGCGATTTATGCATTTATAGTTCACCATGAGCGGAGTGTTACAGAACGTGTTGAGTGTTTCGAAATCTCAGCTAACATTGCATTTCAGACCAATCAAAATGCGAGCTGCATGGTTTTACAGTCTCTCTAGCCATGACAGAGATATACAGTGGAGACCTGGGTATAAAGCCACACTTCACATAGCCACAGATAGAATAATTGCGACTTTCTGATGGTAGCGGAGTAGCGGCAGCACAACTTTCAGCAGGCAAAGATGGGTGGAACGCTGATCTGAATAACGACTTTATCTGGGGGAAATGTTGAGCCCCTATTCGAGTGCCCTCCCCACTTGCAGGCGTCATTCCCTAGAGACTGGGGGAGGTGGGGTCCGAGGGAGCAGTGCCCAATTCCTCCGGCCAAAGTAAGAGCTCCAAAGTTTCCCAGGCCATGCACGGGTAACTCACCCACCCAGGCATCCCCCTCCCCCCAATTGCATTGTGGAACTTGTAGTTCTGTTTCCCATTATAAAATAGGATCTACAAGTCCCAGAATGAAAAGCAGAAACCTGGACTAGTTGAGCTATTCACGCACAGACATGGGAAGCTTGAAAGGTCTATCGGAGCAGAGGAACGAGTGGCTGGACAGTCAGAGTCCGGAAGCAGGATTTAAGGAAGATTATTGCAATAAAATGGTACTCGAACCAATATTACATTAAACACTTTTCCAAGAAGATAGGCATTTGTTTTGATGTCATTCTTTAAAATCTAACTTTGTAGTGTTCTTTCGGGAGGCGAAGGGGCTGGTTCTCCTTTGGTAGAGATGGGGAGGAGGGGTGTCTCGCTATGGATGGTCACCGAGTAGGGGTGTCTGAGTTGAAGCAAGTTGGGGAATCTGTTTAAAAAATGTTCAGGTTTGTGTGGGCTTTCTGTGCCTTACCCTCAGATAGTGGTGTCTCTGATTGCCTCGCTCTGTGAATGGCATTATAGAAAGTGACGTTCAGTGCTGGTTTGAAACATGATTGGGGTGTCGGTTTAGACAGAGTGTCGGGTGGGCTTTTCCGCGGGGGTCTGACTCGCGCGGTCTCTCTCTGAGGGTCTCTCTCGCCTTTGATAGTTTAGCGGAAAGTGGTCTGCAATGGGCTGAAACATGACTGGTGAGTTGTTTAGAGGTGATCCTGTTTGTCTGGGGATGGGTGGCTTGCTGTGCGCTGGCTCTGGTCTCGCTGTCAGTGTGATGAGTCTTGCGGGGGTCTCTCGCTTGGGGAGGTTTAGTGAGAAGTGGCCTGTCTCTTCTGGGTTGAAAGGTTTGGGGAGTTCTGTTAGGAGAGGTGCGTGGTCACACAGGGTAGCATTCAGGGGGTGGCTGTGTGCCTCGCGCTCTTACCCTGCACGTCCAAGGCGAGCTTCTTCCAGATGGGGGCGAATTTCTGACAGTGTCCGCACCAGGACGTGTAGAACTCGGCGAACCAGGCGCTCCTGGAGTTGAGCAGGTGAGAGCGGGCCGAGTCGGAGTCCAAGATGACCAGCGGGTCTTCCCGCAAGTACATGCCGGCCCAGCCGGGGGCCCACAGGGCCCAGAGGAGCCACAGCACACGCATCTCGGGCATCATTCTACCGGGACCAGCACTGCAGGGCCGGCCGGAGAGAAGACACGGAGCAGGCGGAGCGTGGGCGGGGTAGGGAGGACGGGCCTCTGGAGGGACCTGCCGCGAGGAGAGGGAGGGGGAGCGCGAGCCTGAGTGACAGGCCGCATGAAAAAATGCTAAATAAATAAATAGGGGTAAAGGACCCGCTTGCTGCATTTTAATGAGGAGATCGTACCAAGCATCCGGGTTGGCTAACGAACTGAGCTAAAAGAGGGCAGTGGATTTGTTACCGCACACTCCCCCAAATGCACTGAGCCGGAATATTGCGAAGGTCGGGGGTCGGGGGTCCAGCAAGCAGTAACCCGGAGGGAAGATCGGAGGAGCAGTAAGGCACACCACCGCCTTTCTCCGAGGCAGAGCAGAAATGCCTCGGAGAAACGCAGCGTCCATTTCGGATTCGGGGGCGTGTTTTGCTCTTCTCTCCTCCAGCCATTGGCTGGAGGAGAGAATGAGACTTTCTGCAAAAAACACGCCCCCCGATCCAAAAAGGACGGGGCATGATTGGAGTGACGGGACCTCTTCTCCAATGACTGGCCAGCATTTACGAGGCCAGCCAATGGAGAACAGGGGAGAAGAGGGGCGGGTTCAAGCCCCTCTTCTCCCAAGTCATTAAATCTCGGAGCGAGACTGCGCAAGCGCAGCCTTCGCAGCCGAGACCTAAAAAGCGTAATGCAGACACCCTTGAGCTATCGAACGAAGGACGGATAGCACTGCTTCCATTTCTCAGTAAGATAATAGAGACTCTGGTAAACAAACAACTTATGTCTTTTCTGGAAAACTATTCCCTTTTGCACTCTTCCCAGTCAGGATTTCGTGCCTCCTACGGCATATAGAATGATCTGGTGGCAGTTTTAGATACCATCAGACTCTCTCTTGAGGAAGGTTATTACTCGATTTCTCCGCAGCATTTAACACATTCACACACTCTATATTGATCCAAAGACTACTTGAGATTGGTGTCGGCGGAAAAGCTCTTGAAGGCTTAAAATATTTCTCAGTAACAGGACTCAAACTGTGCATCTGGAGTCCTTCAACCCCGAACCGCCAGCTTCGCTCCGCTGACCTCGTATTCGCCACCGTCCCCCGCATCCGACGAGCGACTGCCGGTGGCAAATCCTTCTCCCACCTCGCCGCCAAGACTTGGAACACCCTCCCCCTCCGCCTACGACAGACCCAGGACCTGCTGACCTTCAGGAGACTTCTCAAGACTTGGCTGTTTGAGCAGTAGCAGCACCCTTCCCCCACCCCACCCCCAGCACCTTGATACCCTCACGGCTGAATAGTGCGCTCTACAAATGGTCTGATTGATTGATTGACTGTAACTTGGCCCTCGACAAGGGGCTATCGCAAGGGTCCTCCTTGAGCCCTACACTTTTTAATACCTACGTAGCCCCCTTGGCTTAAGTGGTAAGATCCTGTGGTTTTGAATTCATCTCTTAACGCAGATGGCACACAATTGATCATCTCTATGAGACCCAATTATAAATCTACAAAAAATTGATTTAGCAATTGTATGAGGAAGATCGCATCATGGATGACATCAAACTGCCTACAACTTAACAGTGACAAGACTGAGATTCTGCCTTTTGGTAATGCCCATGCGCACTGGTCAGATGAAAGGTGATCCCTGGAACTGGGCACGGCCCCTCCTCCCTAAAAAGGTAGTGAAAAATCTGAGCATCTTGATAGAGGAGAATCTTTCCCTGAGAGAGCAGGTTAGGTCTACTTATAGTGCCTGCTACGGGATCATGCGCCTGCTCAGGAAAGCTTTTCAATGGTTGCCCCTCCAATCCAGGACAAGCCTCACACAGGCACTGATTGTTAGCCGCCTAGCGTAAGGCAACACCCTTATGGTTGAGGCAAATGAGGCTCGTTTGACTAAACATCTGGTGGTTCAGAACACGGCTGCCCTCCTGGTCTGCAAACTCCCTCCTAACCACTTCTGAGCCCACTCTGAAATCCCTGCACTGGTTGCCGGTTAGAAAACTCTCCCTGTTTAAACTTCTCTGCCTAGTTCACAAATCTCTGACTGGCAATGGCAAGCTCTACTAACAAAAGAAACTGCAGCCCTATCTGTCCACGTGCAACCTCAGTTCCAGTGGACAATCTCTGTTACACCCTCGCCACATCCGTACGGTTATATGGTGAGAGATCTTTCTCTTAGCTCGCTCCCCACCACTGGAAAAGATTGCCTTCACACATACAGCCTTGTCCTGATTTCGTCAACTTTAAAAAACTGCTCAGAACTTGGCTCTTCTGACTCTTTCTCTAACTACTTTTAATTAAAGACAAGGAAACCCTATAAGGTAACCAAGGACCTAGGGTATACAATTTGAGGAAGACAGTGGTCCTTGTTGGAGGAAAAATAGGAACTAGAAATAAATATAGAACTAAATCAATTCTATATATTTGCTATCCAGCTGGATAGTGCAATTTAATAAGAGTTATTAAATACTGTTAAAGGACGAACGTAATACACAGTGGGATACAGTCCTGTATCCAAAAATCACAAAGATACAAAAAGAGTGACAAAGTGACAGTTTACAGAAAACAAAACAATCAGGCAAAACAGAGAGGGTTGCTTGTTCTCAAATGTAAAAGATAAGACAAGCATGATAAGTAGCAACAACCGTTACACATAGTCATAGAATTGTTTGTGTGCACGGTGTTTTAGAGGTCGACGACATTTCGATCCCATTTACAAAATCACTGGGATCATCATCAGGACAGTAATACTGTTGGCCTGAACAATTTAAGTATAGACAACTTAATGAGCCTTTTGAAAAGGGTGTTTCCGGAGGTTTTGAGAAGACCGCACGTGTCTCTGTGGAGCGGGCACTTTCAAGAAGATAAATGGGGCCGTGCCTATGGCATTTGTAATTCTGGCCCTGATTATAGTATTTATCGTGGGGCACTATTGAGAGCAGGAACGGAACAATGCCGTTGAGTTGAACGGTTGAATCGGTGCCGGGAGCCAGGGGGTCCAAGGGAATCGGTGGACGTGTAGAGAGCACGATGGCTCGATGTGCGGGCTTTGACAGTATTTAATAACTCCTATTAAATTGCACAATCCGGCTGCATAGCAAATATATAGAATTGATTTTGTTCTATATTTATTTCTTGTTCCTATCAAATCTTTCTCTAACTACGCCATAGCGCAGACAGACCCTTTCGGGGGGGATTTGCCCAGCTCTTTACACATCCCTTTAAATGAACATAACATAACATATGTTGACACTCACAGGACATCTTGTCCACGTGTCTCTTCTTAACCATTAAATAAAATCATGTCTACCACTTCTTTTAGGTTATCTGCCATTTAGCAATAAAAAAATATATCTAGAGGTACATTGTGGTGAAACAATCGTTTAAAATGTTTTGCTCAATTAGGCATAGATAGTGTATTATTTACTCCCATGGAGTCATATTTTTGTGAAGGATATTTAGGACACTATATTTCTGTCGGACTATATTTAGGCCATACTGTTCTGGTACCGTGCCCTTCTGACCCTGTTGATTGGCCCAGCTTAGTCCTCTGGTTGGAATCCAGGAAAATCCTTTAGTGTGTATCTTGACATTCTAGAGGAGGCACAGGGGTTTTGTAAAGGAGGCTCTTGGGTTTGCTCCCATACTCTTGCTCAACAGTACTTACTAAAGATTGAGGATGCAATTACAACCGAGGCCACGGTTTGCCTTCCGCAGGGCGTTTTGAAGAGGTTTCTTTCAGCGGCTTTGGCATTGGTATGGTTTCATTCTGTAATTATTGATGAAATGATGAAGCCTTCAGTCAGGTAAGTCAAAGTCTTTATTACCGGTCTCCTCTCTCCATCAACTGTGCAGTCAATTCCTACTTGAACATTCCAAGGTAGCCTACAGTGAACAGAGGGAGATACCAGGGAGAAGAATGGGGGAAACCAAGGGAGGACTGTACCAATAATAATCATAGAGAGAAAGAGTCGGGAGTGACTCCAAATAAACAGGGGAATAAATTAATGAATAAACTGATATAATAAATACAGATTGTAACAATTATATTCTTATATTATATTGCATGGGTTATCCAAATGGCCCTTTTTATAAATTAGGATTATCTCTGCCCCTTTCCTTGTAGTTGGTATAGAACAGCTTCCCAAGATGGCATTTGAGGAAAAGTTTTTACATGGTGCCCAACAGTGTAATTTGGCTATAAAAATATCCTGCAGTATCTATTTGGGGCAGGAAGCTTTACCCCACCTTGAGTAGGTTGAATAATATATTTGAGATTGTTTTTTAATGAATCTACAGGGAATAAAGGTAAAATTAGGTCTGGTGACCCAATGCAATTCTGTCCTTTTCCGTGTTATGTATATAACTTAGAAAAATACTTAATACATGATTTTGGCTGAATGTTGAAAGCAGTGTTTGTTATACTACAGTGGCTTCCATTGGCAGCTAAATGCCAAAAGGCCTTGTTGCCTTTAGACTTGGCTGCTGTAAGCAAGTCCTGCCATCTGTTCTCATGCCACTCTCTCTTAGCTTTTGCATGTTCAGAGTTGTAAAATTTCCTAGCAACTATCACCAAATCCTGTTTTTTATTTTACCATGGAACATTCCTATTGTTATTAAGATTAGTGTTAGTTGTGCCCCTGAAATGATTACTTAAGGAGGCAACTCGATTAGCAATAATTCCCAGGCTCTTCCCAGTAGGAGAGGATAACAGGATGTTCCAGGGGCACAGCAAGCTCTTTGTATGAGGCTAGCCTCGCTGGTGGTTGTTGCATGTGGGAATTTTTTTATTGTCCGTTTATTATTCAAGATGGACAATTCCTTACTTTCCACTGGTGGTAGTGCTCTGCATAATTAAAGATAACTTCCATAGTTAATGTAAGGCATTATGGCCACTACCCTCATGATGCAATGCTCCCAAAATCTATCAGATACACCCAGAGCTCGTGATCTAGCAGTATATTATCTATTATGCTAGGTTGGCTAGGTCTATTCAAAGTATGCTGTCCCGTAGGATCTGGCCGGGGCGACCAAAACATTCTCTAAAACCAAGGGCCGGGGTTAAATCCGTCATCTGTGCAGATGTAGACCGTTTTTTATGGAGGGCAAATCTAATCTGGGAATTCCCCTTATCTCATCTTTCATTTCCACATCTTCCGCCTCCTCGGCCAAGTACTTGACTAGCAAGTGCTTGCTGGGGCTTGTCATCTCCCAAATCCGGCAAGTGGATCGTCCTTTGTACAGAGCGCCCCACGAGCCGATGGCTTCAGTTCTGCTGCATGATAACCGTTGGCATTAAGGGTACTATCGGCCTCTCACTGATGAAAGGATGAGTTAGTTTTCCTCATCTAGAACCTGTGGAACACAACATTTTCAAAAGTATGGAATACCAATGTATAGTTCAGGGCACACCGGAGTTCAGCTAAGAGTCTCGTTGGACAATTAACTCCTTGATGGGCGTGAGGTTGTTAAATCTACTCAGTGCTCTGAAGTTTTTGATTTACTCAGTGAAACGCCTGAGCAATATCCACTTTTACCACGCCCTGTGCCCCAGGCACCAGCTGAAAGGCACGAGAGATCAAAGGTCAAGGGGTTACTGTTATTTAAAAAATGAAATCCCTCGGGCCAGGTTCGATTTAATACGTTTTCTGTGTGGTAAAGTGATTACCTGCTGCTTTTAAACAAAAAAGACAGACATAACTGCGTGTATGTTTATTTTGTGAACACTCAAATGTATGTTTAGTCCAGATGTGTGTTTTCTAATGTATTATTTATTTTCCTCTCATTGTCATTTCAACATCAAGATTAGGATTAAAGAGTGTGAACTAACTGATATAAAAAATGAGACCACCTGAGAGATATTTCATAATATTTCTGGGTATTCTAAAATGGAACAACTGTCTTTTGCTTGTGAGGGGGGCACAACAATGGTAGGCAGAAGAAAAAAGCTGAAATTTATTTTTCTAAGCTTAAGTATAATTTTCACCCTTCTCTCATAGGTGACAATTTGTAAAACTTTAATATTTTGGTTTGATCATATCTAATAGGAGCTTCCTAAAAGGATTTTGAAATACAAATTTAACTCACCATCAAAATGAGTCTTTCCCGTCACACAGGCCCTGAAATCTATTCATTGACTCCCTGTAGAAGAAAGAGCAACCTTCAAAACTCTGGGGCTTATTTACCAGCCCCTTGCGCTGCGTTACTTTTTCCCATAGTGACGCCCCAGCAGCGCAAGGGGCTTGTAAATGAGCCCATCTCTGTATAGCACATGAAGCGCTCAATGGTTAATCAGTGAAATATTCCACAAAGATTGATGTCAGCTACCTAAAGATCAGAAGCTTGAGGTTTGCCACCAGGGCCTGCATTACAAATACAGCGCACTCTCTACGCTGCACCACCTTGTACCCTTAAATGCGTGCACTGGGGGAAGCAGGGGACAATGTGCCGTACAACAGCACATACAGTGTTCCCAGTGTTGGTGCAAACTCTCACATGTACGGGGAACAGTGCAGTAGTAACAAGCATTGGCATGGCCAATAGGTCTCTCCTTTGGGAACTTATAAGTGTTTAGCCATGCAACAGTTGATGTTGTTGCACCAAGGATATTGTGCTGCATTACTAAATACTTATAAGGTCCCAAAAGCGAGACCTATTGGCTATGCCAATGCTTGTTTAAAAGGGTGCTGACCCCAGCAAGCAGCACTGCCGGGATGTCAGGCACGCAGCTTGCAATTTCTTTGAGGGTCAGGGACATTGTAGCCTCTCACTGTATGTAACATAGGGAATAGCGTTACTGAAAGGCAAAGTAGCAACACGTCAAAAAAAAGATGCCAGTTGCATGCCCTTGCCACGCCCCTTCGCAACAGTGACCCTTCCCCCAACTCCCTGCCATGGTTGCTTTAAGACCTGCATTTAAACAAATGAGCAGTGCTCTTATTTAATGAGTACCTCACTCAGTTGTTGCATGTAGCTGCCGCCCTTCACACACAGAGCTCATCACTCCTGCAGCCATTTCACGCAGACATGCACACTCCTTCAGCTCTTTAGGCACACCACTACAGTCGATTGCAGGCACCATTGCACATCCATTTCCACAGTCCTTTGCCCAAAGTCAAGACGACAGGTATAGACATGTACAAATGGGGGTGCGCACTCCTTCAGCCTTTTGCACACACTTTTGGAGCCCTTTAAGTACACGTATTTACATTTCTTAAGCCTATTACACACACACTTATAATAATCTATTAATTAACCCTTTACTCAAAGACATGCACTTCTACATTTTACACACACCTTAGCCCTGAATCGCGTACCCCTACAGCCATTTGCTCACACTTGTGTACATCAAGCAACCATCTCCCCGTAGGTACATACCTGGCCCAAGAAACACACTCTTTACTTATAAACAGTGGCAGCTGTACACTGGCACACCAACCCCTCTGCCCACCTTTCTCATTTTCGCTCGCAGCTTTTCTCCGCTACATTACTTACCCACACTTCTTTAAAAACCCCAGTTCTTGCCTCTATACACTCCTCCTTTCCGATGCTCAGTCTCCTACACTCCACGCACCCATCAATCCTGTACCATCAACACTCCGTCCATCATCTCCTTTGGTTTTGCTTTGTTCACCCTAAGTTGGCAGGGTATGCCCAGACGTGGGTTCCTTGCTCACTTTGCCACTGGATTCAAGCTAGTCTGGCTGATGACGGCTGATTAGCCAGAAACCGGTCCCAGGATGCTTGTTTCCGGTCCAGGGAAGACATGGCTTGGCAGTTCGGGCTGGACTGTTCCCATGAGGCACAGGGTCAGACTGATTTGCATATGGCCATGTCTGAACTGGAGTGGCGGAGTGAGCTAAAGAATGATGATGGATTAAACCCAGATCAGTTGACTGGGGGTGAGTGCTTGCAATGTTCAACACTCCATCCATCATCCCCTTTGGTTTTGTTTGTTTGCCCTAAGTTGGCAGGGTATGCCCAGACGTGGGTCCCTTGCTCACGTTGCCACTGGATTCAAGCTAGCCTGGCTGAGAACAGCTGATTAGCCAGAAACCGGTCCCAGGATGTTTGTTTCCGGTCCAGGGAAGACATGGCTTGGCAGTTCGGGCTGGACTGTTCCCATGAGGTATAGGGTCAGACTGATTTGCATATGGCCATGTCTGAACTGGGGTGGCGGAGTGAGCTAAAGAATGATGATGGATTAAACCCAGATCAGTTGACTGGGGGTGAGTGCTTGCAATGTTCAACACTCCGTCCATCATCCCCTTTGGTTTTGCTTTGTCCGTCCACCACACCCTCCATCCCTGCCCCTCCTGCGCACATCATTCATCCCTCCAAAGGCATTCCACCACACAGCAGGAAGCAGCACTAGGACCTCTCAGGAGGCAGCAGGCGGCATGGCACCCCTCTGCAAACCCCCCAGCACAGGAATTATGTACCTCTCACAGTAAAAGTCACAGAGGTACACCACCTATGGGTTACACCATGAACACGCACATGCATTGCTACGTTCTATATATGTTTCCATACAATACCCTCGCAGTTTAACTGTTCTTCTCAATTTATGCTGCATTCAATCACAGCCCTGTGCAGCACAAGGTGTGCACGAAGTCCCCTGCTTACACTGTATATGGCTAATTGCTATGAGCATTGTCTACGTCACACACTTTTAACCAACGTCCTTCCCAAATTGCAGATTTGGTTTTATAAGTTACATGAAGCACCCTATTCGTAGACACCATGTTTAGCTACCATCTCCCTCTTGTATGGTGCATGCAGCTCCCCCCACCCCACCGACGTTCAATGAAGTTTCCATTTGCGACCGTGAGCAATTCTTCAGCTTGACCCAGACTCTGTACATATTATAGCGCAGCCAGGCACTGTCCAGTCTCCTCTTCTATGCCGATGCCATGTAATCTCGTTCAAGTGCACACACCCAACTCACAAGTAGCCGTATATTGCACACAGGTGCCCACTCTTTTCCCGGTTAAAAACGGAATTGTGCATGCACCCCTGCAGAGAGTCAGTGGCAGATGTCACAGATGGGTTGAGTTTGAAAAAGTGTTATAAAACGGCCATTGGTCGATGTAAAGAGGTGATAAAAGGTTGACATGTGAGGGGCGTCGAAAGGAGATGACTACTCTGAAATGTGAGTAGTGTGGGGTGGGAAGAAGAAACATTTACAGATGTGAACGGTGAGAGGCAAGAAGCTGGGCAGATGAGGGCTCAGGAGGAGGGGGCCCGTGGTAGAGCAGTGTTTTGTGTCGGGGGAAAGTGTATGAAAGGGGTGTAGGGAGAAGCACTGACAAATGTGAGGAGTGTAGAAAGAACAAGATGGCGGTCACCAGTCCGGGTGTGCGGGGCCAAAAGTGGATAAGGCGGTAACACAAAATCCCGATTTTCAATCACGTGCCAGTGTTTAACATAGACGATGACGCGTGCCAATTGAAAACAAGGTCGGGGCTTAAAGTCCCTTCCGAAACTATTGATTCCAAAAGGCCAATGCATGGCGAAGGCAGCGCATGCGCGCTGCTAACGCCAGGCGAGACCTAAAAATCAAGCAGGCTGTTTTCAGCTGCCAGACTGTCTTTCACTGAAGACAACGACCCATTTCAGAGGCGGAATTGATCACCCTGTAAGCGGGTGCAGTGAGCGATTGCACTTGCCTGCACAAAAAATACCAGGCACGTCCCAGGGAAACCTGTGCCGGGCTCCATTAAGGGCAGCCTCGGAGCCGCACTAACTGCGTGCAACCTGTATGCTGCACAGTCAGAGCTCCTCTCAAAGGACTCTTTGCATGGCATTTTTCTGTGCGCTGGATCTGTAATATGGCATGGTGCAAAGGCAAAGGTTTCCTCATTGCCGGTGTTTGCCAGTGCGTAGCACCGGCTCTTATTTGTAAACACTGGCACTTATTTATGGCAGTCTACTACATGGTGGTGCTGTCTGTATGTTTTTGAGGAGAGCTAATGAACAACAAATTGAATATACTGTTAGGTGATGTGGAACAGTCAAAAAAATCACACTTGTGTGACGGTTGGTATTTACCATTGCTGGCAGGGATAGTGGATAGTGTAGAAATACGTTGGGCCCTGGCACTTACATTTTTACAAATTAAGTACTGGGCCATGTCCCTGTGCAAATGAGGACATGCCCTTTGGAATTACATTGTTGCACATTTAGCGTTGGCCCAATCTTTTTTACAGAAGTGGCTACACAAGCACCGGTGGATGCTTTTGAAATATCGCAATTCAGTGAGTGAAAAAAACACCCCTGCAAATGCCCAATGTGTGCTCAGTGCTCTATGTAAATTACATCCTCTCATAACATTTGGTGGACCTTCCTTCAGGCTCAGCTGAATCTGCAAATTTGTAGTAAATAGCATATTGAGCATGTCTGAAATCTTTTTGTCGTCAATTTTAAATGCGCTTTCCTCGCTTTTTGGACTGCCCTCTCTCCATCAGAACTTCAGCCATGCTTATCAGGCCTCCATTTGCAATGCAATAAAAATATACAAGAACACCAAACTCACAAGTTTTGAAAAACCTGTGAATATAAGATACTAAAAAAAATTATTCTACCTCTTTATTGTCAATCTCATGCCTTGATATGTTCAAATTTGATTGATGGAACTTGCCAGTTTCATGATCACAAAGTAGAGGCTGCTACCAAACAGGGGTGGTGAGGTGGGGGGAAATATATTTTTTTTAAATGCAACTTACCTTAATGCCGCCCACCTCTGGCCTCTGCCTCTTCTTTCTCTGTCCTCCTCTCTGCACTCAGCAGGAAGCACACAGCCTCTCAGAATCCCCTGATCAATGTAAATGCTACCTTGCAGCAGCGTCGTGATTGGCCTGAGAGCCGTGGTTTGGCGCTCAGACAGGGACTGGCAGGCTGGACATGTTCTCCACCCAAGCTGTAATACAGCCTCAGTGGAGAACATGTAAATGTAATGTAAATTGATACTTGTATAGCGCACTACTCACCCACAAGGGTCTCAAGGCGCTTGTACGAATACCGCTGTGGAACCCATCCTGGCTTTCCCTGTGAGGCGTCCACTCCTGGGCACCCCCAAGGTGGAGGCCAGGCATCCTTAGCGTTGTGGGGGCCGTTGTGGAGATTAAGCAAGCTATTGCCCAGAGTTGCAGAGTGGGACTCCATGATTGGAATGGCACCGAGGAGAGAATTATCAGGTCCGTGGAATTTTTGAGCCCAAGACCCGCCAAAGCAGGGAATTGAACCCTGGTCCCGGGCTAGACCTCTGCATCAGGGTCTGCCGCTCTAATCATTGAGCCACACTTCTCCACACATGCAAAGTGCGCATGACGGTTTGGCCTGCCCGAGACAGCTGGCCAAATCCTCATGCGCCCTTAAGGTGCTGCCACCACTCCTCCTCCTGTGCCATGGGGAGCTCAGCCTGCCTGGCTTCAACTTCAAGTTGAATACAAAAAATAAAATGATAATAACGTTCCGTCATTATCATTTTGTTTTTTGTATTCAGCTTGCAGTTGAAGCAAGGTGGGCGACGCTCCTCCGCCTTAGAAGAGGAGCCGCCGCTGAGCTTACATGTACCTGCCGCACCTGCAAGATATACCAAAGAAATGCTTTTGATTGACACCCTTTTAGATTCTCCCGGCCTAAATGGATCTTTATGAAACTTGAAGGAAACAAATTATTTCATATTTTGTGCAGGTTTGTCAAACAGGCCAGGTCGGACGCCACCCACCGTTGATTTTACCTGAGCCTCCGCCGAATCATAGCCTTAATGGCTTTATACTTTTTTAATTAAAATTTGCGAATTTCAGGAAAGTCGCAAAATATGGAATTTGTGAATTCTCCTTGTGAATTCATTAACATACTGTCCATTACTAAATACAAAACGGCAGCCACAAACTTGTAAACTTCATAAAATTCATGGATTCATCTCTTGATGAGTGCTTTCTGAATATATGCTCATAATTTGCCATGCCTCTGTGATCATGTCTACCCCACACCCTGGTGCCTAGAACCAGTCATCAGGCTCCCTTTGTCTCTATAATTTTTAACCAGTGTGCAAAATTTACAACTTTAACTGAATTGCGAGAATTTCAAAATATTGGAGAAAATTATTGAAGCCTTTAATAAGTCAAACACATTCTGGAAAAATTCAAATATGATGGACAGAATACACATGTTTCTGGCTCCTGGGTTTAAACAGAACAGACATTTCTACATTTTAACCTTGGCCAGGCAGACCTATTTATTCAAACACTAATATCTAAAGTCTAATTAAACTGATTTAAACCAAATGAATTTAGCATACTTTCTGAGTGAAGTTATACTTTCATGTCATGTTTGGTGCAACTCAGTTCAGAGGTTTTTGCTGTAGCATAGAACAAATATTGTAATGCGATTTTGGATTTGAAATCCAGCTTTTGGACACCCTCACCTTTAGCTTTTTACTTAGCACGCATCTGCACAAAAAGTGCCATGCTAAATATTATATGGTTTATTAAAGTATGCAAAATGCAGTGCAGAATCAGCAAACACCAAAATGATTACCAATCTAGAAAATTATTTTTTAATGGAAAATACTGCGGAACCTTAACTACAGAGTTTGTGGTGGGACTACCCCTACCCCCCACCTCAACACCCCCCATCCCCAGTACTTCGGCATGTTTGTCCTTTGCAAATGGGATTGTGGCAATGGTCTCTCTATGGAATAATGGCACTCCTAAAAAGTCAAAATTGATTATTTTTCGGTTCCATCAGGCACAAACACAAAATAATTAAGGATTTACAGATGGAGATGGCTGAAGGCGTTGAGTCCCTTTTTTGTCTGGGCCATTAACACACTCGAGACACTGAGATCCTCCATTTTTATAGCTGGAATGGGAATACCTTTTCACAAGATGAAATGGAAAAACGTGTTAGTTATTTGAGCCTTTCCCAGTCAGCTTTAGGCGGGAATTGCTGTGTGCAGAAGGCCAGGAATCAGTCTTCTTTCCCGCTCACTGCACCACGCCTCAATGCAGAGGGCTTTTGGCCAGGCCGGTAGCCAGAAGTAATAGGGGGGCATGCCCTCGGCTGTGACCAAGCATTAAAACTGTGTACTATAGGTGCATTTTTCTCTGGGAACAAATGTACAGTATGCAAGGTTTTAAAGCATGCATTGCTTTTTGATGCTTTTTTTTTTCTATTGCGGTAATTGGATATATTACTAGCTATCAACCCCCAGAATATAGTGGTAGAAGACGACATAATATCGAAAGGTAGGTGAATATAGGGAAGTACAGCTTTACTATTCCTAACTCAACGTCTAGGTACCTTGAAGATGTATCTATCAAGTAGGTACATATATATGGGGTAAGGTATAGAAAATCTATACTTTTGGATTTGATATTCTGTCCTCGATATTCTGTGACATTGATATTCTGGTTTCCATATTCAGGGTGCACACGGTGTGATCCCATGTGAAAGAATACCTGAATTTTTGTTACGGTACATATTAAAGCACACTCAATCAACTTTCCACAAACCAACTTTAAATCTTATCAATGAGAGCGGTGTAGAGTTGTAAAGTCATCTGACTCACAACTCTGATCAAGCTTTCTGAAATGAAAACCTTATCAAGTTCTTAAGGCTGGCCTCAGCTCAGAGCCCGCCCTCTCTCACCACTTACCTGAGGTGGTAGATGACCAGCCTCCCCACTAAACTTATTTTTACTGAAGGATGTCCTACCTGGAACATTCTGTATTAGGAAATCATCACAGCTGGAAGGCCGAAAGGGATATACCTTACCTCAAAGTAAAGATAGGAAACTTAACCTGCTTGATAAGGTGTGCAGTTTTTTTTTACCTCAGTCCAACTTGAGTAATGAATTTGCCTCACCACTAATTCAAAATAACTTTACAGAGAGCTTGCAGCATATTCATGAAAGACATTCTCAGAAAATAGTGGTGAATGTGTGTGTTTTAAACATTTTATGGCTGCACCAAATGGCAAAAATGAGTAGAATTAAATGTAATTTTTACAGGGAAAGTTAGGTAGGTCCCTCAATTAATTTCACAAAAGATGTGCAGTTCAATTATATTGAATCAAAAACACTAGTAAAAACTGCATGGACTTTAAGCAGGCTTCAACATTGGCATACACCCCTCACAGTTACAAGTTGGTGCTGTACAAAAGGAGGCCATCGTCAGTTATCGACCAGCAAGACAGGTACGTATGGTAAAGGATAGGTGATTATGCAATTCTGGGATGGATCCATTTGAGGCCTGTGGTCTGGCTGAGGACACTAGTTCCATCTCCAGTTAGAGGAAGGAGCCATAGATGGACAGGCAGCAACTCTGCCTCTAAGACTCTGAATGGTGGTTTCACAGTTGGTGTCTAGGATTCTGCTCTGTGATAACATCTCTCTTTGATGCTGCTTGCATGCCCTCCCCACAAGTTTGGATGCTAGCGTCCTCCACTTCGGGAATTATGTACATTCTCCTCTCTTTCACATGCAATAGAGTTCTTGTATAGAATCCTCAAGATGGCACCCTCTATGTGCCTAACATTGCTTAGACGAGCATGCACGTTTCTAAGTGGTGAATGTAGAAACCATGGATGCTTGCCAAGTATACTGTAAATGAAAAATATTTACTTACATAGAGATTGTTTTAAATGTACACTAGAAAGCCAACTCACCTCTATAATAGAACTTGGACTTGTCAGCAAATAGGTTGTATTTTCCAGCGACTATATCAGCAAATTTAGAAATGACTGATATGCAGTTAAATAGAAGGTGTCAGCACTTCTCACCAACAGTATATAGTAATACATAGCAAAGGGATGCCATTATTAAGCAATTTGTAAAAAGCAATCTACCCCCGAGTTATGCCATTATGCGGTAGGACGTAGCGAATTGATCACTCTGGATACGGGCAAAAGGGTAAAATGGCTAAGAGAACTTAAGGAACTCTTATCGTCCTTAGGCTTACCCGATGCATGGGAGAATCAAGTCCAGCCATCAAAGGCGGAGTTAAAAAAGACTTATTGGAACTGGATATACCAACGGCTCCTACTTTACCCGAGGCATGGGAAATTAACAGAGGATTTCCTACAACATAAACAAGTTGGTCTTTTGGAACCCTACTTGGATTTTATTCGAGTTCCCATGGACAGAAAGTTGTACATGCTTTTCCGGTTTGGGTCACTATACCTTAATGCCACAGTTGCTCAAAGGGATCCAGCCAAAAACTTTTCATCAAGCTGTCCGTGTTGCAATGATATGCAAGAAACCATAGCCCATTGCCTATTCGCATACCCGGCTTATCGGCAGGCCAGGAACAAATGCCTTAAACATATTTGTGTCCAGATGGGAACAAAGAACCATCAAGTTGCACTCCGTATTTTGAGATCTGATGCATCCAGGCCTGCTTTTGTATGCGGAGTTGCTAAATTTCTGGGCTGCGCTTGGATTATTCGCGCGAAAGCTATCACTAAAGCTGCGGAAATAGTGGATGTCGCCATATAATGATCTTGTAGCCATTATTCTGTGTAAGAGGGTAGAAGGGACGAACTGTGCTTTCGAAATCATCCGTTGACAAGAGCAATTCGTTTTTTTGGGGAAATTCTGCCTTTTATGAATTGTTGTTTTAACAATTGGCGCTATAAATTGTGTTTTAAATTTTTTTTAAATCTTTTTAAATATTATTCTGAATTGTTTAATATTGATTTTAAGGATGTAAAAAGCTTTTATGATAGTAATTATCGAATAAAGCACATTTCAAATTCAAATTCAATTCAAAAAGCAATGTAGATTAAATGACAATGGTTAGACCGTAATAGGTCTCTAAAACCACTATGCAAGGTGATTTTTGGATCTTGTACTAAGACCATTTTTAGAAAATAAGTGCTAATTTGTGCATTCAAATCACAGTGGGCCAGTTTTATTGGCAAAAACATGATAAGCTATACATTCGCTTAAAATCTCCAAACACATGTCTACCTAGCTCTCATTTCGCTACTTGAGGTCATGTTTTACTTTCTCACTGCTCTCCTCATCTCCTAATCACTGTCCCCACAGCCTTTCTAACCATTTTCTCCACTTTCTGTTTGCTGCTGCATCTGTTTATCTTCCTCTCTCTGTCTGTCCTGCACTCTCTAGTGCCTTTTCTATTTCATCTCCTTTTTTTCTCTCCTCTCCTTTTCTAGAATCTCTTGTATCATCTCCCAGTATTTATTATTCTCTCTTTAGCCCTCGTCTCTATTAACCATGTATGGCAACTGAAACTTTCTCTTGCCTCTGCATGGCCGTTAGCAGCGGCCGGCACCTTTTTTCTGCCAACATGCTTTTTGCTGTTCTCCAGTCCGGAAGCATACCATCTTAGGGACCATCTGGAAACTAGAGAAGTCCCCTATGGCCATGGAACAAATAAGTTAGTGTGATGTGGCCCTCATATCCCTAGCTTCTTGCCCACACTTGTTGGGCAGGAATTGGTGGGTTTCAACTGTTTTAGGGCAAAGAACAACCCATTGACATCCACCCCACTACCTTCACAGTGCAGTGGACTTCAATGGGTCATTCACAGTACTGGAAATGAAAATGTTTCTTGTAAAAACACCAGAAACATTTCTTTTCCACAATCAAAGATGTGACATAAGGGTAATTCTTCCCTCAAGTCACAAGTTTGATTTTTTTTGTTTTGCTCTATTGCGTAGTCAATCAATCAATCAATCATGGCATTTATATCGCGCACTACTCACCCGGAAGGGTCTCAAGGCGCTTGGGGAGGGGGGGGTCTGCTACTGCTCGAACAGCCAGGTCTTGAGCTGTTTCCTGAAGGCGAGGTGGTCCCGGGTCAGCCGCAGGTGGACCGGTAGGGAGTTCCATGTCTTTGCCGCCTGGTAAGAGAAGGATCTTCCTCCGGCGGTGGCTCTCTGGAAGTGGGGGACGACGGCGAGGGCGAGGTTTGCGGATCGTAGCTGGCGGGTGGGCGAGTAGAAGGTCAGGCGGTCGTTGAGGTACCTTGGGCCCAGGTCGTGGAGGGATTTGTGTGCGTGGGTGAGGAGTCTGAACGTGATCCTTTTGTTGACCGGGAGCCAGTGCAGGTCTCTGAGGTGGCTCGAGATGTGGCTGCGTCGAGGGATGTCCAGGATGAGTCGGGCGGAGGCGTTCTGGATGCGCTGGAGTCTCTTCTGTAGCTTGGCTGTTGTTCCGGCGTAGAGGGTGTTTCCATAGTCCAGTCTGCTGGTGACGAGGGCCTGGGTGACTGTTTTCCTCGTCTCGGTCGGAATCCATTGGAAGATCTTGCGGATGAGGAGACGGCGTTGACTTGTCTGGTCATCGAAAGAGTGGAGTCCAGGATGAAGCCCAGGTTGCGTGCGTGGTCCGTTGGTTTGGGTGCGGTGCCTAGGGCCGGGGGCCACCAGGAGTCGTCCCACGCGGAGGGTGATGGTCCCAGGATCAGGACTTCTGTCTTGTCCGTGTTCAGCTTTAGGCGGCTGTCTTTCATCCATTCGGCGACGTCTTTCATCCCTTCGCGGAGGTTTGCTTTGGCGGTGTCGGGGTCTCTGGTGAGGGAGAGGATCAGCTGGGTGTCGTCGGCGTAGGAGATGATGTTCAGGTTGTGTTGGCGAGCGATGGCCGCTAGAGGTTTCATGTAGATGTTGAAGAGCGTAGGGCTGAGCGATGATCCTGCGGGACGCCGCAGATGATCGTGGTGGCCTCCGAGCGGTAAGGAGGCAGACGTACTCTCTGTGTTCTTCCGGAGAGGTATGAGGTGATCCAGTCTAGGGCCTTCCCTTGGATGCCGGTGTCGTGGAGGCGTTGTACTAGGGTGCGGTGACAGACAGTATCAAATGCAGCGGAGAGGTCTAGGAGGATGAGTGCTGCTGTTTCGCCGTTGTCGAGCAGGGCACGGATGTCGTCGGTGGCTGCGATGAGAGCGGTCTCGGTGCTGTGGTTGGTTCTGAATCCGGACTGTGACGGGTCGAGGGATCCGTTCGTCTCGAGGAAGGCGGCCAGTTGCTTGTTGACGACCTTTTCGATGACTTTGGCCGGGAAGGGAAGGAGCGAGATGGGGCGGAAGTTCTTGAGGTCGGTCGGGTCCGCTGTTGGTTTCTTCAGTAGGGCGCTGAGTTCGGCGTGCTTCCAGCTCTCCGGGAAGGTTGCTGTGTTGAAGGAGGCGTTGATGATGTCTCGGAGGTGGGGTGCGATGGTGGGGGCCACTTTGTTGAAGACGTGGTGAGGGCACGGGTCGGTCGGGGATCCGGAGTGGATGGTGTTCATGATGCGAGTCGTGTCTTCAGGGGTCACCTCGGTCCATGTCCGGAGGATGGTGGCTGGGTGCGTGGGTTCGATCGGTGGGTGCGGGGGGTGAACGCCGAAGCTGTTGTGGATGTCGGCGACCTTGTGGTGGAAGTACGAAGCGAGGGAGTCGCAGAGGTCCTGTGAGGGGGCGATGTCGTTGTTGCCGGTGATGGGGTTGGAGAATTCCTTGACGATGTTGAAGAGCTCCTTGCTGTCATGGGCGTTCTTGTCCAGTCGTTCCTTCAGAGATTTCTTCTTGGTGGTGCGGATGAGCTGGTGGTGTCTGCGGGTGGCGAGTTTGAGGGCGGTCATGTTGTCGGCGGTCTTGTCGAGGAGCCAGGTCTTCTCCAGGGTGCGGCAGGCCTTCTTGGAGTCTTTTAGTTCGTCGGTGAACCAGGGGGCTTTCTTGCTTCTCGGCCTGATGAGTGGGTCCTTCAGTGGGGCGAGGTTGTCGGCGCTAGTGGACAGCCACTGAGTGAGGTTGCAGGCTGCTGTGTTAGGGTCCGGTGTCCTGCCGGGGGGGTTCTGGCTGAGGGAGGTGGTGAGCTGGTCGGCGGTGATCTTGCTCCAGTTTCTGTGTGGAACCTGCTTCGGGTGGTGGTGGGCCGTGTTCTTTGCGAAGCTGAAGTGGACGCAGCTGTGGTCGGTCCAGTGGAGTGCGGTGGAGCGACTGAAGGAGACGTACTTGCTGGAGGAGAAGATAGGATCGAGCGTGTGTCCGGCTTGGTGCGTGGGGGTGTTGACCAGTTGCTTCAGACCGAGGTTGGCCAGGTTGTCCAGCAGGGTGGTGGAGTTGCGGTCGTTGTTGTTCTCCAGGTGGAAGTTGAGGTCCCCAAGGAGGATGTAGTCGGTGGAGTGGAGGGCGTGTGGGCTGATGAAGTCCGTGATGTCATCGCAGAACTGTGCCCGCGGTCCCGGGGGTCGGTAGATGAGGGTGCCTCTGAGGGTCGTCTGGGGGTCGATGTGGACCTGGAAGTGGAGGTATTCGGCAGCGCCGAATGTGTCGATGGACGCAGCCGAGATGCGAATGGTGCTCTTGTGTACGATGGCGATGCCTCCTCCGGTCTGGTTGATGCGGTCTCTCCTGATGATCTTGTAGCCGTCCGGGATGGCTATGGCGATGTCGGGGGCTGAGGAGGCGTTCATCCAGGTTTCCGTGAGGAAGGCGACGTCTGGGGATGCGGTGTCGAGGAGGTTCCAGAGCTCAACGGTGTGTCTGTGGACGGAGCGGGTGTTGAGTAGGATGCACTTCAGGTGGTTGCTGCTTCCGGTGCTGCTGGTGGGTGCGGTGCAGGATCGGAGGCAGGAGAAGTTGCAGGAGCGGCAGACGAAGGGTCCATGGGTGCGTCGAGGGGTCGCTCGGTAGCATCCGGGGGTTCGGGCGGTGTTGAGTGCGAATAGCGTGGTGAAGTCGTAGGTCCTGCGGGGGGGCTGGCGGGCGCGGGGGCCAGGGGGTCTGGCGCTGGGCGCGGTCCTGGCGCGGACGGGCGCAGACGGGCTTACCTTTGGCGCACCTTCGGCGCTCAGTCGGCGCTCCCGCTGCGCGCGTCCGCTGCGCGGTCGCGCAGGGGGCATCATAAGTAGGAGCCCGGAGGGAGGGTCAGCAGGGAGGCGGGAGGAGGGGAAAGAGTGACCGGGGCAGTGGCGGCGGAAACGGCGAAAATAAAGAAAATCAAGCAGTCAGCGAGCGGAGGCCGGTACCTGTGAGCGGCGGAAGGAGGTGAGTGGCGCCAACGGAGGTTGCAGTGGGTGTACTGTCTGCTGATGTCACAGCAAAATGTGAAAGCATACCACGCTAATGGAATCTGCAAGGATCCACAAATGTCCTAACACACAGCGGTCCTACTCTCTTCCCAGTAACAATAGTACTCCACTTATGTGGCTGGGTTATCACCCGTGAAAGAAAGGCCCCAAAAGTAACAAGGATTTTGCAAATTGAACAATTTTAGCAGTTGGTAGCTGCAGTATTTAGGCCAGGGCTCGGAAGGCACCCAAGGAAACCTGCCAGTCCCATACATTTCTGAAAACAAGTTCCTAGGGTAGTCCAGGGTGGTGTGACTTGCGTGGAACCAATTACTTTTCTTACCCGGAAATTCCCTGCAAACACCAAACTCTGGCAAAATCACAGATGTTCCTCATGTTTATGTGAAGGAAAATTCCAGAATTTGTGAGGATCCATAAAATTCCCAACACTTAGTGTTCCCACACTTCTCCTAATAAAAATGGTACCCCAAATATTCACCAAGCATTTTGCATTCAGTACATTAATTGCATAGGCCCCATAATAGCAGTTTATTTGCTGTAGCCATAAATTAGATAAAGATAAAGCAGAATTTAAAAGAAGTCAATACATTTTAAAAAGCAGATTCATACTACACAGATCTGAGATTGCAATATATACAAATCAGAACATGATAGTCTATGTTGTGCAGATACATCTAGAGAAATCAATTATAATACAAATACTTTTAGCCTCAGATGCAATGATTATAATTTCCATAATATTTGGTTCAAGGACATGAAGCCTCAGTGTGTTGACCCTGGCAGGGTTAACTATATATTAAACCATTTAAAAAAAATAGATAGTTATAGCAGTTCTTTGTGACATGGCAAGCTATGTTGGATCATTTCAGGTTTAAACTACAGCTAGTTGTAGTATTTGCAGCCCTCTGCATCAGGCATATCAATCTAAAAAACTATTGGGCTCCTGCAAACAAAAAACAAGGGGTCTCATCTGCGAGAAAATGATGCGGCGCCACAAGCCATTTAGCTGTGCCTTGCTGCGTCATTTTCAAAGCACAGGGGTGCGCCATATTAACTACAATACAACACATCCCTGGGCTCTGGCCCCGAACTGGCTGCCATGCGCCAGCACAGGCACCATTGCGTCATCATGCAATGGTGCCTGCACTGCGAAGATGATTGTTTTTGTGCAGAAAGGAACACCTTCCTGCACAAAAACAATAATTAATGGCATTTTCCTTTGTCTATTTGTGCTGCAGAAAGCAGCACGCGTAGAAAGAGAAAAAACAGGGAGAAATAAAAGTATTTCCCCTTGTTGCACCATTCCTATGCCTCCCGTGGAGAGGCGTAGGATTCTGACGCATTACCAATTTTACAAAATGTTGTAAATCTGGGAATGCAACAAGTTCAATGGATGTTACGTTGGAACACCCACAGCAATGCCCATGGGAGGCCCATTTCACACAGATCACGCAAGGTAATTTTACGTGGTCTTGTAAATATGGGCAAACCATCTGTAAGGCTGCTTAGAGTTTTTGAGCAGCAGAATCTATTTCTACCGATTTTTTTTAAAATGTACTCTACTTAACAGAGACTGAGTTCCTTTAAATGTACCTAGAACCTGATGTTGTTTGTTTGCCTTTTGGTGTTAATTAAATCATGGAGTTTTTATGTTGAACCAATTGATATGTTAGTCCTAAGGAATATATGCATGAAAAGTAAGTGATGAGTTGGAAATGTGACTGATTTAAAGGCAAAATATATGTTTTTAATTTTCCCTGTCCAAAATGTTCTCCTTTTTTAGGTCTCGCTGAGGCAGCGCTTGCACTGCCTCTTCAAGACATCCTGTATATGTGATATGGGCATGAAGCTCTGCCCACTTTCCGCCCATTTTTTTAATTGGCTCTTGTCACTTTCCTTTGAAAATGGTGGCTTTTCATTTGTCAATAGGCTTAGTAGTCCCTCCTTCGTACTGCCTAACCTCCCATGAGGACACCCCCTGTCACATCTGGTATTACTTGGTAGGTTTTAATTACAGCCTACGGGCACTATTTTCTTGAATGGTGTTCTCCTGCCTGCTGTTGCTGGCAGTACACACTCTCCCACAATGCTTTTTTTTTAATGTAGGCAGCGCGGCATGCCTCGGCAGGAATAATGTGGCCTTGACTACCTTTTATTATTTGAGGGGCTTAACGCAGCTGCATGCTTTTCTTTTTCGGTTTCTTTAACTTTTTTTTTTACAATGTCTGCACCCGCGCCTTAGCTTTATACATCTTACGCTAAAGCACAGGTGTCACGATTGCTTCAAAAGTAAAGAAATAGAAAAAAATGCACATTTCTTTTTCTATTTCTTTATTTTTAAAGCAAGCGCGGCACCCGCGCTTTAGCTTAAGATGTAAAAGCTAAAGTGCGGATGCCACCATTGTAACAAAAGTAAATATATATTTAAAAAAAGCTTGTAGCTGTCAGTTTTTTTACAATTTGTTTACTTTTTTTACAATAGTGGAACCCGCGCTTTTGCTTTAAACATCTTAAGCGAAAGCGTGGGTTCCGCAATTGTTTAAAAAGTAAAGAAATAGAAAAAAAAAAGTTTTTTTCCATTGCTTTAATGTTGAAGCAATCACGGCACCCGCGCTGTAGCTAAAGCATGAGTGTCATGATGGATTTTTTGTACAGTAATTGGGTTTGGCAGTCATTTACAAGCTTTGTATTGTAATCTTTCAAGTCTCTACCCATGATAAGAGAAGGCACAGAACGCCACCCCCTGGTTCTGAGCAGATCTCTTTAACTGATGAAGAGGGGGTGAACAAATCTCTCCCTCACACCCTCTCCAGGGCACATTCTGGATTATGGGCCACGCACAGCCAGGCGATAGCTGGCTCCATAATAAGGACATTAAACCTGCTCTTGTAGATGCCCTCCACCCTGTAGCGTGAACCCTGGGCGTCGCCCGCACCCCCTTCCAGTACAGATTCTACACATCCGGCCAGACAGCACAGACTACCAACCTCTGTGGCTACGGTGCGCTTATTATCACCTCAGAAAGACAGGGATAAAACAGATAGACAAACATGCACCCCCGGAACTCTGGCACAGCGCGACAGCCGCGAGCCACTGTACAGCCTGACAACCTAGTACACCCCTTCTGTGACCTTCACGGACCGTGGCCTGGTGCTTCACCAGACCCAAAGGAAAAACAAGCATTTCCAATTCAATAGGTCTCGCATTTGTGACAGTTTGAGCTATTGGCATTGTAAATGACAATGCCTTTTATTGACATGTTTTAAAAACCTGCAACCGGTGTGTAAACACACACTTTGTACTTATAGTCCTTGCTTACGAGAAGGAGGTCTGGCAGTAAAAGAGGTTCAGTTACTGCCAGCCTTGCTTCTCGTAAGCAACGACTATAAGTACAAAGTGTGTGTTTACGCACCACTTGCAGGTTTTCAAAACACGTAAATAAAAGGCATTGTCATTTACAATGTCAATAGCTCAAACTCTGGCAAATGTGAGACCTATTGCATTGTAAATGTTTGTTGGCAAACGTTTTAACAAATGGTTGACAATTTATAGGAGAAATTGCACCTATCAGGTGAGAAACCATCTGTGCATATAACCAGCAGGTAGCACATTTGAATCCTTACAAGACCAACCAAGACTTTCATCCTATCAAGTTCGATAAAAATCAACAGTCTCACACCCTGAGTATTTCACTAAAATGGACTATAGCTTGTAAGGAAAGCAGGTTGAGAAGTGTTGTTGTAGTTCTAAAACCAAAAACTCAATAACTTCATGAGGTTATTGATGATATTGAGGTGGATGTCCTATAGTTTGTCCTTCTAATAGTTAATAATATACATATAAAATATATAATGCATCTGAGTATTTCCTTTGTCAGTTTTAGTTGCTGTATATTGACTTTTAGATTGAACAACATATTTTTTCTTATTCATATAAAATTTTCTTTAAAATTTATTTTGGTCCCCTTTATTCTTTCCCTAAATTCTCCCAGTATTTTACTGGGTTTCCTTTATCAGTGGTCAGCGCCTCCTTAAACCATTTATCATTGCTTTTTTAGAAATGTAGCCTCGGGTTGTTCGAGCTCTAAGACCCATTGTGTCTGTTAATGTTCTGTTTAAAACCAGGGAGCCCAACACAGGTCAAGGGGACCTCAGCCTAGATTTTCACAATATCTGCATTTGATTCATCTGCATGCAGTGAATTTAAACAAAACTCATTTACATGGTTAGCAATTCTCCTGTGACCCTGGGATGAACTGAAGCCTAAGTTCGGTACTCCTGAATTAAATATTCTTAAAGGAGCACAAGATCAACTTGTGAAGTAAAACCCTTGGCTAAAATAAAGGTTGACTAAAAATTATTTAAAGAAAACGTATTGTGGGAGATACGCATCTATTGGTGATGTCATGGTCAAGAGATCCTTGTGTGTCATGACGCAAGCAAACCAGGCATCTACTTCCTCAGCTCCTGGATTTTTGATCTGGCCCTGAGCTGTAGCCTACAGAGTGCTTTGCAGTTTCCATGTTTTTTGCAGGCTGCCACCTGACCTGCCGTCCCTATTGTGGGACAATTCTAGAAGCAGCCATGAGGATATTTGACTTTGACAGTGTCATCGCAGACCCGGAATGATGTATTTACTGTTTGGGATATTATAGTAATCAGGGACCACGCTGGAGATATTAAGTCAACGTAGGTTTATTCAGGTAGCAGGTAAGCAGGTAAACAGGTAGAACAAATCCAAGTATTATGCCACAGCAACCCCACTGGGAGTAGCCTGCTAGCTGCTCAGCCCCATCCATCAACTGTCATCCCTCATTCAGTCACCCAAGCATTCCACTCATAGCCCACACACCAAACATTCCATTCAGAACACTCACACAGGCTGAGCAGCCAGGGACAGGCAAACATGGGAGAGGCAATCCATAACACCAGGATACTACATATATCCTGACCAAGAAATGCCTCTTACACCATTTGTAATGTCAGCAACAAGAAATGCTGCATTTACTCTGTGTGATACCTTTGACTAAAAAGGGTTGAATGACTGTAAGTGTGGTCTCTGTGGGAATTGACAGACTGGCTATGGTGTTTTTAGCCAGTGTGCTACATTCACTGTATATGAGACGTTGAAATGAATGCCACATCCCCAAGGGTTTATCAATCACTGTCTATGGTGTGTCTACAAGGTTGATACTTTGTTATGCCATCAAAAAGCAATACAACACATAACCAAGCAATTAAACTAGAGGGCAAAACAGTCTACTGGGAAAGGTGAGCTAGGAAAGGTATTTTCTCGATAAATGGCATGGGTTCACATGCAAACACCATCCCATTCTCATCTTTGCAGCGGTTTCAATCTCCCAAACATAGACTTCAATAGATTCCTGAGATTGAAAGGCGCATTGAACGGGTTGAATCCTTCACACCACCCAGACCTACCTGGAACCCTGGGAAAACTTAGAAAGGAGGGTTACAGTGCTTCACATGTATACAAACTCCTGGACACACCCAACACCTCTACACTGCGACTCTTTACTCGTAAATGGGGAAAGGATATACAATCAACACGTCAGGCGAATTTCACCCACAAACGTTGTGGTAATATTTGGCAGTTCCCCTTTTCCGGGAAGATCACACCAGCTCTTGCACAGTCTAGGTTCTGGTCAATTCACAACACTCAATGCACCCCACTACATAAACTGGGGCTTAGAGAGTCAGACTTATGCTGGAGATGTGAGGAAGGCACAGTTGATCATCAACACTTTTCTTACATGTAACATGTCTCACCCGCTTTGAATAATGTCACTGATACAGAAAATCTCAGGGTCAGCAATAGAAATTGACTTCTTAACGACAGCACTTGTCATCCACGCTAATCCCCTTATCTCTGAAATTACTGGAAATAGTTAACTACTAATGGATCTCCTCATCTCATTGAGGATTAAGACTATACTCACAGACTGGAAAATGACATTCCCAAGCTCCTTTGATGAATGGTTGAACCTACTAGTCTCGATCCGGGGAGCAGACAATATACTATACTCCAAAATGCACACCCCCACCAGACCCAGACATCTGTGGGATACCCTAGACAAATACCTACAAGAAAACAAACCACCTTCAATTTGCCCCAAGCTCTAACCCTACTCTAAGGATTATTAAAGGCCTCTCTCCCCTCTAGTTGGGCATATATACCTGAATGATGGTACCCCCAGTGTTAGTGCTAGCCTGTTAGACCTGTCAGCCCTTTGGGTGGTCCCTCCTCATCATTATTTATTTTGTCCCACTTTTGCCTCAAACCCTGTTAGTATTTTTTCCTTTTTGGGAACCACCAGACTTTTTAGTATTGATGCAGATTCAGGGAGCCATTTTATCTACCCCTGGAACTTCTGTCTGAGGGCCTGGAGCACAAAATGGTGGCCACCTGTGACATCATCAGAACCCACTGGAACCTACTAGAACCTTCTGCAACATTCTGGAACCCTGTGACAGTTGGAGGCGGTTTGGAATGTTGGGAAGCTAAGTCAGAGTTGACAGTTGGAGCTGGCAGTTGGCACCTGACTGGTGAAGAGAGAGCAGCAGAAACCTGAAGGAGGAAGGAGTGAGGCAGCAGGGGTGGAAACTTGTGCCTGGAGTGGGGTCCATAAACCCACCCTTGATACTAGTCCCTACTGACTGAGCCCAGCCTGGAGCCCTGTGTGGGAGAAAGCAAGAAAAACCATCTTAAGGACCTGACAGCAGGAACAGGCCTTAAAAGTAAAGAACAGCAAGTACCTGACCTGGTTACTGGTAACTACCTGAAGTCCGACGTCGAGAAGCCTAGAGACCTGGAGCCCGAGGTGGAGAAGCGGCGCTGACTGGAAAGCAGACGTCGTACCCGGAGCCGCCAGAGGTCGAGAGGGGGCGCCGACGGAGGTCGTGGAGAGTACCAGAGGTCGTGGAGGAAGTCACCCGAGGTCGAGTGAGCGGCGTCGACGGGGGAGTGAAGTCCGCCCTCCGGAGTCGCCGGAGACCGAGGTGAAGCGTGCCGGAGGTCGGGAGTGGAGATCGCACTCCGTAGTCGCTGGAACCTGAAGAGAATCGTGCCGGAGGTCGGGAGTGGAGGTCGCACTCCGGAGTCGCCGGAACCTGAAGGAAGGAGCACCGGAGGTCGGGAGTGGAGATCGCACTCCGGAGCCGCCGGAAGTCGACATCGAGCCAAGGCCGCCCGACGTCATCGAACCGGAGCCGCCCGAAGTCGACATCGAGCCAAGACTGCCCGACGTCATTGAACCGGAGCCGACATCGAACCGAGGCTGCCGACATCGAACCGGAACCGCATACCGGCGTCGACAAGAACTGTCATTGAGCCGAGGCCGCCGACATCGAACCGGAACCGCCTCACGGCGTCGACACGACTCCAGCGGCGTCGGAGCTTCATAAAAAGGGCAGTAAGTGGAATAGAGGGCGCCTAAGGCCCTGTGGAGCCCTGAGAGACTATCCTAGGGGCTAGAGAGGTGCTGGAACCAGCTTGATTGTGCCAGGGGTGAGCTGAGACTAATACAGAGGGGTTGTGTAGTGTGGGAGAGCCAGATCTCTAGATTCCCCCTTGATCTACCTCAGTTTAGGCCTCAGCCTTGTCCAAGCCAGGGAGTATACCCCTCAGGCCATTCACCTAACCATAAGCTGTGACTGGGCCAAATCAGCCCATAGTATTTTAAATGTGATCTGATTTTACAAATGTCATTGCTGGCTGATATTATTTATTGAGGGTACTGTATTTATTGTATTTATCTAAGTTATTCCTGTGATGTATTTATTGTCCTGAGCTAACTTATTCCTGCACAGTATTTATTGCTTCACAGTATTTATTTGACCTGATCCTATTTATTGCACCTGTAAAGTGTTATTATTTATTTGACCTGCACTTTTTAAGAAAAAGCCTTGTGTACTGTGATTGTATTATTATTCATTTAATCAGCAACTAAGAGAAAAGAAGATAAAGAGATATATTTTCAGTATAATTTTTAAGGTGTAGTGTCGTTTTTGGAACGGATGCACGCATGGTTATTGTGTGGGTATGTCGTATGCTTAACACGGTGCTTGACCCCTGACCACTCGAGCCAAGCTACCACAGTGTATGTCCGGGAAAATCCCATTACCACCCTTCCGGTGTGGGAGTGGGGTTTTTCTAACATAATTGGTGTTCAGCGGCGGGATTGAGCTGTGCCTACGTATACTCGACAGTAACTGTGGGTAGTCCATAGGCCTACACCTGGAGTTTTCTCAAAGCGGCCTTCCTAATTGTGAGTTTTTGTTTTTCCAAATTTACTCTGGTGGTGGGAGGAGGTATTATATAAGGTAACCCCCTGCATAGCTTCCGCAAATACCTGTCTTCTGTTCTGAGTGGGCAAAATGGAGTTTGTGCTAGAAGACCTGGAAACCTATACTGTGGCCCAACTCAGGGAGTTTTGTCAGCGGGAGGGGGTGTATTGTCCCCCAGGAGCAAAGAAGGGTGCACTCCAAACCAGCTTAAGGGCTTGGGGGGAGGCACGACGAGAAAACAAGGCTGAGGAGGAGGACAGGCATAGAGAGCCCGACAGTGAGGGAGCTGGTTTGTACCAACCTGAGGTGGGGAACCTGTTAGCGGGGCCCAGGACACTTTCCAGGAAGGGCAGCAGTGCCTCTAGCGGTGGCTTGTCTGAAGTGGAGTTAACAGACCGGAGGGAGAAAAGACAGCTCACATGGGACTTAGCAAGGCTGGAGAAAGAGAAGGAGGAACAGAGGATGGCTCATGAGTTAAGACTGAAAGAGATAGATCTTCAGATCCTAAGAGCTAGGGCACACCCTGTTCCTAATGGTGGCAGCAAAGACCAAGAAATCACCAGGGAACCCAAACCCTACCTGCCAAAGGACATAGTAGCTAGCTATGGAGTGGGTGACGATATCGCCAAGTGGCTAGCGGCCTATGAGGTCTTGTTAAGGGCCCATGGGGTTCCAGAGAAGTACTGGGGAGGGGGATTGTACAAGTACATGCCTCCAGCTGGTAGGGATGCATTATTGGCCCTAGAGGAGGATGAGCAGACCCACTACCCCACCATGAAGGTGGCGCTCATAAGAAAGTTTGGACTAACACCCGAAAAGTACAGACAGAAGTTCCGGGGTAGTCACAAACTGGGCACACAGAATTGGGTGGACTTCCTGGACTATGCAAAGAAGGCACTAGAGGGTTGGATTCAGGGCAGTGAAGTGAGGAACTACGAGGGGTTGTTTGATTTAGTACTGAAGGAACACCTGCTCGAAAAATGTTTCCCTGAACTGCGTCAACACCTGGTGGATAGCAAGCTGACCAATCCCCGGAAGCTTGCTGAGGAGGCGGACATTTGGGCTAGTACCCGGGTGTCCACAAGGGGGACTGGAGGGGATACTCAAAAGGCCGGACAGGGCGCCCCCCAGAAGAAAGAGGGAGGGGTAAAGAAAAAGGAGTTCTCCAAAGGCCCCCAAAATTATTTCCAAGGTAAGGGAACAGGATTCACCCCTAGGGCTAACCCACCCCGAAACCCTAATCCTGGCCAGAGTCAGCAGCCAAGGGTTGTCCATTGCTTCGAGTGCGGTGGCGTTGGACACTATAAGGGAGATGCGAAGTGCCTGAAACGACCACCCCCTCCCATTGGAGGAAAGACCCCCGGAGTAGCTAGTGTAGTGCTCGGGGAGGAGATGCCCTTAATTAAGGGAAGGGAGTGGGCGGGTGTCACTTTAGTGTCCCTGGGAGAACGGGAGATGGTTCCTAAGATCCAGGTGCCCGCAAATACCGTAAAGTATGGGCAGTGGGTCACCATCAACGGCCAAAGAGGGGAGGCTCTGAGAGACACAGGAGCCAGTATGACTATGGTGCGTAGCCAACTGGTGTCTCCAGAGCAGGTAATTCCCGATGTACTCCACCCAGCCGCGATGGCTGACGGCAGAACAGGCCACTATCCAGTGGCCGAGGTTCCCTTCGAATGGGAGGGGTTTGCAGGTTCACTTCGAGTTGCCGTAAGCCCTGCCGTGCCGGTTGATTGTCTGCTGGGGAATGACATGGAGCACAATGCTTGGAAGGAGGTGGAATACCGGACTCATACTGAGATGCTGGGTACACCTGACTGGGCCTGTGTGAGCACAAGGTCCGCGACTACCCGGAGAGGGAGTTCGTTTCGGCTGGAGCCTGGAACAAAGGCCCAGCCAGCTGCCAGTCAAGGGAAGAACCGAGGACAGGAGGAGCCTGCCTCGGCGTCCGCACCCCGTAAGACGGATAAGCCACCGGAGGTGGTAGACCAGGAGTCTGCGGTGGGGGATGTCACCGAACTGGAGGACCTACCCATCCCGGCCGAGTGGCACGTGGAGGGAGGCCCGTCCAGGGAGGAATTCTGCCAGGGCCAGAGGGAGTGCCCTACCCTTGAGGGGCTGAGGCGTCAGGCCAAAGCCCAGGCAGCAGGGAACGTTGAAGGGAACTACAGTGTTTACTGGGAGGATGGCCTCCTCTACAGTGAACCCAAGGCACCCCTACATGGATCGTCACGAGCCTTGGTAGTCCCTCAACGTTATCGAGCCTTCCTTCTGGAGTTGGCTCACGAGATCCCCTTGGCAGGACACCTGGGGCAAGACAAGACCTTCGCCCGTCTTGTCCCACACTTTTGTTGGCCTCAAATGAAAGTGTCGTCCAGTACCTACTGCCGAACATGTGTGTCTTGCCAAGCCAGTGGGAAAACAGGGGTGAAGCTGAAAGCTCCCCTGGAACCACTTCCTGTCGTTAGCACCCCCTTTGAAAGGGTGGGCATCGACATTGTGGGTCCGTTAGATCCACCTACTACAGCTGGTCACAGGTTTATCCTGGTTTTGGTGGATCATGCCACACGGTACCCAGAGGCAATACCTCTGAGGACCATAACAGCACCTGTTGTGGCTAGGGCCCTGATGGGAATCTTTACCCGAGTGGGTTTTCCCAAGGAAGTTGTGTCCGACAGGGGGACCAACTTCATGTTAGCGTACATGCGGGCCATGTGGAAGGAGTGTGGAGTGACCTACCGGTTCACAACTCCTTACCACCCCCAGACCAATGGTCTGGTGGAGAGGTTTAACAAAACCTTGAAAGGCATGATCAGAAGTCTGCCTGAAAGCCTGCGGAGGAAATGGGACGTCCTCCTACCCTGTCTACTCTTTTCTTACAGGGAAGTGCCACAGAAGGGAGTGGGCTTCAGCCCCTTCGAGCTTTTGTATGGGCACCCTGTACGTGGACCTCTCAACCTGGTGAGAGACGGATGGGAAAGAACTCCCAGAAAGCTTCCCCAGGACGTGGTGAGCTACATGCTGGCCTTCCGGAGCCAAATGGCTAAGTTGTGGAAGCAAGCTTCTGACAACTTGGAGGCCAGCCAAGCAGTAATGAAGGCGTGGTATGACCACAACGCTCACCCGGTGGAGTTGGAGCCTGGCCAGAAGGTGTGGGTGATCGAACCAGGAGAGCTTAGCGCCCTCCAGGATCGCTGGTCAGGACCCTTTGAGGTATTGGAGAAGAAGGGTAAGGCTACCTACTTGGTGGATCTTAAAACCCCTCGTCAGCCCCTACGGGTGCTGCATGCCAACCGCCTCAAACCCCACCACGAGAGGCCCGAAGTCATTTTGATGATGGTGACTGACGGAGGAGAGGACGTGGAAAGCGAGCCTCTCCCCGATTTGTTTGCGTCTCAAGAGAAGGATGGGTCGGTGGAGGGAGTGATTCTCTCCCCATCTCTAACTCCTGAACAGCAGGAGGACTGCCGCCAGGTCCTGGGGCAGTACTCTTCGTTGTTCTCCCTTGTTCCGGGTAGGACTCACCTGTGCGTCCATGATGTGGACACAGGGGACAGCCCACCTGTGAAGTCCAAGATCTACCGGATGTCAGACAAGGTGAAGGCCAGCATTCATAGTGAAGTCACTAAGATGCTGGAGCTAGGAGTGATCGAACCTTCTAGCAGCCCCTGGTCCAGTCCGGTGGTACTAGTACCAAAAGCTGCACCACCGGGTGCCCAACCGGAACTGAGGTTCTGTGTGGACTACCGGGGACTGAATTCAGTAACTAAAACTGATGCTCATCCGATCCCTAGGGCGGATGAATTGATTGACCGGCTGGGAGCTGCCCAATATCTAAGTACCTTTGACCTTACTTCTGGGTACTGGCAGATCTCTTTGACTGATGGAGCAAGGGAAAGGTCAGCCTTCTCCACGCCCAATGGCCACTACCAGTTCTGTGTGATGCCCTTTGGGCTCAAGAACGCACCTGCCACGTTTCAGCGCCTGGTAAACCAGATCCTCACCGGAATGGAGAGTTTCTCTGCTGCTTATCTGGATGACATCGCCGTCTTCAGTAACAGCTGGGAGGATCACTTGCGTCACCTGCAAGCTGTTCTCCAGGCCCTGAGACAAGCTGGGTTAACGATCAAGGCCAGCAAGTGCCAGATCGGGCAGGGGTCGGTAGTGTACCTTGGACACTTGGTGGGTAGGGGAGCGGTGCAACCCCTCCAGGCGAAGATCGAGGCCATCATGGCCTGGGAACCCCCAAGACACAGACTGAGGTCCGAGCTTTTCTGGGCCTCACGGGATACTACCGCCGCTTCGTGAAGGGGTACGGAACCATTGTAGCCCCCCTCACGGAGCTCACGTCCAAGAAACAACCTCGACGGGTAGTCTGGACGGAGGCTTGTCAGCAGGCCTTCGTGAAGCTGAAGCAAGCCATGTGCGAGGCCCCGGTCTTAAGGGCCCCAGACTTTTCCAAGAAGTTCATTGTCCAGACAGATGCATCAGAACATGGCATTGGGGCAGTGTTATCGCAACTCAATGAAGAGGGTCTGGATCAACCCGTGGTCTTCCTATCCCGGAGACTACTTCCCAGGGAACAGAAGTGGAGTGCAATAGAGCGTGAAGCCTTTGCAGTGGTATGGGCTCTGAAGAAGTTGCGGCCATACCTGTTTGGCTCGCACTTCCTAGTTCAGACCGACCACAGACCCCTTCGTTGGCTGATGCAGATGAAGGGGGAGAATCCCAAGTTGTTGAGGTGGTCTATCTCCCTACAGGGAATGGACTTTCAGGTGGAACATCGGCCTGGAGTGGACCACGCCAATGCAGACGGTCTCTCAAGGTATTTCCGCCTTAGTGATGAGAACTCCCAAGGGGTTGGGTAGCTCTCCCCACTTTCAGCTGGGGGGGACGCGTGTTAGACCTGTCAGCCCTTTGGGTGGTCCCTCCTCATCATTATTTATTTTGTCCCACTTTTGCCTCAAACCCTGTTAGTATTTTTTCCTTTTTGGGAACCACCAGACTTTTTAGTATTGATGCAGATTCAGGGAGCCATTTTATCTACCCCTGGAACTTCTGTCTGAGGGCCTGGAGCACAAAATGGTGGCCACCTGTGACATCATCAGAACCCACTGGAACCTACTAGAACCTTCTGCAACATTCTGGAACCCTGTGACAGTTGGAGGCGGTTTGGAATGTTGGGAAGCTAAGTCAGAGTTGACAGTTGGAGCTGGCAGTTGGCACCTGACTGGTGAAGAGAGAGCAGCAGAAACCTGAAGGAGGAAGGAGTGAGGCAGCAGGGGTGGAAACTTGTGCCTGGAGTGGGGTCCATAAACCCACCCTTGATACTAGTCCCTACTGACTGAGCCCAGCCTGGAGCCCTGTGTGGGAGAAAGCAAGAAAAACCATCTTAAGGACCTGGACAGCAGGAACAGACCTTAAAAGTAAAGAACAGCAAGTACCTGACCTGGTTACTGGTAACTACCTGAAGTCCGACGTCGAGAAGCCTAGAGACCTGGAGCCCGAGGTGGAGAAGCGGCGCTGACTGGAAAGCAGACGTCGTACCCGGTGCCGCCAGAGGTCGAGAGGGGGCGCCGACGGAGGTCGTGGAGAGTACCAGAGGTCGTGGAGGAAGTCACCCGAGGTCGAGTGAGCAGCGTCGACGGGGGAGTGAAGTCCGCCCTCCGGAGTCGCCGGAGACCGAGGTGAAGCGTGCCGGAGGTCGGGAGTGGAGATCGCACTCCGGAGTCGCCGGAACCTGAAGAGAATCGTGCCGGAGGTCGGGAGTGGAGGTTGCACTCCGGAGTCGCCGGAACCTGAAGGAAGGAGCACCGGAGGTCGGGAGTGGAGATCGCACTCCGGAGCCGCCGGAAGTCGACATCGAGCCAAGGCCGCCCGACGTCATCGAACCGGGGCCGCCCGAAGTCGACATCGAGCCAAGACTGCCCGACGTCATTGAACCGGAGCTGACATCGAACCGAGGCCGCCGACATCGAACCGGAACCGCATACCGGCGTCGACAAGAACTGTCATTGAGCCGAGGCCGCCGACATCGAACCGGAACCGCCTCACGGCGTCGACACGACTCCAGCGGCGTCGGAGCTTCATAAAAAGGGCAGTAAGTGGAATAGAGGGCGCCTAAGGCCCAGTGGAGCCCTGAGAGACTATCCTAGGGGCTAGAGAGGTGCTGGAACCAGCTTGATTGTGCCAGGGGTGAGCTGAGACTAATACAGAGGGGTTGTGTAGTGTGGGAGAGCCAGATCTCTAGATTCCCCCTTGATCTACCTCAGTTTAGGCCTCAGCCTTGTCCAAGCCAGGGAGTATACCCCTCAGGCCATTCACCTAACCATAAGCTGTGACTGGGCCAAATCAGCCCATAGTATTTTAAATGTGATCTGATTTTACAAATGTCATTGTTGGCTGATATTATTTTTTGAGGGTACTGTATTTATTGTATTTATCTAAGTTATTCCTGTGATGTATTTATTGTCCTGAGCTAACTTATTCCTGCACAGTATTTATTGCTTCACAGTATTTATTTGACCTGATCCTATTTATTGCACCTGTAAAGTGTTATTATTTATTTGACCTGCACTTTTTAAGAAAAAGCCTTGTGTACTGTGATTGTAATATTATTCATTTAATCAGCAACTAAGAGAAAAGAAGATAAAGAGATATATTTTCAGTATAATTTTTAAGGTGTAGTGTCGTTTTTGGAACGGATGCACGCATGGTTATTGTGTGGGTATGTCGTATGCTTAACACGGTGCCTGACCCCTGACCACTCGAGCCAAGCTACCACAGTGTATGTCCGGGAAAATCCCATTACCACCCTTCCGGTGTGGGAGTGGGGTTTTTCTAACATAGCCCAACCCAATGTAACCTCCCCTCCGTCCTACCCTCACCTGCCTCCCTTTCTTCCTCTTCAATCTAGCTTTCCCTATATTCTATCTCTCTTCTCTTATGAGCCATTTAATTTGCCATGTTACACTCCTGTTGAACCAGGCTTTAAAGTACACCATTGCAGCACCTTTTACTGCACTCTGATTGCAGATCTTGATGTATCTCATGAGGTCTTCCACCATACTTCTGAAAGAATGCTAATCAATGCTGTTTATCCTTCCAAATGTACTGTAAGAGGAGTGTGTGATGTACAGTTGTTACTTACTTTGCCTTTTGTAGTTTGAGCCTGGGCAGCGTATATGCTGCTCTTCGAGGCATGCTGTATTCGAGTATGGACTTGAAGCCCCGCCCACACTCTGCCCATATTTGTCATTGGCTTTTGTCATTGTCCTTTGTAAATGCTGGCTTCTGATTTGTTAATAGGCTTGTTAGTCCCTCCTTAGTACTGCCTTGTCTTCATTTGTAACCTTCCATGAAGACTGGCCCTTTTACTTCTGTTGTTACACGTTTTGTCTTACTTAGTCTGTAAACACTATTGTCTTTAACCTCTTCAGTGCCCCGCCCTTTCCCCGCCCTGTGCCGGGCGTTGCATTAGCGGGCGGGGTTCATGACGAGATAGTCTCGTCATGGGCACAGCGCAACCACGCTCCATGACGAGACTATCTCGTCATGGGCACTGAAGGGGTTAATGAGTTTCTCCTACTGCAGGCACAACATGTTTTTCTGCAATATTCAGCGCGCCATACACACTTTCACTTTCCAAGCAGACCAGGACAATGGCGGCTGCTTCTTTAAAATGAAATAGGTCTCACATTTGCAAGAGTTTGAGCTATTGGCATTGTAAATGACAATGCCTTTTATTTATGTATTAATTGTCAAAACAGATAAATAAAAGGCATTGTCAATAGCTTAAACTCTTGCAAATGAGACACCGAGTGCATTGCAAATGCTTGTTTTAATATGTCAATAAAAATTTGAACAAAAGAAAGCAATACAACATTGAATGCTCATGATGTCATTAACAACCATTGATGGTGCCATTGCTAAGAAATGCTTACATAGCTGTCTGAAATGCTATAACAGTTGCTTGTGATGCAATTGTCTAGAACGGTTTCTTTGACTTTGATACTATTGCAAGGAAATCTATACAACTGCGTGTGACATCATCACAGGGAATGCTACATTGATTGTCCCTGATTGTCATCAATAGCGCCTGGTACAGTGACTCATGTAATGTTATTAAGTAAAAATGTTATATTGACTGTCCATGATGTCTTCAAGAAGGAGTGGCATATTAACTGGTTGTGATGGAAAGGAATGACTTATTGACTGCTGTGTTATCCTTTATTAGAAATGCTCCCTTGAAATATTAACTATCAACAAACGCACTGACTTCCTTTGACTGTGATGCCATTGGAAGGAAAGCTTTATAGACGGCCCATGATGTCATTGACAATGTCATTGACATGGAATGGTACAGTGATAGTTCAGGATGTCATCAATAAACATTGGTCCAGAAGCTGTCTGTGATGCCTCTGAAAAGAAATACTTCATTGTCTTTAAGCCATCTTTTATGGCTCTTTTTCAGTCGAATAAGGTATATATTGATTGATTGATACTTTATTGTCTGTTATGTAAGTAACAATGTGTGGTGCTTTGACTGTCCTTGACATCAGATAGAAGAAATGCCACATTTCCTGGAAATTTTACCTCAACAGTATGTGAATACATGGACAAGGAAGGCTGTGTTATGTTACTTTTCTAAAATATTCCCAACAAGGAATGCTACATTGATTTCCAATTGTCTGGATTTTACCTGCACTGTTCTAGATTTGGCTACCACTCTTCGGTCAGAAGCAACCACACCACTTACTAACTTATGTTAGCGTGGCATCTATAACAATTGAAATTCTTCTCAAACACCACTTGTCCCATGGGAGCTTTTCCTCACCCCATGGGTGTGTCTAGTCTGGAGGTGTAACCTTGTTCATCTCTGCCTTAAGCCAAATGCGGTGGTTCCAAGATTGGTGGTCTGTGGACCACTTGGCTTCAGGGCCAGGGTGAAAGTTGACAGCCATGTACAAAGGATTTGTTTTATTGGCACATGTTTGTTTTTTTAGAGTTTTATATAGCGCAAACTCGACCCAAAGATATTGGGTATCACAGCGCTTTACATGAGCACCAGTTTCGTTAGAGATGGACACACTCATTTTCATTTTTAAGTGATTTGCACAGAATCACAGGATATTGAGCGTTCCTGCCGAGACTCGAACCTGGTTCCCCCACTTCGAGGTGGACCGCTCATGTTCAATAGCAGTGCACCCTGAGTAGACTATCCCATTTTTGCAAGCAAGTGCCCATGTCATTCTAGAGAGGCCCAGGGCTTTAAGTGGTCCGGGTCTCACCGGGTTTGAGCACCGGCAGTTTTTTTGAGGGGGCCTCGAAACAGGTCTCTATCGGGCTCTGTTTTGTGCCCTGGCACAGGCGGGTCATTTTTTTTCCCGGACTGCAGCGACAGCAGGCACATCATTTGCGTGTGGTGAGCTTTATGGGGAAGGGAAATCCTTTAAAGAGAGTCATTTTCTCTCTGGATTTCCCTTCTCTTTTTGAAACTCAGGAGCAGCAACATTGCCGTGGTGTCACCAGTGCTTTAAGTGTACGTTTGTTCAGTATTATCTACAAGCCATAGTTGCTGCTTATTTATCTTATGCAACTAGCAACCATTGACAAAGCCAATAGTCCTGACTTGTAGGTATGATGTGACTTGTATAATATATCTGGATGCAATTAAAGGAAAAGCAAAATACAAGTTGGGCGGCACACTGTGCTAAACACAGATTTTTAGTTTACGTGTTTTTAAGCCACGCCCTTAATGACATTGACCACGCCCCTTTGAGAGACCCCCCAGTTTTTTCATCCCACTTAAAGCCCTGGAGAGGCCCATGGTAACTTCCAGACCATATAAGTTGCATCTTTAAACTTCAGCAGCTTCTGAAAATAGCGAAACTGTCCAGGTGAATCTCCGAGCAGAAATGTGGAATTACCAGGGGAATTCAGTGTGGTATTCACAATTGCTGGTTCTTTTCCCACTTCTGAAGAAACCATCAGAGTACACCTCTTAATACCTGGTAATCCCACCCCAAGTTACCTGCCCTAAATTACCGATGTGGTAACCCCAAGTAGAGGCCCTATGGGGCATGTTATGGGGGCTCTTTGAATGAGGTCCTACGTCTGCGCATGTGCAAGTTCTCTGTAGTTTAGAGGGGATTCTTAATTGGGATCTGACTCTTCGAAAGTGTGACGTCACAACTAGCACATGTTCCTCCATGAAAATTGTAAGTAGCTCGTGTAGTTCTGTTCTCCTTTACAAACTTACACTTCTAAAATAGGATTCGTAATTGGAAAAACAAAACTATATGTTCCAGAATGCAAAGAATGGAACAGGCCTGGAGCACCTGACAAATCTGCATCCTGTACATTTCTTGAACCATTTGCAGTCTGGATGTTAGAAAGTGACACGTGGGTGGTGCTTTCATGGGCAGAATTGAAATAAATTGGGGTTAAAGAACAGGGCAAACCTAGCTTCAAGCTGGGGAATTATGTGTAATGGAGAGTGATGGATTACTGCAGATAATTACAGATAAGAGGAGGGGGCGGAAGAGGTCTAAGCGAGAGTAGAATGATCAAGTTTAGAGCTAATGACCAGAACAGGCCAACAACACACACTGCGGTTTTTGTTTCCAAAAGGTATTTTGGACTTACAGGTCAAGACCCTTTTTGAAGGCGCACGGCGAACAATTTGAAATAATAATGATAAAAGAAATTATAGAAACAATAAATTCGAAGATAAAAAATGTAGATTAATTTGATCACTTAAAAAAAATGGCAGGGGTGTAATGTAACTTTTTATGATTGTAATAAAAAGTAAAAAAAAAAAAATCATGGCAGAGAGATAAGAAACGCCCCAGTCGCCCAAAAAGCACACAAGTCAACCTTAACATAAGTAACAGGCAAGCAATGTGTCAACTTTGAAAGATGTGATAAACTTGACAAATCGAAGGCAGCGGATATCGAATAAGATGCAACCAAAAGAAAACAAGCACTGGCAAGGTCAACAGGTTTGGCCTTGGCAAGAGTTGTTTTTTTCTTTTTTAACAAATGCAATATGCAGAAAATGGAAACCTGGAAAGACTATAAAGATATAATATTGGCCCAGCAGCCCTGGTTCTCCATTTCAGATAGTTGAGGCCAAATGTCATCACTCTCAGTGCAAGACAAAGAATGACTGAGTTGGGCTGACCTATTGTCCATTCTTTATGCTGCAATGGGTGGATGCAAAATATGTCTGACACTTGAAGGCACCAATGGATGAAGAGAGATGACCGAAAGCCCTATGTGTCTGTATTCATATTACACTTCTTTTTTAAACATGAAGCTGTAAATACACCTAAAACTGTTTCTAGGCTGGACATAAAAAATACCAGTTACGGTGTTAGAGAGAAGGCAAAGGCGGAGAAGAGAAAAGGAAGGAGTCTGAACCCCCATTTTCTTTTTTTAACAAACATAATAAATGAAAAACCTAATGAAAATAAATGTAATTTATAACTATAACTTCAAACTGTTCTTTTATCTTTTATAGATTTGTATTTCAAATACACTATGCATGCCTGTTTTTAATGTAGGAAAACGTTCTCTGCTGCATCATTGACCTTTGCAATTTTGGCATAATGCATTCCACAAGTAAGACATGGTCTATGGTCTACATAAAATGACAATGCTGGGCAACGCAAAATTAGACACAATTTAAGGAAGCATTGGCCAATCCAACAGGCATTGCCATGGTAAGCTGAGGCCATGGTTATAATTTCAATTTTTTGCAAGCATATCCACAGAATAAAAAGACCAACACAATACCACCCAAACATGGTGGTCAAATTCGTGCAATAAAAATGTGACATTCCCATAAGAGTTGCCCATTGCCTATAATTTTGATAGTATGAGTACTTCATAGCAGGCAGCTGACTTAGATAAGGTATAGATACCCATTTTAGTTTTAATGCACATCAGGAAAATATGCTTTTAATTGACGCAAAGGAAAGGTACTATTGGATTTCTGTTATAGTTGGGTTAAGATGTAGTTAAATACACAAGAGTGGCTAAAAAATGATGAAGAATGTAAAGAAGAAACATTGGCAATGTAAAATGTTGGCACACCAGCACTTTTCACAAATTAAGCCCTGTCATCCACATGAATCAACGATCAGCAGGCACATTTGGTTCATGCGGACATTCCCATTCCCATATATACTCTTCCCTGCCCAACTCATAAGCGCCTGCCACGCCTGATTGATCCTTCTCTGGCACTGTCATCGAAGATGTCATGCAAGGTACACCTGGCTCATCCTCGCCTCTTCTACCAAGCCTGATATGCAAGTGGTTCTCCCCATCTCTAAAAGCAAATCTGATATCTGACTGATTTACTTGACTCTCCCTGCCAGCAAACCTGACATGCGTCTGTGCAGGACATCCCTGCCTGACATTTGCAGACCTGCCAACTTACACTCTGCCACCACCGTGTGTCAAACGGCATCGGCATCCTGCACACGGTCACCCAGCGAGAAGTCCATATCACACGGCAGGGCAAATTAGCTGGAAGCCACTGCAATGAGTGGATGCCCAGCTTGCCTTTACCCGCTAAGGGGTGTGGTGGCACCAGCCTCCGCAAGCTTTTTTCGTGGTAGAAGGATTCGGAGGGGGGAGGAGGCATAGGAGCATCTCAGGTATTGCAGTATGAGGCCCCGCCCCCTTCAAGGCCCAGCCCCCTCTGCACATGTGAATAACTGGCCTCAGTCCTGCCAGCTTTCCAGAAGCACCGGCTTGATGTAAAATCTCTGGGTTTCCCGCTAGGCCAGTCCTCCTGTGGGATTAAATTGCAGCTTAAAAGTTGTATTTTTCTGTAGGAAAAAACATTTTTTATATAGTACTAAATATCAAACACCTTCCATTTTGAAGTGCTATAAACTGCAGATGTCACTATTGCACAATGTATGCTGCTGAAGTTACACACATCAGAAGGGCAGGGCACCTTCTCTGGGATTCGAAATTGTGACTTCCACAAAACCGCATGTATCAGCAGCGAGCGTACAGCTCAGTGAGGTATCCTGTTGGCATGTTCATTGTGCAAGGAATTGCTTTACTCAACGCCTTCTAAAGAGTCCTAACACAACAAACCTATAGGCTTCATTTTGCCATGTCATCACCTATGCGTGATCATATGCATATGTATTTTAGAGCATGGGTATTGATTTTTTTGTTTTGTTTTTTCTTATCAATATAACCTTAAAAAGCTTTCACTGTCAATCAGCTAACCTTTAGGTCCATAATAATTCAGCCGGCCACTGCAACAACTACTAGCCCTAATAAAAAAAAGGATCAGTTCATTGCCAACTAATCAACAGAACGCATAGAAACAGGAAAACAGTAGTGAGGGGAAAGTGCATCGTCTGCCCAGTGTCACACAGCCAGTGTGCTTGTGCATGCCCTGAAGGAGGCGTGACCCTTATCCCCTGTCTGCCCTTGGCTAATGTGAGGTCACTTGTAGTGATGAGTGAGGTGACCCAGCTGGCCTGGCTGGTAATGTCAAAGAGGGCAGAGAAGGGCCAAAACAGGCGTATGCAAGAGGTCCCCTCGATCTCAACCTAAAGTGCAACCAGCCTTCCAGCCCCCACCCGCACAAAATGTATTTATTAATTTTGATCTGTTCTAAAGCGCCTACATGTCTCAGTTTGGTCACGACGAGCTGTTTGAGCTATTGTAGTCATTCCGAAATATGAAAAACAATGGACTCTTGAAAATACTCAGCAAGTCTGCCAACTAGCATTCATCAAGTGTATATGTGAGGCGGAAGTTATTGTGAGGCATTAAGGTGCCTGATTACGAGTTTGGCGGTGCGGGAGAGGACCGCCATGCTGGCAGTCCTTTCCCGCACTGCCAATCCTGTGCAACAACCGTCTGCCACACTATAACTTTAAAAGTCACTGTCTGGCGGACGACATGGCGGTCCCAGGGTGATGCCTCTTTTAAAAGAGGCGGTGCGTTTGCCTTTGAAAAAGGCACCACAGTGGGAACGCCTACTCAAGGTTCCTGCACGGCATGGACTCGAAAGTCCATGCCATGCAGAACTGGTGTGCATGCACACAGAGGGCCACATGTTATGCCCCCTGTGTGCATCCACATGCAGAGAAGACACGGGGCCCTGTAGGGCCATCTTTGTTTTCTCTCCGTCAGGGTTGACATGGAGGAGGAACCTCCATGTCACCGCTGTCAGAGAGGAAACTTATAATATGCCTGGGGGGACTGCGGTGGTCCCGCCAAGTATATTGCTGAATTATGACTGCCACACCACCTCCAGGGAACACCGGTTCCCTGGCAGTGGCAGTCCTAGGGCGGTCCGACTGCCCAACTCATAATGGGACGGTCGGACCACTGGTGCAGCGGTGGCTGGACTGCCACCGCCGTGCCCCCAAAAGTCTGGCGGTCATCGGATCACTAGACTCATAATCGAGCCCTAAGTGTTGATGCTTACAAAAACATTGCACTAGTGCAAAAAAAACGTGGGAAGTCAGTTTACACCATTTTATATGCATGCGTAATAGGCAACACACTGTTTATGCACCAGGGCTGACATGGCACAATCTGATTTTACATTGTTTCTGCAGCATTTGTATAAGAAGTGGAGAAACTCAATTTTCTCTACTTTTGAAATATGGTATACTGGACTAGATTTGAAGTGAAAACACTTTATTCCATTTGACGTACACAAGAAGTAAAAGTGGCCCAAACCAGTCTCTTAGATATATATTACTAAAGTAATAGGACAACAGGTACTACCTGTGGGCCCTGCACCCTGTGGGTCTACACTGCCTACTGGGGGTCTGCGACTGTTTACAAAATTACATAATATTATCAGATTAGTAGAATACATACACATGAAAAGCAAGATGTGAAACTGAAATTTTAAAAACTCTTTGTAAATGGGATAGAAATTGGAATTGTAGGCTAAAAATGTTGTTGGTATCCTCAGCTTGACTCGTTGAAGCAGTGCAAGTACAGTACACACAAGTATGGACCACTGGTATCCTCAACTGAAGCACTGATATGCACAGATAAAAAGAGAGCATGCATTAGGAGTGACAAATACGAACTGATTTGCTAAAGCCTAGCATATTGCTTTGTCTTTTAGAAATCACGCTAAATTTAGAAAAGCTGCTCTCTACCGATTGCAATTAAAATTTAGATTTTTTGTATATTTCTTTTGTTTGCGAATCAAACAAACAACTTCATAATTTGCACATTTGTTTGCTGTATATTTGTTTTCATATTTTTTTGTATTGGTTTATGGTTAAGATAGTAGAAATTGCTTAGGCTGAGGTCCACATCAGTCCAAAGAAACGCTGGACTAGGATTTCTTATTTAACATCCAGGTACATATGTATAAGCATTGCATGTGTTGCAAATGGTTTCAGACTATGCTCCGTTGTTGCGAAATATTCCTGTAAAAGGGACTGGAGCAAACTCTGTTTCCTCTAGTTCATATTTCGAAAACCAGAAAAAAAAGCATAATGACATTTCTTTGTTTTTTTGCACCAGTTCAGAGGTTCTGTGATATGACTCCCCACGTGCACAGATTCCTAGTTCCTGACACATGGACTTAAATTCTCCAAAATGCCTGGGGTAGCAGAAGTGACATCATGCGCAATTTGACCGTAATGTCATAGCAGGAAGTTGCATCATATGACTTTTGTTCCTGTGTCGTCCCAACAAATGATGTCACATCACCTTAACTTTGAAGATGTCACAATAATTGACACGGCTGCAGTTCCATAATACCTGTATGATTATTAGAACTATACAACACATATATCTGTGTTATCTACCACCCATATCAGGGTGCTGACAAGGTGTTTGTTAGTGGTTTGACAAATAGTTTATTCTAAAGACCAATTTTCACAAAACTTTGCTATGAAGTCATGGCATCTGAAAGGGCAACCTTTAAATCTTCAATGTGTGTCAAACCAATATAGACTGATGCTATAAAATGTGCCATGGGTAACCCTGTATGTAAAAAATGAACGCTATTGTGCTAAGTCAGCATGTTTTATGCCCCCCCCCCCCATATGCCATGAATGCCCAATTATGCACATAATTACTTACAACATGCCAAATGCAGGAACTCATTTATGAGGCCCTACCAGCACTATTGCCCTGCCGGAACGCCACTTTTTTGACGTTCCGGTGGCACAGTGTGCCACTGGCATATTTTCATAAGGCCACGTAAAGCCACGTGATGTGGCTTTTCATGGTCTTATAAATATATGCCCCTTTCACGCAGAAAACTGCATGAAAGGGGCGTTTTATGGGTGTTGCTGGGGGGATTCTCATCAACATCCATGTCTTTTTGACACGGCCTACGATTTACGAGAAATCATAAGTCTGAGGCAGCGCCACAAAGTTACGCCTCCCCAGGGGAAGCGTAAGGGAGGCACAACGAGGAGAAATATCTTTATTTCTCCTTGTTTTTCTTCTTTCTATGTGTGCTGCATTTCGCAGCACAAATTGAAAGAGAAACAATCCTCTCCTGATTGTTTTGGTTGAGACTGACTCCACCAGACGGATAACGACGAGGTCACCACAGAAGAAGACCCGGAACAACCTTACACAGTAAGGAACCAGGATCACACTGAGAGGGACACAAGACCCCCAGGCAAGGCCAGAAAGAAGGCCAAGCACCTAGAGCCAAGCCCCAAGGGAACCCCCAGAGGGACCGAAACAACCAGACAACCCCCCCAAAACAACCAGCAGAAGGGGGCCCAGAAGAAGCGGAAGCACCCACAGAGCACAAAAAAAAACCAGGAAGGGCACCCTACCAGCGAGAAGACAGCCAAGGACAGGAACACCACCTGGTGTCTGGTACCCAGCATCAGAAACAACAGCGAGCGACCCCCATCAGACAAGGGAAGAATGCCACACACTGCTGAAACCGGAACAGGGAAGTGGGAAACCCCCAACTGAACCAACAGCCGACTCAAGAGCAGCTGCAGACGGGCAAAACAGGAGAGAAAAACAGGGAGGCCCACCGCCCAACCCTGCAGATGCCCCCATAAAAACCCAAGAGGCCAGCAGACTGAACACCAGAAACACCAGCAAAACAAGAGGCCACCAACACGGCGGCCCCGCGGGCCCGAAAGGAGTGGCACAGGGACAGCCGCCACAACCCCGAAACCCCAAACCACCAGGGGCATCAGGGAAAGACATAGCACCCAGCCACAGGCAGGCCACCCAGGGCACACAAAGCGACAGGCAGACAGGGAGGGTGCCAAGCAGCCCACACCTGCAAGCCAATGCCAAGGCCCAGCCCGCTCCAGGGAGGCACAGAGAAGAGCCCAGAGAAAAAGAATCAGAAGGACGGCCCGTGCCCCAGCAACCCCAGGCACCGGGCCCCAACCACCAAGGGGCCAGAAGACCCACACCCAAAGTGACGCAGCCGCAGACAGGATGGGTAAGGAGCTGTGCGCCCGTCCCCCTGGCCAACACCAGCGCAACCCCCGGGAGCTAGCTGGGGAAGGCCCGCCCCCCTAGGGCGGGAGTACACTTAGGGGGGACATGTACAAACACATGGGCACCCGCAGGCCCAGCCGTCACCCTTGAACGGAGAGGCAGGCCGAGGGCAAAGCGACCAGATTGAAAGAAAAGCAGACAACGACACAGGCAGACACCCAAAGGTGACCCCCCCAAGGGAGCACGGCCCTCAAGGCCAGAGCCAGACACAACCCAGTGGGAAAGGTACCACCAACCTCCCCCGCAGAGACAAACGAGTGGCCAAACACAGGGACAACAAGGCCAAGAGCGACAAGGGCAAAGCCAAGGCCCCACCACAACCCAAAGAGGGACATGCCAGGAGAACCCAAAGGCGCACCGCCCACCGAGGGGAGAGGGACCAAAAGAGGCCAAGGAAGAATCCGTACCCCAGCAGAAACTGCCAACAAAAGAACAAGGACCAGAGATACCACAGGCCCAAAACTATCCCCCACACCAGAGTACCAAAGGACCAAGCCCAAACAACAAGCCTCAAGGGGAAAGCGACAGGACCAAACCAACCCTCCGGCATCCCACAAAGAGGGCCGACAGCAACAAGGCACACCAGGGAAAACCCAAACAAGAAAACAACCACGAAGCCCCGGCCCAAGGGCAGAGGCAAGGCCAGGCCAGAGAAAAAGACACAGTACAGGTTCCAAGCCGGAGTGGAAGGGAAAGCCGCAACCCGGCACACAGCCCAGGGCAGGCAGACACCAGACCAAACCTGCTGCCCACCAACACCCCCAAAAGAGAGGCAGAAGCAACAGGGGAGAAACGAAGGAGTCACAGAGGCCGAAGCGAAGGAAGAACCTAAACACCCAGCCACCACCGGCGGCAAAGGAACCGGCAGCAGAGAGACAGAGGCCCTCAAAAGTGACCCAAGCCCCCACAAAGGAACCCAAGAGGTGAGATGGAAACCACAACACAGCACCCAACTTCTACCAGCCAGCCCAGGCGTCAACCTCAACTCAGTGCTAGGCAATAAACAAAGACCAAGAACAAGGTAAACCAGGGGCACCAGCAGCTCAGCCCCGAAACCAACCGGCCGACCACAGACAGCCACGGGAGACCAGTGAGAGGCAGCAGAAGCACAGCGTACCAGCCAACCCCAGCACCAAGGGCCATATCAGGCCAGAGAGAGGCCACATCACCAATCCCCCCGCAGGGGAGACCAAGAACCCGACTCCGGACTTTAAAGCAACCAAACCCCCAAGGAGGAAAGCAGAGCTGGTCAATCTGAATAAAAAAACATACCCCAGCAACCAGGAGGCCGGGGACCCCAATGGATAGGGCCAGAGAGCCGGAACAGGAGACAAACCGCCACACCGTAATCATCCCCGGGGCAAACAGACAGTACAACACAGCGTCTGCCCCCACCAGCCAGCCCAGGAACTGACAACCAGTGCCACGCAGGGCAGAAGGCCAACCGGAAACACCCCGAAAGAGAGAGAGAAAAAAGAGACGGGGACACAAAAGGCCAACAGGCTACAACATCAGGGAACACCCAGGCGGACACTTCAACAGGAACGAACCAGGTCCGACCCCACTCAACACCAGAGTAGAGTAGACCAGGCAAAACAGGGAGACAGGGGCGCAGGAAGGCCAGCCAACAACGACAGGCACCCCCAGGTGTGCACCCAGGGAAGGCAACAACCAAGTCCCACCAGAGCAGATTTCAAAGCCACCAGCACCGGGTAGAATCAGTGTAGGCACCTATCCAGGTACCAACCAGGCTCGACCCTGCGTATCAACTGAGAGCAGACGTGAACAGATGCACTCAGGGCAGCAAGGCCGCAGGCTGGAACACAGGAAAAAAAGAGAAAGACACATCGCCAATCAATGTATCAATTCTGATCGAGCATGTGAAACACCAGGAGTAGAACACACAACCTGTGGAGAAAGAACCTGCAACCTAATTAGGCCTGGGCGAAGCACTACGCTACGCTCGCGTAGTTTGCGAAGTTCGCGCTACTTCGCACTACGCGAACTGCACGTAGCACAGTGCGAACACGCGTAGCGTAGTGTTGCGTAGTGCTGCGGTCATTTTTTGCTTGCTCGCGGTCCTCAACGTCAAGTTGGCGACCGCGAGCAAGCAAAATGACATCCCGGCGAGACTTTTTCCTTGTTCGCGATCGCGAGCATGGAAAATAAACCTCCCGGCGAGATTCCCAACGCGAGGAGGTCAGGTTTCTCATTGCGAGGGGTCGATTATGCTCGCGACTGCTCACGATGAGAAACTACCAGTTCGCGTTGAGAAAGCTGCCGCTCGAGTAAAAATCTACTCGAGCAGCAGAAAACTACAGCTCGCACTGTGCAAGATGCCATTTTCAATGATTGCACAGTGCCGGCTGCTTGTCCGCACTGTGCAATCATTGAAAACAACATCTTGCACAGTGCGAACATGTTACTACGCAGTTCGCGAAGTGCTACGCGTAGCTCGCGTAGTGCGAACTTCACTTTGCGTAGCTTCGCAAAGTGCTACTTCGCGAACTACGCCCACCCTTAAACCTAATCCACTAGGCCACAGTGACTCATGGAGAAATGGCTGCAGAACAAACAGGACCGGAAAAGAAACCGCTATGTGGTACTCACCATCGGGGCAGGGAGACATCATCACACACCGAATGCCCCCACCAGCCAGCCCAGGCGCCTTCCAGCAAACCAGCGCTGGGCAGAAGGGAAAAGACTGCAGAATCCGGCACCCCGAGGCCACAGCCAGGCCTGCTCCACAATGGAGAGCTGCAGGGGCTCCAGGGAGGAAAAGGACGCCAGCAGGACCTCACCAGCCATCTAGGAAGTCCAGGGGCACCACCAAGACCAGCCCCGGGGCATCCCAAAGCAGCCACAGCAGTGTGTCTTCCAGACCGGCCAAGCCACAGGAAGACGCACCCACCAACCTGGAAGAGACCAGGAGCAACGGCGCCCCAGCCGCAAAGGGCCGGCTGCCAACCAACGCGGCTCCCGGCAAGCCCGGCAGGCCAGGAGTCAATGCAGAAGGATGTCGAGGGCAGCCCAGCAGCCCGACGAAGACATCCAACGAAGACTCCATACATGTAAGAACCAGCAAAACCATGTCCATTCTGTCGGAAGACAGAAAAAAAGAACAGGCGGAATGCTGGGTTGGTACAGCTTATGTACTCCCAGTGGGAGGGGGCGGGGTTAGGTGTCCCAGCATTCTCCTGTTCTTTTTTTCTGTTGTGGAGATGGTCAGGAATGGGACGAGGACTGGAGGGACTGGGAGGTACTGGCGCCCTGCGAGTCTGGCAGAGAAGGGGTCTGCGTTTACAGCTTCCTGGCCACGCGGGTAGGGTTACAAGAGGAGGAAGCCGGTATTAGGAGAGATTTATAAACAGTATTTGACCTATTTTCAAAATTCTGTTTTATAAATTACCATGGAGGTGCTACAGGTGGGGGAGGGGTAGACTGTGGCCTTGGTGGGGGTGGAGGGGGGGATTCGGGGTGAAGGTGTATACTCCATCCTTGATTATAAGGTGAATCTTGACAGTGCTAGCATTGCTTTTATGTTAGTATGTCACTATTGTATACAGAAGACTATAAGCGCAGTGCAACAGCTTTTTACTGGTGGTAATGGGAAAACATTATGCACCTCTGATGCAGTTTTACTGCAGCTCTGAAGTATTAAAATTGCATCCGATTGACTATCCTTGTCACAGATATGCTAATGTTTTTGAATAACAATAAATAAAAACACTTTGAAATAAAAAAAAATTGCATCATGAAGTGAAATTGCTTAATCCTTAAAACATGGTGTAGGGCCAAACCTGCACATCCTTTGTAATTAGAATAACACACACTTTTCCTGTTGTATAAGGTTATAGCTGCACCCCGAGTGAGGCAGTTTGTTTGCTGTGTTTGAATAGACATGAGGGTGTTTTGTTCAATCCTCTATTTCTGTTTTTCTGTCTATAGCATTGTAAGTTTTTTCACCAGATGTGTGGGTTATAAGGATAACATAGCCCTGCCAAAGGTCACAATCTGTGGAGGGATGGAGAAAGGTCTCATGAATGACTCAAAATGTCACACATCGTCGCTGTTCTTATATAGAAGGTTTTAGCTACTCGCTGGATTCTACTGATATTTGTTCATTCCTGAGGCCATTGTTTACATTGACTGATGTTTTTCCAGTCGAATAATGTATATTCATTCATGTTTTTATAATAAGAATTTTTTAAATGTCATTATTTTTATTAATGAGTACTTGACTTTGTGCTTTTATGATTTTTTGAAAATCAAATAAAGCTTATCTGACTTGACTCATAAAGCATGCACAACTGTCTAGAGTTGATCATAACAAGTTGCACATTTTTGACCCCCACCTCAGTGCACACAATTATCATAGTGTGCACTGAAATAAGTTGTGACATGGCTTCAGACCCAGAGTCAGAACCAGAATCCTACATGGTTATTACATACAACACAGTTATTTCCCCTTCGGAGGGGTCCAACTCCTAAGTACTGGCAGGGTGTTGCCTTACAGTACTGGTAATTATGGGTGAGGTTTGTGCACCCCCTCATTTTTTGTGCGACTCCCAATCAGGGTCTTAATGTGAAGCTAAAAGATGCACAAAAAGGATGCACAATTGCCATGGTCAAGTTATTGGAAGGAAAACAAATGTACCACAAGTTTCACAATGGTGGAAACGTTTATGACATTTTCATCAGCTTGAAGATGCAATTAATGGAAAGGGAAACGAGATAGATTTCATGAACTAAGTTTCATGAACTATGGGGCACATTGAAAGGATGTGGAATGGAATGTGGTTAATGCCAAATATGCATTAATGCACTGTATTATTACAGAGGACTCTTAATTGAATCAAATAAGACGATTATTTATTTTGCATAAGATTGATTATGATGTGGTGTGTGCTCGTCTTATTTAAAATTTTAAAGGAAAATCTTGAAATGAGCAGGAAGTGAACGCTCGGTGGCTCATATTTGTACTTTAAAAGATTAATTTAAAGCAAAACCACCTCATAAGGAGTGGTGTTGGAAAACATTTCAGAGTGGGGGGTGCTGCTGTCAATGTTCCAATACTGCAGTAATTCTAACCACGTTATTCGATACTTTAAAATCATATTAGTACAATACACAATACAATAAACAAAATCTTATTATCGTTAAATACATATGAGCGATGTTAAAAAAGAATAAGAACATCTGCATCAGTTTTATAATTCATCAGGGCTAAAAGACATGTCAGATAAAAACAAAATTTCATTGAAATATAAAATAGGGGATTTCATACATCATTAAGCGTAGGATATCTTTTGTTCCTGAGGCAAACAGCTGCGACAAGGAAACTAGCAATATTACTGCAGTCATATAGACAGTGAAAACTCCATGTGTCACACAAAGAATAAATGTAGGAAATGAGGCACACCCATCAGCAGGAGAGTGGTAAGTGTGTGGTATTAATTTGATGGTAAATTTTGGAGCACCCTATAACAAATATATTGCTAAAGCATGGGGTGGTAGCACACTGTCATTTACAGACAAAACATTTTTCATTTGAAATGCCCACTATATTTGCAGAGATATACAGTTGTACAGATAAAACTATATAGCACACAAAAGATAATGTCTGGAAATTGGGTTTGGGAAATATTTATCATTTGCACATCAACAAGTAAAGTGTTTTGATTTCTTTTGATTCTATTGAAACCTTTATTTCCATCACACTTCGGAATTACAAAAAAAAGTGCTTCATTTGTGTTTTCCTAACTGCTATTTAAAAAAAATATTTGTACAGTTTATTTACAGATATTTACATTTAGTTGCGTGTTAAAAATGACATCCTATAGCCTATCATTTTACACTCTCAGTGCCCCAACCAGATTGTCACATAGTTTTTTTTTTTAACTTTATCGTTTTGGCAATAGAGAGATCAATGCAGGCATAAATAAAGACTTACAAATCAAGGCATGATAACCGTACATAGACAGATAATGAGTACAAAAACTACTTGTCGTATAATAATCCTAGACTCAGTATAGCTCAGACTTCTACAAACTCGCTGGAGAGTACCGTGTCACAATGAAAAATATTCTTCTAGGTCATTCCCTATTTAGCATGGAACTTATAATGGCAATAATGCTCCGAAACCTGTCTCCACTACAAATCCACAGGTGCAGATTGTCACATAGTTCAGTTTATAAAAGCCTCTGAATTCGTAGTCCGAGGAAAACATGTAAAAGCCAAGTTCCATGTTAAAAGAAGGAGCAATATTTCAGAAGACATAACCTGACATTTGACCTCTGTCTTTGAATGCAGAGGAAATGAGACTAGGTAAAAACGCATATTTATTGTGTTAAGGCGCATACAGTTTATGTACATTAGGGTGAATGGCACAAATATTGTTTATAGAAATGCAGAGTTGCAAGAATATTATGTCAAAAATGTTATCAAGTCAAAAATATCCAGGAGCAGAAAATAGAAGGTAAGAATATAATTTTTTTATGAATGTGATATTTTATTAAATAATGATGTATATAATGCTGCTTACTTTAATATATTTGTATTAGATATTATTTTTGTATAAATTAATGTAAAACGCAAGTCAAAAATATCCAGGAGCAGAATATAGAAAGTAAGAATATAATTTTTTTATGCATGTAATATTTTATTAAATAATGATGTATATAATACTGCTTACTTTGAATTTGAATTTGAATTTTTAAAAATTTATAGAGCGCACGTTCACTATGCAGTTTCTTGGCGCTGGGGGGATTCCTGGGCGGGGAAGGGCCCGGGAGGCTAGGGGGCTAGGGGCTAAAAGCTTGATGGAACAATAGGGTCTTAAGGGCCTTGCGGAACTCCATATAGGAGGGGGAGACTCGGATGGTGAGCGGGAGGGTGTTCCAGAAAGTGGGCGCGAGGACCGAGAATTTCTGGACTCCCGATCTTTGTTTCTTGAAACGGGGAATGACAAGTAGGGATTTAGTGGATGAGCATAGGTCTCTAGAAGGGCAGTAATTGGTGATAGCAGAGTTGATAAAAGCAGGAGCTGTACCCGCCCGAGCTTGAAAAGTAAGGCAACCAAGTTTGAAAAGGGCCCGTTGTTTGATGGGAAGCCAATGAAGGGCAGTGAGGAGAGGAGAGGAGTGGTGAGATTTGGATAGGCCATGTACCAGGCGAGCTGCCTGGTTCTGCACCAGTTGAAGGCGTTGAAGTGCATAGGCGGGAGCACCATTATAAATAATGTTTCCGTAATCGATCTTAGATAAGACCATGGCCATTACAATCAATTTGAGTGCAGAGAGAGAGAAAAACCGGGATACTTTCCTAATGATACGCAAGGAGAAGAAACAAGAAGAAACAACAGAACTAATGTGGGAATGAAGTGTCAAATGATAATTGAGTGTGATACCAAGGGTCTTGACTGAATGAGAAGGGGTGGGAGGTAAGCCAAGAGAGGGGGGCCAAAATGAGGGAGACCAAGGGTTACCACTGCCGCCAGTCAGTACCAACTCTGTTTTATCCGGGTTGAGTTTGAGATGGTTCGCATTCATCCAATCCCGGATAAATAGCATGACGGACTGGAAGCTGGTGATACCTAATGAGGGGGAGGAGAAATTAAAAATAAGTTGGAGGTCATCGGCATAGTTGTAGACTGTGACCTCCATTTGTTGCAGTGACAAAAAAATATAAGGGGAAAAATGTAAAGGTTAAATAAAAGGGGGGGAAAGAGAGGAGCCCTGAGGGACACCACAATGCACTCTACGAGGCGGGGCAGAGAATTCGGCCAGATGGACAGCCTGGGTGCAGTCTGCCAGGAAGGAGCCTATCCAGGCCAGCACCTGTCCCCCTATGCCCGCCACCCTGACACGGGACAAGAGGATGGAATGGTCCACCGTGTCAAAAGCGGCGGACAGATCCAGGAGGACAAGGGCCTGGGGAGTGTTGGTATCAAGCCCTTCCCTGAGTTGGTCCATGTCCGAAATGATCACCTTCTCAGTGGAGTGGCGGGGGCGAAAGCCCGCCTGGCAGGGTGCAAGGTAGTTACTGTCCTCTATGAAGGAGCTGAGCGCCTGGGTGACATGGGACTCAGCTACCTTTCCCAGATAAGGGAGAAGGGATATTGGGCGGTAGTTTGCCGGGGAAGCAGGGTCCACTCCGGGTTTTTTTAATATGGGGAGGATTATGGCAGTCTTGAAGGGGGCAGGGACAAGGCCATGATTGAGACAATCATTCAAGAGAGTGAGGACAGGGGATGGGCACTCAGCAAAAATCTGACGGAGAGTGCGTGCCGGACAGATGTCAGCTGGAGAGCCCGACTTGACATGCCTAAGTAGGGGAGACAGAGTTTCTCTAGTCAGTGCGGGAATAGAGGTGAGGGACAAATTATTACCAGGTGGTTGGGGGTGGGTAAAAGTGGGCGAAGGGGAGGGAATGTTGGCTTTAATGCAAACTATTTTTTCGATGAAAAACTCGTTAAGCGAGTCGCATAGGGCCTGAGAGGGGGGGATCTTGGGCAGAATTCTGTCCGATAATGCCAGCTCGTGGACGGTGGCAAAAATCACGCGTGGCTGGCTTTCTGCAGCTAGAATACGCCCCAAAAAATATTCTGTCTTGGCTGCCAAGATGGCTTGTTTATATTCGCTAAGTGTAGTAACATAGTGTAGCCTCCGGGTCGGGCAGTATGCTCTTCTCCAAGCTCGTTCAGCCTGCCGTACCTCCAGTTTCTTGGCTTTAAGGCCAGGGCTGAACCACTTATTGGCATTGTGGGTGTGGTTGATGGTGATCCGCTTCAGAGGGGCCACTAGGTCGCAGGCTTTGGCAAGCCAGCGATCTAGGATGGTAGTCTGAAGGTGTGGAGTCGAGCCCGATAAATCCGGGCAGGTGGCAGTTAGCGAGTTGCACAAGGATGGAATGTCGACTCGATTCCAATTCCTTGCCCAGATGTTATTAGGGATGGAAGGTGTTATTTTGTGGCTCAGATCCAGGGAGAAGGCAAGCACAGAGTGGTCAGACCATGGACAGGGCGAAATAGTTGGAGCGGAAGTCGGGATGTTTAGTGTCCATATCTGATCGAGGATGTGGCCCCGGGTGTGGGTAGGACCATGAACGTGCTGAGTGAAGTTGAGACTGAGAAGCAGTTGAGTATTATTTTTGGATATGGTATGCTCGGCGGGGTCAGTGGGCCAGAAATTTAAATCTCCCAGAACAAGGACAGAGGCGCTATTGACTGCTAGAGTGGCCAGTAAGTCCTGGAAGGCAGAGTGAAAGCCGGGGGATGGCTGGGGTGGCCGGTATGTTAATACACAGGTGATTGGGATCTTAAAAGAGGTAGAGCGTACTACGAGGCAATCAGCTGCTGGTATCGTGGGCGAAGCGAGTGGCTGAAAATGAAGTCCATTGCGGGCAATCAAGGCTACCCCGCCACCCGCTCTCTCCTCCAGTCGATCTACACGGAGCATAGAGTAGTGGGGCGGAAGGGCCGCCAGGACGCTCTCGGCAAGGAGTCAGGCCGGTACCATGTTTCAGTTAAAAACAGTAGGTCTGGAGAGTTAGAATCTAAGAGATCAAATATTTCGGTCAGGTGCTTGACAGCTGACCTCGTGTTCAGAAGGAGGGCAACAGTGGGGAGAGGGGGGGGGGGGAGAGCGTATCAGATTTGGGCGAGGCAATGCCAAGATCTTGGACGTGAGACAATGTCACAGAGTTGAGAGGCCAATCTTTGTTGAGGGAGCACAGTTGTTCAGTAGTATATGTTAAGAACCGCGCATAGTGATGTGCCCCTTGCCCCGCTCGGCCGCGGACGGGCGCAGACCGGCTTGGCTTAGGCGCGCCCGCTGCGCTCGTCCGCTGCGCGTACGAGGTATGCACATAATTAGAGGGGAAAAAAAGGTCGTGGCCTCGCGGCCGTGGGCGTGTCCTTTGGGCCAGTGGGGAATGGCGGCGGGTGTATACTCAAGCCTCGGCAGCGCTAAGGTCCGCTGCACGAAGAGCTGCCACAGCTGGTATCAGGGGGAATGCCCAGAAGGAAGGGAGCAAGTAGGTTAAAAACGACAATACAGTTTCCAATTTTTAAAAAAAAATTCACAAGCTTTTTCTCCCGGCTTTCCGCCTCAGGAGCAAGGTTCCCTCTGCTCCCTTTGATATAGTTGTATTAGATATTATTTTTTATAAATTAATGTAAAACGCATATTTATTGCTCATTCACTGAACCTCAGCATGTTTATTGTGGGAGTGCTGCAGCACCCCCAGCACCCCTACTTCCAGAGCCTATGGTCAAAAGTTTTGGAATAGATTTATAGGACTTTTCAAATTGGGAACACTATAAATATCTTGTAGCCACAAATTCACCATCAGTTATATAGGATTCTCTTCAGAAGTCAATCTCAAGATAAGTGAGTGATACATTTCTATGACCAAGAGTTCTCATGTTTCTCTTTCTTGAGTTAAAGATCATGCAGCGTAGGCAAGAAGTGTTGACGCTGCGGCCAGGGCGACTGACTCCGGAATCTGGGGATCATGGTTCGATCGCCGGCGGCAGATTAGCCCAGCACCATGTGACTCTGGGCAATAGCTTGCTTAATCTTCCCGAGGGCCCCCAGCGCCTAGAGACCCTCACGGGTGATTGTTCACGCTTTACAAATGTGGAATATTATGATTATTATATGCAGCCTTCATTCGTGGACAGGAGTGTGTGCTCAAGTCAGAGATATTACAACTCATTGTCTACCCATACCCACAATTTTATGTGGATTTTAGACAATGGTAGAAAACGGTCCCATAATCACTTGGGTTACATTCACACTGCTTGAATGACAAGATCATGCAGAAGGTTGATGCACTGGTAACATATTTGGATATGGTCCCCAAAATGTGCTTACAACACAACGGTGGTGTAAGGTGGCTGAGAAGGAGGGATTCAGAAGCTTAAACAATTGGTTTCAGACCTTCTCAATTATCTAAATTAAATCCTAATTTAATTAGAAGCAATTCAAGAGTGCTGCTTTTTATGTTTGTACTTAACTAACTGTAAATTGATAAATGTACTTGTCATTTGGTTTTATGCCTCAAATTTCTAATGTAGACACTCACTGATTGCTGATATATATATTAATAGACAACATGAGCCAATTTGCATATATTTTAATGAATTGTTTTCGTTGTAATGTTATTAATTGATCGACCATAAACGTCTTTTAATTTGATGGTTACAGAGTACCTGAGATACTAGGCATATGTTTTTAACCTAAATATTTTCCTAAAAGATTAGCATTGCTTTGATGTTATATTTATTGAGTGATACATGTGCTAGTTGCACTATGCAGTGGACCCCAAGAAATTCTCAAAGATTAAGCCTTCACTGTCCAGTCTCAGAGCCCAAAGAGGAAGTACTTAGCAATTCAGTGAGCTTGCATTAGTACATGGTTCCTGTGATTCCAGGGAATTTGGCAGTACTTGTCACAAGGACTGCCTATAAGTCTCACAGTGCTCGTCATTTTTCTACTGTCCAACAGTACTTGTGGTATTTCGTTATGAGCGCTTAAAGCTTCATTATAGGGCCCTTCACCCAGCACTGAGGAACACACTCAAATAGATGTTATTTGTCAAATTATGTCTTATTTCTTGTCCTCTTTAACTGTATGAGATTGCTAACTAATAGTTTGTGCGCACAGGAGGCTCCACGAAGGTAATTCTTCAGACAGAAAAAGTGTATGATTACCAATGCCTGAACACTGCAACAAAGCAAGATTTTCACAGATCTTAAGCTAATCAGAAGGAAGTCATGCATAAGACCAAATTTGGTACATGAGATGATAGATATTCTTTTTGTGACCCCATGAAAGAACTGCTCTGTATTAGGTGTATTGTACAAACCTGTTGATCCTGATGCACCTGAGGAAAGCACTAAAACTTTAAAGAGAGCTGAAAAATGTTGATGCTTCTACAACATGAAGAGTAGAAACTAGCATGTCTCTGCTTTATTAACAATGGACAAGGGGGCATTAATACATTGTGTGTTGCGTCTCCTCAAACATTTTTACATTTTGCATAGGAATACACAATAATGTGTTAAGGCGCATACAGTTTAAGTACATGCCGATGAATGGCACAAATATTGTTTATAGAAATGCAGAGTTGCAAGAATATTATGTCAAAAATGTTATCAAGTCAAAAATATCCAGGAGCAGAAAATAGAAGGTAAGAATATAATTTGTTTATGCATGTACTATTTTATTAAATAATGATGTATATAATACTGCTTACTTTAATATAGTTGTATTAGATATTATTTTTATAAATTAATGTAAAATATATTGCTTATTATATTAATTTTAGCTTTGAGCATTATTATAATAATTTCTTTAGTATATTTTGTAAGATTTAATGAGTAATTATTTTGTTTTTACATGTAATGAGTAATTTATAATTTAGTAGTAAATTCTTGGGTTTGCAGGGCAATAAGGTGAGAAGATAATTAAATTATATCTTTTTATTTCAAACTATTTTTATATTCGTTTATTATTTCATTTGTAATCATTTATGTAAATTATTTAATTGATGAATTGGTATTTAAATATTTAAATATATTTTGTGATTGTTAATGTGTAATTTTACTTTCCACTGTATAATTACTCATTTATTATTTAGTAGTAGAAATAGGATGGGAAGTTGTTTAAATTATATATATATTTTCTATATTACATGTTATGGGAAATGACTATTTAATTGACAATTAATTATGTAAATAATGTAATTGATTATTTGTTAAGTCAATTTTTTGTTGTATTTTAATGAGGTTTTAATTCATTGGTAAGTGTATTTAATAATTAACAATTTACAAATTAATTTTATACTTACTATTTGTTTTAATGTATTAGCTTCATTTAATTACTATTTTGGGGCCTAATTACGACTTTGGCAGTCCTCCGGCGGTGCCGCCACTGCACCGTCCCCTGAAGGACAGCAAAAGCCATGGTGAGCCCGCCCTCCGGATTACGATTGTAATCCAGGTCAAGCAGGTAGTGCAGCAGAGATGGGCTGTTAGGCTCATAGGAGAGCCTAACATGCAGCTCGACGCCGTAACAGCATCTGCAGCATGTTCAGCAAGTTCCTGCATGGTGTGGCATGCATGCTTGCCACACTGTGCTGGAACGGGGGTGCAATTAAAGGGGGGGACACAACATGTGCCCCCCTGCATGCACCCTCAAGCCCAGATCCGGCAGGAGGCCCTGTTAGGGCCTCCTTAGTTGCCTCTCCCCCACCCTTTTTAAGACGGGCTCACTGACATGAAAACGGTGAAAAGGCAACTCAGAATATGCTTAGCGGTCCTGGGAGGGGCACTGCCAGCATATTCATGCCGGTAGCAAACCGCCTGCCAAGTAGGATCCTTAGTCCTGGTGGAGGCGGCGGTCCGACCACCACACTCTGAATACTGCAGGTGGACCTGCTGTGTGGCAGTGGTTGGATTGCCACCACGAGTACAACGTTCCTGTGGACCACCATACTTGTAATTAGGCCCTTAATATTATTATTTTATCTATAATTTATTTTACATTTCTTTTGGGTTTGTGTATGAATTTTGGGGGTATTGGGGAGTGAAATGGACTTATTTTAAATCTATTTATTTTGTTTTTAATTTGTTAAACTATTTTTGTAGGTTTGCATTTTATTTTGTATTTATGTATTTATGATATATATTTTTTTATTTGAAATATGTTTTAATATTTTTATGTTTTTAGGTGTTTACATTTTTTAAAAATAATGATTAGGAATTGGAATAGTAAATCTAATGCCTCCAAAGCCCAGCATTTCCCCTGCTTTTGTTTGCAGTGGACTGGGCATAGCAAATATAACCCCTCCAAGTCCAATACTTTCACTACTGTGGCTTAGATTAAAGTGGGTATAGTAAATCTAACCCATACAAAGTCCAACACTGTCCCTACTATTGCTTAGATTAATGATAATAAATCCAACCACTTCAAAGTTCAATGTTTTCCCTGATTATTTTGCCTACATCAGAGTGGGATATAGTAAACTTAATCTCTCTAAAGTTTAACATTCTTCCTACTGTTGTTTGGGTTGGAGTGGGAATAGTAAATTGGAATAGTAAATACAACCCTTCAAAGAACAACACTTTCTCTACGGCTGTTTAGATTGGAGGGGGAATAGTAAGTCTAATCACTCAAAAGTCTAACACTTTCCCTGATTTTGCTTATGTTAGTGGGGGATAGGTTATCTAAAATCTTCAAAGTCCAGCACTTTCCATGATTTTGCTTACGTTGGAGTTGGAATAGTAAATGTAACCCTCCAAAGTTAAACACATTACCTACTGTTGCTTATATTGGAGTGGGAATAGTATGTCTAGCCCCTCTGAAGATCAACATTTTCCCTGATTTAGCTTATGTGGAGTAGGAATAGTAAATCTGACACCTCCAAAGGCCAAAACCTTCCCTACTGTCATCTAGATTGGAGTGGGAACAGTAAATAAACCCTTTCCAAAGTCCATCACTTTCTCTGCTTTTGCTTAAATTGGAGTTCGAATATTAAATATGGCTCTATTGAAAACCAACATTTCTGCTAGTGCTGTATATTTTCGATCGCTGTTATTTTTTCCCCCCAATGTTTATATTATTTATTAAAAAGAATGGTATTTTTATGTACTTTTTTATATTAATTTAATGTTTTAATTAAGTGTGGTTTATTTTTTATGTTTAATTTTTTATGCTTTTTAATTTTAACTTTATAAGTTATTGTTAATCATTCTATTGTATCTTAAAAGTGCCTATACATATTGTTTTTATACTTTAAAGTGTGCATATATATATAGTTTATATTATTAAATACAACTATTTTGATTATTAATTTTATATTTAAATTTTGTATCATGTATGTTTTATTATATGGAGATGCTTTGTAATCTTTAGTTTTTTAATTATTGTTAATATTTTTTATGTAATTTTTTTTCATAGTTTAATTGTTTTTATATTTGTTTAGAAAATATATTTTTAAATAGTAAGGGGTCTATAACAATCAGTCCGCCACCTTAACGGAATGTGGGACCGTCCGCCAGGGGTGCGGCGGTCCCGCACCTGCAATCAGGATGCCACTGCCACCGTGGCGGCGGCAACTCCCATTTCCAGCATAGTTGCGGGCGGTGTTCACAGCACCGCCTGCCACAATGCTGGGAATGCACGTTGTGCATTGGTATGCACAAGGTGACAGGCACCATGCGATGCCTGCCACCTTGTCCATGCCAATGCAGGGGGCACCCCCCAACAGCCTGGGGGGCCGCTACGGGCCCCCAACAGCCAAGACCGCATGGCTGTCCATGTTGCTGCCATGGAAAGGCTTATCTCCGCCCGCATTATAATATGGATGGTGGTGTCTTGCAGACACCGCCACCATATTATTCAGGTTTTTCGCCCGGTCGACGAGTCAACCGGCGGAAAAGCGGCAGACGGTGTTTCCGTCTGCCGCGGACCCCCCAGCCATCCTTATATAGCGGGGGGTCTTTTAGGTAGGGACGGCGTGCGGATCACCCCCACCGGGCCAGCGGTGGCGACCGCCGGCCCGGCTGGGGCGATCCCCCCGCCATCCTAAGACCCTTAATTTCTATTACTAATTAAAAAATATTTTAATCATTTTATTATTTTAAATATGTTACAGATAATGATATATATAAAATGTTTGGATAGACTTACCCTTTTTTGGCACTATGCTGCTCCACAATATTTTTGATGCATTATTTGGGGAGTTTTCTTACCAAGTATGTAAACTTGATAATTATGTATGCAATATTTTGACTTCATATTCTGGTGTCAGGATAGTTTTGTTGTTCATAGTCTGTCATAGAACCAAAGTTGGACAAGAGAGAAGACAAAATACCTGTACAACCATGAGTACTTCCCCCAGTGCTAGATAATGGACCCTTTGATGAAGCATGCCACACTATGCGGGTGAGGGCGAGCACTTTGAGCACCTAATGTATTGTTGCATGGACAGTTGGACAGAAGTACAATGACCTGCATATCTCAACCATTTACAGAATTAGTTATATGTGCTCAGATACAAGATCCTCTTTATTATTTACGCTTATATATTTGGGAGTATGCAAAACGGCCATATTGAGTAAAATCCCTCTTAGGATCAGATTACGAGCAATGCAAAATTCCTTTCAGTAACACTAATGCTGGCTGACATCTCTGCAGTAAATTCCTGCAATAATAAGTTATACCCACACAGAATGGGGAATAACTGTGTGAAATCAGATTTCCAGATTGAATTCGCCACGAAATTCTAGATTCCTTGCGGTTTAACACAGTCATTTACTACCTGCTTTAGGGAGGTAGAAAATGTTTGTGAGGGGTACCTGTGCGGGGTAGGGGGAGGAAGATGTTTGGGAGGGGAGGCAAGGGGAAGATATGATATCACCTGGCAGGGTTCCCGGGCTGAAGATCAGGTGGGGGCCAGAAAAAGGGTCAGGCTGCACTACAGCCCTTTCTTTGTTTAGAAAATATATTTTTAAATAGTAAGGGGTCTATAACAATCAGTCCGCCACCTTAACGGAATGTGGGACCGTCCGCCAGGGGTGCGGCGGTCCCGCACCTGCAATCAGGATGCCACTGCCACCGTGGCGGCGGCAACTCCCATTTCCAGCATAGTTGCGGGCGGTGTTCACAGCACCGCCTGCCACAATGCTGGGAATGCACGTTGTGCATTGGTATGCACAAGGTGACAGGCACCATGCGATGCCTGCCACCTTGTCCATGCCAATGCAGGGGGCACCCCCCAACAGCCTGGGGGGCCGCTACGGGCCCCCAACAGCCAAGACCGCATGGCTGTCCATGTTGCTGCCATGGAAAGGCTTATCTCCGCCCGCATTATAATATGGATGGTGGTGTCTTGCAGACACCGCCACCATATTATTCAGGTTTTCCGCCCGGTCGACGAGTCAACCGGCGGAAAAGCGGCAGACGGTGTTTCCGTCTGCCGCGGACCCCCCAGCCATCCTTATATAGCGGGGGGTCTTTTAGGTAGGGACGGCGTGCGGATCACCCCCACCGGGCCAGCGGTGGCGACCGCCGGCCCGGCTGGGGCGATCCCCCCGCCATCCTAAGACCCTTAATTTCTATTACTAATTAAAAAATATTTTAATCATTTTATTATTTTAAATATGTTACAGATAATGATATATATAAAATGTTTGGATAGACTTACCCTTTTTTGGCACTATGCTGCTCCACAATATTTTTGATGCATTATTTGGGGAGTTTTCTTACCAAGTATGTAAACTTGATAATTATGTATGCAATATTTTGACTTCATATTCTGGTGTCAGGATAGTTTTGTTGTTCATAGTCTGTCATAGAACCAAAGTTGGACAAGAGAGAAGACAAAATACCTGTACAACCATGAGTACTTCCCCCAGTGCTAGATAATGGACCCTTTGATGAAGCATGCCACACTATGCGGGTGAGGGCGAGCACTTTGAGCACCTAATGTATTGTTGCATGGACAGTTGGACAGAAGTACAATGACCTGCATATCTCAACCATTTACAGAATTAGTTATATGTGCTCAGATACAAGATCCTCTTTATTATTTACGCTTATATATTTGGGAGTATGCAAAACGGCCATATTGAGTAAAATCCCTCTTAGGATCCGATTACGAGCAATGCAAAATTCCTTTCAGTAACACTAATGCTGGCTGACATCTCTGCAGTAAATTCCTGCAATAATAAGTTATACCCACACAGAATGGGGAATAACTGTGTGAAATCAGATTTCCAGATTGAATTCGCCACGAAATTCTAGATTCCTTGCGGTTTAACACAGTCATTTACTACCTGCTTTAGGGAGGTAGAAAATGTTTGTGAGGGGTACCTGTGCGGGGTAGGGGGAGGAAGATGTTTGGGAGGGGAGGCAAGGGGAAGATATGATATCACCTGGCAGGGTTCCCGGGCTGAAGATCAGGTGGGGGCCAGAAAAAGGGTCAGGCTGCACTACAGCCCTTTCTCAAAGCACTTTTACAAGCTGACATTTCTGGCCTTTGTCCCCGCATGTAGAAAATACAGGTGCAGGAAATTCAGTCAACATATAATTGTGCAGAGCAGACTTCCACACAGGAATGTCATTCCACACAACTTGTAATCAGGGCCTTAGAGTCGTAAAATGGTCAGAAAACATTGACTTAATGCCTATCTATTCAGAAACAGAGAGAATGGTTTGAAGAAAAAAAAAAGTTCGTAACCACATATACCTCTGGGGTTTAATACTTCTTTCGTTTCAGACAGCGGTTCCGCAGGTTATAAAAAAAACCTGTATAAAAAACACTGTACGTGCTTTCTTGCCTTGTATCACAAGCTTCTTTTTTCCGTGTCCCCCCCGCCTGCAGGCCGGTAAGATCATCTTGCTGTACCGGAAGCAGCCGAGCAGCATTCTGAAGCGGTTCGTGGTGTGGGCCGTACTTCTGGTGAGTAGCATGAAACTGACGCGCAGTGATGAATACATTACCCTGGCTGCTGACTCCTTCATTTCCATTAGTGCTGGTCGTAAACCTCTTGTATTCCTGGAAACACATCTCTGTGTTTTAAAATGGCGCGAGGAGCCCGTGCTGCACACCACACCTCATAGCTGCTTGGAGTTGGTACCTCCCTTAATGTATTTGCACTTAGGATCACATTTTACATTCGCATTAACCAACACAAACCATTACTAAGCACTTAGCAACTCTATTAACCATAGACAGCCAAACAACATACCCAACCTATCAATCGAGTGCCCAGAACCGTATGAAAGGGCATCCATGTTAACGAAGTACAGCAGTGCAATACTACAGGTAGAAGGCACTGTACAAATGCTGATAACATACAACTAATCTTAACTGTAGGGTCTGGCTGCCTACATCTGCACACCTCCTCAAAGTACAGATGATGCTATGAGGTCATCTGAAGAGGGTAACAGGCTCTCATCTAAGTGGATAGATGGCCTGGATTTGAATATACCTCGTTATCACGCATTACTTTTCCCCGCAGGGAATTACAATGCGGTCGTTACAACGACCGTGTTGTAATTTTGCATACCATTACCCCGCAAGTCGTAACAATGGTACAGTCCTGGACCAGGATGTCAGTCCCCTGGCTGTCATCCGAGAGTGTCCACCTTCATAGGGAAAAGAGAGTAGGCTTACGCAAGCACCCCATTGCCCAAGATTGGGATTCCCTAGTCACGTATTTAAGCAGTGCATCAGGGATCCCCGTGAGCATTCCTCTACTGCTACACTATATCATTGGTCTTCGGCTTGGCTAGAGTCTAACTGACATAGATGCTTTCACAGTTTATTTTTCGGGCATTGCAGCCTACAGCTAATTTCTGAGGCTAGAGAGGGATGCCGCCAATTGACTGTCCCACAATACTACTGCCTAATAGGTTTGTCAAGCGAGGAAAGGAACATGTTAGGGTGGGGTGACGGGACGGGAAAATGTCACAATGTGGGGATGGTCGACTCAAGGTGTTTGTAATACAGGAAAGAATAGAAGGATGTGTACGGGAATAAGAAAAATGTCATGCATGAAGCACTGTCTAGTGGAGTGCCGTTACCTTGATTGTATACAACCTCGTATATATTGCAAGCTGTATCTGTTTGAAAACTGCCAGTAAAGAGATATTTAAAAAATGTGTTCCACCAGTAAATAGAAACTGATCCAGAAAGGTTAATTATGGAGCTTCATGCAATAATACAAGTGCCATGGGGGGTGTGTGGCAGTTCTCAGATTGGAGAAAGTGAAATCAAAATCTTTGGTGAGCTATGAATGGAAACCTGAAATTCGAAAACTACAGAAGAGCACTGGTGGGAGTGGGGCAGGACACTTGAGGACAATGATTTGGCTGAATGCTTACGAAAGGCCGATACAAAGCAGTGGTCCAAAGAAGAAAGGTCACTCTGTGGCATGCAATTTTCCTTATGAGAGATTATTTAAAGTCTGCTTTGAAATCACAGAACTGGCACTCACCAAGAATATACCTCAGGACATACTCCAATGCTGTGAAAACGTTCTTTCCATGTTTGACATCAGGGTCGCAGTGATCCATTATGGAATCTTGATTAATCCTGAAACATTGCCTTATCTACTCAAATGTTTTGCTCCCCCACACCAAGGCGTAATTGTTTTCAAACATTTAATCATATCCAAGTCCTTCATGCCACAGGCATATTATTCAAAGGGTTTAAATTCCAGTTAGAGTAAAGCCCAACAGACTTCATCAGAGACATATTGCCATCATACATCTCAGAGCAGAGAAGATAGACTGGCTATGGAAGATTAGTCCCTTGTGCCTTCAAACTCCAGTTCATAATATTAAAACTGAGGGAACTTTCCAACTGCAAGTTCTTATCTCAAGCTTCATACCCCCAGGAAGAAGTCACAAATTAACTCTAAAAATATCTGGAGGTCAAGCTTGTACTAAATGCCCAGCAATGAGGCCTCAGGCACATCAGGGGGACAGAAACTAACCTTCAGCAGCACATAAATGGTGCAAGGCTGGTTCATCGTGACCCCTTTCTCATTTTTTTGTTTTTTTAGAAGGGGCTTTAGTTGAGTGTGGAGGGTTGTGAGAAGTGGATTGAAATCATTTTGAGGCAGGACAATTCAAGATAATCTATTATAAGTTAGGCCTGGCTGTCTCATGCAAGAATAAAACAAAAAAAGAGTGGGCTTGTAGTAGATATTATGGCGCCTCCCTCACTGCTTTGCGTGGGTCAACATGTTTCAGCTCTTGTGTTGGACTTGGCCTTTCTGCAGGGTCATCCTTCACCCTCCTGTTTTTTTAACCTGTTTTTGTTGCCTTTTATGACTCTGTGCACTTTACCACTGCCAACCAGTGCTAAAGTGCTTGTGTTCTCTCCTTAAAACATGATAGAATTGGCTTAAACTAAATTGGCCTATTTATTTACTTGTAAGTTCCAAGTAAAGTGGTACTACAGATGCCCAGGTCCTGTATATTAAATTCTACTACTAGTGGTCCAGCAGCAATGATTGAGCCCCCCTCTTATAGCCCTCTAAGCATGTCTCAGGCATGCCATTGAAGCCTGTGTGTGCAGTTTTAAACTGCCATTTTGACCTGGCAAAATAAACCTTTTGCCAGGCTCTAACCATCATTTTTGATACCTGTAAGTCACCCCTAGGGTAGGCCCTACACAGCCAAGAAGGGGAGGGTGCAGTGTATTTAAAAGGTTGGACATGTACTTTTAAGTTTTACATGTCCTGGTCGTGAAAATAAATGTCACTACTGCAAGGTCTATCTCTCCCATAGGATAACATTGGGTTAACCTATTATATTTAATAAGTGATAACGTTCAATTAGGAGCAGGTAGACAGGTCATGTTTGGTGTCTATAGAAGTGCAATTAAAAGCCCTCTTTAATGGTGAAGTTAGATTTTTTTATCATAATTCTGAAATTGGCACTTTTACAAAGTTGGGATTTTTTTGTCCTAACCGTTTGGTGCCTGCAGCCTGATCTTGGGTCACATGACTAGGTGTAGCTGGCAATTGGTCTTTGTGTGTTGCCCCCAGATGGTGAGGCAAAGGTAAGCTTTGTGTTGGCAGGATGGGCCACTCTCAGTTGATGAGGGAAAGTGCTGTCATCTACAACACTTGCAAACACAAGGAGATGATGGACGGAGGGCTGAAACTTTTCAGACACTCAACCCCAGTCACAGATCTGGGATGAATCCATCATCATTCTTTAGCTCACTTTGCCACTCAGTTCAGAGTTCAGACCCATCTATATGCAAATTAGTCTTGACCCTGTGCCTCATGGGAACAGTCCAGCCCAAACTGCCAAGCCAAGTCTTCGCTGAACTAGAAACAAGCATCCTGGGCCTGGTTTCTAGGTAACATCCTTTATCAGCCAGGCTAGCTTGAATCCTGTAGCAAAGTGAGCAAGGGATCCACGTCTGGGCATACCCTGCCAACTTAGGGCGAACAAAGCAAACACAAGGAGATGATGGACGGGGCACTGAAACTTTTCAGACACTCACCCCAGTCACAGATCTGGGTTGAATCCAACTGAGGTGGCGAAATGAGCTAAAGAATGATTATGGATTCAACCCAGATCTGTGACTGGGGATGAGTGTCTGAAAAGTTTCAGTGCTCCGTCCATCATCTCCTTGTGTTTGCATCTACCAGACTTGCACATCACAAAGGCTCTGCTTGAACACTCTCACAAAGGGTTTGACACTAGTCTATTGCGACCCTAGACACTCTGGGGCCAGGGCAGGGAGACAGGAAATTCCAAGCACCTCAGAAGCATCTCTCTAGAAGCTTCTCCAACTCCAAAGTGGGCACCAGGTACACATATTGGACCTTTCGACCCAACTCTTCAGTACACTTCTGGACCAGAGGAAGACTCTACCAGTAAAAAGAATAGCTGTGCTGCTGAAAGGACTGCCACTCTGCTGGACTGCTGTTTTGAAGGACCGCCGCACCACTGTGCTAACCTGCTGACCTCTTGCCTGGGTGATAAGGACTGAACCTTCATCAGTTGAACCCAGGACCACCAGAGTGACTCCAACAGCTAGTTTGCTGGCCTCCTGACTAGAGACTTTAGGGACAGAAGGCTCCAACCATCTTGAACCCTACACCTGGACTCTGCTATCTGTGAGTCCTGCAGTGGCATAGCTAGGCCTTATGGTGCCAATGGCGGCCCCTGCCTTTGCCGCCCATGGCGGCCTGATTGAAGAGCAGAGTGGGGGTGCTGGCGATTCATGCAGCTGTGACGACCGCAGGTAAGAGCGGGGGGCCCTGCCTCCACCCCCAAAACTCATACTACGTTGGGCGGTCTGCCGCCACTGCCCCACCCAGCTACAGCACTGGAGTCCTGTCCGCGTGAGTGGTGCAGTACCAGTCCTGGACCCCTAAAAACGGGCCTAAAGCTGCTTTGCCAGCCCCAACTGTGGCCCCTGCAGAACTGACATATCGAAGCCACAGCCTGACGCATCGCACACGAAAACTCCACATCGGAGCCGCTGCATATTTCTGGTTCTACTGATAGGATCTATGTAATTTCAGTCTAGTTTTACTTATTAAATTGTACTCTATTTTTTTAATTTATGTTGGATTTTTTTTGTGTTGTGTTTTCACTTACTGTTTGAAGTGCTGCATAAATACTTTACACATTACCTCAAAGTTAATGCTCTGTGCCAAGCTGCCAGAGGGTTGAGAACAGGTTAATTTGGGGTTTGCTTGCGACTTCACCCTGACAAGGACTGTGGTTGCTGCTTGAGTAGGGTTTCACCTCCCCCTCAAACAGTGTCCCAGTTTCTTACATTAGTGGTCAGCTGTGAGGATCAAGACTTGTGTTTGTCCAGTACCATAGAGTTATTTTGTGATACACTGAATATCCCAGATATGTAATCTAAAACCAATACGAGTTTTACATTTCTTCTTGATTGGCCTTTTCACTTTTTCCCAATTTACTCTCATCCTACCTGACTGTCTGTGACCATACCTGCAGGAATGGAATCAGAGCTCGGAAAAATGGAAAGTTACACAGTGGGTGAGCTGAAGGAGTTCTGTAAGGAATTGGGACTTCCGACCATAAAGGGTACCAAACCGTTGGAGCTTCAGAAAGCTCTGACGTCCTTGGGGATGGTTTCCCAGTTGCTGAAAGCAATAGAAGATCAGGATGAGGAAAATGATATGGAGGAGCAAAGAGAGGTCCTGGAAGCAGGTCCCGAGAAGCAGCCCACAGGCGATGGGGATGTCTTGCCTCCAGAATTGGAGACCCCCAGAGTGGAAAGCAGTGTGTCCTCCCATGGTCTGTCCCCAGAGGAACTGGCAGACAGGAAAGCTGATAGGAAGTTTAGGCAACAGATGGCCAAACTTGAGATAGAGGAAAATAAACTGGCAATAAAGGCAGTGGCCTTTGAGGAGGAAAACAGTGTTGTTGGCTCATGAACTGAGTCTGAAGGAGCTGGACTTGAAGGCCAAAGAGCTGTTAGAGTTCAGCAGGAATGTTATCAGTGAAAACACACTGACCAGTGAAGGAGGAAGGGTCGCATGCCCAGAAACTTGGGGGAGATATACTAACATTAGGAATACCATTTTCCTAATTGCGATTAACTCCAAATCACAATTAAGAAATCACTATTCCTAATGTATAAAATGCTTTATTCCAAAATAGTGATTCCTAGTAGGTCGCAAATTGACCTACATCATGAATATTATTGAGGTAGGTCACAATTTGCAACCCATTAGGAATCATAGCCATCACAGAGAAGGTGGCCTGCCGAAATCAGCAGACTACCATGTCTGGTATTGTTTTTTAATAAAGCAATCTATTTTTTTTTTTAAGCAGCCTGTTTCCTCAAAAGAAAAATGAAGTAGGCAGTCGTCAATGGGACCATGGCATGCACTTAAAAAGTATTATTTTAACATTCTCCGAGGGCAAGGGGCCCCCAGGGGACACCTTCCCATTTGGGAATGGATTACCACCACTTTTAAAATGGTGGTAAATTATTACTGTTTTGCTACCAGAATTCAGTCGATCGCAAAGCAGTAATACATACCATACCAATTTGATATTTGGAAGCGGGAATCCCAAAGCACGTCAATTCGGAAAAACCAAATCACAGATACAAAATGCGATTCATTAACAAGTTACAGAATTGCATCTTGCACAATAGAAAAACAATTTTTCTAGTTGCAAAATCAGGCAATTTGTGACCGGAAAAATTATTTGAACATCTGGCCTTTGGTGCCTAACTTTGAGGTAGAAGATGACATAGACAGGTGGTTTGAGGTATATGAAGTAGCTCTAGAAATGTATAGGATCCCTGAGGAGGATTGGGGAGATAGCCTCTCGAGGCATATACCTAATGTGAGGAGGGACGCCCTACTGACCATAGAGAAGGGGGACCGGATGAGGTGTTCCCCCCATGAAAGAAACCCTTGTCAGGAAATATGGTTTCACCTCCGAAGAGTACAAGTTGATGTTTAGGGGCAGTCAGAAACTGTTTCACCAGGACTCTGGGGGTTTTGTGGAACATTTGTGTAAGGCACTGGATTGTTGTGTGTAGGGTGGTGAGGTAAACACCTATGAGAGGCTGAACAATGTTATCATCATATGTTCAGTAATTGTCTCCCAGAGCCACACAAACACATGGTTGACTACAAACCTACTGACCCCAATGAGCGTGCATACAAGGCAGACCCCTGGGTTAGTACCAGAGTGTCTGGGAAGGTACCTGGGAGTGATCCTAAGAAGGGTGGTTTAGGTTACCACCTCACCCAGTGAGAGGGGGGTTCACAGAGACCCAGACAGGTCCCATTATAGTGTGCGGGGGGAAAGGGTTCTCATGCACCTTCTAAAGCTGTGAGGGGAGGGTCTGATGGGTGGAGGACCAGGGTGCTCCATTTCCAACCCCTGTGCTTTGATTGATCCCATTGTGGCACAAGGAAGGAGACCATGTCTGTACCAAGAATCCATCCACTGAAGGGAGTTTCACAGTGTCAGGAGAGCTGGAAGGGGAGGCCACCCAGGACACTCTGGAAGCGCAGTTTTTTGGGGTTAACACTCCAAAGTGGAGGGTACGGAGGCCCAGATGGGGGCAGGAGGTGGACATAGCCCACAGTGGGAGGACCAGTGGACCAGGGATTGCCATCTCTGAGAGCAGAGCACCCTAGACTGACTCTGGTGAGGCCACATCTGATCTGGGGGTGCTTCTTGTGCCATCATGGAGACAGAAGGCTGGAGACCTGCATCAGGCCGACCCCTTCATGACACAGAGTGTGTCATCCTTGAGGGGGCTTTCCAGGTACCTGTTCAGCATCAGGGTACAGACCCTGGGCTGGGTGGCTAGTCACAGGCTACCACCCCTGGACTGGTTGTAAGGAGATTGGAAGTAGGATGCCTAACACCTGTGAATACTGCCCCTCACTGTGAGAAATGGCAGAGGTCAGGGATCCCTGGATAACCTGTCGCCTGGCTCTTGACAGCTGTCAGTGGCCTCTGTTGGTTTCTGTCCTTATGGGTAGCATTTTCCTTGGTATGAGGACAGAAGTCTAATCCCAGGGGTGGAGTGGGCCACATCACTGTGATAGCCATGGTGATACTGTTTCCCTACTCAGATGCATCTATGAACACGTTAAGGTTAGGTGCTGCATGGATGCAGTCCACAGTTGAGGAGAAGTGTTCCCCATAGGTAAGTTCAATGGCTCAGGAGATTGATGACAGAGGGATCCGACTAAGTTCAGAGAGGCATAGAACTGACCAGTGTGTCTGCATAACAGGGCCTTCAACCATGTTCTATCACCTAAGCAGGGAAGCCCATCAAGGTATTATTTAGTACACCCTGTTTTTTGTCTAGTTGTGGGTTATGTTGGACTTGGCTCTTTCTGCAGGGACATCCCCAAACTTTAACTTCACCCATCTGTTTTCTGAATCTTTTTTTTGGCTTTTAGAACTTTGCATACTTTGCCACTACTAACCAGTGCTAAAGTGATTGTGCTCTCTCCTTAAAACATGATATAATGTGTTACACCCTATTTAATTTACTTGTAAGTCTCAAGTAAAGTAGTACTTTAAGTGCCCAGGGCCTGTACAAATTAAATTCCACTAGTGGGCCTGCAGCACTGATTGTGCCACCCACTTAAGTAGCCCTCTAAGCATGTCACAGGGCTGCCATTGCAGCTTGCGTGTGCAGTTTTAAACTACCATTTTGACCGAGAAAAATAAACATCTAATATAGGATAACATTGGGTCACCTTATTACATTTAATAAGTGTTAACTTTCAATTAGGAGCAGGTGGACCGGTTGTGTTTTGGTGTCTAAAGAATTTGAATTAAAAGCCCTCTTTAATGGCGAAGTCAGATTTGTAATCACAATTCTGAACATGCCACTTTTAGAAAGTCTGCATTTTCTTGCCCTAATCATTTGGTGACTGCAGCCTGATCCTGGGTCACATGACAAGGTGCAGCTGGCAGTTGGTCTTTGTATATTGATCCCAAACAGAGAGACAAATGGAAGCTAGTTGTTGGGAGGATGGAACACATTGAGTTGATGAGGGGAAACAGCTGTCACCTACCACACTTGCACATCACAAAGACTCTGCCTGAGCACTCTCACAAAGGGTTTGACACTGGTCTATAGTAACCTAAGCTAATCTGGGGCCAGGGCAGGGAGGCAGGAAATTCCAAGCACCTCAGGTAAGTGGAAACCTCTAGAAGCTTTTGCAACTTCAAAATGGACACAAGGGGCCCGATTCACAGAACTAACTTAAGACAAAATCCTAAACTTACTACCATTTTCGTATTCACAGAAGGCACTTACTCATTTTGGTATTCACAGAAGACACTTACTCACTTCGGTATTCACAGAAGTTAGGAGTCCTAACTTTAGGACTCCTAAATGCCTTCTGTGAATACCGAAAGTCTTAAAATTAGGATTTTTCTCAGTTTAGGAGTCCTAAAGTTAGGACTCCTAACTTTACTACTACTAAACTGAGAAAAACCCTAATTTTAAGGCTTTCGGTATTCACAGAAGGCAATTAGGAGTCCTAAAGTTAGGAGTACTAACTTTACTACTACTAAATTGAGAAAATCCTTATTTTAAGACTTTTGGTATTCACAGAAGGCATTTAGGAGTCCTAAAGTTAGGAGTGCTAACTATACTACTACTAAACTGAGAAAAATCCTAATTTTAAGGCTTTCGGTATCCACAGAAGGCATTTAGGAGTCCTAAAGTTAGGAGTCCTAACTTTACTACTATTAAATTGAGAAAAATCCTAATTTTAAGACTTTCGGTATTCACAGAAGGCATTTAGGAGTCCTAAAGTTAGGAGTCCTAACTATACTACTACTAAACTGAGAAAAATCCTAATTTTAAGACTTTCGGTATTCACAGAAGGCATTTAGGAGTCCTAAAGTTAGGACTCCTAACTTCTGTGAATACCAAAATGAGTAAGTGCCTTCTGTGAATACCAAAATGAGTAAGTACCTTCTGTGAATACCAAAATGGTAGTAAGTTTAGGATTTTGTCTTAAGTTAGTTCTGTGAATGGGGCCCAAGGTTTATATATTGGACCCTTAACCCAACTCTTCAGTTCACTTCTGGACCTGTGGAAGACTCAATCAGGAAGATGGACTGCTGTGCTGTTGAAAGGACTGCCACTCTGCTGGACTGCTGCTTTGAAGGACCGCTGCCCCACTGTGCTGACCTGCTGCCCTCTTGCCTGGGTGAGCAGGACTGGACCTGCATCCTTTGACCCCAGGACCACTTAGACTCCAAGGCCTAGTTGGCTGGCCTCCTGACTACAGCCTCAGGGACAGAAAGCTCCAACCATCTTGAACCCAGCACCAGGACTCTGCCGTCTATGAGTTCTTCCCTCCAGAGTGGTGCCATTCCCAGCCCTGGACCTTTGGAAGTGGCCCCTGAAGGAGCTCTGCCAGCCCCAACTGTGGTCCCAGCAGAACCAATGCATCAAAGCTGCAGCACATCGACAACCAGTAACTCCACATCAGAGCCGCTACTTGATGCATCGCCTCTCCAGGCTCAGCATCGGGACTGCTGCATGATTTGTTTGCAGGGAAGGACTTCGTATCACCACCCACCGCCTTCCAGGAACCAGTGCTGTGTGATGCACCCTCAATGCAGGCCTTTGCATCTCAAGTCCCTCGTCAACGGTATCTTTGATAATGACACAGGAGTACGTATTGCAAGTCTCACAGCTTCTTCAGAACCAGACGCTGTGTGACGCATCTCGACACAGGACCTCAAATCGCAAGCCCCTTGTCAACAGGATCCTCGTTGAAGATACAGGTCCTGCATTGCAGCTTCACAACTACTAGGAATTGCAGCTGCACAATGCATCCTTAACAAAGGACTCTTCAATGCTCTGCAACCAGGATTTAAGGTACTCTTCTTCAGCTGTCCTAACTGGGTCTGTGTAGCCAGCCCGCGATCCATCACGGTCAGCCTGAACTTGTGACTGTGTCCCGGTCCAGAGCGACTAGATAACCAAAGTTGCCACTTTGTGCTTTTTGGTGCTATTTTCACTGAAATCTTTAAAATTGTATATCTCAAGTTCCACTGTTTGGATTTCTGTTGTTTCGATCTTTTTTGTTCATTAAAATGTACCCAATTTTTCTAAATTGGTGTGTCAATTTGCTTGTGTTGTGTTTTACTTTATTACTGTTTGAAGTGCTGCATAAATACTTTACACATTGCCTCTAAGTTAAGCCTGACTGCTCTGATCAAGAAGTTTAAGCACAGCTTAATTTGGGGTGTGTTTGTGACTTCACCTTGACAAGGATTGTGGTAGCTGTTTAAGTGGGGTTTTACCCCAGCAACCAGTCACTCAATTTCTTACACCCGGTCAGTGTACTCTAGTTGGCAGTGGTTTGCACCCTGTCCCAGTAGGGACCCTCACTCTAGTCAGGGTAAGGGAGTCACAAAGCTCAAAAAATCCCTGCTCACCCCCTTGGTAGTTTGGCATAAGCAATCAGACTTATCTCAGAGACAATGTGTGAAGCATGTGTACCCACACACAGCAACACAGCGAAAACACTATAAAAGGAGTCCACACTAGTTTAGAAAAATAGCCACTATTTATCTGAATAAAACAAGACCAAAATGACAAAAATCCAACATACACAAGTCAAGATATCTCTTTTAAAAGACTAAACAAGTTTAGTCTATAGAAATCAATGGATGTGTTCTTTTCAGCACAAAGCACCATAGATGCATCAAAAATCAAAGACAGTGCCAGGCACAGGGTCGGTGGGTGCTGGAAAAGCAAAGTAATGCTTCGGTTCCTAACTACATAGGGGAGGTCATGTGTTGGTTCCTTACTGGCAGGGGAGATAATGCGTCAGTTTCTGGACATGTGGCCTTTGTTCCTTACTGTGGTGCTGTGTCAATGAAGAGTCAGCTTCAAGGGCTGATCGTTGAAAATCCAGGCGCGCTGTGTCGATGCAGCGGTGGCGATGCGTCAATTTCACAGACATGATGCAGGCGCTGCTTCACGTCAGCCGTGAGCAGGTGTTCCGTCGGAGTCGGAGCGGGTGACATGGATGTCGGTGACACGGTGCTCAGTGCTCACGCTGCAGCGATTTTTCAGACGCGCTGCGATGGCGAGCTGGGGCCTGCGGTGAAAGCTGTGGTCAATGCTTCCAGTGGGAACCACGCTTTGGTGCAGGCAGAGGCAATACGGCGATCTTGTGCAGCGATGCGTCGAAAACAGGTGCTGGGAGTCGATGTATAGAATTTATCTTTAGATCATTAGGTTAGGGGCCCAGGAACTGGATTTGGCACCACTTGGCAAGTCAGGTCTCTCAGCAGAAGAGCCCAGGCACTGGTAAGTGAAGTCTATGATGGCACTGAGACTTCTTAAAAGTTGGCAAGCATGTATTGGCTCTTGGAGAACCTTGGAAGCAGGAAAGAGAAAGCAAAGTCTAGTCTTTTGACTTCCAGGACAGAAGCTGCAAGCAGCAGGTCAGCACAACAAAGTAACAGGGAGAGAGGCAGTTCTTCCTACAGCATGGAGCTCTTCTTCCTGGTAGAATGTCCTCAGTCCTGAAGTGTTCTGATTTTGGGGTGTCAGAGGTCCAATACTGTTTTCCCTTTTTGCCTTAGAAGTAGGCAAACTTCAAAAGAAAGTCTTTGTAGTGCACAAGATCCTGCCTTTCCCTGACCTGGCTCCTGACACACTATAGGAGGGTGGCAGGGGGAGGGGTGCGGGGGGTTGGAGACAGCATTGTGTGAGGGCAGGCATAGCCCTATTCAGGTGTCAAGGATGGCTCCTCCCACCCCTCTAGCTCAAGAAGGTTCATCAGGAAAGGCAAGCTCTCTTTGTGTGACTGTCAAGAGTGAATGCACAAGAGCCTAACTTTCAGCCAACCCAGACGTGTATTCTGTGCACAGGCAGAGGCACAGGATGTTTAAGCAAGAAAATGTTCACCTTCTAAAAGTGGCATTTTCAAAAAAACATGGAATTTAAAAAACAACTTCACCAAAAGATGTATTTTTAAATTGTGAGTTCAGATACCCCCAAACTCCAAATCTGGATCAGCTCCCAATGGGAAATTACACTTAAAAGATATTTCATGGCAATCCCGATGTTACCCTATGGGAGAGATAGTCCTTGCAATAGTGAAAAACAAAAATAGCAGCATTTCACTATTAGGACATGTAAAACGCACCAGTGCATGTCCTACCTTTTAAATACACTGCACCCTGCCGATGGGGCTGCCTTGAGCCTACCTTAGGGGTGACGTACATGTAATAGAAGGGAAGGTTTGGGCCTGGCAAGTGGGTACACTTGCCAGGACAAAATGGCAGTTTAAAACTGCACACAGACACTATAGTGGAAGGTCTGAGACATGTTTGCAAGGCAAATCACGTGGGTGGCACAACCCATGCTGCAGGCCCACTAACACCATTTGATTTACAGGCCCTTGGCACACTTGGTGCATTTTACTAGGGGCTTACTAGTAAATCAAATATGAAAATCATGTATAAACCAATGACAAATAAAATTTGGACAGAGAGCATTTGAACTTTAGCACTGGTTAGCAGTGTTAAAGTGCCCTGAGTCCTAAAGCCAACAAAAACAAGTCAGTAAAAATAGGAGAAGAAGGCAAAAAGTTTGGGGATAACCCTGCAAAAAGTGTCAGGTCCAACAGTACTCTTCTTTTTAGGCTTTCTTCAGGACCAGGCGACCCTCTTTAAAAGCTGTCTTACCCGAAGAGCTCCTTCTAAGTGAGAAGAGATGATGGTTAATGTCCTATAAGTAATATCTGCCTCTGTTACCCTATTGTGGACTCCTGACTCCCTGCATCGTTGCAAGTGGTGACAGGAGGTTACAGTACCCAGCCTAGCTCATACAACAAAGTGTAAGGTCTGTTCTGATGCTCCAGGACATGGTTTACCTTAACGTGTCCCTCCTGTCTCCACTTTGACTTGAGTGTCAGGTCTTCTCTCAGATCCATAAAAATTGAGGGACCATCTAGATGTATCAATAGTAACAACACGTGTTGCCTACTGACCAGGGATCTGAGTACTGCATCTGTGACAGAATTGTGGGCCTCCAGAGCCTTGTAGACTCTACTGAGAGGCTTGTTAAAGTAGTGTAAGTCTGACTTATGGAAGGGGGTGTGGTGATTGAGTGAGATACAGTCAACACTAGCATACAAATAACAGGAGGGCTATATATCCAATAGTTTTCCCTCAATTTTCTGAAGTTATGGTGATCATGTTTCCTTTCAATATCACTGGCAAATTAGTTTAGAGTTGTGCACACTGTTTGAGACCACCATATGTTAACTTATTAAATCTGTGGTTCCAATTCTTTTGGAGTTAGTTTATCTGAGGGACTGGGTCACCCTACACTTATAAATAATTTGTAGAGGTAGGTACCTCAGACCAAACATTGGTTTGTTAGTCGAAATAGGAATTTACAAGAGCTTGCAACATTAGACATTTGTATGCACATTGATATTTCGTGGGCAAAATACATTCCCAGATATAATGCGACAGGTGACAGTGATGACTGTTGGCCCAGGATTGGGTTTATCCGAAAGGCAGATGCAATGGTACAATGAAAACAAGATGAAGAGTCTCTCTGTCTTCACAACTAAGATCTAATTTGCTGAAACACGTCTGTTCCTAGGCCACGTCTCCCCACCATTTGTAGGCTATGTCTCCCCAACAATGTCTCTTGCACTGTAAGAACCGACTTGCAAGAGGAGAGAGCATTCAGTATTGATATGAACTGTATCCAAGCTCCCTCACCATCCAGACCTACAAGGGCAAATAGGATTTCTGGCAAGGTATCCTTTCCTCGTCTTTTTAACATAGTTTGAGGTACGCTGGTGTAAAGTTCATGTGGCGTGAGTGGAATAATTTAGAGAAATAGTACAGTCAAAAGAAAACAAGGATACAGACGTCTAAAACAAGCTAATATTTAAAGATATATTGTTAATACTAGAGTATTAAGTGGCAAAACTGAATTAAATGCTGTTCAGTGTATTAACAGTCATTAGGCACTGCAAGCTGTCCCAACAAACATGAGGTGTCCCGCTGTTAAAATAGTCTTTAAACCAGACAAAGCATGACTGGCTTAAAACAACAGGCAGATCACCTCAAATTGTTGTCTGACCTGTGTTCAAATAGGTATTTGCAGCTGAAAAGCCAAGCATTAAAGAATTGACTCTGGTGGTAAAGAATGCAGGAATCTGGTGTGTGGTATTGCGTCAAATCAGTCCCAGAAGATGCTGAGCACTTCTATGAAGTGTTTCATTGACCCAGAATTTGAGTAGCCATAATTTCTGCAGGCATCGAGCCGAACTGAGTTGGGTGCTATCTGGTTAACTCAAGTGCCCATCGAGCCTTATGGTGAGATTCAAGATTGATGATTTAAGCCTGACCATTGGTCGTCAAGACACAGTTAGCCAGGCTCTTGGGTTAGAGTCGGAATTATCACACGAACTTGCAGCTGTTGAAGTGGGTCAAGCTAGGTTTAATAGTTTTAGCCAATGATTAATTTCTTTTGGGGTCTCCAGCAAGGCTGCATAAACCCTAGTTAGTACAGTGGCTTGACTTGTATAGTTGCAGTAGATTAGAAACTGAAGACTTTGTCTTTTTAATCAAGATAAATAGGGAGGTCCCTCAATTGCTGGTCACCTTGGATGCATAGTACTAGGACACTCCTCGGAGTAACAGAGCGCTTTATAAATCGCTATTATTAGATTTCATTGCATAGATTTTACATCTTTGCAAGAATTCAGTGACGTCTACACAGATATTGACTACTTGATAGACAGCTGCAGGGATCTCCCAACAACACGTAGTCTGATAGGGCCTTACAATTGCCTCCAATAAACAGAGCTGGAGCTACATAGCACATGCAGGAACTCAGGGGCAGTTTACCCCAAAAGCCATGTAGGCTTCTTGTAGGCAGTAGGCACCACAAGCGGCTCAGCAAGTTTCCGTTAGTTGTGACTTTTGGACCCTGAGGGAAACAGCGGCATCTAGAGGTCCGTGTCCTAGAGCAAAAAAGCCAAGAGTTTGTCTGGTATAACTCTGAGTGCAAGTTCTTCAGGTGAAGTGTCTTTGCTCCTGTTCCATGCTCCAGTATGCTCTACGAAATGGATATTCGAATGCAGCAATCTTATGAAGTTGGTGAAATCTATTATGTATTAGAAGATTGGAATGTTGAGCGCTCCATTGAAAACATTGGAGTGCTCCGGGCAGTAGAAGCCCGGAGCATCAATATTCCAATGTTTAACAAAGGCCTCACGGAGCGCAAAGGGATTTTAACCCCCTAGGGCTCTGTGAAGCTTTTGTTTTAGTAACTAGAACATTCTGCATCCTAGGGACGTTATGCTCTAATAGCCTTAGAGTCCTCAGTAGCAGGCTCCACCGGCCGTTGAAAGGCCCGCTTCCTTGCCTTCGGCTCGGCCTTTAACGCTGAGAGAGGGTCTTTAATGGCCGGTAGAGCCCGCTACGGCCGGCTCTAAGGCTATAATCACCCACAGTTCTATACCAAGCCATATCTTCTATTTTGACAAAAATTACTTTCATTTCTGTGGGCAGGCTCATCAGTTGTCACTGTCAAAGATACAGTAATTCTCCAGAATGTTCAATATGTTACAATTGTAGGAGAGACGCGAGTAGGTGGATTTGCCTGCTTTGCCACAGAGATTTTTGATTATGTGATATTTCCATGGTGGTGACAATGTTTTCTGCTTCTCCAATTCGTAACTGACACTTCAGTAACTGGCCAGCCTGACCATCGACAGCTAACTTCTAACGTGCCAGTCCTGAACATTTTGGTGCCAAATGCCTGGCTGACTAATAATACCGACTAACTTTAGCTGAACCCATAGCATCACTTCAGATAATACTGCCTTGATCGTGTGGTTCGTGAATCAAATTTGTCATAGGATCACTTTTTACTCATCCTTGCTTGACAAACACAACACCATGGAAAAACACCTTGGATTAACTAAAATATAGCACACATGCTAATTACTCCCATCAACAGCCATAACATGAGACAGCACTAAAAGACCCAGACCTACGCCAAAACTCCACCCAGAAACGTCTGCAAGGATATGTTAACTGGCATGTGTAAGCTATACCATTTCTGGTACAAAACACAACAGCCTGTTCGTGTGAAAGATAATTGTAAAAAAAGAAATATACCAGTGAATATCGGAAGAAAGGGGTTTTATTGAAATACAATGAGTAAGTCAGTGGAAGAGCCAAAAGCAATGTATAAAGACTGAAAAAACGTCAGATGTACCTCTAAACAGATAAAGAATATTTTTGAGTTTTCCTCAACTCACAGCTAGCAGGGCCACCAACAAAACACAGTTTCAACTGCAAATGTATCCTTCTGCCTTAGAAGGCTTAGAATTCTAAAGCTGTTGTTCTTAGCCACACGGCTCCCAGCAGTGGTCTACTTATTTTAAATGTTATTTGAGTTTAAATATTGGATGCATACAGTGAACATGAAACCTCAGAGCAATTGAGTGCTTTATAGAGATATTCCAGATCCTGTCATGGATCTTTGTAGGACTTAAGATGAATGATATGTATGCCAAAAGGACTTTGATCTCGTATATTGTTGAAGGAGGCACAACTCTGCACTGCTGACCCTAGAGAGGCAGTCCTGTTAAGAGCCATCTTCAGTTTAATATATGCCCTGGATGCAATGATGGGCCCACGTGGGTGTGGTATGTTTCAACTGAATTCTGAGAATGTGGGTTGGCAAGAGGATATGGCTGCACTATTCAGGTCCCAAATTCTCAATACCTCAGACAAGGTACATCAGATTTGTAATTGTAATTGTAGGTAGCATTTCTGTAGCATGGCTGTCACCCAACGGGTATCCTGGCTCTGGGATTACCATCAGGGGACACTGTACGTAACTGAAGGTCGGGTCAGGGGGACTGAAGAATTAATTATTCGGAAAGAGTCTGGTTTTCAGTTCCTTCCTAAACCGCAACAGAGTATTAATTTGTCTGACCTCGATAGGCAATGTATTCCAAAGTCTGGATTCTACATGACTGAACGATCTGCCTCTTAATCGAGCTTTGTTAAAATGTGGGCTACATACCACATTAGCTGAAGAAGAACAGAGGCTTCTAGCTGGAGAGTACCAGAGGAATTTCCTCTGAAAAGGCTTAGGCCCGATTTGATGAGCTGCCCTATAAACAATACAGAGTGCCTTAAACTGAACTCTCTGTGCCATAGGTAACCAATGAAGATCATTTAAGGCAAGCGAGGCAGAAGCTCTGCGTTGTCTGTTTAATGCAAGCTTAGCTGCGATTACTTGAATCCTTTGCAGCTTTTTTAGCAAGGAGACTGGGGCTCCCAATAGTAGAGCATTGCAATAGTCTAGTCTGCTCATAATAATACTCCTTACCACTTGGGGTCTGGCTGAGACTGGTAGGAAAGGGAGTATTTTTCGAAGCGCTCGGAGCAGAGATAGACAGGTGCTCACTGTTTTATTCTCTTGGGAGTCCAATTGTAGGTTACTATCTAGTAGTACTCCTAAGTTAAGAGCTGTCTTAACAGGCAGCGGGGGATTATTTACAGAGTCTGGCCAAAAATCTGATAGAAGAGGACGGGGGATTTTACTTGCGGTATGTTTTTCTTTTAAAACATACCTTTAACTTGGCATTCATATTTAGTGTCTTTGATAACAATTGTGTTATATTTTGACGGTTTCACATCTAATCAACAACCAGACAGAAAATGGCTTAACCGCTCCACCACAGCTACCACTGGAGCGTCAAGCAAACGACGGTAGTCTTGGCTAACATTTACAAAAAAGTGCCATTGTTCCTGGAATATTGAGAAAAAACTACAACGCAAACAACTAATACTGACCAGTGCTCCCCAGCTGAGCCAAAACCCCGAGAAATCACCGGGTGTCAAATACAGTGACCTACCTAGTTATTATTCATCAGCTAGACTGTTCTGCGACCACCAGACTGATCATTTTGAGACATGATCTATTAGTAGATAAGTCCCATCTCAAAATCACATGCAGTTTGCAAAAAGTCAGTGCGCACTTTGCACCCGCTATTTGTGACTTGCCTCATTGTATTATCAGGCTCTTAAACCCCAAGCATCAGGTGCTGTGCTGCATAACGAAAAAAGAGGCTGGGTTTGATTATTCGAAAAAAAATGTTTTAATCTTGGTCTCCAGTCACAAGTCTGATAGTAAACTGTTCCATATTTTAGCTCCCATGGTTGGCCTTCGAGTGATGACTTTTACTTTCAGTTCTGTTTGCATTTAACGAATACAAATTTCTCGATAGTTTTACCACTGAGTATTTAAATTCCAAAGTCCAAATAATGTACGTTAAATAAACCATTCATAACTAGAGAACTGAAATTTGCGGAGAGGGTGTGGCAGTGCCAGTTAGTAGCCAATGGAATTGGTTTGGGCATTTGATTGTGTTTTTCCATGGACTGCAACAGTAACAGAATAGCAGTCTGTGGAATTTCTGCTTTGTGTTCCATGAAACAGGGGGAAAAGTTTCCAGAATTGTGCTATGAAACATAAAATTTGTTACTGATTCGACATTATGTGGTAGTTCGTGAACCATGCAAAACACCACAAAGCTATGACTAAATGAGCTGTAACTGGTGAAACTGTGAGATTCTGCTGTGTTTCATGAGCTGGAAGAGTTTTGCAATCCATTCTATGTGCGAATTCCTCTCCAGGTAAATTGATCACGTTTTTGCAGGAAGGTTAGCTCAACACTACAATGGAGTATCACTATTTTGGCGAGGGCCTTGTTTTCTGAGGTGCGGAAAATTAGAATATTTGAAAGGGAAGGCTTTCAAAGAGTTCAAACCAATCAGAATTGCATACGAGTCAAATTTATAGCAACTTCATTCGGGTCTCACTGCGTCGTGTAGAGGGGAGGGGCACAAGCACCCCTCAACAACTTTGCTAAAGTAGTTCCCATATTTGATGCTAAATCGAGTAATAGGCTTCTCTCTGGTGTTCCATCTTGCGTCATCACTTGATTCCCAACTGAAGAGAACATCTTTCGCAATATGAATTTCTGTACTTTATAAGTCTCATTTGGAGCATACTGGTGGAAGTCGTTAATAAAGATTTACTGGCTAATCGCAGAAAATGAAGTCTAGCGTTATGTTTGTGCCAGAATTTTGAAGACAGGGCTATGACCCTAGCTGAGAAATGCTTCCAGGAAACGTAGGGGAATTCTCTTCAATCTCACTTGATTTACCTGCTATAAAAGATTTGAAATATGAAGGCATTTGGGGAGGTTACTGTACTTTTGGCATATAGACATTATTGAGTTGCATGAGGACAGCCAAAGGATCATTGTCCTGTAGAGAAAACTGAGCCATGATCTCATCCTCCAAGTCCCTCCAACTTGAGGCAGAGTCCAAACTTTTCCTTGGTCATTAGCTGTAATTGGTCCTTTGGAGATACAATTTTGCACTTCAATAGGCAGGCGTAAATCTCCACATGAAGTTTCCACCAATCCAAGGCCTTCCAGTTGACATCCTCACAAATCAAAACTCTCACCTAAGCTCAGGTTGGACCACATTTATGTGGCTGGCTCATGGAAAGCCATGGAATATTCACGCTTCAGCAGGGGAAGGGGAGGTTCATATGCCAACTATGTTACATTCTTCTACAAAAATGTGTAAGAGATCATGGGGAGGTGAAGCAACATTATTCAATGTTTGTTTTCCCAAAGACATTTTACTGTTGGGAAGTAATGGTGCAAATGTTAACGGACCTCATGAAAATATTAAAAGTGTCCAACGTTCTGAGGATGCGGTCTGAAAAACACAACTGGCATTTGGTATCTCTGTGAAGGAATGTTTTTTGACTCTAAAAGCTCTGTGACTTGAGTGCTTGCGTTTTTATGGTGCTTTTCTCAAGCTGAATGTACCAGCACTTATCAAACCAGCACTTAGCATACATGTAGCTTCTTTTGTAGCTAGTTGTATCAGATGACTGATCCTTCATATGTTGATAAACTGCTGGAAGTAGTAGATATTGAAAACTTTGAATGTTCCATCTTTTGAAACTCATCCAGGTAGGCGGCAGCCGTTAGCGTATTTATTAAGATCTTGAGCTACCGCTGAACTGTGGCAGATATTGGTGATCTTACAAGAGTGATGTTATTGAATCCTTCCGCAGTTGGCCCTGTAAAGTGGAGTCTTACTCTGCTGAATGCCTGAGGTCAGAGTCGAAGAACTAACCGTGCCACAGATGGCGTAATCCATTACTGCTCTTCGGCTATTGCCTCACCCTTTTGTTGAAGGTTCCAGAGCTTTAGTAGTATCCTTTTTAAAACTGGCCATAGTTTTAGTAGTATATGTTCTAAAACTGGACAGAGTTTTAATAGTATCTGTTCTAAAACAGGCCATAGTTTTAGTAGTATCGGTTCTAAAACTTGCCATAGTTTTAGTAGTATCGGTGCAAAAACTGCCCATAGTTTTAGTAGTATCGGTTCTAAAACTTGCCATAGTTTTAGTAGTATTGGTTCTAAAACTGGCCATAGTTTTAGTAGTATCGGTTCTAAAACTTGCCATAGTTTTAGTAGTATCCTTTTTAAAATTTGCCATAGTTTTAGTAGTATTGGTTCTAAAACTGGCCATAGTTTTAGTAGTATCGGTTCTAAAACTTGCCATAGTTTTAGTAGTATCCTTTTTAAAACTGGCCATAGTTTTAGTAATATTGGTTCTAAAACTGTCCATAGATTTAATAGTATCGGCTCTAAAACTGGCCAGAGTTCTTGTAGTAACGCTTCTAAAACTGGCCAGAGTTTTAATAGTATCGGTTCTAAAAGTGGCCAGAGTTCTAGTAGTAACAGTTCTAAAACTGTCCAGCACACATAGGATGAGCAGAAACAGACTGAATGTAAAATCTTGCCATCCTTTGCCATCTGCCCTGCAGCCTCCCTGCACCTATTGGGCCATGGCAGACTTTCTATGCCACTCCTCAGCCCTGTTCTCTTCAGACTTCTGTGAGGATGTGCACCAGAACAACGCCCATGTGGCTGTGCGCCGGGCTAATTAGTATCCTGCTGGAATACTCTTGAAGGAGGCAGTGAGTTTGCGGTCTGGCTGGTAATGATACATATATTGTGCATCCACTGCATAGAAGCAGCTAAGTGCTTATCCGTAATGAATCCAAAACGTGTTAATGGCAGGGAGCCGTGAAATATTAGGTCTGTGAGCGTCATTGATTCAGAGCTGGCTTTGAAAGGGACACCACCCAAACAAGAGTGACCAGCATGACAAAACAAGCATTGACAAAAAGAGAATACTTCGGGATTTTGCATAGAGATAATATTCCCCCAGGCTTCACTAAATTCGCAGCACGGATTTCCTGCATGTGTTGCAGTATGTTAAACTTCCCTCACACAAAGGACAGGCGCATTACATGCAGAAACAGCGCAAGCTTCACTCTCAGGGCCACAGCAGAGCACAGAGCAATGTTCCTTAAGCGCACATAAGATGTTCAGCAACTGTGTAAGGTTCTTGGAATAAACGAAATAGTTCCACCACTATCATCAAGCTTCCCATGTGCTTGCATTTTATTGATTTCCAATATCAAATCAACTGGAAGTGAGCAAGCAACCTGAAAATGCCCCAGGAATGAGTGATGATGGGGTGCAGAAGGAGTGATTAAAAAAAACTGAATCATAGGTAAGACTTCACCAGGATTACTGTAGCTAAATCAGGATTCTCCAAAGTTGGTCCAGGAGGGCCGGATCCATGCCAGGTTTTTAGCACATCCCCATAAATGTAGTTATCTTGAAAATCTAGCGTGGATCCGGCCCTCCAAGACTACCTTTGGAGGACCCTGGAATAGAGTATGGTGTCCAGTACTTGATATCTCACCCAGAGTACTGATACCACTTTTAGCAGCCTGCACTGGTGTGTTGTGCACAGTTTTGGAAGCCAGATCTGGGTTATGTCCTGTGCTGTATGACAGTAGGACACTTCTCATAAATTGTTTTCCAAGCGGGAGGCCACCTCCAGCATACAGTGATGAGTCGTACATTTATAAAACAATAAGTGCAGGGGCCCAAAGCTTTGCTCAGAAGCCTGAGGCCGGCACTATTGAATGTCAGGATGCCAAATATCAACATTGCATCGTATTGATTCCACCTCATGCAACTTTCATCCAACACCAGACATTCCCTGCCGTTTTATCTTGATCTTCAAGGGTATTTTCCATCCCTGGTTTCGCCCTTGGTCTTTTTTTGTCTTTCTCTTCCTCCTTCTTACTGCCTTTTGTCTGCTTCTCTCTCTTGCTCTGGATCAAAGTTGGCTGGGGAAAAATAAATTTGGGTTCCCTAAAACGTGTCCCGGTCGGTCCCACCTACAACCTCCGCTCAAATGAATCACTGCCTTTAGTGGAGGCCACAAAATATGTCTTGCATCCCATTCTGGAAGGAACATCTGCGATACTGTTATGACGCTCTGAAGATCACCTCTACCCCTTTCTTTCTGGTTCTGGAGATTTTCGGGAGCACTTCTGTCATATTGTGCTTAGTTCAGGATTCTGCCTCTAGCTTATTGTATTCATTTGTGGAGGTCCCACCTGCTGTGGTGCTCTCAGTTCTAATTTACTCAGACCTGGGTTCTGTGTTAATTCAGGAAGTCTCAAATATAGGATTGGTTCCAGTTCTGCTGCTTCTGCAGGCAGCCTCTGTTGAACTGTACTCAACCAGTAGGCCTCAGAAGAAGTATTGCTTTCATTTCCGGAGGCAACATCAGCAGTGCTGTGTCCAGCTGTAGGCACTGTCTCCAGCGTATTATGGACAGCTTTGAAGGCCACATCTGAAGGAATGTTAAATTGCTTTTTATTGATGCGTCTGTTTGTGTGTGGCTGTTTGCATGAGTATGTGAGGGGATGGCTGTTGAGAGCATTGATGAGTTAAAATGATTTGGTGAGCTGGTGGTGGGATGAATAAGGTTAAAGCAGTAGCTGAATGGATGCACGTGCACATGAGTAAGTGGTTAGAAAGTGGCTGGATGGATGAATAAGTGACGGGTTGAATGGATGAGTGGCAGTGGATGAATGGATTAGTGACAGTGGATGAATGGACGAGAGGATGAATTAATCGGTAGGTGGGTTGGCAAGCGCATGAGTGGGTAGATGAATGGTTGAGTGGCTTATTAAATGAGCAAATCTATCGTTCTTCATTTGTGGCTCTTCAGCAATGTTAGCTTGCTTCCCAGGTGCTTATCCAGGATAGAATCTGATAGGAATCTCAATGTTTTAATAAAATATTTTATAGTTAGTAGTGACAAATTGAAATTGATCACGTGACCAAAAGCTCGGAATGAAGGCTGTTAGAGGGCAGAGGATGAAGCCGTCTGCGCTGCACAAGGGATGCGAGCACACACTCTGCCACCCATGTCCGAGAGGCCATGCCGCAGGTGGTTCAATTAGGGAGGCTCCAGCTGTGATTCTGTACACAACACGGGCAGGGTCATTGGCAGTGCTTTAAATGGGCCGGTACTCACCGGTACTGAGTACCAGCACTTCCGAATGTTTTTGCAGTCAGTACCGGCACTTCTCTGTAGCCAGGGAGAGTACCAGTACCCTGATCCATGGCATGGCAGGCTCAGGTTAGGTTTCTCCTCCAGTGCAGAGGAGAGGCCGCTCTGCTTCGGAGGAGCTTGTAATTAACTTGGCTGAAGTAGCCTTTTGCAGAGTTGCTGGTGAAGATTCCAGCAGCGCCCATTTGAATCTCCTCAAACTGCAGGGGGTTGAGAGGGCTTGTGTCACGCTGTGATTAACAGGACAGGGTCTCTAGACAGACCCTGCACTGTCAATCAGGTGCACAGCGACCATACGGGTGAAAGTGCCATCATGACTTTCATTTTCTGTAATGAGTTAATCTGTTTTTTTTGCCATAAACACATTTCTCATGTGTTTTAATATGTGCTGCAACTGGTACAGAAGTCATTATGGATCATATTTTGCCCTTAGCACTGCCCCTAGCCCCGCCCACTTGCCATACCTCTCTTTTAATGAGTACCTGCACTTATTTTTCCCCATTTAAATCACTGGTCATTGGGGCATGTTGGCAGATTCACTGGCTGCATCTGCCCATAGCGTGGGACTCTCCGGGCTGAGACGGGAGGGGGACTTGACAGAAAGCACTTAGCGCTGCTGGTGGGGGATGCTGCCGACTCCACCTGAGCGTGATCTTGTTGGGGAGAGGGGCCTTCGGGGTTTGTGAGTGGAGGGTAACTGGTGCCAGGGAGTCAGAAGTGGATTGAAATGTGGGGATATTGGGGGATGACTAGGGCAGGCAAAGCTGTCTGCATTGAGGGCTGCGCTGCAGTGTGGTGCCTCTCAGTCTTCAGTGGGCTTATGAAGGAACTTAGAAATGTGGAGATGAAAGGAAAGACTGACATCACCAGCCACTGATGCTACATGGTTGGCTGGCCTTCACAATCCGTGAGAGGTGGGCACTGTGTGTGGCAGGGGTCTCTGTATGTTGTGGGAGACGGATGGCAGGGTTAAGGAAGCAGGGACAAGGAGGTAGAGGGTCACATCCAGGCATGAAGTAGGAGACCCCATGCACTTGCAGAGGCAACAAAGCTCATAAGACCCAGGCCCAGCCAGTGTGCTTTTCTTGTCTTCCCCATTTGCAGCTTTTAGCTTTTATCTGTGTGTTGTTGATAAGACTGTTGTGGACAATACCAAATTGTACAGTAGGGTTTGGGCCATCCAGGTGCATTAATAATTGATTGGCATTCGTGTCAAACTGATTTCCTTACTTCTTATTCAATGCCTGCCTCTTCTTGTGTTTGTCCCTCCTCTCCTGGAGCATAGCTTCATTAATACTTTTTCGATTGGACGACTTGCATCCTTCCACTACCTACATTCATGGCACTAGTTTATTTTGTTTTTGTTCAGCACTCTGTGTGAGTGCATGTGTTTTCTTGGCCTCTCTCATGTATTGCTTACCCTAAAATCTCTCTGCTTGCCTCCCCCACTCCCTCCTCATTGGTTGCTTCTCCCATCATTCCGTGTCTCCCATGCTCTCCGTGTTGCTCTTCCCTCCGCCATCGCTAGCCCTTTCCGGTTTCTCTTTTTTTTGTCTTTCTTTCTTTAACTTTAAATCCCTCTCCTACTAAAGTCATTTTTTGCTCGCCACTGGTGCTGCCTCTTCTCACTCCATCTACCTTCCCCACTCCTCGATTCTCTTGCTGGCACCCACCTCCCCATTGCATCTTTCAAGAAAGTCGTTTTTAGAGGGCCCAGCAGCTGCAGTGTGCTTCAGGCTCCACCTCTGCACAAAAAAAATTATTTTGACACACTGTCATTTTTTTTTTTTTTGATTTAACGATCCAAGGTGGGTGTCCACCATTTGGAACGGAGTGTAAAACCAAAAAACTAAAGGACCATCATGTCATGTTGTCGAAGCCCCCATGCTTTGTGACACTGGGGCCGCTAATCAGCATGACTCGTGCTTGCGCATGTGTGATGTCTAATGCGCACATATGGACCCTCACAGTTTTTTTACATTTTTTTTCAATCGAAACTGAAAGGTATCAGCAACAAAAACATTGGCAATGCCAATAGACCTGCAAAGGCAAGACCTACTGCCTTATGCCATTGCTTGTTAAAAAAAAACTGCTAGCGTTAAAAAGTTACATTGGGACAAAAACCCATATGAAAATAACATTGCTTCCTAAAATCCAATGTTTTAACTCATATTGTTCAATAAAGTTGGATTCTTTTCAGGTGCTCCATGGGCCAAATTCACACTGATAGTAGTAAACCGTTGTCACTAACGCGGAGAGTACTACCAGATTACTGAAAGGATATAACACCTTGAAGGAAACGCTTCACAAAACAAAATAAACATTATTTCCTCATTAATAGTTAACACTGAACACAAAATGAGATCATAAACTCAGACATAACCCCATTATAAAACAGCTTCTAATAATATATGTAGCAGTTTAATGTTGTCAACTAAATATAAATCTGAAAGTAAGAGGCTATTGAATACTTAGTCAATTAACAAGCACACTTTGAAATTCAACAAAATCACTTAGCAAAGAATAAAGCAAATGTAGTGTTGCATATCAGTCAAGAATAAACACAGTAAATTGAATAGCTAGGTTACATAATCTAAAAGTAATTTGAAAATAAATTATGTCAACAAAGTAACACTGAAACATACTTCGCAACAATGTAAAACACAACAATATGACACTTGTGTCTTAGAGAGTTTGATAAATTGTAAGTGTCACAGCAACAGTGAGAGGCCTGAGTGGCGTAACGCAAAATGATGGGGCTTCCCTGCAGAAAGTGATGAGACGCCCCGGAATGTGCATATCTCATAGATATTTCTTGGCCTTGGGCTGTGTTGGGGCCTCTAGAGGGTTGAGGTCCTTAAAGGGTGTGTTACACCCCTGAGAAGCCTAAATGGGCTGGAAAGGAGTAGCCTAACCAAGATCTGGCTTGAGCTGGTATGTCGTGTGTGCTAAATGTAAAAATGCTAACTGCGGAACAGACAGTGGCGGCCGGCACAGGTAAGCGCGGTGAGGCTGGGCGAGTCGACGGAATAGGTATAATTAAATAAATGAATAATACCTATTCCGTCGTCTGTCAACTTCCCCCTCCACCGCACCCCGCCTCACTGCATCACCGCGCTTACCTGTGCCGGCCGCCACTGGAAACAGAATATTAAACGCAGCATAATTTATACATGTAATTTATGCATTAAGTAGATTCAACGCTTTGCAATTGAGATGCATACAATCGTGTGATCAACAGATTGTATGAATGGGTGTACATCCATTGTCAACGATAATACAGACACTTTAATCCTTGCATTTGGTTTGGAGGAATGGAGTTTATATGTAGTGTTCACTAGTAAACCCCCCCTTCCTTAATTAGCATCGAGAAGCTTCAGACAATATTCAGACATAGGAATTCATGAAAATCACAGCCATATGGTTTGGAATCCTTCTTTATCAAAGAAAAAGGAAAGATTGACTGATTATTCGTAATAATCTCATTTGTAGTCCTACTAGCTCACTTAAGCATGACCCCTTTCCACCTTGCGCCATAGTAAATTTACATATTATGAATGTATGTAACGTATATAATGTCTTCCATCACTACTCACCGCCACTAACACTGTCCTGTTGACGCTATCCACCAAACTGTTTATTTTGGAGCTGTGAGCTGCAACACCTGTAGATGTCTTCAACATTTCCTGCCAAAATACTACTGTTATTGGCCAGTGTTGTAGAATCATGAATTAGGGCCAACATACCTTGTCAAGATTCATGGGAGTGATTGTTAGGAAATGATTTACAGAGTAGATTCAATGTCACATTTTTTAACGCCCATATATTATTATTATAGTTCTGATTTTTTGGGATGAAATTATGTATTTTAATGCGCTTTTATGATTTTATTATAAAATCAAATAAAGATATTATTGAAATGAAATGTTAATTCTCAAATAAGCAAGTGCACGAATTACAGCTAATGGGGCATACATGGCTGTTTCGATACTGTAGCCTGCCCTGGATTATTATCCGATTGAATTTTAGGCGAAGCAGGCTCTCAAAGTCCTCAGAACACAGGCTAATAAAACAAGCAAACTGCAAATAAAACAAGCAATGGAAGCATGTAAGCAACATTTCTAGAGCGGTAGTTGGTGATGGCAGCACAATGGTGGCCTGTCCATTTAACAGAGGTGATTGATGTGTATCAAGAAAACAAAAACTCATGCAGAACTGCACTGATTTTGACATCAGAATATTAGGGTTGTACAACTCAGGAAACAAAGCATCATACCTTTGACAGTTAAAAAGTCAATAGAGAAAGGAAGGTAGGTTAGGGCACGAGAAGTGGCCACAGGCGTACTTGGTACTAAATTTGTAAAGAAATAAGTGCCAGGGCTCTCGTCAGGAGGCCACTGCAGTTTGCACCACATAATGCCCCTGCCATGCTGCCAATGATAGTAACAACACAACTACTAACCAACACACTCCTACAAGTGAGACAAGTCGGACAATTCCAGCAGGGCGGGACTGGGACCCGAAACCAGCCCTGGTGCACTACTTGGCCGGCACCCCTGGGGGGGGGCTGAGGGGTTGCGGCCAAGCTGTTTGCAAGGGCCCCTGGTAACAAAAACGGCCCCCCAGGGGCCCAAAACCGGCCCCCACCCTGGCGGCCCACCGGGGAAACGTCTGGTGCCCGCTACTGCCAGTCCGGCCCTGTATTCCAGGCCCCCAAAGCTATAAGAATGGCTTGGGCGGCCGGTAATAGTCATTTTTTATGTATATTGAATTCATAATTGACTGTGGTTGTTGTCATCTCTAAATTAGCCATACAGCGCCACGTTGTGGCAGACTGCCACAAGCGCCGTTGTTGACAATTAAGTACTGGTGCCAAGCACCGGAACACACTGGCTCAAATTAAGCACTGCCTACTGCAGGGAGACGCACTTCAGTTCCTATAAATACCCTTATTGACCCCAAGCCTCCCCTACATATGGAGTCTTTCTCACCCTTTCACCCTCTCCGGCTCAGTAACCATAACTTTTTCTTCTTCGCGCTCTTCCATTTTCACTGTTTTCTGGTCTTTCTCTTCCCCGTTCCTTCTGCCTGTTCAGCTTTTCACCCTTGTGCTCTGGACCAAAATCCGATGATGAAAACATGTTCCAGTCCCAAAAAATGTCATTGCCCACCACCTGCAACCAGGGTTAAAATTAAGCCATGGTCCCATCACTACCTTCCTCTACTGCGATGCAACTAAGCCTGTGCACTATTTAAATTACACCATTTTGCCAAATTTCACAATTACGTGCCATGCATGAAAGTTTTTTACTTCAAGCACTTGAGAATAACATGAATGCCCAGAACGCGAACGGGTGTTGCTTGCGCCACTTGTGTTTTGTCGCACTATTTATTTACTGGAAAAACGTGCCCTCCTGTCAAAAAACCGACGCAAAAACTCAAATCTCGCAAAAAAAAAATCACATAATGTTCAGATTTACATTTCACTTAATCAAATGTAAATTTGTGTGATGTCCCCGAAATTTCGCGTAATTGCGCGAAAGCAACGTTCGCACACCTTTTTAGGTCTCGCCTGACACAGTGCATGCGCTGGTCTGGCAGCTCCAAAAAGTGCTACCAGGCCAGCCTGGAGCTACAGTGCATGTGAGCGGACGCGCGCGCCGCGCTTTACCGCGATTACTTTCATTTTCGCGGCCGCACGGCCGCTTTGATGTTTGATCGCGATCACTTTTACTTTCGCGGCCGCACTGCCGCTTTGCATAGCCAATAAGTCTCGCTTTTGGGACCTTATAAGTATTTAGTTATGCAACTGTTGTATGGCTAAACACTTATAAGGTCCCTAAGGCGAGACCTATTGGCTATGCCAATGCTTGTTGTAAAGTGGACCCACCGCAAATAACATTTGCTCCCACTGTAATGATAACGAACTCCCTCTGCATCGACCTGACAAAATGTCAAATCTCACTTCGCCAATATGTTCAAATTTCTACAGCGAGTCTTCTCATCGAGACACAAGATTCTCCCAATTATTGCAGGGTGTCTTTGTCATCGATGCCAATGAGATAACTTAGTGGGTTGCGATCCTGCTGCAGAGGTTGGTGTGCAGTTAGCAAGTCACACGATCGAATCCTAACAGGTTCCACTCAGCCTTTTCTCTCTTTAAGGTTGAAATTATGAGCACCATCGATTCGGTTAAAGTAAGCGCTGAGAGCAATTTCCATTTCCGGTGTATGGGTGAAGTGGTCAGTAGTTACTGTACATAAGTATTACCGAGCCGTGTGGGCACTGCAAAGACCCCCCCCGTTGGGAGCAGTGCGCTGGCAGAAGAACTGCTCCGGAACCAGCGAGCCACAGAAGCACTTCCTGTTCTGTGCCAAGCGCTCCCCCCCCAGACATTCACAAAGTACACTTGTCTGCAGCGCGCATTGTCAGCCTGCTGCTCAGGGGAAAGTGAGATGCTGGCACTGGCTGCCAAAAAGCAAGAGAATGTGGGCTGCAGCCTGCCTGGGGACTTCCTGCAGCACTTCCGGTTGGACAGCGCCGACTACAAACCGAATTGTGGTTTTGCACCTAAACAACAGGTGTTACGGTTAATATTTTTCAGTCAAGAAGTCATTCTTTTTTTAATAAGCCTGCTCCAGCCAGGATGGGTTCAAGGAGCAGTATGCTGCCCGACCGCAAAGGTGCTTCAATCAGTGGCGCAAGGCAAAATGATGAGGGCCCCCTGTAGAGTGCTGTCATTGGCCCCCAAGTCTCCCATATTGCACAGATATTCCTTGACCTTGAGCCGAATGGGCCCCCTTGAATCACTAGTCACTAGTCAGTATTTCTTTATTCGATGATTAAAAAACATCATAAAAGCACACATATACAGACAGTTAAAAAAACTATTAAATCATTATCCAGCATCCTGACTGCTACTACACATAAGTAAAAAAGAGACTAAACCACACATTTCATTTAAAAGGACAATCAGGTTGGTTCTCTAGTTGCCCTTAATCATACCGCAACTCTAATAAAATTCATAATACTACAAAGTGTCAGGAGGTCGGTCGCTTTTTGCAGAAAAATTAGTGCATCTTTAGCGTGTGCTACTTTAGCTTGCTTTAAAATTCCTACTAGGAATCTGCGCCTAGGCATTGAATAAAAAGGACACAAAAGTACAAAATGAAGGGTGTCCTGCGGAGACCTATTGTCGCAGCCGCAGGCACCCTTCTGCTCAATCAATGATATAAAACCTGGTGGATCGGCCAGTAAGTAAGGTAAAAGATTGAGCCTAAAACGCGCCATTAAAAACCTATCCTGGGCATTATGCATAAAGTACAAATACGGCTCCATCCCCTCCCTATTTTTTACCAGGCTATGGGCGTTCACGGTACGTTTAATCCCTTCAGCCTCTGCTCTGCTTTTAGTTCTCTGGGCCAGGAATAATCTCTTTATAACCAACTTGTCCTGTGACACAATTCTCGATGGGTTTAAGAAAAGATCCTGGCGGCCAAGGTTTTCCAGACTGGTCAATACATATTTCAGCCATGGTATACTCAAGCTTCTGTCCCTTCCCATGCAGTCACTTATAATTTGTCTACTTAGGGTCGCCTCCGGGTTTAGCCAAGATCTCATCCAAGCCAAAATGGGTCTGAGCTTGACCAGATCTTCTAGATATGGTCTCCCTAATTCTCTATGGGCTATTGCAGCAGGGGTGCTCTGTGGTATCTTCAGAATTGAGCGTAAAATTTTGTTTTCCTCCCGCTGTAACTGCTGAGTATTTACAAATCCCCACACTTCTGCACCATAAGTGGCCTTGGAACAGCAAATAGCTCCATAAAGATTCATTGTTTGCTCGGGAGACCATCGACCCACTCTACGCCCATAGCCTGCGATGGCAACATTAGAGGATATCAGCTTGCGACAACGTTCCTCCACCAGGGGTTTAAATTGCAAGGAGCCATCGAACAATAGGCCCAAATACGAAAAGGCCTGAACCTTTTCTAGTGTGTGGCTACCTATTTTGTAAGAAAAATTATTACAGGGTTTGTTGCCAGCCAGCATCACGTATGACTTGCCCAGGTTCACCGATAGGTCTTGGTTTGCCATAAACTTTACAAAACCATCTATTAGCAGCTGTAAGCTCTTAGGGGTACGTGCAAGTAGGACCGCGTCATCAGCGTAAAGGAGAACCGGGATAGGACGCGATCCTACGCATGGGCAATCAGTTTTTAAATTGGTCAGAAACTTCTCTAAGTTATTAATGTAGAGTGAGAATAAAAAGGGGGCCAGAATACAACCTTGCCTCACCCCGCTAGTACATGGGAAAGATTCAGTCAACCCTCCCTCCATGTTATAGCGTACTCTTGCAGAAGTGTCTCTATGTAGTTCCCTCAAGATGTTAATCAGTCCTAGGTCTATCCCCAAATGTGTCATCATGGCCCACAGTTTGTCCCGATTTACATGGTCAAAGGCAGCTGCCAGGTCCATGAACCCCAGGTAAATGGCTTCATTGCTGGCTTTGGTATATTTCGCTACCAGCATATACAGGTTCAAACATTGATCGCTTGTGGATCTCCCTGTTCTAAAGCCGTACTGAGTGTCCGAGATAATAATATTCTCCTCGGTCCACTCAGTCAGGCGGTTCAAAATTACCCGGCCCAATATTTTGGCTGACACGTCAATCAGTGAGATTGGGCGGTAGCATTGTGGGCTGTCCCTGTTCCCCTTTTTAAAAATCGGGACAATTATGGCCGTTGACCAGGTTCGGGGGAGGCCCAGCCTAATAGCGGTATTTATCACTCTCGTGAGTATTGGGGCCAATAGCTCAATATTGCTCAGAAACAAATCTGGTGGTTTCCCATCGGGACCAGGGGCCTTGTTTTTTTGTCAGACCCTCGATTCCCACAGTGATTTCTTTTAGAGTAAAATGTACGTCCTGCCCCTGCTTGATAGTCCCCCCTCCTCTGAATTGGGTACTGTACTATAATTATACAGTCCCTTAAAATGTGTAAGCCACTGGTCCGGGAGAATATTTGTGCCAATCACTGGGGCATTCTTGTCCTGGAAACCGGGTTTATTAATTATTCTCCAGAACTCAGTGATATCTCTCCTTTCTGCGGCCTCTCTTAAATCAGCCCATGCTTTGCCCTGTAGGATTGCTTTCCTTCTCTTTCTTATACTTCAGTCTACACTGGGCTACTTTTTGTTTATCCCTTGGCCTTTCCTTAAGACTACCTTTAAGATCCCTTAAAGCACGAGAACAGTCCCCATCGAACCATCTCGGGCAATCAGTTCTCCTTATTGGGGCACTTGATTTTAAGAGCCCATCCACCAGGTTTGTTAACTGCCCAAATGCTTCAATTAACGGTGACCCTCCACTGTGGGATCAAGGCAGTCATCAATAAAGGTTTTCCCTCTGTCAATAAGGGATTTATAAAAGTGTTCCCCATCTATTTTTGACCACCTAAGGCGCCTCCCCTGGTCTGTTGCTCTCTGATGGATACCGCCCGACTGTTCCCTGCTAGACTGTGACTGGTAAAAGAGCTCCAATACCACAGGATTGTGGTCACTAAAAGGACTCCATTCAATCCTTACGGCTGTGATCCTATGTTTAAGGGAGCTAGATACAACAATATAATCAATGAATGACGAACAGCCTCGACCCTTAAAGGTGGGGGGGAGCATCCCGTCATTGTCCAACGCCATCATATTCATGGTATGCACCAAATCGTGAGTATCTACGAATTTGGTGAAAGCGATGCCTTCCTGTGTATGGTCAAAATGGGGTCCATTTATAACTGGACAATGGGACCAGTCGGCATCAGTGGGAAGTAAAGCTGGGCAAAGATGGCAGTTAAAGTCACCCATAACTAAAATAGTAGGGGCTAGTGCCCCCTTGCTCGCTTCCATCTCTTGGTTCAACCTGTAATCTAATTCCAGGGGAAGTGGATTTTTATCCCCTGGGGACCCGTTGTTATAGACATTAAACAGGATCAGCTTTAACCCTTTACCCTTGAACCATACGGCCTGAAGGTTCTGCGAGGACCAGTTCGTGTCTGTCCATGATCCCTGTAGGGTTAAGTCCACATATATGGACAGGCCACCCCTAGCTCTGCCTGATCTTGATTTTTGGGCTTGGACAAAAAAACATTTGTACCCAGGCATTTGAAAGAAACTGTTGTCAACCACCCATGTCTCCTGAAGGCTAATTATCTGATATTGGTTTATGTACCGCCTCCACTCACTATTGTTGAATTTATTTGCCAATCCGGCTAAATTCCAGGAGATGAGTTGTAACCCTTCCGCATTTTTGTATGTGCCAGCTATGCCGGCAGGGTTAAACGTTAGGTTTGATGATCCTATCATTGTTCCTAGTACAGGCCCACTACCCCGTGGCGTTTGCTCGCATCCCTTTTCCCTTGTCTCACTCAGTGCTAAGGTATCTCCCCCCCCGGTGCGGTTAACTGTGTTGAAGATTTGCCAGGGCTCTCCCCCCTACAATTACGCAGTATTTCGGCCTTCTCCATGAGCCGAGGGGTTAATGGGGTATTTTTTTGTGTTGTCTCTATTACTGCCTCTTGTAGTTCCTCAGCGGTCATATTCCTCCCTTCTCGTCTATACCAGGGATCTGCAGTGGGTGAGGGACTATTGAGTCAGTCATTATCCTCAAGCGATGTCAGGGGACTAAACCTATTTCGCCAGCTTAGGGGTCCAGGATTCCTTGCTCTAGAGCCGTCGCCAACATACCGCTGGGCCCTGAAATTATTGGGTCTCTCCATATGTCTCCCCACTGATAGGGTTTCGTAGGGTGCTGCATGCCTGGGATAAAAATATCCCAGTGGCAATGATTGTATGTGACTAGAGTGATTAACTGTCCCATATGACGTAATATGTTCCACAATTCTCTTGTCCCTAAAGTTAACTATAATACATCCTTGCGTCTAGTGCCTACCCAGTCTCCCCTTCTGACATGAAGTATTTCCCCATTACCATTGTCATTACTAATCAGAGGTTTATTAATGTGAAGCCAATGTGTGACCTTATTGTGTAAGTCTACATATGTCTCATTCTGGTCACCCCTTAATTCTGGTGCACCTGCAAGCACTATAACGTAAGGGGAGGCTTCCGGTGGAAGATTAATTATAGGCAGGACCCTGGGTAATGTCGTAGGGACATCAACATTGAGCTGCTTTGGTGATTGCACCCTTTCTATGCGTTGCTGATTTGTTATTTGCGGTGCTGGTGGCATTTGCTCAGGCAGGCCCTGATCATTCTGTGGTGCCCTAGTATTTAAATTAAAGGCTCTGTCCTGTTGCACCAAGTGGATCATAACTTCTGGGGCCAAACTCCCTTGACTTTGACCAACATTCTGCCCCATCGGCTGAATGGCCGATTGTGGGCCTGTGTTGGTATCGTGCGTTACTATACAGTTCTGCGGTTCCCCTGTGTTTCCCAAGGTCCTACTTCTATTTTTTACCTCATTTAGGATTTTGTCCAGCCTGCTTGCCAGAGGTTTTATTTGGGTTACTATAAATGATTCCAGGTGATTTTGTAAATCTGACACAATCTGTGTCGCCCATAAGGGTGGAACTAATGTCTGGGCCACCTTGTCTGCCTGCTCCTCCCTTGCTCTACTTCTTGTTTTATTTAGGGGGATACTGGCTCTATTTTTCCTCTCTTTCCGTTTTTTTTTATATACCTTCCGTGTCCCAGTCCTTTGAGGTGAGTTATTGGGGTCTGATACCCCCGTGTTTATCCCAGTATCCAGCTGCGCACATGGGAGATCTACATCCAATATTTCTGATGAGCAAGAAGGAGAGATAGTCACAACATCGCTTGCTGGACCAAGCGATAGAGTAGGGGAGTCCGGCTGCGGGATTAGGGACAAGCGTCTCTCTGTTCGCTCAATATCGCATGATACAGCCCCAATGGCTTTCTGCAGCATTCGATCAATGGCCGTTGGCTTGGAGGCTGGAGAAGGGATTATACAATTTTCTGGTGATTGTAACTGGCGCAAGGTCAGAGAATTGCGTTTTGCCCTAGCCGCCCGAGTTTTCATATTACTTGCCATGAGGTTGGCGCAAGTAGTGCACGTGGCCGCCTAACAGTCAATATCAAACCACAATTTAGGTGCCTATTTGCAGTATACAGCGTAACATGAATGGGTCCGTGTCCACAGTCAAAAACACAAACACATCTCTTACTTGAAAGTGAAATCACGAGGGGTGGCCCGGCCCGGCCTCCTTTGGCCCCTGACGGCCACAGACGGCCCACCCTCTGCCCGGGCTCAGCCCGGCGTCGCCCGTGCGCGTCCCGCGACGCGAAGGAAGCTATCGCTTTGGAAGCGCCTCCGGGCACGCTGGAATGCGGAAGGAGTCCGGCCCGCAAAGGATCACGGGAGCTGTAGTCTCCCCCCACAGCGGCCAACGATGTAGTATGGCGGCGAGGGAGACACACAGCGTGGGGACCCCGTCGGTGTTAAGCTGCTCTGGTCCCAACAGCGAGGAGTTCAGGTAAGTCTGTGGAATATCGCAAGCTGAAGGAGATATGACGAGGCAAATACAATAGGGGCTGCCTTTAGTGCCTTCAAACCGAACCAGGGCCAACCCACGTGCTCTGTAGATCTGGAGCAGGTAGAAGCCGGTAATGGGGAAGAACCAATCCCGTGAGTCCCGCAAGTCTGCGCCGCCCTGCAACGCTTCGTTGATTCAGAAAGAACAGTCCCGCAAGTTAGAGGTCCGCAACCCGTGCCCGTGCTCCGAAGCCGCTCTTGCTTCGAGAGGACACTGGAATTACCGGTCCGGATTCTCAAAATTCTCTGGATTCTCTCTCGCACAGACGGACTACACAGGAATCAAAACCGATGTACACCGGTACACAGGTGATCAGGAAACAGGAGTCAGGGCAAGCTCTCTGCTGTTTTAGGCGGTTGGGCAGGTCAATAATGGTGCGGAGCAGTGTGGTTGGGAGGGGGGAGTGGAACGGCACCACCTCACCTTGTGCGTCCAGCATACAGCTCCCAGCTCCTCCCGGCTCCTCTCCTCTTCTGCTCCTCAGCACCTGGGACCAAGCTCATTTTTGCGCCGCGGCACAGATTGCTCCAAGTCCCCCAGCTGCACCGGCAGATTCCCCTCAAGCAGGAAGCAGGAAGATGCCCGTGGATCGCTGCGAGGTCGTGGATGTGGTCGTGGGAGCCAAGGTGAACGGAAAGCCTCCGCCTCCGCCTCCCGCGACAGAAAATGTTCTTGGGCCCCCTTGAATCATTGGGGGCACCTGCGCAGCAGGGGCCTGTGTTACATGTCTGGCTGAAGTGCCTTATGTGCTATATAAATACAATAATAATACTATCAAGGAAGCCACCTTCACCAAACTATTGGTGGGCCCTAGCCGCCAGTCACAAGGGTAGGTCCATGGGGGCGAAATATGAGCGTGACCCGCTGGATGTCCTCACTCATTTGCCGGAAGAGCGATGGCTCATGGAAAAGAACAGTGAGCTAGGAGCATATTTATAAAGGTTTTTCCTTTGCCGTTGCACCATGCAAGCGGATGCCAGGCTGACGCAAAACCTATGTCGGATTTATCAAGCTACGCAAGACCGCATTGCATGGCCATGCATGGCTTGATAAATCCAGAGTAACGCAACGCAGCGCAAGTCACTGCGTTGGGTTGCTCTGCCCCAACGAGGCATTCGATGGATGGAGTGTGGGTGTTCCTGCGCATCCACCCATAGATTTTAGTGCATTCGCAGATTTACCAACAATGGTAAACCTGGGAATGCGTCAAAATGCACTCCCTTGGGTAGGTGTAACAAGGAGAAATTAGTTTTTTTCCTCTTTCTTCATGTTGTGCATTCTGCAGCGCACATAGAACGAGGAAAATGCCTCAAGGGGTTGTTTTTGTGCAGGAAGGAGCACCTTCCTGCACAAACACAATCCTGCTTACAACGCAGCACTCTGCCACCATGGTGCAAAGGTGCCTGCTTTGGGGCTAGGCAGCACATTGTGTGCCAGGGCTGGGAAATGACAGGAATATGCCATATATTATTAAACATGGTGCATTTATGCCCTTTCCTATCACATAGTTGCTGTGCTGCGTGATTTCTTGATAAATATGCCCCTCCCCCCAGTGTATGTCTCAGACTCCAAGGCGACTGATAACTTCTTTATTAATTTTGCACAGGGCCAACCAACCAACCTTAGCTGCCTAAGCTGCACATCTTTGGCCCTAGAGAGCAGGAAACAAGAACTAGAAAAATAGGTGTGATGTAATGAATAGAGACAATAACATTAGTTCATCATCAGAAAGTCTGTCGCACACGTCATGCCCTCCCTGCAGTTGTAACTGGGGACAAGCAGCCATGTGATCAAATGGGCATGAACATTTATTTTTTACAATGTATGTTTGCCATGTCGTTGCAAAGCAGCAAATATTTGAAGCAAAGCGTGCATTTAAAAAATGTAATTTCTTTATAACCGTTCAATGATGCCTCCCCTGCAATAAAAGACAAAGGAATGCACATTTTCTTCTAAGAAGCCTGTCACTGCTGATATTCTTTATATCTGGAACTGAAAAGGTTAATATCAGTGATGACATCATGTCGAGTGCAGTTTTACATACTCAGTTCTCAGAGGTTTTTGATCAGGATATAGTATGAGTGCCCTGTAGAAGCCTCTTGTTTTTGAGTGTTGTACAAAAACAACTAATGCATCAATAGATAACTGAAGAGAACATCTAGAAATTACTTTAGCTACTGTAAGTCACATGTATATTCCCACATATCTAGAAATAGTGTATAAACTAAATGACTCAAAAAGACAAGATATTAAACTAGGGGGCAGTAAGTCTAGTCGGTACATTGAAAAGTGGTTGTAAAACAAATGCCCTGTCTGTAATGGTGTAATGCTTTGGTAATAACGCCCTGTGCTGTGAGGGATGACTTGCAAGTGCATCCTTATGTGTGTCTCTGACTACCGGCAGCATCCTTTAGATGTGTTACCCCCTCTAAGTCCAGGCCCAGAGAAAAAATACATCATACAATACTGGGAGCTGAGCTCTCCTGTCCTGTGCAGCTGCTAACCTCCCCCGACCCCTCTCACAGTGCTGTCTCCCTCAGTTAGGCCGAACCAGGACAACGTGATAGGCCTGGTCCTGCGGCTCCTACCATAAACTAGTGGTGGGGCGGGGCCCAGGCTTCAAGAGATATATCCTAGCGCCTGTGAGTACCATACAATTGTAATTGCATTTACATAGCGCTTACTACCCCTGATGAGGCGTCCAAGTGCATTTTTATACAAAATCAGAAATCGAAAGGCTGTGTTCGCTATGTTGAGGCTTACAGATAGCTCACAGGCTTTTGCAGGATGAACTGAGCTATCTACAGAGCCAACTTACACTTAGGAGCTGCCCACTGCTTTTATGGCAGGGGATGCTGATGACGTCAAAGACACGTAACAGATCCAGTTTGATGCTCGAAATAGATTTAGACATCGGTTTCCTAAGGCGAACGCCCCATGAAGTACCATAGACCCAAAGTTGCACAGTGGCTTTAGGGGCAGCCAGCATTCATTTGGGTTTCTGGGTGTTCCTTTCTGCTCAGTTCCCAGAAAGCTCGGTTGTCCCCCCCAACCCTCAGACAGCAGCACTGTTAGAAGAGCAAACAACCAGCTTTTTACACAGATTTCAAAATCGTGGGGACCACCTGCATGTGAACCCCATTGACAAATGCCGAGTACATGGCTGAGACTCCAAAGCTTGTGTTTTAGGTACAGGCTGTTTATGGGACGGATGGGCAAATTTAGAACCAGAGAAGTCATAAACTTTGGCCATGAAGACAATGTCGGATAGCTGCCGTAGCGAAGGCGGGCGAAGATTCACGACTGTGCCCTAGGTCACCTGATGCAATCCCTGGTTCTCTCCAGATTGGACTACTGCAATTCTCTTCTTACTGGCCTCCCCAAATCCCACCTGTCTCCCCTGAAGTCTGTTCTCCATTCAGCAGCTCGTTTCATATATGGGGCCAAAAGAAGCGACCACATCACACCCATTTTATCCACCCTCCGTTGGCTTCCCATGGAGGCAAGATCTATCTACAAGACTGCCTGTATCACCCACAAAGCCCTGCCCTCCTCCTCCCCTCGCTACCTGGCGAATAAACTGAAACTCGCTGGAGGCTCCAGACCATCACGTAATGCACAAAATGTATTGCTTGAACCTCCCACTTTCAAGAAGGAAAGATCGATGGCCCAATCCTTTTCAGGCAACGCAGTGAGAATCTGGAACTCACTTCCGCCTCAGCTCCGGACCACCACCTCTTCCCAGGTCTTCAAAACTGACCTCAAAGCTCTCCTCCTTCAAAGACACTTCCAAATTTAATTCACGCCCTCTATTTTCTGAAGGAAGTCCTTCCATTATAGGAAATTCTGTTCTCCATGTCTATAGAAGTACCTTCCCAGTGTGTTCTTGTGTTTTGAGTGTCTGCCATTTAGTGCAGTATTATACCTTTACTTGTACTTTGTACTCTTTTGTAACATGCACACATGTCACCTTTCCTTTTATAACGTATCGTTTGCTACCTCATGTATTTTGTTTGCTTTTGATACATGCACAATTGCCACCATTGCCTCATGTAACGTAACGTTTGTTTTAGTGTTTGGAGTGTCGGCCATTTATTGCAGTTTTTCACCTCTACGTGTACTTTGTATGCTTTTGTAACCTGCACACATGTCACTTTTTCCTTTTGTAACGTATCGTTTGCTACCTCTTGTATTTTGCTTGCTCTTGATACTTGCACAATTGTCACTATTGCCTCATGGAACGTAACGTTTGCTTTTGTAACATGCTCACTTGTAATTTTTCTCCTCATGTATCATTACTGTTCCTATTGTGAAGCGCTCTGACACCTTCGGGTAAAGTCCGCGCTATATAAAAACGCATTAAATAAATAAATAAATAAATAAACTTTCACCCTGGTACTCCCTGTCAGAAGATGCCCCTTGGATCAGACATCCTTAAGGAGAGCTCTGTCTATGATCGCGAGGTAACAGTTGAGGTTTGGTGTCTAGGAAGGAGAGGGTGCATTAGGCAGAGAGTGGGGACCCCAAAAATGCGCAGGAAGCAGTGCAGGAACCTTGCACAGATGCGAGGGGAAGGGGATTCAGGCTTTTAAAAAATCAGGAAAAATGGTACCCCTGCCCTGGTTGGGTAGTGAAGCACATCCATAGTGCCAATATCAGGACAGCAGAACAAAGAGGGCGACCAGTGGGCGGGAGAGGTATAAGTATCTCGCTCCCCTCCTGCCCGGAAGTGACACGGGCATGTGGACCCTGAGGGTCCCAAAACACTGGGAAGCTGACTCGTGTGGCACTAAGGGGGGCCGCCCTCTTAGGAGGGCGGCCTTCGTGGGCCTGTGGCAGCCCTGCATAGTAGGGTTCCGTGGGCCCTTCAAACTTCTGTACCTTGGGGCCATCGCACCTTCTACACTAAGACGCTACGCCCTTGTCCCAGCCAGGTGAATAGTCGCGCGTTCCTCGCCTCACTCCCTGTATGGTTGCATGATTTACGAGGCTTGTTTCTGCTGCCTGTTCGCGGGCAGTTCACTTTACACCACAGGGGGACGTGTGTTGCACAGTCCCTAATCTGATAGATACGTTTTTAAGATACAATAATGATGCTCTCTGGCGCACTGACCCTTTCAGTGTAGTTTGCGCAGCATTTTGATCAACGTTAGCGCTAATGGAGGGGTTGGAACTCGGGCCAAGGGACGGGTGCAGAAAAGTCCTAGTAGCTGCGCATGCGCATCTGGTGGGACACAGTGAGGACTTCCACGCCGTCGACCCACACGCGCCATTGGAAGTGCACAACATTGAAAGATTTCAGGAGGAATTCGAATTTCTACTCTTATTTAGGGTGACCAGTTGTTCCAGATTTTCTGGCAGAGTCTCAGGTTTGCAACTTGTATCTCCGTTTTAAAGAAGTCGAGATAAAGGGACAAGTATGCATGGATAACCATGTAGAATTGGTTACCAACGCTCACAAAGACAGATGCAATTTAAGGGACACGGATACCGTACTTGCCAACAGACCCCATTAATGTGGGGCACTCCTGATTTTTAAAACCAAAAATTGCTTTATTTTAGATGTCTCCCACCTAAAATTGCCCCTGCTTCAATAGGAGTCAATAGCAAAAAATGCATCCAGGGGCGTCATGAACCCCTGCTCTAGCAGCTATAGTGGGGGTGGAGTATTTGATGGGCTCTTCTATCTGCAACTTAGCAGACAAAGGCCTCATAGTTAACGTGAACGGGTGGATGGATGGTTGAATGACTGAAAAGGATTGATGTCAGAATGGATGAGTGAAAGAATGGGTGGATGGATGAGTGAGTGAATGAAAGGGTGGATGGATGGATGATGAGAGAAAGTATAGATAGATGGATGAGTGAGAGTGAAAGGATGGATGGATGAGTGAAAGGGTATATGGATGGATGAGTGAATGGATGAATTGATGGGTGGATGAATAGATGGTTGGATGGACGATTGAAAGAGTAGCTGGATGAATGGAAGAATGGATGGATGAGTGAAAGGCTGGATGCAAGGATGGATGCGTGAAGGGAGGGTGGATGGATGGATGAAAGGGTCAATGGATGAATGAATGGGTGAGTGGATGGATGGATTAGTGAAAGGGAGGATGGGTGGATGAGTGAATGGATGAATTGATGAGGGATGGATAGATGGTTGGATGGATGAGTGAAAGGGAGGATGGATGAATGAATGGATGAGTGAAAAGGTGGCTAGATGGACAATTGAAAGAGTAGTTGGATGAATGAAAGAATGGATGGATGAGTGAAAGGATGGATGAGTGAAAGGCTGGATGCAAGGATGGATGAGTGAAAGGGAAGATGGATGGATAAGTGAGTGATTAAAAGGATGGATGGCTGAGTAAAAGGATAAGTGGATGGGTGAAAGGTTGGCTAGACTGCATGAAATGATGAATGCCTGAAAGGATGGATGGATTGATGAGTAAAATGATGGCTGGATGGATCGATGGATAGAGTTAAAGGGTAGATGAATGGAGTGGAAGGGTGGATTCATGGATGGATAAGCGAAAGGATAAGCTGTTGGGATGGATGACTGAAAGGATAGATGGATGGACTGATAGGTTTGATGGATAGGTTTGGAGATGGACGGATAGATTTGGATGTGGATGGGTGGACGGATGGATGGATGAAATGGTGAAAGACTGAATGATGGATGATTGAATGAATGGATGACAATTTAAATGTGAAATGGTGGATATCAGCGGGTGGATGAAAGGATGTATAGATAGATACTTGTATAGAAGAGAAAAGAGAGCTCTTCTTCACAATTATGTTCTTCTTTTGCTTGGTGCCATAAGAACTTTTGTTCAAAGTGTGGGATATTTTAATTTTCTGGCTGCTCCCTTGAATACACTCCACTGATTTTTGTTCACAATCTCTTATTATCTGGTCTAAAATGTTGGCATGTATCAGATTCTGTGTTTCAAAACTGAGTTTTAATTTCCCTGCATTGTTACTAGAGGTGGGCAAGTCCATCAAGGCTGAAGCCAGGCTCCAGCCAGGGGTGGGACTCTTGCTCAGTCTGAGCCCTTCATAAACTCTTGCGCCAAAGGCGAGAGAAGTTTACACATGCATTCTGTCTGTCCTCACCTCAACATCCAAGACCAATCCTCCCACTGCTCCTCCTTCCAAATCAAGACAGGTGTGTGCTGACATAGTGAGCTGTCTCTGCTACCGAGCCAAAGCTGCGTGCTGGCACTGCTTCACAGCCCCTTTCTCCCACAGACCACTCACGCCCCCACCATGTGGTGGAAGTAAACTAGGGGAAGCCAGAGGTAGCAGCTGCTACCATTAGATTGCCTCTTGCTCTCCTTGGCACTGGCTTTGCAACCCTTGCCCTCAGAAGTGACAAAACCAGAGTAAAGAACAGAAGGTGCAAACAGGCCGGATGAGCACTGTTTACTTTCTGCAGCTCCCATTGTTACATTGCACTTTTAGGTCAGTAAAATATAAATGCATTAAAATGAGCATTGCACACTCTTTAGAATACATCATGAAGGGAAACAAATTAAATAAAATGTAAGTTATCGTCATATTCCATTATTGTGACAAAAAAAATGAAAAGTGATGTGTTTGAACATGACCATCGCCCCTGCGCTTTACTTGTGTGCTAGTTCCTTACAAGTCATCATAAATCAAAGAATATTAATAATGATAAGGAGCAAATAAAAATAATAGCAGTTTATATTTAATATATGGCCCTTATGAATTACAGTCTTTTTTTTGCCTCTCCCAGTGCAGAGAGTGAGGTTTGAAATCAGTGGCGGCTGGAAAATTAGAGCAGGGGTAAGCAGGGGGTGAGCAAGAGGGTCACGCACACACACACACGTGCACACTCAATCACACCCTTGCATTCACATGTGCACGCACACCCATTCACAGCACTCACTCACAAATACTCTTACATTCATACATACACACATGCACGCACACACCAAATATCAAAACACAAATCTTACTAGCTGCAGCATCTCGAGGACTGAAGCCTCTGTGCTTCCAGAGGAGTTGGGACAGCCACCTCGTCTCATTGGCTGACCTTTGAGAGGAGTTGGAAGTTCCTATCTCTTCATAGAGTGGGATGGGGTCAGTGGGACTGCTCCTCCCACTCTATGACGCTCTACCCTGAGCACCTCAGGGCTTAAACCTGGAGCGCCCAGATCCGAGGCTATCAGTGACGTGCCCCCTCGTCATGACGAGAAGGTTCTCCAGGCGCTGTACCAGGCTTAGGAGGGCACACCCACTGGGCTGTGGCATCTTCAGCCTGGCAATGTTCAGCTCAGGCATCTTGGCGCCTGCGCATTTACAGCATGTATAGTGCCTGGCTGACCCACATGAACAAGAAGAGTGTCTGTCAGGCTAACCTTTCCTCAGCCTGACAGACACTCTTCATGTTGGAAAAAGGGTGGGGGTGGGGGGAACATAGCTGACATGTAACTGATCCTGCCAATTGTTTCTTCAAAGTTATAGATCTGATATAACATTTCCCAACATTTCAATCTATATCTGTACATTGACAGAAGGCTTAAAGATTCTTCACCCACAGCAGACTCTTCCGATGCGATGCATGACTGCCATGTTAAACATTGAGAGGAAGAAAGCAGAGTTCCATAAAGGCATGATACGGCAGCACAACAAAAGACATTGATTTGTAGCCACTGAATTCAATGCTTATAAACATTATTAAGCCTGGCATTTGATATTCAGCCCTGCGTTGTCAAGAAAAATGACCGTTGCTGTCCGCTGAAAAGTCAAGATGGCAGTAGTGTTTTTTTTGGTATGCTAAGGTTCTAGTTACCAGCTCCAGCCGAGTAATGAGTTCAGCAGGAGCTCCTCTGAGAAGTGGAATTCAATACAGAGATGTCACCTGCTTCAAGAAGGTAAAGTCTACGGGTGGCATAGTGGTAGAAAAATGCAGAAATCGACTTGGTAAGACGGATTTCGGCATGTTAGTCCTCAAAAACACACAAATGCCATTGCTTCGAGGCCCCAGGGATCCCCAGGCACCCGGGTAACAGAAAATCCAGGGTAGTGACATGATTATGGCCACAGCTGTGAATAAGTTGGGTCTGACCAGGATCTGGAAGGCATTTCAAGGGTGTGGTCTATCTGTGCACTAATTTGCTTATCATAACTATCAGTTTATTGGCGCAAGACCTTTCGCTCTCCCATTGGTAATCGCAAAAGTGACCACATATGTGTAATTTGAATGAAATTCACAGTATTGAATTGAAAGAGTGCTGAAATCCCCTGGATTCTGTGAAGTACAAGAAAGAGCAGGCAGGGCAAACATTCGAAATATGAAATCATGAACACTCCTGCTGCAGGAGCTGTTGTTCGAAGTCCATCACAACAGACAACAAGGTATCAGGTTCTACCACAACAGTGACGACCATCAGACACCAGAGTGCCATAGATTTCCAATGCAAGCCACATGTCTGCATTTAAAGCCAAGAAGTGTGGCTAGGGTTTCACACAATTGGATCATCTGCTGTCCGCGACTGCAATGTTTCATGTCCAGCGCCTTCTACAATGTTCAAGACGATTTGTAGCATCTAAATTATTTTTTGGCTTCACTGGAGCTAAGATTAGCGTCTCCAGTTCTCCAATAAATTAAATGGAGTGAACAGGAATTTATTTGATAAGGCTGAAAAGAGAAGACGATTGATCTGTTTAAATATTTTATGGTCTTTCACAATTTCTAGAAAACATTGTCCTGGCAATGCCTGCTTACTTTCTGTAGTTTTACATTTTGTCCTTCAAGGAGCGTAGCTGTCAATAGTGTAGCAGGTACAGTGGCACCAAGGGCCAGTCGTGTGAGTGGCTCACTGCACCACAGCAATGGTTGTCTTTTAATGCCCACCAGGGAGTTGAGAGTACCCATTTTCTTTGCTTGCATTGACCTATGGTACCCATGTTACGCCTCCAGATTCTCCTCCATTGTTTGAGGACCTCAGTTGAGGCACACTGGGCGGTAGGCAAAAAGAATGATTTTCCAAAAGAACGGCGATGGCAGTGCTTGATTTTTAAAAAAAACATAAGTGCCGGGGCCCTCGTCAGTAGGCTACCACAGCTTGCACCACATATTGTCACTGCCAGCACTGCCAATGACATTATTTACACAACTACTAATCATCACACGTGTGACAATCCTGACTGTTCGAGGCCCCCAAAGCTATATGAATGGCTTGGGTAGCAGGTATTGGCTGTTTTTAATGTATTTTGAATTAATAAACAGCTATTGCTCTGCTCTTCTTTAAATTAGACAAACAACGCCACCAGGTGGCAGCTGTCATAAGTGCTGGTGTGGACAATTAAGTACTGGTGCCAGCACCGGAAACCACCGGCTCCAATTAAGCACTGGGATGGGTCTGTGGACTGGGGGAACTTGCTACTTCAGTCAACAGTTAAACAATGGGGTAGCATTGTGTCTTCAGGAACCTGGTTAACTACAGGAAGAAACAGGGTGGTTCTCTCGAAGTAATTCTAAAAGCCTTCTAAGGAGCAGTGTTCTAACAGTCTGCCGGCATCCTAAGTCTATGGCTGGATACTCTCACAGGTGATTAGTGCACTATATAAATCAACATAACATGACATAACATTGCATAACATAACATAGGTAATTATCACTTTTACCAGTTTAGAATTGATTCTAATACATATATTGAGGGCCTTAGAAATGTTAGCTACAATACACTTGCATATGTAAGTGTCCCCAAACAATAAATACAAGTTAATTCAATCGGTTCAGTGCGCAGGTGAGTCGTGTGCAGGTATAGTGAGGAAATTAAACACTGACAGCCTATTTATGAGTTGCCTGGAAGGGTATACCACTCTGGGAAACTATAAATGTGGCGGGCTGTTTGCAGACCCAGGATTACAACATTCACCAGCACTGGACCTGGTAACTCTTGGTTAAGACTAACCAGAGTGAGTTTCACCAGGTGCCACTGGGCGTGGGCACTTTGGGAGAAAGGGGAGTTAAAGGGGATAATTTCCTCCAAACAGAATGTTTAATAGAGAGGTGCAATGGACTCAAATCTGAGTGACAGCCGGTCATGTTTTAATGTTTGTTGTGTTTTATAGCTGCATGGTAAAATCTAGGTCCTCCTAGTAAGAAGTCTCCCATAGCAATCAGAAGGATATGATATCAACTCTATGTGTAAAACCATTCTCAAAGCAAAATACCATGTCAGCTGCTCAAAATGCTGGAAAACAAGGTGCAGGTTATTCACCATGTTCACCAAGAAAAGTGTAAAAACAAATTGAAATGTGTAGCTCCGTTCACATGTTTTTGTATTTTATTATGCCCTCCAACGTGGAAGCACTGTCTGAATAAACATAAAAAAGATTCCTCGAGAAATTGTATTGTCTGCTGCCGAAATGCACAAACATTAATCGAGAATATTCAAAAATTCACCATTTTCGAATTTCTCTGGTTTACAAAACTTTACTAGTGGGGAAGTACATCAATAGGGGTCCAGCAGTGGGAGATTCACGGGGGAACATCGTATTAGTGCTTAATGACCTCTTCAGTGTGACCTTGCTGCAGGAGCTCTCCATAGGAATGCCTTAGCACTCCCAGAAGTAGAACTGTTCCAATTTCCCACTAGTTATTTTTATTTTTTTACTATTTTACTTTAAAAGCCTATACAGTTTTAGATGTGTACTTGTTTCTAGGGACTTGCAGATTTCCTGTACTAAGGCATTAGCCATTTTATGGCATTGGTACTCAAGGCTGTTGTTCACACACACACCCTTCTAGAATTGGAGTGTCTCCTACACCTCTGCAGTATGGGGAAAGGGGGCCAGGGGCACATGGGATTCATTGTGGAATGGATAATGTAGGCTTGGAGATTGTAGCTATATGCTTACACCAGCTAAGATTGCACCTTCATTCATGCCTGCAGCTCCCATCCCCTCCTCAAAGCCGGTCCAGGGCAGCACTATTGATGCCTGGGAGATCAGGGACAAAGCCTTCAAAATGGCGGCACTCTTGACTTGTACAGACTGGTGATTAACCTAAGTGCCCACTTGCAACTTTAAAGGTTTTAGGGCTGCACAGCTGCAGGCTGAAGACACTTCCTGCTAGTAGACACAAACATCTTTAAGTGAGTCACTAAGGATCAATGTCTACCTATAGCTGTGTTGTGCAGGACACCTTCTGTGCTGCCGTGCCTCCTGCCGTGCCTGCCAAGTAGACAAATGTTGGCGCTTTACAGGCAGTTCTGCACTTTGCGTGTTCGCAGGGATGTGCAAGGGACATCCCACCCTAGCTACTCACGACACCCTGGTCGGGGCGCGCGAGGGATCCGGTCCTCCGATGACCACAAACCAATAAGGTCCTCTACCGCCAGACAGGGGTATGTTTATCATTAGTGCGGCAGGGGCAGTAGCACCAAGGTCACAGGGCTTGAGGGGCTCATTGCAGCCTCATTATAACTGCCTTTGCTCTTGCTGCATTAGGACCAGTGGCATCCATGCTGTGCCACTGTTACCACTGTCCCCTAGGAGCAGCTCAAAAGTTTTTGGAGTAATCAAACTTGAACAATTCGGCTGCCTACATCCACAGAGTAACGTGAACATTTTAATTTCACATAGATTAATTCAGAGTTCTGAAACAATTACAGTTAAAATGAATAAGATGTCCTAAATAAACAAAAAGATAACTCAGTTGTTTAATGCACCTGTTGCAGCAATTTATTTACAACCTAAAGTCAAGGTTGAAACACAGGTAGCCAGCCACACACATGGTTCCTGCACCCATCTACCTTCTTTCCTCAAAAATATTCACTGAGCCGAAGCGAAGGCATTCTACCCTATATTAGAAGGAATAACATAGACACAACTATACATACAATGGCATTTCAGATCACCTCGACCATCCGTACCCTTGCGAAGGCTCATAGCCTGCGGCCCTTGCGCCTCTAGATGGTGACAGAACTACTTAGATGCTTGCGATTCCACACTGTGGGGTTCTGAGACCCACACATCAGTGTTGGCATTTTATGTTCTTATTATGGGAGCTACTGATTGCACAGCCGGACTGTAAAAAGGAACTTCGATATTGAGGTTTTTATACGGGCATTTCAAGCTTCCATATATGAAAATTGCAATAATAACTGAACGTTCTTGTTTGTCAAAGCCTTGACTGGCTAAGGCATGACATGTTGCTCAACTTTTAACCAGCATACACTGCCAGAAAGTGTCCTCTCCATTGGTCGTCTTTGTATAATTATGAAGCAAAAACTGGACTATAATACAGGTCATAAAGTAATATACACAAGTATAATTTATTTTTCCTAAATATCTGTTTACATAATGATAGCGACCAGGTTCCTTTTATTAATGGTTAGCAAACCCTACATTTCAGAAAATCTGACCAACTGGGGCATGTTTACATTCAATTTCATCACCTATTTTGGGCCCCCTATGTCCTAAAATGTTTTAATGTATGTTTGGGCAAAATGAAAACGGAATGGAGGCTTCTGCAGCCCACTAATTCCATTGGTTGCTGCTTCTGCAATGAATTATGGGTAAGCCGTGCCATGCAGTCATGTCCGCCTGATTTTATCGCCCTGCCAGCGGATGTCACCGATGAACATCGATCGCCTGGACACGAAATCGAAGCTAATCTGGTTTTGGTGATGGGGACATCTGCAGACCGCGCTGTAAATATATATGACTCACTTGCCTCCTCCCAGGGCGACGCTGAGCAGGATTACCCCGCTCCTCCCAGTGACCCGAATAGATAGGAGGGAGAGGAGGCATTCAGCTCTACGTCTTTATGTCTAGAACCAGGGAGTGCCTGTACTAGGTTAGCTGGCTAACGCACCTGCTGCTGAGATATCTATGCCGGTTGAACGTCTTGATGTGAAATATTGCCTCGATAAAATCTTCATTTCGAGCTTCCAGGATTTATTGAATACGCAACCCTAGCAGAATCGCAGAATTCCAGGGGCCCTGTCCTGGCTATAACACAGGTATAATATTCTGAGCTCGTTGAGTGCAAAAAACGTAGGGGTCATATTTATTGAAATGTCACGCAGCGCAGCAAGTCACCTCGTTGCGCTGCGTGACCGGGAATGGGCAGGAATGCACTGTATTTAAAAGAATATAGCTTAAACCTGCCTTTTTCTCTGCGCTGGCTCCATTTTGACTGCCCAGTGCCACAGACCGCACCCTTGCACGATGGTGCAAGGGTGGGGTGCCTGTGTTGCAGGCAGGATTGTTTTTTTGCATGGATTGGCACCTTCCTGCAAAATTAATCCAGAGAGGCATTTGGCTCTTTTTATGTGTGCTGCACACTTGGAAAGAGGAAGTGTTCTGCTGCACACTTGGAAAGTAGAAGTACTCTGCTGCACACCTGGAAAGAGGAAGTGCTCTGTTGCACACTTGGAAAGAGGAAGTGCTCTGCTGCACACCTGGAAAGAGGAAGTGCTCTGCTGCACACCTGGAAAGAGGAAGTGCTCTGCTGCACACCTGGAAAGAGGAAGTGCTCTGCTGCACACCTGGAAAGAGGAAGTGCTCTGCTACACACTTGGAAAGAGGAAGTGCTCTGCTGCACACCTGGAAAGAGGAAGTGCTCTGCTGCACACCTGGAAAGAGGAAGTGCTCTGTTGCACACTTGGAAAGAGTAAGTGCTCTGCTGCACACCTGGAAAGAGGAAGTGCTCTGCTGCACACCTGGAAAGAGGAAGTGATCTGCTGCACACTTGGAAAGAGGAAGTGTTCTGCTGCACACTTGGAAAGTAGAAGTACTCTGCTGCACACCTGGAAAGAGGAAGTGCTCTGTTGCACACTTGGAAAGAGGAAGTGCTCTGCTGCACACTTGGAAAGAGGAAGTGCTCTGCTGCACACCTGGAAAGAGGAAGTGTTCTGCTGCACACTTGGAAAGTAGAAGCACTCTGCTGCACACCTGGAAAGAGGAAGTGCTCTGCTACACACTTGGAAAGAGGAAGTGCTCTGCTGCACACCTGGAAAGAGGAAGTGCTCTGCTGCACACCTGGAAAGAGGAAGTGCTCTGCTGCACACTTGGAAAGTAGAAGCACTCTGCTGCACACCTGGAAAGAGGAAGTGCTCTGTTGCACACTTGGAAAGAGGAAGTGCTCTGCTACACACTTTGAAAGAGGAAGTGCTCTGCTGCACACCTGGAAAGAGGAAGTGCTCTGTTGCACACTAGGAAAGAGGAAGTGCTCTGCTGCACACTTAGAAAGAGGAAGTGCTCTGCTGCACACTTGGGAAGAGGAAGTGCTCTTCTGCACACTTGGGAAGAGGAAGTGCTCCGCTGCACACTTAGAAAGAGGAAGTAACATGGAGAACTATAGATATTTCTCCTCGTTACGCCTCCCCTGAAAAGTCGTATCTTTTTGGCACATTCTCAAGTCTACCACTTTTTTTTAAATCTGGGGATGCGTCAAAAACCATGGGAGCTGCTTGGGAACACCCACTCAGCGCCCATGGAACACCTTCCCAGGGCAGAGTAATGCAACTTCGCGATTTGCGCTGCATTGCGTTGCTTCTGATTTATGAAGACACTCAGAGCCACGCAAGGCATTTCGTGTTTTCGGCTTGCATCATACTTGCACCATGGTGCAAGCGCGATGCAACTCCCCTCATAAATATACCCCTGGGTGTTTATCACTTGAATAGCAATCCTTTTCCTCTCTCGTTCTAGATCTCTTTGAAACCCCTATCATCTCTCTTCTTTTTATTTTTATTTTTTTGGTCAGGTTCCCTCTCTCGGTGTTGCTCAACACTTTAAAGCAAACCTTCATCACTATAAGCCTATAAAAAAAACAACCTGGTTGGAATAAACTCACATTTTCTTCTCTGTCTTCTATTGTTCATTCCTTGTTTCCTTCCTTTTCTCCTCTTCTAATGCCTCCTTACTTTTCACCTACTCCCTCCTGCACAGCCTCCTGTGCAATAGTGGTTTGAAGCAGAATTAGGGGGAATACGAGGTTTTGCACTTTAAATTGTTGCGATCTCTCCCTCATATGCTGCTAGTTCTTATTTTTATGGGTCTTTCTAGCTATCCTATATGTTACGATTTTAAGGCTTTTAATGACTTAATGATTTTATTCTTTTAACTTATTGTTATATTTCCTTTTATGGCAATAGCCAAAATAAACTTTAATAAAGCAAAGTAAAGCTATATATCGAGGTTAAATATTACAGAGGCGTATCTAATAGTTATATTACCATGGTGAGGGATTACGGTATTTTAGGGGGTCTAGCTCAGGGGTCTCCAATGAGTAGCTCGGGAGCTACTGGTAGCTCGCCAGTCCCTTCAAAGTAGCTCTCTGAGGGGAATTCAAGCCCTGTATCAATTTCAGAGTAGGTGCCTATTAGAGAAGGCAGCACTGATCATCTCAAGACGCTAAGATTCACAGCCAGCCAAACTTATCACAGTAACTCATACTAACACTCAAACACACACTGTGCCAGCTTATAGGACTTGCTTCATGACAGTCTGTATCCAATATCAATATAATTAAGCCACAAGGAGATTGACCATGTTACAGTCCCTCCTTTATCAGTCACAACATGTGTGGTAACAGTGCACCACCAAAAAAGTATGGCAGCAGTAGTCTGAGCTGTAATCAGTGCTGACCCACCAAAGCTCGGGACTGCAGGAGTCAGAGTGAAAATGTGTCAGTTAGATGCATGATCAGCTCAAGACCTGAGGAGAACCGGGTATGATCCAGACCAAAAAAACATTAAGAGATTCATCAACATTTATGTGTGTGCCCATAATAAACACTATTGCTTCCTGAAACTATTCCTTGTGCCAATAACCGCCAAATATATATGCTAGCCTCATCATAAGAGTGTTATATTTGGCATAAGTGTGTCCATTCTTGACATAATAGTGCCAATGGCATAATTATGGCCAACCTTGACTATTTTAGTATTTTTGGTCTAGTTGTGGTATGCTGGCGGCCATCATAGAACTACTCTGAGCATGACTGGCCTATATGTACGTATTCCTGGCATATTAATGTTCATGACTGATATGTGGTCTTATCCCTGATCCTGCTGGTTTCCAGCCTTGGCACAACTGTGGCCCTAGTTTAATGGTGGGCATTACTGGCATAATCCAGGCATCCATGGTGCTATGGTGAGCATCCATTATGATATGATGGGGTAACCCACAATTGTCCACGGACCTGGGTAACGATTGGTATAGGAAACAATGGTCCTAGACTTCTTTAAAGCTACAATTCAGTTATGAAAAACATTCATTAGTCAAAGGGCATCCGGTACATATAGAATTAGCATTGTATCATTAATGTACCACCATTTTCTTAACAATGCAACAAGTATATCCTCAAAAGACACAAAGGCACAAAATATCGCTCCATTAGTGACTGTTTATTTAGTTATTTTGATATTTTAAAGGCGGTTTTAGTTTTAAAAAATGGGGTTTCTTCTGGAAAATTGAGTTTGTTTGCCCACAGTGGAAAGTAATATTAGATAGAAAAATGTGCATTTTCAGAAACTGGTGAATGATAATTCAAGCTGAACTGGGGAGACGTACTGCTCTGCTTATGTCCTTTGTGCCACTGGGCCCGTCAAGATTTGAATGTTACTTCATAAGTCAAGGGGAGGCATTCAATATTGAAGAACTTTTTCCCAGCATTTCTGCGTGTAACCACACTTGGTATACTTGGGTGGTAACTACTGAAAATCTTGCTTTGGGTGGTCATAGTGTAGTCACTATTTTACAGGTATAACATTTGCTATTAGCTCGGGAAGACTTTTGTTGAGCAGAAGTTGCTCTCACTACAGAAAAGGTTGGAGACCCCTGGTCTAGCTTAATCTACCTCCAGTGCGAAGAGAAGCACATTCTTCACCCCACCTTTAACCAAGGTTCCCTGAAAACTATTCACGCCCTCTCTTTAGTGTGTCCCAGGATAATATTGCGACAGGTGGATCAGTGACCGACCTGACAACTTCCTGCACAGAAGGAAAATGAAAACATGCTGTTGCTTTGAGGGCTGCTAGCAGGCAGCCAACTTAAATAGCGGCTGCATAGAAACTGTAGAAGGAGCAAAGCAAACTGACAATTGGGCCGGAAAACATAAACTGTGGCATCACAAGACCCACAGACTGGAGGAGTGACTTAAACTTTTTGGGAGCAGGGTCTGAACTAGGGGTGAGCGAAATTTTATTTTGTACTTATTGAGAGTGCGTAAAAAATATATGTAGTCCGAAAAATACATTTTATAAGTCAACTGTGTAAAAACTGCATGTGAAGGCATATCTTTAGAACTTGTCAAAAATAGGTGCTGCAGTGCTTAATTTGAGCTGGTGATTTCCAGTGCTCGGCACCGGCACTTAATTGCTTGCACTGGCACTTATGACAGCTGCCACATGGTGGCGCTGTTTGTGTGATTTAAAGATGAGCAGAACAACAGTTGTTTGTTAACTCAATATACATTTAAAACAACTAATACTGCCACCCAAGCCATTCTTAAAGATTTGGCAGCCTCAAACAGTCTGAATTGTCACACTTGTAGCAGTGTAATAGTTAGTAGTTGTGTAAGGGCGGTGGCAATGTGTGGTGCAAACTGCGATGGCCTCCTATCGAGGGCCCCAGCACTTATTTTTTTTATAAATGAAGTACTGATGTGCTGGTTCCTAAAATGTTTTAGTATAAACAGGAGCGATTATGAAGTAGACAGTCTTTTCACTGTCATGTTGAATGTTTAATTCACTACCTTTACTGTGTAGTGTGTAATCTGCGCTTGAAAAAACATGCGTGTGATAAGACTGCAGGGCACAGTTTGAGCAGAGCTGACACACTCCACAGTGAAAATGGTAAATGCAATCATCTGTCACCCTCTCTGCACTGCCTGATTGTAGTTCCATAAAATGAGTGAGCAATGAATGTCGGTGGTGCCCACTGGCAAGCACAGGCCCAAATTAACAACAGCACGTAGAATGACAGGGGAAAGTAGAAAATGTCTGGCCTCCCACATCTGTTTCACAGTTCTTGCAAAACAATACCTCAGGGAACCAGTCTTCCATGGGCAAAAAATACACATAGAAATCTAAACCGGGTAGAAAGCTTAAATTGGATAAAATTCAACAATTACAAATCATGTGGGATTTTGTTTACACAGATTTATAAACACAAAGGAATAATCTGAACCCGTTTCGCCACACAGATTCATTGATCACATTAGTAACCAGAGTCCTGTGGCTCATTCAGCCAAAAGCCAGTGGCGGCTCCTCCGCTAAGGCGGAGGAGCGTTGCCCCACTGCCAGAAGCAGCAAAGAAAGGGAAAAAAAATGATAATAATGGAATGGTATTATAATTTTAGTTTTTTCTCCTGCTGCAGCAGTGCATAAGGTGGCGGGCGGAGCTGCAGGGGAGGAGTGGTAGACACTCCTATGTGCAATGACTGTTTGGTCGGCACTCTCGGGCTGTCCAAAACAGTCATGCGCACTCCCCTGTACTCCGAGAACATGCCCATTCCTACAGTCCCTGGCTGAGTGCCATGTCACGGTGCTCAGACCAATCACAACGCTCCATTGAGCGTTGTGATTGGCTTAAGGGTGGGAGCCTGGCTACCTGCTTCGTGTTCCGACCTGGAGTCGGACACAGGGGAGCAGTAGAGAAGAAGCGCCACCCGGCGGCATGGTTAGTTTTATTTTTTTATTATTATTTTAAAAGATGCCAGCGAGCCTCCCCACCTGCGAGCTGTGCCGGCTGCCCCTGCCAACAGCCTCTTTCCCCGCTCCATTTGCGTTCTGTTCAGGCCTTAATCAAAATAGAGTGCTGGGGTGGTGGGTGGGGCATCAGTAGGTAGCGGGACTAAGGTCTGGATTTACTCATACCTAAATCGGAGATATGCAGCTGGATAGCTTGCCAAGAGGGCTAACCAAAATATTCTTCAGCAGGGACTCACCAAACTGGGCATCAGATCTTGTCAAACATCGATGGAATATTGTTTACAAAAGGCATGTGATGTTTCTCATGTGACTGCATTGCAAATTAAATCCAGTGGCAGATGGTGCTGACATTACAAAGAAGCAGCCCTCTCCACTTCCAGAATGTCCATAAACACATCAGGCAACTTTTTTCTGTGAGTAAGTGTGGCTTACTCTTGTATTACTCCTGACTTACTCCTGGAATTCAGAAGTCAGGTGTACTAGAGCAAATCACTACAAGATCTTTGTCAGTAGAGCTCATCTTCTTTCGATCTCGAAGATGAATTCCCTCCCCCACACTTTGGTTTTATGCAACTTATAAATTCAATGGTGCTAATGACCATGACGATGTTATACCATTCCAATATGTAGAAGTCAACCCACTGAACCAGTGCCACAAGTTACTTTCCACATGAGGAAATATCTCGCAGCAAAGAGGTAGAAGTGGCACCAGCAGGAAAATGGTTAAATGGGAAATTGTCAATAAAAAAATGTCTCTGGCAAAACGTTTGCACTTGAAGAACAAGTTACTTACTTTCAGTAACGCCTTTTCTGGTTAAGACTCTATCTAACATCAGATTCCTCACATTAGAGTCATCCCTTAGGCATCAGACTGGATCTGAAGAGCTTTGAAGCTGTACCCTTGCACGCAGGGAGGTGACTCCTGTGAGTCCGTGTTGACATCGACTGCGCCAGGTGTGACGTACACAGGCCTATATAGACGCCACCCATGCCCACTGTCAAGTTGTTTTCTGGAATTGTCTGAGTCGGCAGACATCTGAATCAAAAATCGAATTGGTCGTGACCAGTGTGCGGATTCCTAAATTGGGATCTTTTTAGGTGAAAGAGGGCAGTTCACAGAACGGAGAGGACAGGAGGACCAGCGAGGAACTGGCAGTTGGATTCTCTAGGTGGTGGGTCTGTGAATTGCCTCAAACCAAAATGTCCTGCAGGACAGAGCATGCAAAATGCCTGTCTCAACCAACCTGGCTTTCTAGACAATAATGCAGTATCCCACCAGGGGTTATGGGGATTGTGGTGTATAACACAGACTGCAGGGGTGAATTACCCAGTGTGGATTATACTAAATCTGCATGACTAGTGCGGGGAAGGATAAAATTCCTTTTTTAGATATAACCCTCACACACTCTAGTAGTGTCATGCATCATCACTGGGTTCACCCTGCCTCCTAAAGGTCAGGGAGGGCTCGGCCGCATTTCAGGGAGCACTTAGGAATAGAGGGTGACCAGGGGGCTTAACTAGAGATCAAAAAGCCCTCATCTCCTAGGTATCCCTTTATTCGTGGAGAAGGTGGGGAAAACTAAAATAAGGAAAGGGGTAATGTGGACTATTATGGTCCTATGACCCTATATTTTTTTGACTGCCATGTTTCAGCCCTGCTCTAAGGCCTAACTTGGCCTGGGGCTTTCCTCAGGGTATCAAATAAGTACCTACCTGGTAAATAGGTCACAGATGTAACTGGCAGAATAATGTCATGCACTAATATAAGGGCAGTGCTGATACTTGCCCGTCAATTGTCTTTGTGTTGCGTCACCTGCAATAAGGAATCCATGGCAGGGATTACGTGAAGTTCTCATCTGACACTTGAATAAGGTGGAAATTCATATCACAATTGTGAGAGATCAAGAGGCATGCATATCCTACTGCATGCGTGTATATTAAAAAGTTGTTGATAAAAATGCAGAGCGACTATTCATTCCCATAACATACTTCATTCAACCACACAACTCGTGTGGACAGTTTATTCTAGAGCAATACATTGGTGGCCATACTAATAATATTTCAATGCTTCAATATATCAATCTCATGCATTATATATGAAGTAAAGAAGATATCTAACCCCACAATCCGGGACAGACACCATGCATTCTAAAAAAGGTACTCCTATGGTATAGGACTCTATGTATCATGCGTATTGTAAGATGGTAATTCTGGATGGTGTAGTGATACTCACCCACATTTAATGGGTACCATATGTCCCAGGAGCGGGGTGAGGCTCCCTTTAGTCACACACTGCATGCACAAAGTAGTGGAATAGGGGGGAGAGAATTAGTTGTCAATAGTATAACATACTCAAGTTCAAGGTGAGAGGGGTGAGGACTGAGAGGGGTGAGCCAGCACAGAGATAAGGGTGATAGATTGTCTGGTGAGAAAAGGAGTCACCACTTTTGACAAAAAGGAGGCACAAGTCCGAAAAACAAGCTTGTCTGGGTAGAAAGTAGAGTAAGGGGGATTAACTGAGAGAGCCTGAAGCTCACTCGCCCTCAACTCCAAAGTCACAGTAAACAGGAAGACGGTTTTAAGGGCTAGTAATCTAAGAGGGCAGCTGTGCATAGGTTCTAATGGATAAGATATGAGAAAAGTCATAACTAAATTAAAGTTCCCCTGGGGCACAATAAAAGGGGAAAGTGGAAAAAAATAGGGCAATCCTTTAAAAACCTCATCATAACTGGTGACTTAAACAAAGAGGGTTGTTCAGGCAAACATAAAAAGGCCAATATAGTGAAACAATGCCCAAAGGAAAGCCTTCCTGGTCCCAATGGAAAGCCTTGCTGGGCTTAGGGACAACGCAAACAATAAAACCTCAGACAGCTTAGCAGTGGGCCCACCTGCTCGGCCATAAACTTGTCCCAAAGGCAGGAATATGCAGACTTGGTTGAAGGACACCTGGCTGCCAGAGTGACATTTTCAACCTCATGGGGGAGGTCAAAAGCTCTCAACTGCCACTGCTCAACCTCCAAGCATGGAGGTTGACCGTGTGCAGGTTAGGGTGCAGGAATCTGCCCTGCTGCTACAACACAAGGCCCTACCTGAGGAGCAACCTGATCGGAGGACAGATATGCTCAAGCGCAGGAGTGTTTTCATACCATACTCGTTGTATCCAAACAAGAGCCACTAGGAAGACTTGGCCCCAGTCGGTCCTGACCTTCCTCAGAGCTCAGGAAAGATGTGACTAATAGAACGAGACAATGTAATCCTCATTCGCAAAAGAGACCATGCGACACCTCTGGATTTAACCATCATTTGTTGTCTGCAAGGCATTGAAAGCTGTGTTCATTCTCCCAGGTGTTCAAAGATCCCTCCAGGTGCTGCGCCACCATGAAAATCTCCTGCCGTTCCAGCCATGCCCAGGGGTGCGGGCCTCCTGGCACAGAGTTCACAACCCCACCCCACTTGGTGTAGTACCGCATGGCGGCGGTGTTGTCCATGAACACCTGAACCAGCCTCCCTTTGATGTATGGCCGGAAGGCTTTCAACACAAATGGATGGCTTGCAGCTCCAACAGATTGATGAGGAGCCAGGCCTCTGCCGGAGACACGATGCGTCTGATCTCTACTCCTCTCAGATGACCTCTCCATCCCAGAAGTGATACATCAGCCACCACTGTCAACTCTGAGTGGGGATGAGAGAGGGGTCTGCCACTGACCCAACTGCATTCTAGGCTCCACCACTGCAGATTCCTGTCAGTCACCTCCGGAAATGGGGCTAACTCATTGAGATCCCCTGGTGTTATGCCCACTGGGATTCCAGATCCCACTGCAGAGCCTGCATATGCCACTAGGTATGATTGACTAGTAGTATGCCTGAGGTCATCAGCCTGAAAAGCTTCAGCGTTATTCTCACTGAAATCCAAGACCGAAGCTGACATATCGGTGTCATAGCCCGAATGTCCCAGCATAGAGTCTTTGAGATGGGGGAAGACTGGGACTACTGATCTCCGTAGATGAGCTGCGATCACCACCATCACTTTCATGTACACCTGAGGGGCACTGTGAGGTCAAATAAGAGCAGAGTGAAGTTGAAATGCTTCTGGTCCACCATGAACCATAGATAGCATCTGTGAGCCTGCAGGACGAGAACGTGGAAATAAGCGTTCTTTACGTCCAACACACCATCCAGTCTCCTGGTTCATAGTCAGAAAAGATCTGGGCCAAGGTAAGCATTTTGAATTCGTTCTTCTGCAGTAAGGTGTTGAGAAGATGAAGATCCAATATGGGTCAGAGGCTTTCGTCCTTCTTCTGCACCAGAAAGTAGTGAGAATAAGAACCACGTCCTACTTCTGATGCCGGCAGCCTCTCTATGGCTCTTTTAGCCAAAAGAGCCTGTACTTCCCATCATGAAAAGGACATATGATCCTCCATCAGCCATTCTTGGGATGGTGGCAAGGGCTGCAGGGTACCCAGGAATAAAAGGGAATAACCATGCTGAATGAACTGCAACACCCCTTGTCGAGGTGACGGCCTGCCACCCTGACAGAAAGTGTTGTCTCCTGCTTCTGACAGGGTGGCTGTGTGTGGGTAAGGCCATGTCAAAGAGATTTGGGGAAAGCGAGAGACGGAGGAGTGGAAAACAGAACTTCATGCTGCCCCTGTTGTCCACTTTATCTATGGATCCTCCTGACCAGCGGCCACAAAAGGCTGGCAATGCAGAAATCCAAAGCCAATACCACAGAGAGAGTGAAGGTAGGAATCAGGGCCGACTGGGAACACAAACCAGCCCTGGTGGGATGGTGCTAGAGAGAAGCAGTGCTGCTGCTGTAGCACTGCTGCCGGCCACTTTATTTAGCACTAGTGCTACTGCTTTTGTTACTGGGGAACGATATCGCAGCACTGCAGCAAAACTGGCCCCTGTAACAAAACAGGCCCCTACTGCTCGAAAACCGGCTCCCACCCTTCTGGCCCAACGGGAAAACGCCAGGTGCCTGCTACCCTCAGTCCATATCTTGTAGGAATGCCGCTGATGTAGAATGGCAGACAATCCAAAGGAGTTTGTTGTGGCCCTGCTACTCTTGAAGCTCTCCGGGGCAAAATATGCTTTGTCCCCAAAAAGTCTGGAACCATCGAAAGGCATATGCATGAGGCTTAATCTGACATCACCCCATAACTTCGACCGACGCACAGTCTTCTGGTGTTGGACAATGAATAACTTCCCTTTGTGCTCCTGGATGTCTTTCAGATACATCCAGGTGCAGGTGCTGCAGGTCGTGGTGTCATGGGACGACCCCAGGCACCACAGGCAGACCAAGTGGGGACATTCCCAACAAGGCCTAAACTCTGTTGATCTTTTGGAGGACATATTCCTTGCGCACTGGAAAACATGTTGATAAAAGGGTCTCAAGAGACCAGAGATAGCTCCGGATCCTCATCCGTAGGCACAGAAAGAAAGGAATTGGTGTCAGCTCATCTGGCCGGCAGCCATATAAGTCCATGAACGTCACATCCGGTGTCAACGGTATCAACATAGAGTTTCAGGCGCCACCTCCTGGCATGCAGGGGTTTTGTTTTAAAGTTCTCTGATCCAGTCTAATGTCTGAGGGAGGATTATAAGATGAGGAATATGCAGTTAGAAGTCTCTGTCAGAATCTGTCTCCTGTTGGCAAAAGTCATTAAGCATAATGATGAAAACCATCAGGTCAATTATTCAGACAGGATGTTAAGGAGTATTAGAAATGGGATTTCTGGTTGGCTAGGGCTTGCGCCAAAGCCAGGCAGAAACCACCACTCTAGTCAGGGCAAGGAAGTTACACGCCAAAGATAACCCCTGCTCACCCCCTTGGTAGCTTGGCACGAGCAGTCAGGCTTATCCCGGAGGCGTTTGCGCGCGCACCCAGCAACAACACCCAAGGCCCACCACAAAGGAAACTCCACACAAGGTATTCTATAAAAATAACCTTTGTATTACCAAAACACATTAGATAAAAACACACACTTTACAATGTGCCAACAGGCACGGGCAGAATTTACAAGGGATTATATGTACAGGGGACAGGGCCACATGGACCGCTGTCAGGAATTAGCACTTTGTAGAAATTACACTTAGAACGTAGGAATAATATTTTAGAACATAGCACATACAATCACTGTAGCACTAACAATAGAACATGTAGCACACAACCAGTAACTACTGGTATTAGGTAAGTACCACCTACGCAACCCTAACCACCCTAGGAAACTGTCACGCAGGGAACTAGGACCTCACTAGCACCACCTGTACTAGGAGAAAACAAACAACCACCAAAGTATCACAATACCTATAGGGGTAAACGCACATTACACATGATGCATCCCATTCAGAGGTGTAGGAAAGGAAAACACATGATGCATAAAAACATTCAGCGGTGTAAAACAAGAATAGCGCCAAACTCACATTAGCCACCACTGTGGCAGTCCCTAGGCCAACTGGCCTTGAAGGGGCAAGGACGCCCTGTGTCCAGAAAAGTCAGGGCACGGCTGCGCAAGCTGCGCAAGCCAACACACAGAGGCCACAACCTAAACGTTGCAGCTGCCCACTAAGTGCTGGGCAGCTGGGAAACGGAGCGTGGGCACCACTGTGCCCTTTGAACACAAATCACAGTCACGTGGGGCCCCTTGGGGCTCTAAGAAAACTCTGGTGGCCCCCTGAGCCTCGCAGGCTCTAATCAATAAATGCCCGCTGAGCCTCGCAGGCTCTAATCAATAAATGCCCCCTGTTCGTTGGAGTCCCTTTGGACTCTTAAAATAATGCGCCCCGTTCGTTGGAGCCTTCACGGCTCTTTAACAAAATGCCCCCGTCGTTGGAGTCCCGCTCGGGGGACTCGGGACAACGCTGCGGCCCGCGTTGGAGCCTCACCGGCTCGAGAAGCACTGCCCCCAGACGTCGGAGTCCTCCTCAGGGACTCGAGGAGAGAAATGCCCCCGCTGGGGCGGCCCGCTATCAGACGGGGCCGCCCAAGAACTGCGATATTCAGTGCCTTCACTGGCACTTCACACAAGTACCGGCTCCCTCCTGCGGCCCTCACTCACTTCCGGACTTCTGCTGGTCACCCGGGGCTCTCCCTCGCTCTCGGGAGCCCCGGTGGGAGACACCAGCTTCTTCCGCTTCCCGGCTTGTGATGCGGCTTCGTCCTGGAGGCCCCGATCACGTGGGCCACACCCCCTCCCGCTGGACCAATCCCAGCGCGGCAGGGGGATGACGCGGCCGGGACTCCGGGCTGTGGCGGTGATTTTGTTGTCGCGGTGATGCGGGGTGGGCACCCGCTATGGGGGGGTCACTTAAACGAACGCGGCAAAGTACCTGGCGGGGTGGGCACCCGCTAGGGGTAATAACCTTTCAATAAAGCGGGGTGGGCACCCGCTAACACGCTCAGAAATGTCCCTGGCAGGGTGGGCACCTGCCTGTGGACGTCGGAATCGGCAAAGACCGGGCAAACGGCGGGTGGGCACCGGCTTCCAAAAGTAAAGCGCTCCTGAGCGCCAAAGGCCAATAAAAGCGCTTCCAGGCGCTTAGGGGGAAAAATGAAAGCGCTCCCAGCGCTTAATGGAGGATCCCAACACAGTCCAGCAAAGTCCTTAGGAAGGTGGGCAGGGGGCAAGGCTGGGCCAGGGGCCAGCTCACTGGGCCCTCCAGGGCAGGAAGGCAGTCCCAAGTGGCGGTTCCTCCTGGCCTCCAGCAGCGGCAGCCCCCCTCAGGATCCTGGAAGTGAACAGTTTCTGTGGGGACACAGCCCCATTTTTATACAGTAAAACCCTTTGTCTCAAGGTGCAGGGAAGGGGCGAACCAGTTACAACTGGTCCCTGAGCACTTTGTTTTGCTCAGCCCCTCTCCCTATTCAGTGGACAGGCCAGAGTCATCAGTCGCACCACAGGGGGCGGAGCCAGCATTGTGCGGGGAAAACCCTGCCCTATTCAGGACCCAGGTGTACTCGCCCCACCCATCTAGCTGCTGATCTCCCCATTCACCACTGGGTGACTCATCCTGACTCTGGGGATTTCCCTAGCCCGTCACATGACCTCAACCAGCCAATCGCCAGACAAGGCACACATTTCATACTGCACACTGAAGTGCCCACTTCTAGAAGTGGCACTTCCACACTAGGTACATGCACGCCGCACACATCATCGCGCAGCATTCACTCACACGAGTCCGCACATACCAAACTCGGGCCTGCACACCCCACGCATCAGGAACTACTAGGGACACATACATTCCCCATGCATTCCTATGGGAGGGCAGGCCTATCTCACCACATGCACTCAGAGTGCGCACGCACTTTCCTCTGGGACACAGGGAAAGTGCGCAGAAACGAAATATCACCACACCAAGTCACCAATAAAAAGCAAAAAAGTTCAGGGGTGAACCTGCCAGAAGGGCCAAGTCCAACACAACCCCCTTCCAGCCAAAACGCAGGGCAGCCCAATCACCACCGTGATGGACTTCCCTGCTTGGGGCGATAGAACACGGACGCGGGCCCGCAACTGCAGGGACACCCTCCGGTTCTACGCCACGGTGAACCCATGGAATTCTTTCTAACACCACTGTCTGGACCAACTGGGCTACCCCACTGGTACTCCCAAGCTGTCCGCGGCCAAGACCAGGCCCTAGGCCACCCAGGTACCACCGGTCCTTGCCTAACCACAGAGTGGGGGGTAGTAACCCCTGGCACATAGCGGCCATTCTCCACTCTTCCTCTCTGCAAGACAGGACTAGACTGCCACTGGTTCTCCAGCCTAGGGTCTACACCCTCAGGTGGACCAGGAGTCTCAGGGAAGGCTCTCCTCCCCCTACCTCTTCTCCTAGGGTTCCTCCTCCTCTGGCGAGGGGTACACCTAGAACACCATTCCAACCCAGGGTTTAACCCCTCAGGTTGTACCGGGGCCAGAGGTGGGCTCTCCCACCCTCTGCACCCCCTTCCAGAACCCTGCTCCCTACCAACTGGGGCGGTACCTCTGGAAGAAGAACCGGTCGGGACGCTGATTACAGACGTCCCACCCTTCAGGTCAGGCTGATCCCGAACCTGGCCTTCCAACCTCCGGCCTAGAACCTTTGGTGGAATAATCGCCTGGCACTCCAGGACTTTTGGGGATTTCCACTCCATCCCCCTGAGGATATCAAATGACACATTTGTCGAGTGACTGTCTGTCTGGCGCTGATCTCCCGTCCCCTGTCCACCTGACAGTGTGTGGAGATCCCCCAGAACAGAAGTGGTGTCACCCTGGTCACTAAACGGGATCCTAGCCCAACTGGGTAGTCCCTGACCCACCGGCTCTTCCACTGGGGAACTCATCCCCCAATCACTCACGCTGGACTCCTGTACCCTCCCTACCGGAACGGTACTGCCAGACTCCAGAACCACAGGAGCCCTGTTTACAGGCGCTCCAGGTCCTCTACTCACTAAGAGATCTTCCTCAAGTGGACTAACAGGACAGCCTAGGTCCCCAACTTGGTGTTCCCTCATGAAACCATCCAAGTCCTGACGCAGGGTTTCGGGCGTCTGGGGACCCTCGGTCACCCCCTCACTCCTGCTCCATTGAGCCAGGCAGTGAGCCCCTACACCCTCCTCGCTATCCTGGGACCTAGCTGGGCTACACTGAGCCTCCTCCACCACACTGGGCTGGAGGATCTCTGACCCTCTATTGTTGAAATCACTCACTAATGACTCTAGAAAACCTCTGGCCCTTTCCCAGCGCTCTGCTTCCTCTGCAAGTTCAAATGGACAAAAAGAGCCATACCTCAACAGGTGTTGGCGCAACCCTGGAGAACAACTACTGAGCATCTGCTCTTTGATAATCATATTGAGTACTCCATCCAAATCCTGCTCCGGGTTAAACACCAGCCAGTCCACCAGGGCATCATGACATTCCTCCACAGCCTCCTCCCAAGACTGGTGAGACAGCTTCTTACTGCCCCTGAACTTCAACCTACATTCCTCCTCTCGGGAACAAGGTACCACACTCGGGGAACTGGGACTGGGACTCTCTATACTGCACTTTATATCGCTGCCACCACTGGACTCCACCCTCACTGGGGAATCCAGAAAACTACCACTGTGCTCAGGGGACAGGGAAAGGGATGAGGCGCTATCTCCTACGCTGGACCCAGCAAGGGACTCCCTACCCTCGGGGTCCTCACTCTCTACTGGCGTCCAGGTACTGTCATCTTCTTCTGAATCTTCAGGGCTCCCCACAGACCCACCACCCTCCAGGTGAGAGGCCCGGGCCCTGTCTTCCTCACTGCGCTCACGTTTCCATTCACCTGCTTGCCATCCAATCATGTGGTTCCTCAGTTCGTACACAGTGTCTGACTCTCTCACCCCTATGTTTCTCTCACTACAGAACCTTTCCAACTCCTGCATACTGTAATAAACTAGATCACTGGGATCAAAAGCAGGCTCCATTCTCGCAGACGTTCTAGAGAAAAGATCACACAGGGAACCTAGGGGTCTGTGTTTAACACAGGAGCACACAATTCACAAAGGATTCAGCAAGCTCTCTATCCCAGAGAACTCACACTCACTTGCCTAGTGCCACACACCATTGATCCACACACACAACCCTCCCCTCGGACTGGTAAGGCAGTTTCTACCACCCCTGATTCCTCAACCTGACCACCACGTGACACAGGTACCAACTCTGGGCGCAGGGCGGGGGACAAATGTACAGGACACTATTACGCTGCCACCACTGGATCCCACCCTCTGGTGGATCCAGAAAACACAATGCACTAAGGGGGATGATCTACCCTCCCGAGCTAGGGACACCTAACTCACAGTGCACAAGAAACACATTTCCAAAGAAATGACATTTAAAAACAAACTTAAAACAATAATCCCTATACCATGTGATTTATCTAAATGCAGAGTTTTGTAGTGCGGCCAGTTGCCGCTGCGGTACAGCGCAAACGCAAGTCCAAATCCCACCGCTGATCACCAATGTTAGAAATGGGATTTCTGGTTGGCTAGGGCTTGCGCCAAAGCCAGGCAGAAACCACCACTCTAGTCAGGGCAAGGAAGTTACACGCCAAAGATAACCCCTGCTCACCCCCTTGGTAGCTTGGCACGAGCAGTCAGGCTTATCCCGGAGGCGATGTGTAAAGCGTTTGCGCGCGCACCCAGCAACAACACCAAAGGCCCACCACAAAGGAAACTCCACACAAGGTATTCTATAAAAATAACCTTTGTATTACCAAAACACATTAGATAAAAACACACACTTTACAATGTGCCAACAGGCACGGGCAGAATTTACAAGGGATTATATGTACAGGGGACAGGGCCACATGGACCGCTGTCAGGAATTAGCACTTTGTAGAAATTACACTTAGAACGTAGGAATAATATTTTAGAACATAGCACATACAATCACTGTAGCACTAACAATAGAACATGTAGCACACAACCAGTAACTACTGGTATTAGGTAAGTACCACCTACGCAACCCTAACCACCTTAGGAAACTGTCACGCAGGGAACTAGGACCTCACTAGCACCACCTGTACTAGGAGAAAACAAACAACCACCAAAGTATCACAATACCTATAGGGGTAAACGCACATTACACATGATGCATCACATTCAGAGGTGTAGGAAAGGAAAACACATGATGCATAAAAACATTCAGCGGTGTAAAACAAGAATAGCGCCAAACTCACATTAGCCACCACTGTGGCAGTCCCTAGGCCGACTGGCCTTGAAGGGGAAAGGACGCCCTGTGTCCAGAAAAGTCAGGGCACGGCTGCGCAAGCTGCGCAAGCCAACACACAGAGGCCACAACCTAAACGTTGCAGCTGCCCACTAAGTGCTGGGCAGCTGGGAAACGGAGCGTGGGCACCACTGTGCCCTATGAACACAAATCACAGTCACGTGGGGCCCCTTGGGGCTCTAAGAAAACTCTGGTGGCCCCCTGAGCCTCGCAGGCTCTAATCAATAAATGCCCCCTGTTCGTTGGAGTCCCTTTGGACTCTTAAAATAATGCGCCCCGTTCGTTGGAGCCTTCACGGCTCTTTAACAAAATGCCCCCGTCGTTGGAGTCCCGCTCGGGGGACTCGGGACAACGCTGCGGCCCGCGTTGGAGCCTCACCGGCTCGAGAAGCACTGCCCCCAGATGTCGGAGTCCTCCTCAGGGACTCGAGGAGAGAAATGCCCCCACTGGGGCGGCCCGCTATCAGACGGGGCCGCCCAAGAACTGCGATATTCAGTGCCTTCACTGGCACTTCACACAAGTACCGGCTCCCTCCTGCGGCCCTCACTCACCTCCGGACTTCCGCTGGTCACCCGGGGCTCTCCCTCGCTCTCGGGAGCCCCGGTGGGAGACACCAGCTTCTTCCGCTTCCCGGCTCGTGACGCGGCTTCGTCCTGGAGGCCCCGATCACGTGGGCCACACCCCCTCCCGCTGGACCAATCCCAGCGCGGCAGGGGGATGACGCGGCCGGGACTCCGGGCTGCGGCGGTGATTTTGTTGTCGCGGTGATGCGGGGTGGGCACCCGCTATGGGGGGGTCACTTAAACGAACGCGGCAAAGTCCCTGGCGGGGTGGGCACCCGCTAGGGGTAATAACCTTTCAGTAAAGCGGGGTGGGCACCCGCTAACACGCTCAGAAATGTCCCTGGCAGGGTGGGCACCTGCCTGTGGACGTCGGAATCGGCAAAGACCGGGCAAACGGCGGGTGGGCACCGGCTTCCAAAAGTAAAGCGCTCCTGAGCGCTAAAGGCCAATAAAAGCGCTTCAAGGCGCTTAGGGGGAAAAATGAAAGCGCTCCCAGCGCTTAATGGAGGATCCCAACACAGTCCAGCAAAGTCCTTAGGAAGGTGGGCAGGGGGCAAGGCTGGGCCAGGGGCCAGCTCACTGGGCCCTCCAGGGCAGGAAGGCAGTCCCAAGTGGCGGTTCCTCCTGGCCTCCAGCGGCGGCAGCCCCCCTCAGGATCCTGGAAGTGAACAGTTTCTGTGGGGACACAGCCCCATTTTTATACAGTAAAACCCTTTGTCTCAAGGTGCAGGGAAGGGGCGAACCAGTTACAACTGGTCCCTGAGCACTTTGTTTTGCTCAGCCCCTCTCCCTATTCAGTGGACAGGCCAGAGTCATCAGTCGCACCACAGGGGGCGGAGCCAGCATTGTGTGGGGAAAACCCTGCCCTATTCAGGACCCAGGTGTACTCCTCCCACCCATCTAGCTGCTGATCTCCCCATTCACCACTGGGTGACTCATCCTGACTCTGGGGATTTCCCTAGCCCGTCACATGACCTCAACCAGCCAATCGCCAGACAAGGCACACATTTCATACTGCACACTGAAGTGCCCACTTCTAGAAGTGGCACTTCCACACTAGGTACATGCACGCCGCACACATCATCGCGCAGCATTCACTCACACGAGTCCGCACAAACCAAACTCGGGCCTGCACACCCCACGCATCAGGAACTACTAGGGACACATACATTCCCCATGCATTCCTATGGGAGGGCAGGCCTATCTCACCACATGCACTCAGAGTGCGCACGCACTTTCCTCTGGGACACAGGGAAAGTGCGCAGAAACGAAAAATCACCACACCAAGTCACCAATAAAAAGCAAAAAAGTTCAGGGGTGAACCTGCCAGAAGGGCCAAGTCCAACAAGGAGTATGGCAGGTGGAGATTTTTTGGTGACAGCATAAAATATGTGGATGTAAACCCGTGGAAAGAAACAGTTTAACTTCTGCCCTAAAGGAATGGGGCTTTTAACACTTTTACTAGAGACACTTCTGAAGAGGGTGTGGCTCAGTGGCCAGAGCTGCTGACTTCGGAGCTGGAGATCCGAGTTTGAGCCTCGGTGTTGGCTCAACATCCAGTGATTCTGCGCAAATCACTTAATCTCCCCGTGCCCATGGACAGCGCCTGGCTACCCTCACGGGTCATAAGCCGCGCTCCTCGCAGCAAAAAGCAAGCCCAATGCTTGTTAAGACCCATTTACGTCAACCGTCAAGCAGTGGCACATTTAAGCACATCCCAGTACCCATAATTACAATTTTGGAACACCACCATTGCCCCACTGTCTGAAACAGAAGGGGAGTTCGACTGACGACAGAATAGGTATAATTAAATAAATAAATAATACACATTCGTTGTCTATCGACTTCGCCCCGCCCCGCCACAGCGCGCATACCTGTGCCGGCCGCCGCTGAATATAACAAGGCAGCTTATAAACACATTGCAGCAATCATCATTGGTAAATGCAGTGCAGGTAGGGTGACCAGGCATCCCGGATTTGCCAGGACGGTCCCCGTTTTTCACCAGCTGTCCGGGCAGATTTCGAGAGATTTCGCTCATGTCCCGGTTTTTGGAGAGGGTCGACTAAAAACGGGAGGAGGTGTTTTTTTATGTTTTACAAAGCGGTGATAGTTAGCAGTTGTTCCAAGAAAGCAATTTAATTCACAGGCAAGCTACTGGGTTTAAAAATTGCATCTTATGTATGTTCTTACTTCCTGTTTTGTAATTCTCTGCTGAGAAGCGCTGTCATTCTGTGCTCTCGCTTGACATAAAATGATAGTCCTTTTTCTATTTTTGTGAAATGTCCCGCTTTTTTGCTTTAAAATTCTGGTCACCCTGAGTGCAGGTTTATGTGATTCGTTCGTGTCCTGGTTCCGAAGGCCCTGTGCCCTCCTACAGAGCACCAGGCACCAAGGAACAGAGCCATGTCCTGCAGAGACGGGCAGCGGTCAAGAGACTGCCCAGTGGGCGGGGGAAAGTATATGTACCCCTGTCCCCCTCCCACTACCAGAAGTGGCCGGCCGGAAGTCCCCCTGGTCCCACGCCCAGGAAGCCTAGACGGCAGACTCCAGTGCCTTCCTGTGGCACTAAGGTGGCCGCCCTGTTGAGGGTCCCCTACGTGGCCCCCCGGGCAGCCTTGGCATGTCCTGCAGAATGGATGTGTCTGAGGTGACCTTGCTTCATACAGGAGTACATGTGGCCCTAAAGTTGTAAAAGACTTGCACTTACACATCTTGACATCAACATAGCTAGGGAGGGCTGGCCTACTGTAGATAAATCGTGTCAGTGCCGTTTTTCACACATGTGTTCTTTCTTGGAATTAGAGCCATTGTACAATGGCGAGAAACACCCAGGACGAGGCTTCCTTCAATTAGCTAAGATTCCGAAAACTGGGCTGCGTCGATGAATCCGCACTGCACATTTCCTTGGCTGGGAGGCAAAGACACTTGTCCCCGGTCACATTCCCATCGCCGGCTGAATGTCCTTTCTCTGTTTCCATTTTGGCTTATGAAATGGCCTCCTTTGCCAAGTGCGTCCAGCGCTCTCGAGAACGAAATGTTTTGGCCTCTTCCAAGGATTTTTGCTGATTCACTCCGTTGGCACAGACAGAGCAGATGCAATTTACTACTTACTGTAAATTACTATACATTTAATAGTAAGAGCTGGTGAACTTCACCAGGCTTTTGGTAATCACATTATGTGTACATTAGCAGCTGCCAGGGGTCACATACTTACCCCCCTATAGGGACACGTCAGGCTGTTAGCAGACCAGAAGCAGTGTCTACTTCCCTTTCTGTACAAAGAAAAATGTACACTAGCTTTAAGACACTGGTTGGCTGGTATTATTTATTTAGTTATTGCTCGACGAAAATGTCAAAAGCAAATAAGAAAGATGAATTGTTGAGCCCCACTGTGACGTTTTTTTCCCCAAGTGCCACTGTGATGTTTGTAATGCAGCCAAACTTGGATTTTTTGCATCATGTGGTGTCATTGGGCTTCCGGTGATCTCAACTGTGAAATCACTGGAGATGTTTTCAGATCTGTGTTAAGATATCCCTGCATCATGATCTATCCCCAGAGAGTACACCGAGTTTTCATCCATCGCTGTTGCGATGCTGTTGCATTTCCACTGGCCTCTAAAGTGACGTCGTTGGTTGCCAATGATATCCTTTGGAACAGCCGTGTTTTTTTGGTGACCGCTATTGTGATGTCACGGAGGTACCAGAGATTTGAATAATTATGTTATCAGAACTCCGATGATCACTATCGTAATGCCGCTGTGTTCCTACATAGTATCGCCATTGGCACCCCTCAGTCCCCCCTCCAACAAAATACATTACCCAATAATAACACACACTCAGACTGTTTGATTGGGTACAAAATGCTGCAGGTTTATTGCATACACCGTTATGTAATAGGAGGGTTATCTTACGGGCAATCCAAGGGCAGGCAACCAACTGGGCCGCCTGCCCGCCTGATGAGCCGGGCAGCACTGGGGCGAACCCCGCCTTTGCTGCCGTCCAAGTGATTCTCTTCCAGGATCACGTGACCGTTGGTAACTTCTACTCACGCCCCTTCCCGGGGCGGAGCGTAGCATAGCAAACCCCCGGTTGTTCAGGCCCACAACCGCCCGAAGGACTAGCGGGGCGCCGACACGGCTTCCGGGACCCTCCCATGAGGCTCCTCGGATTTGGCTCTGGCACCCCCTATGGTGCCGCGCAGAGGTACCCTTGGTACCGGCCTGCTTCCAGATCGTTCTGTAACTCCGCCTGCAACGAAAAAAGGAAATATTAGAATATTCTCACCCCCACCTGCCAACTACGTCGGGTAAGCGGTAGGAAGGGATGAGGCGTGCGAGGCGACAAGAGGTTGCCGGCATGGTGGGGGAAGGCTATATAGCCTCCCCCCACGCCCAGAGGAGCCCCGGAAGTGACGCCCGTCGCGTCACTTCCGGGCAGGAAAGAGGAGGAGGACACCGGCCGAAGTCCCTGCCCCCCAGGAGTGGGAGGCGGGGAGGGGTGACCGGTGCCCAGGCGACACTAGGGCGCCGACCGCTCTAGTGGCCCCCTGCGGGGGCCGCGGTCAGCGGCATAGTATCGCCATTGGCACCTCTCAGTCCCCCCTCCAACAAAATACATTACCCAATAATAACACACACTCAGACTGTTTGATTGGGTACAAAATGCTGCAGGTTTATTACATACACCGTTATGTAATAGGAGGGTTATCTTACGGGCGATCCAAGTGCAGGCAACCAACTGGGCCGCCTGCCCGCCTGATGAGCCGGGCAGCACTGGGGTGAACCCCGCCTTTGCTGCCGTCCAAGTGATTCTCTTCCAGGATCACGTGACCGTTGGTAACTTCTACTCACGCCCCTTCCCGGGGCGGAGCGTAGCATAGCAAACCCCCAGTTATTCAGGCCCACAACCGCCCGAAGGACTAGCGGGGCGCCGACACGGCTTCCGGGACCCTCCCATGAGGCTCCTCGGATTTGGCTCTGGCACCCCCTATTGTGCAGAGCAGAGGTACCCTTGGAACCGGCCTGCTTCCAGATCGCCCTGTAACTCCGCCACAGCTCTGGAGGCGGCCACCGTCGCCGCCAGAGCCCCCCACCCAAGAAGCTATAGTCCTACCTGCCACCTCTCCTGTCTGGAGCTTCCTGCACCCAGGTAAAAGAGAACCATCCCTGCTGGTTATAGATGGCCCCATCTACATCCCAAGCCCTTGACGCTATCCTGGGTCAGATAGTGTCTGCTGAAACAAGAGGCCTGTCAGGCCTGGGGAGTAGTGCCAAGGGCAATTCGCCCCCAAGCGTGAACGTTCCACTAATAATAATCCACATTTGTGAAGCGCGGGCCATCACCCGTGAGGGTCTCTAAGCACTGTGGCCCGTCGGAAAGATTAAGCAAACTATTGCCCAGAATCACATGGTGCTAGGCTAAACTGCCGCAGGCGCAGGGGGGCAAGCCGTGATCCCCAGCTTCTGGAGCCCGTCGCCCTGGTCGCGGCGCCGCACCTCTTCCTGCTTCACTCGCCTCAGCCCCGAGCCAGCTCTGGGCGGGGAGACAGCCGACCCCCAGGCTCTCAAGGCCCCGTCTATGTGGTGATCTCACCTAGCTGTCGTTCTCCTAGCACCGGGTGCGCCTGAAAACCTGTGTGCCCAACTATGGGACAGCAGCCCGATAGCTAGGTGACCATTCCCCCACCCGCCTGGCTGATCTGGCTATTCTGGTGAGAGGGATTCTATTTTACCTTTGACAGTCACGTTGTTTGATACATCCTGCCGCGCAGGAGTGTTCATGACTTGAAAGAGTGTGGCCCTGTGCAAGGGACCCTCATGCCCTAGCCATGTATCCCTTATTCCTTATGGGAATTATGCCCGTTCAGCTCCTTCTGTGGTGAAAACCCCCCAGGCATACAGGCTTATCGAATCTGTCTGATTTAAGCAGGCGCATTGCCTGCGGCATGATACAAGCATTACAGATTGTCTAAATCCTACTTTACCCATCCTAGAATGCCCCCAGCTAAGAGGGTGTCCATGGGGGGGGGGGGTACCCAACGCCAGGCCAGGGCATCCCCAGCGGTGTCAAATTACCTGCTCCGTTGAAGTTTAGTATTAGTTACGCACTGGGCGTGCCAAATGTTCTATTGACATAGTGTCCCATTGTGTTTGACACGCTGCTACCCCCATTATTGGGACGGCATCACACTCTGTTGGCTGACCGCAACCCCACCAAGCGTGGTGCAGTTTCAGTATCCTAGGTTCCCATTTCCCTGCTAGCTCCAGTACACTACCAGTGGTTCCGCTGGAAGATTCCACAAACCGCAGTGGTCCTCCGAACCTTAAGAAGTGCCCCATTCTCACATGGACGCACCTCTAACGGTAGTGGTTTCACACAGCTGTGAGGCTAGAGACACACCTCTTAAACCTATTTACTGGTTTTGCTCCTCAGCACCCTTATGGTTGGAGCCCTGTGTCTACGCAGCGCACATGCACCCCTGGCACGGTGTTGCTGGAGAGCCGGTTCCCATTAAGTGTCTGAGGTGAGGGGTTGAGGAACGCAATACCGGTAATAACAGGAAGATGTATGTACTTCTGTCAATGCTTGGCAGGGGCCAGCTGTGCCCCAAGACCTCACAGAACTCACACCCTTGGGCTGTTAGCCAGTGGCGTGGCAGGCTGTAGCTTAGCCTCTCATGGCATTGCCTCCGTGTACCCACCCAAACACCGTGCCTCACTACACGCCAGTACCTTTCGCTTAACAATGCTTGTCAATTGTATAAGAAAATGAAGCAAAATTCTAGCTTCCCTGCGTAGCCTACTGCGGTTGCTTCAATTCTGACATGGTGGGACTGTCACCTAACGTGTTGAACATTCCTTAACTGTCTCCCTTCGATGAATAGCGAGTTCAACTGCAAATGAACCCACACACTAATCAACTTCACCACCGCCAGACCAGACACCTACGCGTGATCATGGTGCAGGAAACGGGGGCCCATTAGAAACGGAATGGCGGCGCACAATCCACGCCTGGAGACAAAATGTTTTACCTCATACTGCGAGATTGGTGCATGCAGGAGCAACATAACTATCCTTTGCCAACCCTTAGCCAGACCGTAACTTTAGTCTAAATTGGGACAAGGGAAGACCCTGGTAATATCACTGATCAAGTCTGTGGTGTCATATACGACCTCTCCCCCCTGTGCTTTGTGTGGTAATGGCCCTCCTAGGCGTGGGCAGATCCCCGGGAAGTATACATGGGTTCTAGGCCGATAATACACCCTTGTTCGTGGAGAAAGCTGAAACCAAGCTTGCCATTCCCGGCCAAAACAGACAACCCCTTTTACCTTTTTCCAACCGCAGTACCTGCCTAAAAGACATTGATAAGGACCACATGCCCAACTTCTGATGTCCAACGGACCTAGTATGCCAAGCAGTGAAACATCACTGAATGGAATAATACGAAACAGTCTTCTCACGGCGCATGCCTCCCCGGCGCCGGCAGGACACCGAGCTCCACATCGAACAACCCGATTCCAAAGTAAACCCAATGTGACCTTGGCTGTAGAAGAGCTATCCCTGTACCTACAGGAAATAAAAACTTGGAGTTGAAGCCACGAAAGCTAACTAAATGAAGACCAGAGACCGGGGTACTCCACAGGCATTTATACTCGCCAAGCCGGAATCATGGAACACCGAAGTGGTATCCGCCAGGCGTGCGAGGCGACAAGAGGTCGCCGGCATGGTGGGGGAGGGCTATATAGCCCACCCCCATGCCCAGAGGAGCCCCGGAAGTGACGCCCGTCGCGTCACTTCCGGCCAGGAAAGAGGAGGGGGACACCGGCCGGAGTCCCTGCCCCCCAGGAGGGGGAGGCGGGGAGGGGTGACCGGTGCCCAGGCGACACTAGGGCGCTGCGGTCAGCGCCAGATTTCTATTGTGACCTCACAAAATTTCCAATGCACCAAATGCGATTTGCATGTTTCTGGGCTTTTCCACTGTGGCGTCATTGGATTTCCAGGGATATCCAGAGAACCCCGTTGTGATGTCATTGGGTGTTTATTGATCTGTATAGGGAGGTTTTGGATTCCCTGGGTCCGGCGTCGTCATAATGAGGATACATTATATAGCACCTCTTAGGACAATGCTCTGAGTGCAGCTGGCTAGGCCCACTCACACCCACCCCCAACCAGGTATTATTTCAATTACGTCTCTCTCCAGATATGCATTTACCTCCTAAAGGGCCACACCCCCCCCTTCATTTAAGAGCTTTCCTTCAGAGCAGCAACCTTTCAAAAATGTTGGCCCCATTCTTTTTCACGAAATGAAAATCGAGGAATTAAAAGATACAGCACTTTCGTATGCAAACGAGTCACATTGGCAGATATTGGATGCCAATCTGGCATCCAATGATCCATAATGATTAACATAAAGTAATCAGTTTGTCTGTTCAGTTGAAGTGTTTTCGGTCAGCAGGCAGATAACATAACATTACATTTGATTCTTCACTTACCATAATAATAACTTGTAGTTTTGACAGGTCTCGCACAACCCATTGCACGGCGTTGCACATAGATTTCAAGAAGGGACTTTGTCTGTCAGGCTTTCTTATTGGTTGAGTGTTAGGCCAACGTTATGCTTCAGGAATGGAGTTCAGCTTTCTCACATTCCCCTACATTATCTGTGGTTTTATTGGTGAACCACTGGTGCTGGTGGAAACAAAGTGCACTTTGTACAGAGAGCACTCAGAGGCAGCTTTTAGTTGTGATTGTTCTGTGGTCCAAATAAGCTCGTGGCTGACTGATGGTATAAGGCCCACATGTTTTAAGCATGGTTCTGTGTATTACACCACTCACTCCTTTACAATGATGTATTTTATGGAAACAATTATCGTCAAGAAAATTAAAAAAACAACTCCTACAAGCAAGCACAGTAAAATGTATATACATTAAATTCATTTTACAACAGGAATGCACATGATAATTGTAAGAAAACAGAACTCTTTGCAGATGCCCCCACTTTTTGCCCCCATTTGAACTACTAGATGCTGTTTTTTGAATCTGACAATGCACTGGAGCCTACAAACCAGGCCCAGTGCAGAAGCAGAAGCAGTGCAAAGTGTTCAAACTCTACTGTGCCCTCACCATACGTGGCACAGCCAAATGCTCCACCTTTCCTATATGTCAGCCACCCCTAAGGTAGGCCTTCTCAGCCCAGGAGGCATGGTGAAGTATATTAAAGGTGAGGACATATAAATGCAAGCTGATATGTCTCTATGGTGGTGTCCACATTGGAAACTACTACAAGTATCAGGTATCAAACAACGTGCCTTCTCACCCCTGACATGAATCCCGTGCCTTGGGAACCATTTTTTTTCTGTGAGCTCAGCTGGGAGGGTAATGGCACTTCAAAAGGTTGCCCACCTGGTTTCCCCAGCTTCACTGTGTTCTGGCTGACCAGCCCGCGCCTGCTGCAACGAAGACAACATTCTGACCTCTTGCCAGGCAGTGTGATTACTCCCAGAAGTAAGGAACAAAGGCTTGGGCAAGAGAGAGGTCAGACCTCCCTCCTCCCAAGCAAGCTAGTGAAGTGGCACTTCAAGGCGGTGAGCTTCAAAGGCTGCACCGCCTCTGATATGCATCAGGGCTGACTCCCAGTGGAGGCAACAGCTCTCCCCTTGCCCCAGGCACAATTGTGCTCTGGCAGGCAGGAAATTAGCTATGCCGGGAGGTGTACACCCTCCCAAAGGGTGGCCACACCTCCAGGGTGAGCAGTCTGGTCTGTACACCATAATTAGATTTTGGCCATCTTAAGGAATGACAGAATAGAGGGTTCTGAGTAAAAAAGGTGAACTACACCCCTTGATATGGTCACCTCAGGGGTGGACTAGCAGCAGGGACTAGCTGCTCATTGGCTAATAGCTCCCACACCCTAAATCCCCTAGATATAGGATTTAAGAGACCTTCCTGACACCAGAACCTCAGATCTGGTCAACTTGCATCAAAGAGGGACAAAGAGGATACCCTTGTCGCCCGACAACAGGACTTTGCCCACAGCACCAAAGCAAAAGAGAAATACTCTGTCCCTGTGGCAACAGACTTAGAACTGAGTGAACAACCCTATTTTTTTTTTGTTTTATATAGAACGAACTAGACCCAAGTAATCGGGCATCAGAGCGCTTTACATGAGCACCAGTTTCGTTTCAGATGGACACATTCATTTTTGTTAGGCACGGGGAGATTAAGTGATTTGCCCAGTATCACAGGATGTGAGCGTCATTGCAGAGACTCGGACCTGGTTCCCCAGCTTCAAAGTCGACCGCTCTATCCATAAGGCTACATCCTCTCCCCTTGTTCTTGGCTAAAACCTGGCACTCCAGAAGAGAGGGACCCCTGTGGAAGCCAATAGCACCCTCAGACTCCCCTGAACTGGTGGCACTAGTCCCCCTGCAAACTGTAGGTAAAAAGCCTAAAGGGACCCAAACAATCACTGACCATTGGGCCCTCTGTGGGATTTCCTAAATTCAAGTGGTCCAGTGCATTGTGGGTGTTGTAGTCCTGCCTGTCATGAATTTTCAAGCGCTACCTCACTCCCCTGGACCCAGTGAAGTTCCAGTACTTTTTTGCTGTGCTTACTGCTGCCAAGGCTTGTTGTGACCAATCCAGTAACCGACCCCCACACTTGACGCTGCATCTACACTAAATGCAAGCATCATTCAACATCAGCAGCTGTGTATCTGTCCTGTTTTTGCATTCTGTTTCTTGCAGCACTGTTTAAAATCAGCACCAGCACAGCTCCTGTTCAGCACCATGGACAGCCAGGACAACTCTGCATCTGGACTTCACCAGCTAGGTAAAATTGATCTGACTGCTGTGGCCTGGTCCAGGGTCCCTCATGACCTTAACCCAGTAAGGGTTCCATGTAACTCGACCTGCAAGTGACCGATTGTCACTAGTGGTTTTTGTCATTGACCGCAATATTATCTTTTCCATGTATTTTACTGCACTGATTTAATATTGCTTCAAAAATTGATAAATCCGGTAATATGTATGCAATTCTGTTTGTTTTGATGTCTTAATTAAGATAAAAATACTCTCTATTTTTATAAATTGGTGTTGGATTTCTCTTAAGGCGAGTCAATTACTTACTGTCTGTGTTAGTACTCGGAGGGGCATATTCACAAGGAGTTAACTCCGATTTATCTCCACCTTAACACTGCAAAAGTGGAGATAAATTTAACACCCCATTCACAAGCTGGTGCAAACTGCAGACATCACCAGTATTCGCGCAATAACTGCCCCCAAATTATCTCCACGGTGGACACCCCAACTAACACTAATGAGATGCAGAGTAGGCCTTCTCGTGCAAAAACACACGAGAAAACCACAACACCACATTCACAACGAACTGCCAGATCTGCGAAGCATAAACAGGGGATAAACTGCGGTAGCACCAGGGATTTTACACCTGCCTTTTGCTGGTGCTAAGCAGGAGCCACACCTGAAGACCCACAGATGCCATGGATACAAGGATCATGCAGCTCCGATACCCATGAGGATCACAACACCCACCGCCACCACCCTCAGCCCCCCACCATATTTTTTTAATTACATGCCAACCCCTCAGCATTCACCCGTGAATACATGTCCATCAATCACTTGTAGGTGCTGGCTGGCAGGGCCTTTCAATAGAGCGGGGTTACAGAGGTCGGGGAAAGGGCCTCTGTTGTCACAGTAGTCTTTCAGGCTGCATGACAAAAGTTAAAAGAACCAGACAATGTCTCCTGAATTTATTATTCACTTGACATCCTGACCCTCACATCCTTATATTTGTAGGGCCATGTTCGCAAAGCGATATCGCCTGGGTTGAGAAAGGTGAGTTATCTGGCGGTGATGTGCCGATCCACAGCTATCGCCTGCTAACGCAGGAATAACTATCGCCATTGCGCTGTTGTTGTCGCCTATTTTCTCTGCCGTTCACTGTAATTATCGCCATGTAGCGCGGGCTTGTGAGTTCCACGCTGTCATGGTAAAAGAAATCGGGGTTAGGCATTGCTAACTTTTTGCCGATAATTTACTCTGGCGGTAGTTATCACACGTTCTTGTGAATATGGCCTTGAAATGCTTATCACATTTTCCTCTATTAAAGCCTGACTGCTCTTTGCCACTCTACCAGGACTGAGCTAAAGATTTATTAGCGTGAATCCAAGGACCATCTTTGGGGTATTATGATAATATTACATGATAAGGCTACCCAGCCGTACCATATATCATTCCACTTTCCTACAATAACCAAACACAGTAAAAGAAACACCTTTAATTCATTTTAGAGCGGGGACACAAAAGCAAGACACAAAAGGCACCAATATGCTTAGTGCCATAAAATAACAGAAAATAACGTGTGTGGAGTTGGATTTCTTCTGTGTTGTTGCCAAATGGCAATACATATTTAATATGTTTGAAAGCATGATTATGTATATAGCTTGCTCCCTTCATGCTGGGCATTCATGCTGGGCATAATTTTCTGGCATCCAGATTTTATTGCACAAATTATTGTATTCTGGGACTTGTAGTCTTTGCATCAATTGAAGGAACACATGGTACAGTAAAGATTTGTAATGAGAAGACCCTTGCAAGGTATGAAACATTTGACATACAAGACGTGATCTGGCAAACCAAACAGTGTTATTTGTTTATATAAAATGAATGAGCAAACTGAATTCCACTTCTGCCTATGTGTGTTTATAACAAACATGCAAAGGATAGAGCAAGCACTGCATTAATACCAACTGCTTAGGATCCCAAAGAGGGTAAGCATTGAATGGCATGGAGGCTGACTTATTCTGTCACCCAGTAGTAGTAATTTCTGCAAAGAGTGGTCATTGACTGAATAAGAAGTGACACCACTTGTTCCTCCAACTCAAACGTGATTTTGCCAGCAGAAGGGAAAATGATTAATTGGAAGTGAAGACAGCATCAATTTGCCCAGCATCGATCCATATATCCCTCTCTTTTTTCTTGCCCCTTCTCCTCTGTTTGCCGGTTACGTGCTGTTCCTCTCTGTATTGTTTAAGTCTGTATGTTTGTTTGTATGTTTGTTTTCTAGTGTACATCAACCTCTGTGTGTTGGGTCGTGTATCTCCCTGTCTTCCACTTGCCTCTCTCTAACAGTCCACTGTGGTCCTAACTCTCCTTCAAGCCCTGATTTCAATCTGTTTGATCCCTCCCAAGATTTCTGCTCCCTTCCATCTGCTATTCCCACTTCTGAAGTCTTGTTTCTTCTTCTGCCTTTCATTGTCTACCAGACACTTAAGCTACCCACTGCTGCTCCATTTTGGAAAAGATCATTCCATTTACAAAACTCCTTTCTCATGCTCTTTCTGGTTCCTCAGTTTTTGTTTTGCTCCACTGTTACTTCTACTGCATAACGCACTAGTGGCTTAAAGTGTTAGACAAAAACCAATAAAACATTATATGACATTAAAGCCCTGGGCAGGTATTACAATCAATGCAGACAAATGGATCAGTCAAACCCTCTTTCTTGTGTAGATGTGCACAATTTCAAGTTTAATTTAGCTTCTATTACATGTGCTGATTGTAGCCTGCCTCCCAGCACTCATGGTTTGTGTAATGCACCTTATCCTGCTTCATTTGTATGTCTTGCCTGAGTCAGCGCATGTGCTGTTGCTTGCGAGATCTTTTGTAAATAAAAAAAAACGAACTAGGGCGTAGACTTTACTTCTTATTGGTTGGCTTCTACGTCACTCTCATGTCCTTGCTTCTCATGGGTCAGCGCATTTTGCTTACACTCTTTCCTCTTGTTTTTGTATATTTTGTGGGCATGGACCAAGTACAGCTTCCCGTCCGTGGCCTGTATCATTCCGGAGGTACTTTTTTATTTTATTTAATGCACTCCATATTAATGTATGCGTTGGGGGGCATGGGCAAGATGGCAACCGTTATGGATGTGCTTTGCTGAGCTCTGTCCCGGGCCCGCCAGCACTCCTGAAACCCTTAGCCAGATCTGAGCTGTTTCTACCCCCAGCAGTTGGTGACGTTGGACTGTGGCACAATTAGCCTTGGCTCCAATTACCTGTTTCAGCTGGGAGGTGCCGGACCGCCCGATTTTACCAGGCCTGGGTCCTACTTGTGGCTGCGACCAAAGCGGAGGGGACGCAACCTCATTGCTTTTGGGCACCTGGGGGCACCGCAATCTGCACCTCGAGCCGATATTCCAGGCAGCATTGACCCAAGATGCAGAGCTCGCTTCTGGGCGGCCCTCAAGGGATCCTGTGACTGGGAGCAGAGCTAGAGGTTGACACCTCTGAGCAGTTACACTCTTTAAGACGGCATAGGAGGTCGATGCCTATGCCTGTTTCCAGCTCTGTGTACCGAGGGGGTAAGAGTAAGTGGGGGCGAATCACCGGGCGGCAGACAGGGGCCTCCAGTGAGTGCTGGAAAATAATTATATAATAACATAAAAAGAATTACCTCATTGACTAGGATACTGGCCGGGACTGTATGGGCCTGAGCCTGCACCCTACTTGGCACGGGTGCATTAGAGGTTGAATTCCTTCCCTCACACTGTCCATTTGTGGTGGCGCTTTGCCTTTTGCTCGCACATGGTTGCTGGGGATTTTCTTGGCTGCCATGAACTTGGAGACCAGCCTGGTGTCTCGCATGTGGGCCATCTGCATGGCATGGGACTGTCCCTGAGTGGATTTCTGGTCCTGTGATTACTACTGGGGCTGTGCATTGGGGCCCATTGAGGGTTTTGGGGTCCTGCATGATGACGGTCTTTTGGGGGCTGTGCAGAGTGCAATGGGTGGCTGTGCCAGGGCCAAGGCTCCATTTAGTCTCTAATGTCTTCCTCGTATGTACACCCTAGTGCTTGGAGACTGCCATGGTGACCTGTACCCTGGATGTTTACTGACTATGCCCGCACTGCCTTGCCGCTGAAACTCAGGGCACTGGCTGGTGACAAGCTGGCGGATGCCATACGATGCATCCTTGCTTTGCTGCATCCCATTTCTGGTGTGTCTGGTCCTTCTCCGGTTGTGGCCTGCCTACTTTGCACCTTGTAGTGAGTGAGGGTGCTGCGGGGGCATCTCTCAACTGACCTGGCGAATTGGGGGGAGCCATTTGCCGCCTTGGCGCTTGGCTACAACCGTGTGGGGTTGTTGAGCACTCCAAGGACCTGTTGTGCACCGCTGGCTCTACTCGTAATGATGGTAAGGCCCAAGGTGACCGAGCATCAGAGCCAGGAGCTCCCAGAGCCCGCACCACTTGTGGCATTCCCGGGTCCAAACATGGAGGCAATGGCCTGCCTCGATGTCACTCTCTGCAGTCAATCTGCTCAGTTCGACAAGGTTCTTCAGGCTATTTTAGACACAAATAACCCCTTGGAGGCCAAGATTGGCACTGTCTCGCTAGATGTTAATCTGCTCAGGGTGGATCATGGTACGCTGGCAGAAAGGTTAGATGATACAGAATCAGCTTTAACCTTCAGGCGGCCTAACCATCAGACCCTCCAGACCCTCCAGTCCTAAATACAGGAGCTGCAGACGGAAGTCAGTTCTTTTCACCAAAGGGCGGAAGATGTGAGGGCCACTTTTGGCTGAATAATGTTTGTTTTCTTGGATTGCCCGAATGCTCTGAGGGTCCTAATGTGGAACTGTTTCTGAAGGACTGGCTGATGACAACGGTCCTAGAGGGAAAGATACCAACATTATTTTCTTTGGAGTGAGCAAACCACATACCGGACAGGCTGCCACTTCCTGGGGACCATCTGCAGCCAGTGATAGCTCGCTTTCTAAATTATAGGGACTATTTTGTGTCGTGTGTCGCTAAGTAATGCACTTACCCTTCTTCTCAAGTGCGCCTATTATCACATTAGCAAGTTATAGGTGAGTTGCACCTGTAACTCATATTCGTGGCATTTGTGCTCCGTCGGGGGACGGGCAGAATAGAATTTCTCTCCGAGAAGTCCTGCAAGCGACTTGTGCTAGCTCCATCTGCTGTGCCTTGTCATACTACCATCACTCCTGAATCTTCTGTGCCGGGGTTTGCAACAGGGTGAAAGGGGACAAGTGCATGCATAAATGTATAGACCTGACAGTTATCCTGTTTAAATGTCACATTGCCATGCAATGGAAGGCACCTGTAGCACCAGACATCAAGGGTTGGCTGTGGACACTGTTGACATGGTCTCATGCTGAATCAGACTTCTTTACACAAATCCATTTTTAGGGCACGATTACAGGGGGAGGAACTTGCTGGGACGAACATGTTGGGAAAATCAAAGCAAAAAACGATGATTGTCCTCCCTGTATTTTATGCTCAGGGCATTGAGTGCTTGCATGGGAGGATCTACAGGAGATTGTGAGGAATGGTTGGGTGATGGGCTCTTTTTCCGATACCACATGGAGATGGGTTAAGTGGGATGATACTGCTGCGACGGATACTGCCTCCTGGTGCTCCAAAGGGTGACCCATGGACAGGTCATTGATAAAGGGGTGTCCTTCCTCAGAAGTATGTGTATAAGTACTTCTGACTAGCCTGTAGATGTTATGTGGTTGTTGTTATGTATGGACTACTCACCATATTTTTACCTGTAATACTCCTCACGTTCATTCACCTTTCCAGGGTATGTACTACTTTCATGAAAGCACAGGATCAATCTGCCGATTCCATTTTTTGGGTTTAGGTTATTTTATTTTTGTTTTTCTATTTGCTGTATCAGTATTACATTTGTTTTTTCCAAGATAGGGGGATGTTATACTACCTGTAATAATATTTAACTATTTACTACTTTTTTGTTCATGTTGAAAACTAATTAAACCAATTAAAAAAAAGTGTATGTGCTTGCAGTCCCTCCCTTCTGCTTTACGTCCTTGCTTGTCTCTTCACCCTTTCACCCTCCTCCTGCTCTTTGTGGTTTGGCTTGCTTCATTCCGTCCCCATCGATGCTCGCCCTGTCTCACTCCACCCTCCTCACGCAGTCCGTGGAGTACATTTTTTGCTCCTTCCTTTATCCTGCTGTCCATGGTGTAGCTTGCTTTCTCCCTCCTCCTGCCATCCTGGTATTGTTTGCCCACCTCCTCCGTTGCATTGCCTGCCCGTTCCACCCTTCCACCAACATTCATGAGGGCCTTTAAGATAAATGTGTCTAGGGTGTTGGAGTTTGGAGGACAGACAGCCTCACTGAAGTAGCGTTAGGGGCACACTCAGTAATATTTTTTGCAATACAGCAAGGGAACTTGCTGAGCTGGATTGCATGAAAGGGAGAAGGCAGAGATGATCTATATTTGGCAAAGATATGGAGCATTTCTGTTCTCTCCAAATATTGGTACACTGTGCGCTGCCTAGCACCAACGCAGGCACCCTTGGACTATAGTTCAAGGGTACTAGTGTTATGGCAGGGTGGTTTTTGTGCAGGAATGGATACGTCCTGGCTTAAAAACAATCCAAAGAGGCATTTTCCTCTCACTATGTGTGATGCAGAATGCATCACGCAAAGAAAGTGAAAATAATGAGGAGGAAAAAAGATTTTTCTCCTCGTTACCCCACTTTCTCATAGGCGTGCCAATTTGCCGCATGCCAGGTTTACAAACTTTTGTAAATCTGGAATTATGTTAAAGTCATAGGTGGGTGCACCCGAACACCCATGCTCCACACATGGAGTGCCTACCAGCATGAAATGTAACATAAAGTTACATTTCCAGACAAAGTCACATAAGACGGGTCAAATCGCCCCTTGCGTGGCTCTGTAAATCTTACTGAAACTTCTGCATTGAAGGTCCGTCACCTTGTGCGACACAAGGACATTGAAAAGTCTCAGTAAATCTGGCCCTTAGCATCTGTTCATTTCCTGCACCATTTTGTCCAGAGGTGTTACCCCCTGCAGGTTCAGAGGTAGCTGAGTGAAGAAACTTCTCTCTGATTTGTGTCTTTGTTTTAGATTTCTCTGACAAGGAGCTCCCAGCCCCAACCTCCTTCCTACTGACAATGAAGAGAAAAGACTGTGTTCGATTAGTCTAGGAGCAATTCACGAAATGGCAGGAAGTGCCTGGAACCAGCTCCCGAAACGAACCTGTGAAATCCACAAACACTAAAAAATGATAACATGATGAGACAGGCACCCCAAGTCTCCACTCCAGGAATTTCTCACTGACTGCCCACATGACACCTGGCAGGGTCGCAGCTATGTTACGAGATATAAGCTGGAATGAAAGGAGTCCTGTTGGATGTGCAGAGCAGCCGCAAGAGAGGAACCTGACCCCCGTTGCTGCACAAGAAGTACTGGAGGCACCTCTGGAGGAGGAAGCTGCTTGAAGGAGCTCAAAACCCATCTGCCTGAGTGAGAAAGCAGCTGACCAAAGAAAGACTAAACCGGATCACCTGAGAACAACAGCATATGAGCACCAAGGAGAGGAACTGTGCTGTGGAATACTCCAGCAAGCTGCTGCAGCCCTGTACATTCAACTTGCCCCTTCCTGCACCTATCTAAGTCTATGGTTGTCCTGGCCCTCTGCCATTTCCCTGGAGTTTTTCAGGGTTTCTTCCACTGTGTCTTCAAACATCTTGCCCCACAATAGTAAGCCGATCATGCTCAGTACCATGGTGACACCTGTGTGTGGGAGTCCCACTGTCCTGAAAGACATTGAGAGCTCGTTGGTTACCCTAACTGTTCCACAATGTGCACATCACATAAAAGCCGAAACCACAATTCACGGTTTTGAGTTCTAAGACTCAAAGTAGCCCTTGCGGCAAAGTGCATCTTCGTGACATTTGCCTTCATAACTACTAGGATCCTGGAAGGTGGGCTCCATAGGACAGCTCTAATCCCCCTACAGACTGCTATCACACCTGCAGGTAGAATTGTCCCTTCAAACTAACCTAACTGTAGGCTCTCCCCTTGTTTTGGTAAGTGTGATTGGTCTTGTGTCAGCTGCTACACCCAATCATGAACATTTCTGCCTCCCATGGTGCCTCTGTGCAAAACTGTCACGTGCACATCGAAAAGGCAGGGCAAAGGGAATGAAAAGGCAGCTGTAAGGGCAGTGTTCCCCCAAACTGATCCACATCACAGTGGTTAAAGGTTACAATCACCCAAGAAACACAGCAAGAGTGGGATTAGTGAGACCCCGATGTCAACCCTCATTTGCTTGCTGTTCATCACAGAGTGCACTGAATGTATATGCACAGACCTTAAAATCAAAGACATTAGGCAGAATGCTATGTTATTGCAAGTCTACTGTGAAACATTGCCTATGCTCTTGTACATAAAAAGGCAGAGTTTAGCACTGCCATATTTCTCTATGCAGTCTGGCTTTCTTTGGAAGAATAAAGTACTTTTTTTACTCAAATATAGCACTGATTTGATACTGATTTAGTACAGGGTATTTCGCGACTCGCTGTGTTATACCATCAACTTCTTCCTGAGTAAGCCTTGGACTGGTCTGCCTCGCTGTCATGAGTGTCAAGGGCAAAGGAATAAGAGTTCAGTTTTGGGTGAAACAGTAGGAAGGTCCCAGGGCAGAGGAGATAAATGGACTCAAACGGAACAACTAGTCTCTGTTTGCCCTTGGTACCTGAATTGCTTCTTAGATTGCTGGGCTGAGCAAACTTGAGGACCCGCCATGGCATCAGTGGCGGCTCCTCCGCTAAGGCAGAGCAGCGTCACTCCACAAGAAAAACTAAAATGATAAAAACAATGTTATTATCTTGGTGTCAGAAAGCAGAACATAAGATCTACCTAAGCAGAGGTTGCCCGAAGAAGAGGGAATAAGTCTGGGGGCCCTGGCGAACATATCAAGGCATATAGTGGGTTGGTGAAGATGGGGAGGGCAAGGGGGGGCCTATGAACGAAGCTTCGGTGTATTTGCCTATTTGAAAACGCAAAGGTGGACAATTGTATAACTTGTAAATTAAATTCAATAGTATGTAACTAAAATGTTGATTACTGAGCACGATCAATAAAAAAGAATGTTAAAAAAACAATGTTATTATCATTATATTTTTAATTATTGGCTATGTAAAGCCGGTGCGGGCAGGGTGGGGCTGTGCTTCCCGCAGAGCAGGGAAAGGAGTGGTGGCACTCTCCTAAGTGCGCAGAAGGGCTCTTGCGGGTCAGCCATACCATCATGCTCACTTGGCATGTTCTCCACCGGGCTGTGTTGTACAACCCAATGGGGAACATGCCCAGCTTCCGATTCCCTGGCTAAGCGCCGAACCACGGTGCTCAGACCAATCTTAAGCGTTGTGATTGGTCAAGGGAGTTGGGAGTCTGGATGCTTCCTGGTTTGTTGACCTGAAGAGGACAAAGATGTAGGAAAACGGCCAACGGGAAGGTAAGTGCGTTTTATTTTTTTGCCACTTTTATTTCCTTTTTTTTAACCCCCCCCCCCCTCTTACCGTCCACCACTACTGCTCAGTAGCAGCTGCTACTGCATGGCAGCTGCATTGCTGTGGCTAAATGCCACCAGACAGATGTAATCCATGTGAAGCTGCTCTGAGAAACTCTGTCTATCTCACCAATCACAGGCCCAATTGGAATTCAGTGCCCAATCATATTGATATATCAAAGCAGTCAGCTTTAAAATATGCAATTTCAATTCAGTACATAGAAGGCCCAATTATGTACAAATATCTAATTGATATTCAATATTACATCCTTAGCTATGGCTTCATTTGTCCATGCAAACAGGAATTAATCTTCTCTCCAGTTGTCCAGTTGTAAGTAGCTGTCCAGTTCTTCACCAGTCAACAGCATCTAAACACAGCCCAAACTTACTCTTTAATACACTTCAAGCACCCAAAGACTCAACCCGAATTTATTGTCAAAATAGCTAATCAGAATTCAATTTTCAAAAGTAATGTGACATTCAAAACCCTTCATTTGAAGCATTGTGCTCTCTTGGAGGGGACACGTTCCATGATGATCCTGTGTTGTCACAGTGGTCTCGTATCAGAATATCGTCTGACAAAAACATTATTGCTAAATATCATTAAAAGAATTTTGCTCCTTTGGAGTTCATAATAGAAACTCTGCACCCAAAGGGACAATACATTCTTTTGTAACTGATCCTGTTACAGGTTCTTTTTGCATATTTCTGGTGCTATTCCGGCACTATTTTGTTAGGTAAAGTCGGTTAATGTATCCTTATTTTTCTCCTTTTCCCTATCTTTCTTATCGTCTTGTTTTATTTCTCTGACTTATTCCAACTTTGTACCTATTTCCTACTTGCTCCTCCTTTTTTTTGTGGGCATTTTTCTTAGCCCATATTGTTGAAGTTTTTTTGATGTATTAACGTTCTAGATAATTCTTTTTTATTGCTTTTCTTTCTCATTACTTTTATGATAAAGTAAGTATCTCTTCTTTTACCTCCCACTTTCTTTTCCTTTTCTTTGCTCGTTCACTTTTTATACAAGTCCTTTCTACCTTGCTCGATTATTGTATTTTTCGTTGGTGTTAAGATATGTATTTTCTATTCATTTGTACTTTTGTCCACTAATGTATTTTTAAGTTATGTTATACATTTTGGGCTGTATGTTTAATGTGTATCTATGTACTTGTTTGTTAATTTGATTTTTTTCTTTCATTATATATGTTTCCCAAGTTATGAATTACACCTATTGTAGAATATACTATCTACTTCTTAACTTTCATAATACTTTAAATATGTCAATGTATTCCTGAATGCTATCAATTCTGTAGTATCTAGTAATTTCTCTTTACATTCTGTTTGATATATATTATATTAACCTAATGGATTAGTTTATAATATTCTAGACTGAGATTTATATGTTTGATATTGATATTTATATTGCCACAGATTGTTATTTATTACACTACATATTAGTATTTATTAAGTCTTAGATTGTTATTTATATTGCCTTATATTGTTATTCATAATTACCTAATTGGATATATATCTGTTTTTATATTCTCATTTTTCTATTTAAGATATATTAATAGGTTTATCTATGATCAAATCTGTTATATATTTTTTGGATCTTGTGTTATTTATTCTTATTGATGGATTATTGATAGTATAGAACACATTGATACTTATGCACTTATTTTGTCGCTTAATTAAATATTTATTGTTGAGCTGTCTACATCGTGGTTGATGGCCTCTAATGTTGCTCCTCTACGTTTTTTCCCCCATGCAACGTGTCTATTACAGACATCCTCTGGAGGGGATATTCTTTTTTAATGCTCCCTCTTTCTTTGGAGTACTTTTGTTCTTTCTTTTATTCTTTCTAGTCTTTTCTTTCTTCCCTCCTATTTTTCCTACTCTTGGGACATCTGCTTCGGTGTATTTTATCTATTTCATAGCTTTCCTTCTACCCCTATACCTGATGTTCTTTTGGGTTCTCCTTTGTCTTCTTTATCAGCTGCTTTTACTTGTGTTGTTTATATTTATCTATGTCTGGTTTAAATGTAATCTCACTTAATGTTCATGGGTTGAATCACCCTGTTAAAAAGGTCAAGATCTTAGACTATTGCAAAAGTTTATCTGGCGATGTTGATCTACTTCAGGAGACTAAGATTACTTTTAAAGAAGCTCTTCTTATGCAGAAGGAATGGGTTCTTGTTGTTACTTGCTCCGAAGTCTCTGGTAAAAAGAATGGGGTGGTTACTCTGATTTCCAAAAATTCTGGTTATCTATTGTTACTGCTGAGCATGATACAAATGGCAGATGGCTACTTACTCGTTTGTCCAATGGTTCAGATGATGTATATATCATGAATTTATATGCTACTAACATCGATGATCCTCTTTTTTGGCGTTTCATAAATAAAAAACTTTCTGATATTCCTCAGAATGCTAGAACAATTGTTGGTGGTGATTTTAATTTACCCTTGGATCCTATTTTAGATATACATTCTGCTTTTAAATTTCATCCTCCTAGGTTGCATAACCAGATGCTTAATATGTGTTCATCTCACCAGCTTGTTGATGCTTGGAGATTGCATAATCCTACAGGTAGTGATTTCATGTTTTTCTCCTCTCCACATTCTAGCTTTTTTCGTATCGATTATCTTTTAGTTGATGCTGCTCTTTTAAAGCATACTATTAATGTTATGATCCATCCAATAGTTGTTTCTGATCACACAGCGGTTTCCTTGACCATCCCTGTCTTACAGATACGAGAGCCCCCCGTAATTGGCGTCTTAATACAGAAATTTTGGACGATAAAGATGAAGTTTAAGAGCTCAATGAGGAGATTGATAATTTTTTCAACGATAATGAGTCTTCGGTGAATTCTCCAATAGTTCTTTGGGATGCATTTAAATGCACTATTCGAGGTCATAATATTAAAAAAAATTCAAAAAGAAACAGTGACATCAGAGAGTCGCTGCAGTCTTTGGGGGACAAGACTAAACTTAAAGAGGTGCTATATAGACACTCTAATGATAAGTCTCTCCTACAGGATATCAAGCATTTGAAATATGCTTTCAATTCTATTGTAATTAAAAGAGCTTATATTGGTGTACACACTCAGAAATCGCGACACTTGTTATTACGAAATAGAGCGGGTAAGTTATTGGCTGCCACATTAAAATATCAAAAAAACGAACATTAAAGCTGCCCAGATCTCTTATATTAACAATAAAAATGGTTCAAAGAAATTCCATACTCAAGAAATACTTGAAGTCTTCCATGATTTTTATGAAAAATTATACTCTCCTAAATATCAATGCAACATATCTGCTTGTCAGCAGTTTCTGAATTTGATTCCTACTAATACTATTTCGCATTCCGATATGATTGAATTGGGCAAATCTATTGAGTCTGACGAGATAATTCTGGCTATTAAGGCTACTCGGTTGGGGAAGGCTCCAGGGCCAGATGGGTACCCTATTGCCTTTTATAAAACATTTTCTTCCTCAATAATCAAATATCTTAATGAAGTTTTTGATAATTTTCTCATTTCTGGCAAGGTTTCTGGTTCATCTCCTGAAGCTACTATTGTCGTGATGCCGAAAGATGGCAAAGATCATGCTGACCCTAAATATTTCTGTCCAATCTCATTATTAAATATGTAAGCTAAAATTTTGCCAAGATCTTGGCTAAGTGCTTAGAAGCTCATATTCCTGGTCTTATCCATGATTCCCAAACTGGTTTCGTTAAGGGGAGACTCGCTAGAGATAATATCCGAACCTTTTGTCACATTTTAGAAAAAGCAAAACTTTCTGCATTTCTATCGGTGGCGATCGCTCTTGACGCCAAAAAGGCTTTCAACAAAGTCTCTTGGCCTTTTTTACAAGCAGTGCTAGAATCCCATAACCTCTGTAACTGCTTTATTAATATGGTAATGTCCCTCTACACGCAGCCAAAAGCTAACCTCAGAGTTAATGGGGCTAAGTCTACCTTTTTTAATCTTCGTCAGGGCACTAGACAAGGGTGCCCTTTATCACCCCTCCTTTTTCTATTGTCCATAGACCCACTCCGTCGTCTACTCAATTTGAACCAGGGTATCAAAGGTTTTCAATTTGGTTCACATACACTTAAAACAGCAGCCTATGTGGATGACATTCTTATCTTTTCAGAAGACATTGCTACTGCGATTCCTGTTATTTCTAACATTATTAGAGAGTTTTCCCTTGTTTCTGGATATACTCTAAACACAAACCAAACGGAAATGTTTCCCCTTAATTCGATGTGTTTCCCTTCTCACATGGGCGACTTGGGTTTTAAATGGCAATCGTCTCATATTAAGTACTTAGGAATTTGGTTTTGTAAGGACCATTCAGATACTATTTCTTATAATGAATACCACATCATAGCTAAAGTGTACGATCTTTTGTCCTCCTGGTCTCCTAATTATATTTCCTGGTGTAGAATAACTACAAACTCTTAAGATTATGATTACCCCGATTGTTAATTTCTTATCTTCCATGTTACCTATAAAGTTTCTTCCTCTTTCTTCCATGAGATTCATTCACTCAGTTCCACATTTTTGTGGAATGATAAGAGAGCTAGAATTGCTTATAAATACCTTAGAAAACCCTCTGTCCTGGGTGGGCGTAATCTACCAGATTGGAATTTGTATTAAATCGCCTTTCTAGCCTCTCAAGGTGCTCTCTGGTTCTTACCAGACTCCCAGCATTCACCCCCTTGGATTTATCTTGAGCTTGGGTTGTGTACTCCTCTTTCTACTTCCTCCTTTCTCATGGCCTCTAAGCATGTTGCTGATCATTCCCATTGTATTATACTAGACACGATGCACTGAAACATATTGACAATAAAAGTATCTAAACCTATCCATAAATCAAGATGGTCCTCACTGTGGTACAATCCTAAAATTGTTACTGATATTGATCCTGCCACTGCTTCTTGGTGGGCTGCGAGCGGTATCAGACTGGTAAAAGATCTTTATGATTCCAATCACAACCCTCTTCCCTTCTCTTTTTTAGTTAGGCAGTATAATCTGAATAACATGGAATTTGACTCTTTTTTGAAAATAAAGGTTGCACTTTCTAAAGTATCCCTCTCTACGGACTCGGCTACTGTTTCTCTTCTTTCTATGTGGTCCCGCTCAGGCCATACTGCATCAAAAATCTATAACATTTTATCTGCTCCACTTCCCTCACAGTCTATAATCACATATGATAAATGGTCTCATTATTTTGACAATTACATTTTTAAACATATTTCACAAGAGACCTGGCAATTAATTGGAAATTATCCCTACACAATAAGATTGCTCCTTCTCTTATTCAATCTACATTTTTTACATTAAATCTCCTTCATTGGACCCCTGCTCGCTTCTACAAATTGAAAATGCGGGATATTAATCTTTGTTAGAATTGTAATTTAGAATCAGGCACTCATCAACATATGTTTTTTGATTGTATACTTTTGCAGTCTTATTTGGGTTTGATAAGGAAACGCTTATCAGTAATCTTTAACATTTCATTAGAGCTTTCTTTACCTTTGATTTTATTGGGCCCATGGGCTACAGCTATTCCTTTTCCTGTTGACAATACGGATTTGGTATTATTGGATTTACTTATTTCCATTGCTGTTAAAGTTATACTAACAGAATGGAAATCTTTTCATCTTCTGTCTTATCATACCTGGTGGGCATGGGTTTCATACCTCCATGGAGCTCATACCTTTTGTTGAGGAGAAGCATTACTCGCCATCCATTTCTAGCAATGTTTGGCAGTCACTGGACAATTATATGAATCTGCCATCTCAGGGGTGGGTTGCTCAATATCCTTTTGACTCTACTTCTTAAGTTATTTCCTTCTTTGAAGCAGATGTCCCTACCTCTTTCTTCCTTCTTTTTTCTTTTCTTTACAATTTTCTGTCTTTTCTTCTTCTTCTTTGCTTTCTCCTGCTATGGGATCCTATTTTTTAGGCAATATGACTGTTTTGTGACCTCAGTATGGCATATAAGATGCTGATCTTGTTTAGTCCATTCACATGGGTTTTGTAATATTATTTGAATTGATTTATATCACTTAGTAGGTATCATTCATATAATTGTGTTTTTCTTGCCTGATTAATGATATGTTCATACTTCTTTTTATCCCAGCTCATTAACTTTTGACATGAAATCTATTTTTTGATTCTGTAATCCTTTGATTTTAACCTAATATATATTTAATAATACTATGTTGTATTGCAATCTATTATAAATGTATTTTCTCTTTTAAATAACAATAAAGATATTTGAACATAAATAATAATAATAATAATAGAAACTCTGCCCCCAAAGGGACAATATGTATTTAAACAATCTTTAGTACACAATAGTTTATATCAAACGATGTTCCTGACAAAATATTCCTCCATCCAACTGTCACAATACGTTCCATGTACACAGTGCAAAATGGCATAATTATAAATTAATGGCTGTATTTTAGAGCACCAAATCTTTTGTTTCCAACAATCTGGTGCCTTTGAATTGCTTTCAGAGCTGGGGCAGTCTGCCTGGAATAAAGTAGAGTGTAATATGCCATGTAATATTATTGTTGAATAAAGTGGCGGCCGGCACGGTGGGTGGCGAGTGGGAAGCAGATATAAAATAAAAAAGAAAGAAATAACTTACCTTCTAGCCACTTACTCTCAGCGTCTCTGCTCTGTAGTTCCTCGCTCCAGCTGGAACAGGAAGCACACCCAGACTCCCCATACCCAATCACAATGCTGCAATGCAGCGTTATGGTTCGGTGCTCAGACAGGCAGTGTAATACAGCCTGGGTGGAGAACATACAAAGTGTGCATGAATATTTGGCCAGCCGGCCAAACATTCATGCACACATACAGAGTGCCCCCACTCCTCCCCCTGCTCTTAGAGAAGAGCAGACCCGACCCGTCCTGCAAAACTGCCACAGTAGGAACAAATAAAATGATAATAATGTCAAGTTATCATTTTAGTTTTCCTTTATTTCACTGCTGAAAAGCAGTGGGGCTACGGTCCTCTGCCTTAGCGTCGGAGCCGCCACTGATTGAATATGGGAAGGGGCAATGACTGATGAGAGGCAAAGCAGAGAAGGAGTGGAAATGCACCTCTCCTCCCTAAATAATGATAATTATACTATATTATACCATATCATACTCTGCACATCTATATACATGTGTCATACCATATAAGTATTTTCGAATTTTGAATTTGTGCATATCCATAAAGGGGGGGCACAGTTTAAAAGAGGGGGTGGTGGGTGGCAAAAAAGTGTTTATTTGCTAATCAGTTTGAAACGTGTTCAATCTGCACACTTTTTGGCAGAAGCTAGGAAGAGTTTGTTTTCTGTTAATATATCAGGTTTTGTGCTAATCCAATAAAACTTTCATTTGATTATAACTCTGACACTGTTTAATCAATCTGAGTCAACAGGGCCGGACTGGCCGTAGTGGGCACCGGGCATTCACTCGGTGGGCCGCTAGTGTGGGGGCCGGATTTTGTTACCGTGGGCCGCCAATATCGGCTCCCTATAACAAAATCGGCCGAAACCGGCTGTTGCAAACAGCTCGGTCGCACCCCTCATCCCCACAGGGAGGCCGTTTGGGCAGTTTGCCAGGGCCGGTTTTGGTTCCCAGTCCGGCCCTGTGTGTCAAGTGTGGTAAGTAGTTAGCAAATGATACCCAGGACAGGTATATTCGGTTTAATTGAGACACAATGGTGAAGCAAAGTTAAAAGGGGGGTCAAAAATGTTTTCGTTTACTGATAACTGTGGCACCCTTTAATAAATATGCATGAAATTTGGCTGGGACTTGGAACGTTAGCCTTCTTTTAGCATCTTAAATTTGTGCAGATCCACCAAGGGTGGCCGAGGCAAAAACGGAGGAGGGGCAAAAAAAAATTTCCTTAGCTAATAACAGTGGTATTATGTGATGAATCTGCACAAAATTTGGCAGAATATTTGAAGTTTTTTTAAAAATTAAAATGTAAAGTTTTGTGGCAATCCATCAACGGCACTCAGTTAAAGGGGCAGGGCACATTTTTTTAAATTTCCCTATAACTATAGCACTGTTTGACAGATCTTCATCACATCTGGGAGGCAATTAGAAAGTTACACTCAGTGAAGATTTTCCATTTTTTTGCAAATCCAATGGGAGGAAAGAGTTAAAAAGGGTGTCAAAATATTTTTGATTTACTAGTATCTTTGGCACTGTCTGTAGGAGCTGCATGAAATTTGGCAGGGTCTTATAATGTTTAATTTACTCTTGGCTTTCTCTATTCCAAGCAGGCCCGTCTCTGGGACTACTCATCTGAAATTAAATTTGGCACTGTTTGATGTATCCACACAGAACTTGGCAGATGTTTATCAGGTTTAGCCTATGTTAAAGTTTTGAGCAGATCTTTAGAGGGGCGGTGCAACGATAAATGGGAAGGCAATTAGAGTTTCATTCAGTAATAACTTTGACACTGCCCAATTAATATGCATGAAATTTGGTAGCTGTCAAATTAATCCCATTGCAAGGACAGGCAAGCCCTACATCCGACCCCAACTGCACATAGCCAAAGGTGATTGGGTGCAAGGCCTGGCTGAAAGGTACATGGTATGCAGTGCACAGTGTGGGTTAAGTGACGAAGGGGGTCTTGGGCACAGATCAGGGACCTGCATCAAACACCCACTGCTCACAGCCAAAGCCTGTTCGGGGCATGGGTTGTGCAGCTACAGCAGGTTGTGGGCATGGCCTGGCTTCCGGGATGAAAATTAAGTAAATCATAAAAAAAAAAAATTATTTAAAAAACAGTTAAAAAGTAGCTTATGGTTCTCACTCAAACTCGTCTAACCAAGGTTTTTTGACAATTATGGTTAGCAGAGATCACAACACATGCCATTACTCATGCAATCCACCACGCACAGAAAGCTAATTTGGAAAACGTACAAAATCAAACAATGGTGTAGTATGTTATAGCATGTGTTACGTGCATTGACAACCATAACTTGAGAAATTTTAGGGGTTCGATAAGTTTGCATCAGAACCATGACTCACTTTTTTAAATTTATCTTTGTATGTGGATTTAAAAAACACAAATCTAGCTACAAATCAGCAAATAACTTTACAAAGATTTGTGTTGACAGGAGGAGTACAGCGGGAGTGTGGAACAGAGACAGGACATAGGGTTACCACTAGGGGCGCCCCATTCAGAGGATTACATGTGGATGAGATGATGCTTCAAGAGAAGGGTCTTCAGTTCAGGCTGAAGACAAGCTGCTTAAACACTTAGGCCACAAAACTAGGGCACGGGATCACACCTTACACAAGAGCAAATGGAGTTTGAGGTAGGGTGACCAGACGTCCTGGATTTGCCTGGTTAGTCCCGGTTTTTCACCAGGTGTCATGGCAGATTTTGGGTCCTGTCCTGGTTTTTAGATGGCGTCGACTGAAAACAGTAAGAGGCACTTTTTTGGGTGTTCTAAAGCAGTGCTAGTTACCAGCTGTTATAACTAATCATTTTAATTAATAGGTATGATGTTATTTGTAGAAATTACATTTTATTTATTTTGTTAATGCATCTTCTGTGATCCTACGTTGATGAGAGCTGTCATTCTACTCCATTCAGTGGATGAAAAATTGTAGTCCTTCTATTTTTCCAAAATGTCCCGGTTTTCGGTTCTCAAGATCTGGTCACCCTAGTTTGAGGTAACTGAAGACCTCTTGGCACTCCATAGCCCCACGCCTCTGTAATTACACCAAGCAGGTCTGCTCTTTCCTGATGTATGGCTGCCATCTTTAGTTTGATATGTCCGGGAGAGCTCCTGGTTCCTCCTGCACGAGCGCACCTTTCCAGGCCCGCGATATATCTTTTGATTATCTAATCAATGCAAACACTTAGAGCTTGGCATGGCCGTCTGTCCCCCACCCCCTTCTCTCCGATCCCTGAGCGAGACATTACCTTACTTATTGCCTCATATTGACCCACGCTTTGATTTTATTCCCTCAGGGGATTCTCTCGGCCATCCTAACCAAGTGTTCCAGAGACGAAGGATTTATTCCCGTCAATAAAAACCTCTGGTAAGTGCTTTTCTGACTCCAGGCTAGCGCGCACACTGACCAAAAAAAAGCGCGAGTTTGAAATGGTAGTCCAGCGAGGGCCCTTTACAGATTCCATGCAAGGAGTTTTGACAAGCTGATTATTTGGGGTTATCATACACACAGCACGTTTAGAGCATTGGTAGGTAATGGACTTACACAAGTGGTACATGGTTGATTGCATAAAAATGAAATAAGCGATAAAGAACAAATATGCGACTTTATTATCTGGTATGTTTTGTTGTAGTATGTCCTTATCTGATGTTGTATTACTAGAGTCTGGTTCGGGTCCTCAGAGTAGTGTTTGATTTTGCACATGCATTTAGGCCCAATTCATTGATGACACAAGAGCAGTGATTTCTACCTCCTTATGTGACAAAAACAACCCTCACTTAGGCCATGCACATTTTACTAAATGAAAATCCTACTCCCAAAGAAATTCGACTATTGTAACACAATCTACACATAATTCTCCCAAAAGAAATTTAATAAAAACTGTGGCAAGGCCCACAGTACAAGTTAGGCGGAATAAGGCGATGTTTTTAATGCTAAATATCTGTATCCCTTCTTCCCCTTGAGGAATCTACCGCATGTGGTAATTAATTCCTATTCCTAAGTTTTTAACGTACAATTGAGGCATAAGATCCGGAATGGCAATTTACACAACAAATTCGACATGTTTTTCCTTTTTATGTGCCTTTTACCCAAATAAACTTTGGCATGTTTAACTTGTGAGAATCTATCAGGGCAAAACTGCAAAGGTGTGAAAATTATCATACAACTTGTAATTCTCATCCCAGTGCAAATACGCGTATGGACTTTCAACTTTATGGGCAGTTTCTTTTTAAAAGTTTTAATATCTTGGTCATATATTTTGTATTGTACTCCGCTTTTATGACTATTTGTCGAATAAAGCTATTATGACTGACTGCAAAAGGGATTTGAATGTAGTCCTGCACTTGAAATGAGTTGCTAACTGTCCATAATACAACTGCCCAATCTTTCATGGGTCTAAAGAAGTGTGGCCATGTTAGACTGCCTCTCCAGCCTCACCTTGGACAACAATGGAGCAAAGGATAACTAATAAGTGATTTGTCCATGCTTTTTAGTTAGGTCAATTAAGTTGAGTGAATAAGATCTGAGGTGAAAGACATCTTCAGGGCATTCTGGGCAGGAGCAGGTTTGCCCTTTGTGTAGCCTATCTCCATCAGGACCACGGTAGCTGATGCCCCACATACGTCTCACACAGGCAACACTCGCCAAAATCACACACTGCACAAGACAGTCCAATGACATTGCAACATAGGCAGACAAGGCGGGACAGAAAAATGAGCTCTAAAGCTAAAACCACGTAAAGACTGCTGGCATGGTACTGCATGACCAACAATGAGGATATTTGCTAGGGGTGGGCGAATAACTCCGTTTCCCCCATGGAATGTGCAGAGATTTGCCCCTTCCGCGATGTAGGCAGAGAAACAAGGCAAATCTCCACACACTCGGGCGGAAGGAGTTGGCCACCCGCCTGCCTCCCGCCCGCCTCCTGCCCGCAGTATTAAAACTTTAAAAAGCATTATAAATGAAATTTTAAATAACCTTACCTTATCGGCGGCATCCCCGGGCTTTCATTCGTCTCCATCGCGTATTCTTCTGGGAACTGCGCATGCGCGGGCGCCCGCACATGCGCAGTTCCAAGAAGAAGACGCGATGGAGATGGATGGAAGCCCGGGGACGCCACCGATAAGGTAAGGTTATTTAAAATTTTATTTATAATGCTTTGAAAAAAAATGTAATACTGCGGACGGGAGGCGGGCGGCGCTTAACGGAGCTATGCGTAGCTATGCGGAGAGTGCAGAGATTGGATCCATCTCCGTGTCTCTCCGCGTAGGTCCCTTACGCAAATTACACCCACCGTGGTATTTGCTATTCAAGGTGCGCAATTACAGATGAATTATGAGAAACCTCTTAGAGACCCCCTGAAGAATAGAAAAGAACAATCAAAAACGGACGCCAGTGTGCATATTTCCATATAATCTCAAATGTCAGGCTATTTCGCTGGAGCAAATTGCGCCAGAATTGAATCGGTAAATTTGTCCCCAAAGTCACCCACGATAATACCTAATGTGATATTGCGGCAGAACTCTGAATACTGATTTTCCTATAAACACCTGTTCGATATTTAAAGTTTCTGGGAATTTGAGCCATTATTTCCTTTGCAATTGTGCACTCTCCATAGCCCAAAAGGTGCAGTAAAATCCTGAACTACAAGGAAGACCCGAATCTGTAAATGTAAATATAGTCCCGTACAGAACAAGGGCATCACAACTTATTACATTCTGCACTTCCACCTTAAGCAGAAAGGTGCCAGTTCACATTCTGAAAGGAAATTAAAATAAGTTGTCCTGTGAACCTTTTTATCATGAGATTCTTCCGGTCCATGTCCCTGCTGGGGGCACACTTCCGGGAACACTCGAAAAGTGGCAGGACTACCTAAAACCTACCAGGAACAATTGCAGCCATGCTACTTTGGTTAACACCCAGTAATGTACCCTATTCTGCTGGTCTTTCTATGGTCAGCTTGCCCTTGATTCACAAAGCCCTTGTCCATGAGCAAATATGACTTACCAAAGAAATTCAGGAGTAACTCACACCTGGGAGCAAAAAAAAGGTTAGTCAATAGAGCCTCGTGTGGGGATTCTGTTGCCCCACAGTACCTAGTCAGCCAGAGACCAGATTATGTAAATTATACCATTGCTGGACAAGTTTAGACAATAGCACTACAATCATTCCCATCATATTCAATGGTCTGTTGGTGAAAATGTCAGTGCAAAAGCGTACTTCGCCAATGTAAATTAACTGGCACTTTTATATTTTTTGACCTGGGTCCAATATGGCCACCAAGTTGCTGCTTCCTGAGGAAGCCTTAGTGTAAGGATGTGCGAAATTGTGTATTTTGTTAAATTATGTTAGGTGAAGTAAGCAAAATAATCTGTAAATTCCATGAAATTCATTTGAAGGTACCTTGAGTGTAAATTGAACGCAAGGATATACCTCAGGTTCAAAAGTCACTCAAAAAACTCAAGATTGGTGAAGAAATCCTGCTTGAACGTGCCTACCAGGAAACAGTCCTCTGAGCAAACAATTGTGTGCAATTTTATGCTGGTGTGCTTTTTGACGTTTTACATAATTTGAGTCCCATGAAATGATGCAAATTACACAAACGGATGGAGTGTAACAAACTATATATCACACTGTAGGGAGTACCCGGTGACTTCAGAGGGTGGTGGGGCTGGGCACCGGAAGTGGTATTGGAAGGTTTTTACGGTGACTTTTCAGGGTTCTCATTGGTATAGTATTACGGAACTGGAGTGTGCTGCGGAATGTAGTGCACATCGCTAAGACCCAGCCTGTAAGCAGGGCTCAGTTAGGATGTTCCTAAAACCCTAGCAACTTTTGAGATCCCAGGCAGCAGCTGATCCTAATGCCTCGCCTGTCTTTCCTTCTGCAGGTCTCTCTCTTTCGTCACAACCATGAGCTGCTTTTCCTTCCTCGTGCTTGGGGTGATGTTCTACGTGGTTGATGTAAAGCACTGGTGGGGGGGCCAGCCATTTCTTTTTCCAGGTATGACATCAATTCTGCAAACTTATGAAATTATAACTGTCTAACTGTAGAACTTGCGAGAGGACTACTTTACAATTACATGATCTGTGACATCAATCTCGACCGGTGAAGGAACTTGTGAAATCACTACTGCACACTTAAAAAACTTGGGCAGCCATAGTGCACCGTATCAGGATGAGTGAAATTGCCTCTACATGATTTCTGAAGGCTTGACATCACTACTGCACAAATACTGGATGCGTACTATCGATACAGAATAATTGCAGGTCTAGTGATACAAGCATGGCATAATGTCATGATTTGTGAGGTCACCACTACACATTAAGACGATTAATGAAATGACATTCGCACAAATGCGGGAGTCGTGGCACAATCGTGTATAGGTAAGACTAAAATCAGATCAAGTGCACAAGAGCGGGTTGTGATATTATTGCATACATTTCCAGTAATTAGGACATCTCCACTGCACAATGTCTGATCTTTAGCTTCAATACTGTATAATTATAGGACATGATATGGGACTTATAGAGCGTGTGACTTCACTGCTGCACAATTTCAGGACATTTGTTAGCACTACCGGCTAGCAAGATATCTCTGTTGTACTGTAATAGAACCCGTGTAATTGCCAGTGCACCATTAGCTGCATAGCAGAAGCAGTGTCATTGCTATAACTATAAGTCAATTAAATGATTAGTGACATCACTGTTCTAGGTTAACAAGTTAGAGAACTGCTTAGCTGATGTATTGATAAAATGACCACTGCTAATATTAGTGAGGGATGGAACTTGAACAAAACAGCCCTATGCCCTTATTATGAGTGCCCCGGAAAATTGGAGAAAATTATTGTACCCGGAAAATTCCCATATCCTGGAGTTTGGTATTTACCAGGTGTGATAATTATTCTCTACTATGAGGTTGGCCTCTAAATATGGGGCATAACATGCAGATTTAGATGCTCTTCACATTAAAATCTGCATGCCCTGGTCTTTACCAGGCAATTTCCCCTTCTATACTTCAGCTTGTTTGATATGCTGATGGGTACCATGGGAAACTGGTGGAGGTATGGACTTTATCAGGAAAGGGAAACTCAACACAATTTGTAATTTCAATCTCTGTGTCAATATGCGTTTGTGCAGGGATCGAATTACAATTACAATTACAAGGCTGTTCCCAAAATTTCAAGTGTCACATTACTCTTTGATTTAGAATTCAGTGCCCTATTTTGTTAAAATTACATCTAAGGCATGCCTTTGCATTCAAAGCCAGACATGCTGCCAGAGCAATGTATTGCCCATACAATTTCTAAATTCATGCAGCGACGGCTGCTTGTGAGGCACATGCACAACATTCTTCCAATTTCACAGTTCATTGGAGACAGTTAGGCCCATATTTATCAATATGTCACTCATCACAGCAAGTTACCTTGCTGTGCTTTATGAAAGGGAGGGACAGGAATGCACCATATTTAACATATTACAGTGCATTCCTGCTCCCTGCATGCACTGGCACGCAAACTGTCGCCTAGCGCCAAAGCAGGCATACTTGCACCATGATGCATGGGTGCCTGCGTTGTCGACAGGATGGATTTTGTGCAGAAAGGGACACCTTAATGCACAAAAACAATCCTGAGAGGAATTTTTCTCTTTCTACGTGCGCTGCACAATGCAGCTCACTTAGATAGCGGAAATAGGGGGAGAAATAAAGATATTTCCCCTTGTTGCGCCACTGGTGGGGAGGCGAACAATTCTGATGCATTCCCGGTTCTATCAGTGTTGGTAAGTCTGAGAATGTGTCAGAATGCATAGGTGGATGCTTGGGACCACTCACGCTCCACCAATGGCACACGTCCCTGCCACAGAGTAACACAAGGCAATAATTTGCACAGCCTTGCATTACTCTGGATTTAGTAAGCCATGCAAGGTGGCCTTGCATGGTTTGGTAAATGTCATTTAGGTATTGCATCACGATTGCGTCCCCATGCGTGACGTAAACGCTATGCAAAACCTTGATACATGTGGGCCCTTGTACTCAGAACAAGTCTCTTATGAACAACAATTATGCAAATGCTTACACTTCAGAAAAACTGAAATTACATGAAATATGCATAACTCGATAATTGGGATGTTGATAACTTTATGGTCATGCAAACAAATTCACTGGTGCTTAATAAAGAGATGACATAGACGTTGTTTTATATTAAGAGGATGAATCTTGGATTAATAATGTTGGATGAGACTGAGGGTCCTACTGATGAATCAAGCATGCATTCAGTACATTATCCCAAGTTATGACACAATATTTCGAATCAGTAGGGTGTGGTTTAATTAGTAGTTCTGGATAAAGATTGTCATAAGTCTGCAGTCAATATTCCTGTATACAATATTGTGACATACATCTCCCAATCGTTTTGGAACATATACAGCTTTAAAAAAAACAGTTTTAACTATGTGGATGGTAGGAACATATAAAGAACATTTCAGTTTTGAAAGAGCTGCAAAGAAGAAAGTGATTTCGAGTAGCCGCTTAAAAATAAAAGGTACTACATGTGTAGTGAATGGTTAGTAGAATGTGTGTTTCTAATGTGGTATGTATGGAAATAATTTTGGTGCAACACATGAGGTTTGGAGGTGTTTTCCAGTCATGCATCGTGAACATGTTGCTGTCCTTATGCATGGAATGCAGTAAAGATACGCTGGAAAGACAGAGTTGCAGTTAAACATCTTCAATATAGTTGCCTCAAACTGTTTTTTCCCTTAGGAACTGAATCATCTAACATGAGAGGAGGGCTAGGTGGGGCATGGGAGATCAAGTCACAACATGCAATGGACCTATGGGACCGTTTAAGGCTTAGGAGGTAGAACCCCAAAAATACCACAAACATCACAGTAGTGGGAGCGGGCCTAGGGGTTCATCCAGGAAAAGTGGAGAAGGAACTCAAAGAGCACCACAGACACCACAGGAGTGTATCTTGGCAGTTCATCCAGGAATACCACATATACTACAGGAGGGGGTCCATGAGACTCAACCAGGAGAGTTGGAAGTGAACCCATAGAAATTGATATTATTGTGTGTAGGGTTCGCTCTGTTTTTCTAAGGATCAAAGATAGTTAGTTTACAGAGAAAAGACAACATAGCTGGGGATGGGTAGAGGTAGAGAAAAGAGGGTAATCTGACAGTAATTCTGGCAGAGAAAATTAAAATTTAACAGACCTGACATAAACATCCGATTGTGAGACCTTGGTTCCTGGGTTCCTAGAGCAGTAAGAAGTCAATAAGCTGCAGATGTAAAAATGGAATTGTTTACCTCTGCAATTCGGGGAATACAGTAGTATTGAGCTCTACTTTAAGAATACAAAGTACATCTTTTTATCACTTTACTGTTACTGCCAACATGGGAGGGTACATAAAGGCCTACTCAAAGAGGTAACGGGGTTCACACACTCAGAATTCCCTATGACATTTTATTATTTCTTAATAGCTGATTGTCCAGTCAGTGCTTTCCTATAGAAAAGATAAGTAATTGAAATGGTGATCAACTAAAAAAAGAAGAACTTTCTAGTGTTGTCATAGCCAGAGATAAGACTCCAAACACTATTACTGTGGTCAGGAGCAAAGCACTATGCTTACTGTTTAACATGGCCCTGATTTTCCAAGGGGGTGAATTTGCAAGTACACTCACAACTTCAGAACTTTAGTGTTAGCACTGATCCTTCTCCAAGGATATTAAGAGTACAAACAGGATCCCAAATCTGGGTCATGTAAAACATACAGTTCAAATCGGCATAGTCTCTCTTGAGGATTGTCAAAGGCAACATGGGTCTCTGTTTTCCGTGATTTTGGATTCAAGCATTGGCAAGCTAATAGGTTTCAAAGGTGGCGAAGTCTTGTGATTTTTACTAGTGAAATTTCATGAAAATCCATAAAAATTGCACCAAATTAAACTTTTAGATCAAAATGTGGTTTGCAGGTGACTTTTTTAATGTGAACACACACTTTAGGTAAAAAGGCTCACATGAAACCAGCAACAGACTGACTGAAGCAAAAAATATCTCTTCGCTAGATATTTTCTGTGCGAACAAGTATCATCCGCTCAAAAATTCTTAATGTGAAATTTCTATTAATTTAATCAATTCTGTGTGTGATGGAAAATTAAGGAATCATGCAAATTTCCTCTTAATTAAAGTTTCTCCTAGGCCTATCATTGCACATGCCCAAAAGAAAACCACTCGCATATCAACAAAGTGCTCACAAAGACTTGGTGGAAAATCTGACACACAGCAGGGCAGCAGAGCTCTCCAGAATCATGCAGGGCAATATCTTCTCACATTTGACAACCTGTTCATGAAATCCATGTTGTCCTTGTGAGCTTTTAGACCCTCATTTCGATCCTATACACAAGGAGGACATAGCTAGAACCTATACCTGCCTACACCTGCATGTGAAACTTAGTTAATTGCAAGTTTTCTGCTGAGACTCTCTTTCCTGATTTTATACCAATAAAATGGCATGTTTATCGCATCTGGCCTTTAATTTTATCAATATTATTTTAATCCTGTGTCGTTTTAGCACTTCTGTTCTTAGAAAGATATTATTTTCTGATCTAATGATTGATGAGCACATGCATAACTGTCTAGGCAGACAAGAGGACTTTTGTTGTTTAAAGCACAAAAAGTGTAGAATAGGCTGTGCCAAAGCAAGTACTTCTAGATATCTGGAGTTGCAGCTCCATGGCGGGGATCTGCAAAACAGTTAAATGGATATCACTTCAGATATTCTAAAATATATGGTTTCCACTTAGATGGTAAGGCCGTTGTCCAGGTTGGCCATTTCATCCTCAGAAACCAATGCAGGTGTATTTTTATTTTTATTGGCAACTTTCCCACGTTGGCTGCTTGGCATTACATGAAACCACCCACTGAACTCTAGAAGCTCAATCATGGAAAAGAAAAAGTAACTTACTTGTAGCACTAATAGTCCAGTATTGGTATCTATAGAGGTAAATACAACTCACCAATCTTTGTCTCTAGAATTTGGAGACTGTCGTTTTTTTACTTGGTGTACAATGAAAAGTAAATCTACTCAGGTGTTTTTTAAAAAACATTTTTATTGAAAGTAAAGATAATGTAAGAAGTTACAGACATTAAAAGAGAAGAACAAAACAATGTGGTCAAATACAATTCTTAAACGTTGAGGTGTAAAACCATAACATTAGGATGGGAATTAACTATAATATGCAATCTAATAAGAAAATACAGAAAGAAAAATAAATAGGTAAGATGTATGTCTTACAATAATAAATGTTATGTTTTATATAAAAAAGATTGACGAGAAAGATGTAAAAAGAGAAGAAGAAAGATATGAGGGAAAGAAAGGAGAGGAAAGGAGGGAGGTATAGAGGTTAGGACAAAGATGAGTGTGACGATAAGAAATAAGTGAAAGGTAACCATAATAAATCAGAATTAATTTTCTGAGATAACGAAGAAGAAGAAACAGTAGATATTCTACGTTCTTCACAAATAAAATTCCACCACTTTAACAAACACAATTTAGAATTATCTTTCCAACAAGAAAGTATATCCTTTAAAGCAAGTGCAATAAAAAGGTCAAATAGCAAAGGTTTCGGGGAATGGTTCTGGAAATAATCTGACATAGTACAATTCAATATTCTGAATTGTAAGAGGAATGTTGCATTGAAAAATTGTTAAACATTTGGACCAAATAGATTTCCAGAAAGTAAAATATTAGGACAGTAATACAATAGGTGTAAGAGTGTACCAAGACCAACATAAATGTGAAGCAGAAGAATTACATTTATGAATAGAAGTAGGAGTAAACACAGCTTTATTATACACAAAAAATAAAGAGTGAGTAATATTGGTAGCTTTGGCGGTATTAAACATTTTGTGCTATAATTTATCCCACTGTTGAGTGGAAAATAATATAGAAAGGTCTTGCTCCCATGCCAATTTGATAGTGTATTTAGGTCTATCAGAGACAGGAGCAGATAGAAGCTTATATCGGGTTTCTCCAACAAGTTGCTCATGAGACACTGGCAGCTCTCCTGCTACCTGTAAGTAGCTCTCCTATGTGCAGTCCAGCCTACTAAACTAGAAGCTTTTGTTTGATTGAATAAATATATGTATATCAAGTGTGTATTCAATATGGGAATGTGTGTATTTGCATAAACCATAATTTCCAAAATCTATTTAAATCTTTTATTTGAATGATAAATCATGCAGCCTTGAGAGACTTATTACAATATTAGTGCCAAGGGGCATTGCATCTGTGGCTGGTATGTAATACCCCCGTAGAGGCATCCCAAATTAACTAATCCTTTTTTACATTACTGCTGGCAATCCTGCACTGAGGAGATCACGGCTAGTAAATTTGCATAGGGTGGTCACTAATGTAGTTTTGTCTGATGTGTACAACACTAATATTATTAGTAGCACGGATGGTTATCATTGAACATAAGTAGCTCTTGTTAGTGAAAAGGTTGGAGATCCCTGTTATATATGAAGGATTCTTTAGGATTAGAATCACATAAAATATGGTATAAAGGAGTCAAAGGAGTAAAAGTAGAAGAGATAGGGGGAAAGTCTTTGGTAATTTGAAAAGACTGAAGTGCATGTGATAGTTGAGAATATTGGGGTAATCAAGAGTTGGGTAAGTCATAGCGTTCTTGTAGTACAGTAAAGGGGGTAGCAGAATTTTGGGAGATTAATTGATGAACGTGTAGGATACCCTTTTCTTTCCAATATTTAAAGTAGAATGATTTGTAACTGAACTTAATACATTTGTTATATCAAATAGAGGAAGCTAGAAAAGATGAGTAAAAATCAGAACCACCGGTGATTAGTGAGTGCAATGAATGTTGGGAATATTTTAAAATAGGGCTTTTAGAAATGAAAGTATAATTAGTCATAAAGATAACATCCTGGAAAAAGAAGTCATGTAATAAAGATCGTTCAAGATTAATCCTGTTAGATATAGGAGAATCCAATTAATTTCTAGTTAAGTTATAAAATTGTTGAATTAGAAAAGCAGTATAATATGGCTTAAAATTAGGGAAGTGGACACCACCTTCATTTGTTAGTTTAATTAGTTTAGTTAAGGCAATACAAGCATTTTTATTGTTCCATAGAAACTTGGTACAGATGGAGTTAATTTGAGAAAAGTAATAATTAGGAATTTTAAATGGAAGCATAGAAAGTAAAAAGAGAACATGTGGGACAATCATCATTTTAATAGTATATAATCTACCTCACCAGGATAAAAGGAGAGGAGACCAAATATTAAGCAAGTTTTATATTTTAAGCTTTAGAGCATTAAAATTATGAGTAAGAGTATGGGAGATATTAGAGAACATGTATTGATACATAAGGGTACTCAGGTGGTTTTGAGTTTGAAACACTATGTGGTGTAGTAGACCTTGAGCTCAGTGGTTTGCCTTTAACACCAATGGCCTTCAAAAATAATTTTACACCCGCCCCCAGTCAGGCATTCAAGGGTTAAGAGAGAATCGAGCAGTGACATGACCCTGCATAAGATTTCTTTGCTGTAGCAGCAATGTTAGAAGAAAGTAACAGTGAGGCCACTAAGAAAGGAGCTAATAGGAGAGATTGGCATTCCTTCCAGGTGACACAAACCGTGGTCCATAGCGACTGAATTGCATATTTACAAATATTACGCTGTTTTTCAGATTTCATTGGCATCATCATTGTACCAGAAACAATGGCGTACAATATCTAACAATGGCTTTATATGTTTATTTTATTTAGGGATGAACTCAATCTTTGTTTATGTGGGACACTCCCTGTTGGGCAGCTACTTCCCCTTCAACTGGGAAATGAAGTCCTGGACCAGCCACGCTGAGCCACTTGCCCAGGATTTGCTGGGCACGTCCATCTGGGTGTTGGTGGCTTACCTCCTGTACAGAAAGAAGTTCTTCCTAAAAATCTGAAGTAACATTTATTTGTTTCAGCTCCACTTGGATGGCAGACTTCAGGAGCCGGATAATCAAAGATGAGGCATCCAATGTTCTCAAGAAAGACATGTCTGTTATTCTCCACTTTACACCAATCAGGCTTCATCACAAAAAGTTAAAAATGAATTTAATTCACTATACAATTGACTATACACCTTTATTTGGTTTCAAAATATGAAAGAAATGTTGTTATTTCTGTAAACATGATGACATCCTAGCCAGAGGTGCCTGTGGCTTTAATGTACCTGGTGAATGTGCGGCACTCTCACCCACCACAGGTTTGATGTATTTTATTGGCTAAAAGCATTGTGAATTTTTCTTGCTAGATTTGTATTTTTATCAGATCTTTATAAGGAATCACTTGGACTCAAATCTTGTAGGAGTGCCATGTTCTCTAATTTATCCCCTAGTTGGCATCTGCAATCTCTTTAATGAATCATAACCTGTGTAGCTGCACTTTGGGGTCTTTTTCCATATGGAGAGGAATAATAATAAAATCGTACAACAAACAGCAGCACAAATTTCTTGGACACTGACTCACTTCTTATACAAATAACTTGCAGTTTGGCTTCAGATGGTCTACCAGTGATCACGATCAAACAGTGGTAAGTTTAGAGCCTCATTACAAGGTCCTCGTTGTGAGTCCTCTTAACCTCTGCCTACCTGGAAATAACGGTACTGGAGGTACCGGTAACTCCAGGGGTTGCAGTAAATGGAGATTAAAAGTGGGATCCTGAGGGCCCCTTAGAAATAAGGATTTACAGGGAATCTTGAACTCTGGGCGTGAAAATCTAGTAATCTCATAATTTCTTATTTCTCTGTCATAGTTTCAGCCAGGGTCTGTGGTTGCTCTGAGCAGCCACTGATCCCAGGGGAAAAACAACGTGGCAGAGGAGTTACCCTGGACATTCTACTTCTGACGAGCCCCATAATTCTTTCCTTGACAGAAATTCTGGGGACTTCATAAGAAGACCCAAGTGTGTTGGGACACACAGGTATGACAAATTGTACTTATGGATGTTACTTAATTTTCCTCTGTGTGCCATGATCCTCCATTATGTTTTAGTTGATCATCACCAGAGGGAGCATAAACTCCCTGAGTCTGGTGTTCTACCATTACATCTTTAAGCACGTTATATTTTTGTGTGCTACTTGATAGGATCTGGTGTGCCAATTTCCCAACAGCAAATTGGGTCCACTATCCAAAGTGAGAAAATGTTACAGTAGTACAGGAATCTACTTTCCACACGTGAAACTGTCATAATTTTAAAGAGTGGCCAATCAAACAGAAAGAGAGAGAGCAAGAGAGGGAGGACCTGATTATCAGTCTGGCAGCGTGGAGGGGGCACCACAGCAGCACCCTCTCCAAGACCGCCAAACTCGACCGCCACCCACCCGCTAGATAACGAATAATTTCATGGGCGGTGCGGCAGTCCTGTGGCAGTGCAGTTCAAAGGCTCATATGTGAACTTTTAAACAGCTGTGCCGAAGGAGCGCCAAAGCAAATTCCTACTCTGCATAGATTTTGCAGTCCATCCTGTGCAGGAACTCGGGTGTATGCACACAGGGGGGCACACAGGTATGTCCCCCTGCACCTTACTTTCCTGACTGCCACACTTTTCATGGCGGGATCACCGCCATGAAAAAGTGTGGAGGTCAGGAAAGTCAGAATATTCTTGGTGCAGCAGCGGCACCGTCAGCATATTACGGCCCCAGACCACTATGCCAACACCGGGGGATCACAGATCCTCGGTGGTTGCGGCGGTCCCATGGCAATCCGATCACCAAAGTGAGGCAGTAGCCGCCATGCCACCATGGGTGTGTCGGTCCTATGAACTGCCAAACTTGTAATTAGGCCCAGAGTGTTTTTGTAACTTCAAAGCTTATATCCAGGTGTGAACCTAGCTTTCATGCTTTCAAGGATGACAAAAATAGTAACTCTACTCACCAATATAAAACACGTTATCAGGTTCACTGTGTTAATGGTTTCTTTGTTTTAATTATTATTTTGATTGTTATTATCATAGCTCCTCAAATCCTTTTTAGTCTCTTTGAGCTGCTGAATTCAATCTCCAGACTGAGGAATCACTTATATAAGAAAGCTATTTTAGGTGCACTGCCTTCCCTTTTTTGCTTTGGTTATGTTTCTGTTGGTTAGCTTTAGTTTGGTGAGATTTGCTTTGGTTAGATTTGGAATGAGTTGCTTTAGTTAGATTTGCTTTGGTTAACTTTGGTATGGTTTGCATTGTTTTGACTAGATCTGATTTGATTAACCGTGGTATGGTTAGCTTTGCTCTGGTTTGTTGATTGTCACAGTATAGTTATCATTGGTTTGTTTAAATTGGTTTTGGTATGGTTAGCTTCACTCTGGTTAGCTTTGATTTGGGTAGTTGTATTATGGTTTGGTTTGCTTTGGTCAGCAGTATCATCATCATCATGTTTTTTTAATCTATATTCCTTATACTCTGCAAAAAGTAGACAGCCACATTCTCAAATGTAAAATGTATACCGCATTGTATGAAATACACATTCACATTCAGATTGCGTTTCACTGCTACATTTAATTATTGGTCCATTTGTATATCTGTTTTACAATCCTCCTTAAAAAGAGTTATGGCTCCTCCTAAAGCCTGACACAGACAGTTTTCAAAGTGATCTTACTCTGTCTCCAGACACCACCGTTGAAGGCTACGGCAGACACGTACCCATCATATATTTATTTAGTTATCATATTTATTATAGCAGTTTTGTCCAAACGGCTGTACAGAAGGATGAAAGTCATCTTATTTGAGGTTCCTGAACAAATTAATTATCCATCTTTATCTATATCTCTGGAAACACAAAATTAAAGTTCCTTTATGTTTGAGCCGATAAAAAATCAAAAATGCCCTGCAATTTGAAATTTATGATGTGCAACAAACCACCGCACACAAAAATCCGTGCCATTGCACTACTCACACCATAGTTGGTGAACTTCTGGGCTTTTTTGTGTTTGCGAACAGTAACTGACCTTTAACTGTGTTTTTTCATTGAATTTCATGGGTTTTTAATGAGGTACTGCATTTACCTGCCATACCTATTCTGCACTGTGCACAACCTTCAGCCAAGCTCTGCTATATATGGCAGCAACTCAAGCAAACTGAAAGTCCCAATTCTGAAATAACATGTTTTGCAAATCCATGCATCTAGAAGCCCACTATGATATGGAACTTTGGCCTGGCTAGCACCGTGTTGCAAATGTGATCTGCAATGCTTTTAAGGCTCTGTGAATTACAGATGACGTGATGTTTAATGTGTACAGACAGATAAGGTTGTAAGAAAAAGATGGTGGGTACAGAAGAAAGAATGCAGTGAAGACTTAACCACAAATGTTACCTCTTTCTCTCTTTGTGTTGATGTGGCTGGGACACAAGTCACAGGCGCATATACTTGGCTCAGTGAAAGCAGGGGGCTCTGGGCATTCCAGGATGAACCCTTGACACACAAGGCATGTTGTCTTGGATTATTAGTTGCAAGGTGCACACCATGGGTTAGGAAAATAAACTGACATGATTTATTAGCTTTTCATTTTGAGTATGTGTGTCAAAGATTTGTCTGTAAGTGCAGAGGTTGCCTTATAATTCTGGCACTATATATGTGTTGATGTATCTGTTGCACTTGGCCCTGTGTGTTAAATTGCCAAACATTTGTTTTGTGGCAGTTAATATGTTAGCAGTGTAAAACAATCGCTTCTTTTGTGTACTCAGCGCTATTTTTTGCAGACTGATGCTGCTGGTTTTTAAACTCTGCACACTGGAAACTGCTGTCCAGTGCCCAGTGTATGTTCTCTAACCACTAAAATATGAATGAATTAGCAAACTACTAATGGTCATGCTTAACGTTTCATTAAGTGCTGCAGCAAAAAACGATGGATGGAATGCTGAAGAAATGAAATATTCCCCCCCCCCCCCAGTCAAGAGCCTTGGGCTAAATCCATTGTTCTTTTGCTCACTACACCACCCCAGTTTGGACCCAGCCATCTGCAAATCAGTCTTTACCCTACTTCTCGTGGGAACAGTCCAGCCCAAACTGACAAGTCACGTCCTCCGTACTGGAAACAAGCATTCTGGGACCGGTTTCGGGGTATATCATTCCTCATCAGCCAGGCTGGCTTGAATCTAGAGGCCCAGCAAGCAAGGGGCCCGCGTCTGGGCATACCCATTCCACTTAGGGCAAAAAGTGCTGCAGCAAAAACTTTTCATTAAGGCCATATTATATGGTGTAGGATATGCGCAATGGCATGGAAATTAAATGTTACTTGTGGACAGCAGCAAATATTGTGCCATCCACCTGGCTGACAAGGAAAACATGGCTGCAGGTCTAGTGCAGCCTGACTGCTGTAGCTTTGAACCTGTGGGTAGGCTTTTCAAAATAACCCTTTTGACAGAAGAGAAACACACTTTTAAATATAAAGTATATCACCCCTAATTAGACTTTTCAGCTCACGAGGTGAGATGTCTAGTAGCTCAAGTTGAACAAGTAAGAATGTAACATTGACCAGCTTTTTCTATAAAAAAACAATAACTAAAGTACAATTAAGGTGCTATTGTTGCTGCTATGATTTGAAATAAGTTAAAGAATCCATTAAACCACTGTTTTTAATATTTATTACAAATCCTATTCATTGGTGCAGCTGTGTTTTTGATAAATATACAAGAAAAATAGATCTTAGAAAATTTGACATTTCCTGTGCTGAAGCTCCAGGGGGCTAATTAGCATTAGTCTTCCTTGGTCGGTCTCCATGCCACTGCTTCATTTTCCGAGGAGGAGGTGTAAAACTGCTCCCAGAGCAGGAACAATGACTTGGGCTTTTTGGCAGGATGACAAGGGTATGGGGTATGCAACATATCTTAATTCAGGAAGTGCAGTCGGGAGGATTCAGGACCTTTGTTAACATCAAAGGATCCAATGTGAGGCCTGCCTGTTCATATGTACCTACAAAGTGAGATCGGAGAAAGTGGGGCTTTTTGATTTGAGTGTACACTCTAGCCATCCTGGCCCCATTCCCAATGAAGGGGAGATTGCCCCCAGAACCTATTTTGTGTGGTTGGGGGGTAAGGATTGTTTGTTTTCCTAGACACACACCAAGATGCACCACCAGCCCTCCCCTGGAACAGAAAGTCTGCAAGATTAGATTGCACTAAGAACGGTGTGCAGTGGGCAAGTTTATAGTAAGGAAAACAGGATGTACGTAAAATGAGGGAAGGGATGCTCTTGGGAACATTGTACTCATTAGACTCGCCCCTACCCACTTGGTGGTAAACTGTAAAAACGTGGCACTTCACCCTCAGCTCCTCAGAATACACCTTGATCTCAGAAAGAACAGAAAAGGTAGAAATCTGCTGTCTGTAGCATTTGTGAAAACATAAAGAGTTGGACCTGCTCTCACCTGTACCCAGGACTAAGAAGTGGACTCCAATGATCAGTTGGTTAAACTTCTGTGTGGCTACAGGGATACGAAATGCTGTAGGTTCCTTTTTTGGGGGGACCAGTTGACCAGTGGCAAGTGGATTCTGACTGGACTGTGCTGGTGCCCTCTGTTGGAGTGGGTTTTGGACTCTAAGTGCTGTTCCTAAGGTCCTGGAAACCTTAGGATTGACAAAAGGGATGTGCACCGTACTGAAGAAAAAGTTGGGTCTTGGTCATTTTTTGACATCTGGAGGGCAAATCTGACCACCCAAGGCTATCTGCCTAGAGCATGATCTTGGTGGGTACTCTGAGCTCCACTCTGAGCTTTCTGTTACTCAAAAGAAGAATTCAACAGACCCCCACAGCTAAGGTATCTGACTTCAGTGAACGTTGCTGAGCGACAACTTCCAGGCTTCTCCCACTGGAGGTTTCTGAGATCCAAAAAAAAGACTATGTCGCAATGTAGAAATCAAAAGCAAATTACCCTCATCCCCTGGGAGACAACTGCCATGGTTTGGGACTTACTTTTTATTTTTCAATAACAAACTGCCACTTTGGGATCTTGTTTTTTTTTTTTTATTGTTTGCTGCACAGCTACAATAATGATGGTGTCAGTGCACCTAACTTGCAGTGACTAAAAGGAACTGACGGGACAGCAGTTCCTCTGAAGAAACAGAGATCATTACTAGGTCTGCTGTGATCTCTAAATACAGGGGTATTCTATATGCCTTTGTGGCAGAAGTATAGTCCTCCGCAACACTAGTGGGCAGAGTAAAGACTGCCATACTCTAAAACGGGCTTTATGTCAGAAGCTAAAATATTTTACGAGGTTAACCCACTAGTATTAGCCGGCCTCCAGTGCATATCGGGTTGCCCCAAGTTGCGTCTAGGTCCAGGTTAACAACACCCGTAGACGCTATGCTGTTTTGTGGTGCTTTTTAACTTAAAATTTATATCTTCCATTTTCTTTATTGTATTTTGTTCCGTTTTGTGTAATTTTTCCTGATTTTTAGAAATTGATTGTGGGATTTTGCTTTTGGTGTGTTTTGACCTTTTAATTGTTTTGACACAACTAAATACTTAATCAATTTTCCTTTGAGTACAACTTTCTGCTCTGTGCCTGTGATTTCAGGTGTTGGGTCCAGGATTTTTTTTATTGAGACTGTGTGTTCTATCAGACAGGGTGTTGGACTTATTTCTTGAAAATGATTCACACCCTCCAGAACTAATAACCTATTGTCCTACAAGCAGTGACTGAGATCTGTTTGTACATGGTTTGATTACTCTTCCTTTCCTGGCCAGATGATAGTCGTTTCAAGAATAGACAGGACATAGAGCGGGTTGAGGTAGAGGATGTTGAGGGTAGACTCCTCTGTGGTGTTAAGAGATGTGCTTTATGTCTGCCAACATGGAGTACGGCTACCACCTGTATCCAGGTGAACTAATCCTTTTCTTCACACACTTCTTCTTACCTTTTGCTTTTTCATTTCCTCAACACAGTGTATGTCCACCTGCATAGTATTGACTCTGCCATCTCTGCTTCTGTGGCATTTGCTGCAATGAACATTCATGAAAACTGACTGTGGAATTTCCCACTGTGGGCGACCACAAAATTGGTCATATTATCTGTTTCCTCCACACTAAAGTTCCTTTTCCTCTTCAGTGGTATTGGCTCCATTTCAAGAGTATCGCTCCAGTTTGATATGCTGCAGAAGGGGAAGGGGCAAAGCAGTAACAATTCTGATGTATGTTCTTCAGGCTTTTCATATCACGTGCAAATGGTGGTGGATCAACATATGCCCACACCATGGAATATTATGCGTGTAATTTTTGTGAATATTAACCATTTGGAATAGTGTGTACAGTCAGAGTCGTATTCCTACACTAGCTTATTATTCCATTTGGATACTAACCTGCTTAAATAGGGCCCATTGTTTCTCTGGAAACACAACTTTGTACCACTACTCCATAGGATATATATATCTGTTCCTACACCACTCGGTCCTGCTCTGTGTGAACTCCTGTTGCCCACACTTTACATCTTTTGTGTGACACTGCTGGTGTCATAATTCCACCTAAAGATTGACTAAAACTCAAAAATATTATCTTTCCATAATATTAAGGTCACAATATCGTCACTACACAATTATTGCGGGCAAAACATTTTTATGGTAGGCAAACCATTTTTTAAATTTGTTACATTAATATCAAAGTTTACAATATATTTGACAATAATATTATAGTCTATGATGTCACTCAGAACACATGTGAAAAACAGAACCATAATTCACCTGTACCCATCTACAATTTTATGCTATGTATGGCCACAACTTCATCTGCTCCTTCTTTTAAGTGCCCCGCTGGGGGGAAGAGGAGTAATGAGGGAGCAATATATGACATGGCCTCTCCACCCTGATACAAAATGTTTAAAACAAATAACTTACCTGCCATCCTTATCCAGCCCCCACCACCTTCTCTCCTTTCCTTCCCTATTTTGCAACTGCGCTGTCTGCTTTCAGTCAAAGCAGACAAGCAGCGGTGCACTGACAGGCTCTCAGAGAGCCCTGTGAGCCTGGCCTTTCTGATGTAGCAACAGTGGGTAACGAGTTTTGTTATCAGCTGTTGCTGCATCATAGCAATAAGTCATCGGATCCACAAATTAATTTAAACGATAGAGGCTGTATATGAGAGCTATACAAAACATTTGAATTATAGTTGAATAATATTATAGGAAGGTATAATTTCCTTTGAATTGTTGGGATTATTGGAGAATTGAGAGGGTAGTGTTTTTCTAAATTATATATTAATTATTTGTTGTTGATTGAACTTATGTTGTATTTGTTATTTATGTGTTTACTTGTTAAATTAATTTGTAATTATGCAACTAATATTAGTTGTGGGTTGTGGAATTGCTTAGGGATTAGGTGGGTAGTGTATTTGAAATGATACATTAATGTTACTGATTATTATTTAAGTTGTTAATTATTACTGATTTGTTTGCATGTTAAATTATTTTTTAAATTATTTATTTAATATCTATGTATTGTGGTGTGGGGTTTATTGAGGACTTGGGGTAGTGTTTAAACAAAATATACATACATTGATATTACTTGAGTAACATAATTATTATGCATTTTTTAATTTGTATATTGTCTATATGTTTACATTAATAAAACTATTTATTTACATATTTGTAAATAATTCTTTTTTTTATGGATTGTCGGTCTATCGAGGTTTGGTTGAGTATTGTTATTTTTAAAATACATTTTTGTGTTGATTGTTTTATATGTTAAATGTTTTATGTTTGACACTGCTATTTACATATGTACCCGTTTTATTATTTTATGTGTAAGGAAACAGGATTTTTGTTGATTCCACACCACACACTTTTTGCCCCTATTTGGACTACTAGCTGCTGGATTTTTGACTCTGAGAGTGGACTGAGGCCTGAAATCAGATCTCAGTGCCAGTGTGGAAATCAATTACAAAGTGTATGTCGAATTGGCTCCCCCAATTGTAAAGGACTGACTTATTTATAACTTCCAAGTATATGGTAGCCAGGGTATCAAGGGCTGGAGACCTGATTGTGCACCCTGTGTATGACATAGTACAAAATATCACACTGCCAGTTTGACTTTGCCATTGCCATTAATGGCAAAGCCACCACTTCCCTTAACAATATATGTAAGTCTCCCCTAAAGGAGGCATATAGAGCCCTACGGCAGGGAGCTGTATATTGTTAATTAGAAAATGTATGTTTATATGTGTCCTAGCAGCAAAACCCCTCCAGTTGTTGTTCTGCTGTGGAAACGTTAGTGGCCCCATTGGCTAATACAGGGTTACTGGCGGCACCGCAGCCTGGCTAAATTCTGATTGGGACTACCTAACTAGGTACTGTAAGGTATCAAATGAATTGTGGCATTAAACCCAAACTGATGCCCAGGTCGAATTTAATGTCACTATTGAAGTAATCGGTGTCCCAGCTGGTACAGTAGACAGAACCAGAGAGGGAAGACCAGTGCCCAAACCAGTTTTCCCGTGGGCGTGTGCCCCTAGGTAGCCACATCTCTAGGTTGAGCTTCCAAACTCCTAACAGATGAGGAAGGGTTCGAAACAACTTGGGCGTGGGCAAAATCGTGTACTCTGGGATTATTAGATGCCACACATTGCCGGAATTCAAAACCCAGAGGAAGGGGACTTGGTAGCCCATAGGCTTGTGACTGCATGTCCCCTCAGGGTACTTTCCTGGGTTAAATATGGCTCCTTGGCACCCTGAACCTCAGATCACACTTGAACTGGAACAAGGACTGAAGGACTGTCCTGCTGCCTACTGGACCGCACAAAGAGAGGTTGCTCATCTGCTGGCTTGCACCTGCTGCACCTTGGGCCAGCGAAGAGAGGACTGTGCATGTGTCTCCTGGATCGGCAAAAAGTCATGTCCCAGACCAAAGGAGTGACTCAAAATAAGTGTGAACTGACGTCTGAAGCCTCACCGGGGTCACCACAGATCAAGTAGCCCCACCAGCAAGTTGCTAGCTACCGCATAAGATTTGCTGCTTACTGCCGTTGGGCACCCCAGTAGCCCCATACTTGATGGCCAACAGTTGCACGTGAGTCTGCCGGACCCGAAAGTGTCATCTGAGTCCAGATTGGTCACTCAAAAGTGACACCAGCCCCCATCAAAGGATTTCACAAGGGCCCCAGGGCACAGTGACTGGTAGCCCAACCGTATCTGGCATTCTAAGGTCTCAAAGAGGACTTTGAGGGACCCCACCCTCTGTGGCCAAAGTCGCCCCACCTGACCCGTGGACCTTAAAATAACCACAAAGGCACCCATGTCGACTGCACAGCATCCAGAGCATCCTTAAGCATCATCTCTTGTATCCTCAGAATCAGCACCATTCCATTGATGTCTATGGCTGTCATGTTATAATGTGTGGAACTGGACTAGAAATCACTCTGGTGGCCAGGGAACTGTCCACATCTACTTCATTGCCTCCCCAGACCTTCTTCCTGTCAGATTTAGTCACCCAAGCCCCCCCAGACCTTTTCCCTGCCAGATTTAGTCACCCAAGCTGAGCTGGAGTAGCGGAACAACTTTTGCAAACGTTTGATTGACCAATGCCTGTTTTTGAATGAATTAAAAAGTAATAAAACCTTTAAAAATCCCCTTCTGAACCTTGATTTTGCTCATCAAGTACTCTAAAAATTCATAAAAATATAATCTATTTTTATAAATTGATGTTGTGTTTCTTTCATGTTGCATGGCTTTCTTAGTTTGCTGTTTGGTTCTGTTAAATACTTTGTTGTAAGTTCCTTTGTTTCATCCTTGCAGCTCAAAGCCATAGCCACCTACGGTTGAACTTAAGGTTATGCAAACGAGCCTGACTGGACCTAAGACGTTATTTGCAAGTATATTCCACTTTAAGCCTGCACAGCATTAACATATAATACACCCAAATCCTCACATTATGGTATATTTTTGGGGGATGTGGACTGTTTTGGAAGAATGGGGGTAGTGTGTTTAAATAGTTTACTTATAATGAAGTTAAATGATTGTGTCATATCATTTAATTACTTTTCTTTTTGTATGTATGTTTGGGGAGTAAGGCCACTGTTTATTTTAAACATGATATATTTAATAATTTAAAAACATGTTCTATTCTGTTTGATTTCTAATTGTTAAAAATCATTTAATTGTTATAAAAAACATATATATTTAGGATTTTTAAAGTTGCTAATGAAATGTCTGAAACAAATTGCGCGTATATTCATATTATTTGGGGGTATTATATGTACCCACCCCCCAATGAATGTTCTTTCCCTAAAGTTTGTTCATCAAGGTAGAATGATAAATCTTAATCCCCATCTCTATTATATGCAAATATAGATACTTTTAACACAGTGTTTGTTAATGTAGTCTTTGAATTATAAATCTGCCCAGCCATGTATGCACTTTCCAGAATATTCATTAGAATGCAGTTAGAATTCTAAATCCGACCCCACCCTCAGCAAAACTTGCTTTTCCTTGATGTTTTGGGGGTTTGGGATTGAAGTTAAGTTGCTGCAAGTTACTTAAGATATTTAGATAAGACATTCAGGGCCTCATTATGATGTCGAGCAGAAACGTTCTGCCCGACACCATCTCAGATTCGGGATCCCACTGACTCGCAGTCGGAGGTTCATCCCGACCGATTATGATGCCTCCGTACACCATTCGGAAGGACTCCCATTGACTTCTATGGGAGCCTGTGTTCCGACCGACAATGCAGGCTCCTATTGGGTAAAGGGTTGTCTGCAAAAAACCTTGCACCCTGTGGCGGGCACCCCATGGTGCCTGCCACACAGTACATGGTCTTACAGGGGGGTCCCTTGGGTACCCCAGCGGTCCCCAACCGAAGGCCTCAGTATGAAGGGAGGTCTGCTAGGGGCCCCCAAAGTTGGTTTCCGACAGCCGTTTTGTGTCGGACAGACTGACTTGGATTGGCTGTCAGAATCCAAACGCAGAAACGCCTCTGACTGACTCAAACTCTCCGATTGCCGGTCGAAACCTATTCGGAATGACTGAACAGTGCCCCTTCCGACACAAGCATCGTAATCCGTCGGGTAGATTGGATTCCGACCGACTTGGGCAATTGGGTTCTGACACGGTCTGGGGGAATCTGACTGTAATGAGCCCCTTAAAGCGTACATAATATAAAGCTCTGTACTTTTAAAAATATTTTAGTACTTTTCTATCATATTTCCATGATTTTTTTTACAATAATTTCTTTTTTGTTATGTGTTTTAAAACAATTCAAAATACGTTTAAAAATATTTTTAAAGATTATTTATGAAGGTTAACGCATTTAAAGTATTTTTTATTTTTTGTAATTAATATTTATACTTATTCATATCCTCTTCTGAGGTTTATTAATAATTAGAATTGCAATATTTTTATGTTTTATGTTTTATTTTTTGTTATTTTTATTTTATTTTTTACTTTTTTTTTATTTCTTGAATGCATTTATTGTAATGTTTATTGCAATGTTGTAATATTATATTGATAAAGTAATAATGTTTTATATTATTTTTGTGATATATATTTTTGACAAATATTAATTGTAAACAAACAAAATTAGCATTTATTTTAAAATTAAATACGCATGCTTACAACTGTAATGCCAATTGTTTGGACCATCATCTTGTGGTATTGTATATTTATGTAGGTTAGATTATAAATATTTAAAGTCGATATTTTGATGCCAGTATTTTGACAACAATATTTTCCTATCACAATGTTTTGGAGGACAATATTCTTTCAAACCTCCTGGATACCTGCGGGATTCCTCTTCTCTGTGTATTCCATAAGTACAAAATAATATTTTCATTTTACAAAAGCCAAAAGATGGTCCTTGTTAGTGCTCATTGTGTTTGTCATCATTTCTTAAACATTCACTAAAATAATTGTGCGAGACTACTAGTGGAGGATTCACTCTTTTTTCACCTCACATATAATAAGAATTAAAAATACTGCCCGTGCCAGTAAAAACAGCATGGTAGTATACAAAGTAAATATTTAAATTATTAAAACACTAAAACGGATAAGTCGCAGTGCCTCTGCTCCAGCTGTTGTTTGATAACTACCACCCTGGTTTTGAGTGTATGCTTCACTACTCCTTCTGAGAGAGGCAATATCTTGCCTATATGAGTTCTCTCTGGGTTTATGGCCTCTTTCTATCTGCATCTATTTTAGACACTATTGTATAACCTGCTGCATTGCTTATCTGACATCAGCCCTATTTTTGTGATTGGTTACCTCCTGGGCCAGCTGTGTCTAGTTTACATTAGACACATGAGAGCTGTAAAGGTTGCATCTGACGCAGACTTATCAGGGTTGTAAAAGTGCTATATCTGTGTTGACGCTGTATGTGATTTACATCCTCTGTGCGTACAAGTGTTGTCAGGCTCTTTATGCATTGTTTCTTACGCAGGTAAATTTAATAACATCATCTATTTTTATTGTCGATGCAGCAAACGAAATTGGCTTCCAAGATTTCCCATAGCCCAGCACAGTGACTTTCCAATGGATTTGTGTAATTGTCAGAACTGCATATCCTAAACGTCCACACTTCAATAACTAGCCTTGATTACTCAAATAACTAGCCCAATTGAGATGGCTGTTGAGTAGGACCTGGTAAAATTTAAGTTACATGTCATTTGCATAATTTTGGGAATTTTGCTTTACCCTTGTTACACGAAATTCCTGACATTTCACCATTATGCCACATCACATAATTATGGGCCTTGCCCAGTAAAATTTTACAGATATCATTGCTTATTTACAAGCTACTTACGCCACTGGTGTGACACTTTTTCCCATATATAAAATAACGCATCCGCAGCACAAGATGCTTGTAAGTAAGTCCCATTGCGTGAACTAACGTGAACGGGGGAATAACGCAAACGTCCAGAACAGGAGCAGTTGTTGCTCGTCCCACCTGTGTATTTTGCACTTTTTTTTTTTACTGCAAAATGCATCCTTGCATTTAAAAAATGAAAAACTAGAATGTAGCGCTTAATGATGGATTTGCATTCTGTGCTATTGCAGGTAATTCCCACGAAATTTCAAGAATTTGCAGAAATGTATATTACACAGATTTCACACACTCATACCGGAAATCCCGATGCTGCTCGTAACAGGGAAAACCACAGCTCCCAACCTGTCACCTGGGTATTGTGCCTTCTAAAGGCTGGCAGCATTTCCTGGTGATGCAAATAATGAATAACACATAACGGAATCAGTGTATTATTGTATAATTGGATTATTTATTCCTCAGGAGAAATTTTCCAATTTCCCATTATTTACGCAGCCCCGAAATACCAATACCAATTATATTGGTAGTTATGGATTACTGATTGAATACCAATTCATAATTAATTTTGGGGCATTTACTGAAGAGTATAGTGTGTAACTTACAAGTCACAGGCTCTAACTCTAGAGGCACCAATGCAGTCCTTCATCTTTGTTGGGTCCATAAAATGGAATGACAACTGTTTTCCTGGTACCACCAATACAATCCTATTGGATAGCACAGTCACTTCCCTTTTCTCATCCAACTTCCGAAAGGTAATGAAGTTGAGTAGTCAAAGCATTTGTACACCAGTAGGTAAGAGGATATAGAAATTTAAATAGCGCTTAACATACTAAGGGCCTGATTATGAGTTTCGGCAGACCTGGAGCAGGCGGCATGCCACTTCCCCACTCCAGGACTGCCAAAACTCACTTCCACCCGCCCGCCAGATTAAAAGTGATTTTGCCGCCTGGCTGTCCTGCGGTGGTGCTCTCTAAAGGCTCATTGTGAGCCTTAAACAGCACCACCGCTGGACCACCAGTGCACATTACTGCACAGGAAGAAATGCACCCTTGTTCACAGGGGCAAGAGGGGGCTCTGTAGGGCCCCCTTTCTTTCATCACCGCCAGTAGTTACATGGAGGAAGAACCTCTATGACACTGCTGGCGGTGACTAAAGTTGTAATATGGTTGGCGTGGATCAGGGTACCACCAAGCATATTGCAGCCCTCAGATCGCTGCAGGACTGCCAGGGAACACAGTTAATTGGCTGTTGCGGCGGTGCAATGGCAGTCCGACTGCCAAAGTCCTAACAGGGTGGTTGGATTGGACCGCCACTGCCCACCCTCCCCATCCTCAGACCGTCAGACCCGTTATCAGGGCCTAAATAGCTTAGAATGAACGCAGTGTCCAATCAGTGTTGTAGCTTAAAAAAAGAATTTGACTTAAACATTTAACAGGGAAGTTAATGAGTGTCATTAAAACATGATCAGCAAAGTAAACCAGAAGTTGCTGCATCGTTCTGTGGGGGGATGGGTTAAGATATGATCTCATTGCGTTCATTTATATATTGGTGGAAACCAGTGTGGTTTCCAGCTTGTTGAACAGCTTCATTGGAACCTTGCAAGGGCTCCAGGGCTGGACACTTCCACGGTTCTGTAGCCGTTTGCGGTTTAGAAATTGTGATAGTTTATTCAGGACTATAGATGAGGTGCAGGAACAAGGAGTCAATGAATCCTTACCTGCTTCATGCGCATGCATCTTCATTTTACATTGCACAGCTAAATTTTGTGTTTTGAAATAATTTTTTCCTAAGCCTCCCTTCCAGCCGTGGTGCATGCTTTCCTCACTCTACTGTACTTTGGACAAGGTAGAGGAATCCCCCACTTTTGTCGAAAGGGTAGAGAGGTATTCTGGGTGTGGATACGTCCTCCCAAATCCAATTACTGGCTACTAAGGTATCCCACCTCATATAATTAAGGATCAGTGCTAAACTCTCGTGGCGTCAACCGCTCGGCGCAGGGAAGGAAGCAATTCCCTTTTGTTTAGTAACCCTCACACACCCTGGTGGTGTCATGCTTCATCATCAGGTTCACCCTAACTCCTAAAGGTCAGGGGGGGCTCGACCATATTTCACGGAGCACTTAGGAGAGATAGGCCAGGGGGTCTAAAGATAAAAATCCTCCTGCATCTCCAGGTTTCCCTTTATTAGTGGAGGCGTAGGGGAAGTCAAAAATGTATACACAAGGGGTTGTCAGGAGATGATGGTCCTATGACCCTAGTGTCTTGCCAACATGTTTCAGCCGTTTGCAATGGCCAGTTTGGTCCCGGGCTTTTTTCAGGACAAATAGAAGTTCCCTCCCTGGATATTCACAAAAGGAATTCCCTAACTTTTCAAACTGAGGATGCAGAAAGCTGCATTCTTGGGAATGGTATGGAAGGTATCTCCCATCCGGTTTTCTTATGTTTTGTATCCGCCCTATTATGGCGGATTATATGTGTCTCAGGGGGAGAGGTAGAAGGGGTAGCCTTTTGGTCACACTTTTTTCAAAGATCCTGACCCTCGATTCCACCTACTTGGGTCCCGCGTCTCCCGGCACTCACCACACAGGTGCAGCAAAGACAGCAGCAGTGCAGACATTTTGTGCACACACAATGGTACAAAATAGTAAGCAAGCTAAATGCAAGGTTATTTCACATACAGAACAGGTACAACGTGGCTAACAGCAATGTATGTTTAACATACATAAAATAGGTCCAGTATGTGTAACCTATGTGCAAGCTTTTCTGACACCCAGAAACAATGCTGTTTGTGAAGTTAAAGTTTCTGATTCTTTACACACCTGGTGCCGTTTTACACATACGGCACATTTTCCTTGGTTGGGCTGGGCCACCTTTTTGAAAGGTGCACCCGACGCAATCAAGGAAAATGCGCCGTATTAGGGTGAATACACTGCCCCAGGGCAGCCGATAACTTGTGTGCAATGGGGGCAGCGCATTCACACAAATAATGGAGTGGCTGTTTTGAAGCCACTCTGTGTTTTCACAGTGCAGGCGGCAACCCACCTGCACTTTCAGAGGGGATTAGAGATCCCCTTGCAGGTGCATGCAGTGAGTGACTGCACCCGCCTGCAAGGGGATGTCTTGGGGGTCAATGGTATTCTCTTTCCCCCCACCCGAGGGTTACAATAAGAGGGCGCACTGACAGTTTCTTTGCCTCTCTGCCAGCTGCGGTCCATGCAGGTAACAGCGGTGGGGCAGTGGGGCCATGTAAGGGGGGCTTCGAGGGACGATGCAGAGGGCATATTAAATAAATAATTAATTATCCCTCTGCATCGTCCCTTTAAATCCCCTCTTATACTGTCCCACTGCTCCACCGCCCCACCGCTGTATCCTGCACGGACCACGGCTGCTCTATGCTCACTTCTGTAATAAGGCGCGAATGCAGAGGCAAAGGGATTACCTCATTTGCATGGGACCATGCCACCATGCAAATGAGGGGACGCCCTCTTGTGGAAGCGCTGGTGTTGCATGTACGCCAGTGCTTTCGGTATTACAGAAGGGGAGGCACAAGCATCTGCGGTCTCTTCTGTAATACCAAAGTACGGCAAACGCCTATTGCGCCTCTGGAGCACTTCTATAATGCGCCCCTGAAATGGGTACAGATGCAGACAGCATAGGTATAGGACTGCAGTAGGAGTACAACCTTTCCTCACGTGGAAAACATTTACACCATGAACAGCAGCATTCCAAGTTTCACACATACATGCAGCATATGTATAGCATAGGCAGTGGCAGTGCAACCATTCCCGAAAACTACACTTGACTGGTACATTATAGAGAGCAGTAGAACATCCCTACTTCACACACAGTACAGGTTCAGCACAGGCGCTAGTTCAATAGTCCCTCAAACACACACAGGCAAGCCCACAGCTGCAATAGTATACGGGTAATAGGAGTGAAAGCCTTCTTCACACATAGTGCAATTACAGCAAGGCCAGCAAAAGCTTCATATACCCACAACAGGTATGTTGATTGCAAGAAGTACACTTGGGTCAGGTGTTCAACTCACTTCATTTCAAAACGTTTGAGGTCAAGATGCTGGAGCTGCTCATGGCTACTGTGGCTAACGCTCATTCAGTAATGTTACCCATACATAAACAAGTATTGTATAGTAAGTACTGGTACATAGATGGCATTTTACACACCACTCGCATAGCACAAAGCGCTCTCTATGGATGAGTAAGTAGCTATCCTGTTTGTATAATTTATATAGCGCTTTGAGGCTCTTCTTTGACCAGGTCTTTAGAGCTCTTTAGGGCTTCAACAGGGCATGAGCATGTGTGCTGCAGACAGTGTAAGAGATAGGTGCAGCCAGACATGCATGCACTTGCTATTTAAAGGTTGGCATCAAATCTAAAGGTAGAAACGTTGATTGGGCTTGTGTGATTCTTCAATAGGAAAACACAAAAAAAGGTTATTCGGCCCCACATTGTTGGGGGAATGAATCAGTGGCCTTCACATTTTTTTAGTCCACTCCTCGGTGCTGTGGATTTTACTTACTAGGGCCTTGGTACAAATTGCAGCATGTTTATCCATTTGACACATATTTAGTCTTCTAGAGGTTGAAGTGATTGCTAAATATCCTTATTTGCATAGGCAGAATGTTCCATATTTTTCATGGACCATAAAAGCCCAGCACCAAGGCACTGGAGAGATTTACCCAGTAGAACTGATAGTTAGCAGACCAGGTTGTAGACTTGAGCGCAAGGCCTGAGTGCTTGAAGGCCATGGTGGGCTCCTATATATTCAAAGAATTAGCCTAACGATAAGAGCAAGGATCTTGCTTTAAGGATACAGCACACTCTTATCTCCTGTACCTATTGATTATTGCAGAGCATCTTGTCTGGTACCTAAATCAGCCTATAGAAATGAGCTCCCCTCAGAATGGTGAAGGTAGGTTAGAGGAAGGAGGGGCTCGCCTTAAGTGAGATCTCTTACAAACCCTGATATTTTTTCAAGAGTTCATTTAGCAGGCAGATTAATTAGAATGTTACTGTGCTGCATGTTATTTTTCCTTTATTAACTCTAGATTGTCTTTTCATACCTATACTTAGTCATCCCCTGTCATTTTTTATGAAAGGATACTATGCACTGTTAAAAAAAAATCAATTTCCTCTCTTTTATATGTCTTTAAAATCATCCCTTTCTGTATCACTAGCGATATGGCGGCTGAAGGCAGTAACCGCATTCATGCTCTGCCTTCATTCGGCCATCTTGAGTGACATACTGTTGCAGAGGTGGACAGACCTTTCTAATGAGAGAATCTACACTAATTGTTTTTTTGTGTAAACAGGTAATGGGCTAATTGTCCTAGTAAAACATGCCTATGAAGTCAACTTTCCTTCCTCATTGTATAGCTTGGAATATGTTTGTTTCTGTCTGATGAGGAATATGTATCAGTGCTTTAACGCGAAATCTGTGCCTGGGTGAAGTAAAGTCAAGTGTACTAGTAGGCTTCATTCCAAGATAGGTTGCATATAAACAGGTCATGGAGGGAGTGTTAGCATGGGTTGCTTTTAAAGTTGTGAACATCCAGCAAATTTTTCAGGGTGAATTACCTGGGAAATTTTATACAAGCAATGACTGATTTTGTTTTCTCCCAGCAGATCTTAACCAACAAGACAAAAACCTGTTTAAATCAGGAAGGGATAGATCTAATTGTAAGAAAGTTCAAATTTAAATTCCCTTACACGAATCAATTTCCGAGTAATATACTAAACGTACATGGAAATTTTAATCTACCAAAGAACATGCTTTTTCTTTTCATACTAGCAGTCTGGGGAGGTCTTCCTCCGGTCGCCGGCTCAACTTGCTACGGAGTACCGACGGAGAGAGCGGTACCCCCTTCCTGAGCGGCTGCCAGGCTGAGGTGGGTCTGAGTACCCAGCAGTTGCGGGTATACTCTTCCTTGTTGTAACTGCTGTACAGAGGATTGAGGTCATATATCCAAAAATACACTTATATCCTTTTCTTTGCACTGATTTATCAATTTTTTTCGCAGCAGCACCAATTTGAGGTCCTGAAGAAAGCCTAACCCACGTGTGGGCATGAGGGCTGAAACATGTTGACCATTTTTCCTTCTCACCATAGCGGTTATAAATTTATACCGATTGTGCTCTGTTTTTAATCCTGGCAGTTTGGTGTCTTGGAATAAATGTAGTATTTGACACCTCCTAGCTAGTTTTATATGCACTTTTTTCACTTCTGTTGCGCTGCGCCCTCACTCTTTAACATTCTTAGTGCTCTTCATAAGAGGATTTAGATTATCCTTTCTGATACAAAACAACCCTGAGCTCCTCTCTCCCTATGAGAGGGTTGTAGCCCTCAAAGGAACTAGGTTTTTTCTTTAAGAGGAGAGTCCCTATGATGAAGCATGTCACCTTTTGGTGAGTGAGGGATTTTGTCCTAAAAAGGGAAATGCCCAACTTACTTTGGTGGTATCTGTGATTCTGTAGTTTCTTATCTTGCCATGTAGTTATGTACACATTTTTGCATTAGCTTTTTGTTTAGACCCAGGGATTTCGTACTGTTATGCGATGTCTTCCTATACACATAACCCAACGTGGATACATCTGTCAGGGTTGACTCAAAAAATTCCAAGAGATAAAGGTATATGTTATCTATGTAGATGCGGTGTCCGAGACATGAAACTTATGGTTTTAATATTTCCTGCTGTGAAAATCGCCTGCCACCGATATTTGCGTTGTATGGTTTTAACATTAAGAAAGAGAACTAAAAAAGAATTTGTGGAACTACTATGTCGTCGTTACCAACAGTCATATTTTTTTTAACCTTTTTAGATCTTTAACCTCTTTCACTTGTTCTTTCCAAGTATTTTTTAAAAATATTTTTCAATTTGAATGCGTTATGGAATCTCTATTTGTCAACCTTTTATATTTAAAAACGAATTAGTTTGGGAAAACAAAGCAAAAAACTGAGCGGCATATTATCAAGAAACGGCGTTAAAATTATCGCCGCTTTAGCGGCAGAAAACTGCTGCTAAAGCAGCAATAATGGGCTTGATAATATGCCGCAGAGAATTCCAATAGAAGCCCATGTTGACAGCAGAACATGGGCTTTTATGGGAATTCTCAAGGGCATATTATCAAGCCCATTATCGCCGCTTTAGCGGCAGTTTTCTGCCGCCAAAGCGGCGATAATTTTAGCGCTGTGCTTGATAATATGCCCCTGAGAGCCCTCAAGTGAGGAAGTCATTTTGTACAGCCCCAACTATGGAATGAGTTAACTCTAGGTGCCTGTGCAATTTGCAGTCTGGAACTGGTGCCCAATAAAACTGCTGTATTGAGAAAAATGGGCCCAGAAATATCATTGCTGGTTTCTCACATTGTACATCAGTGTGCATCATAGGTAGGATAACCATCTTACTCGGTGTCATCACAAACACTACTTCTACTTCTGGGTTTTCGTGTGACAGTCTAATGCATCTTGGGAGTTGAAGTTTTGGTTTGTTTATATTTAATTTATTAGCCTAGCACAACAAAAGGCAGTGATTAGTAGGTTTAAATTCCAGGACTGGAAACTGTGCCTGTTTTGACTTGGAGTAAGGAGACACTATGGGGCAATGCCAGAAGGCCTGTAGTTTTGAAAAACTGATTCACCTCAGCGTGCCTATAGAGAGCATATTTTGTGAGAGACCTCCTTCTCTTTCAATTGCGAAGCTTGTATTTAGCAGGTAAGCACGCATTATGCAGAAAGACATTTTGAAATTGCTTTTAAAAGGATCGGGACTAGATCCGCACCCTATGCTGCATGTTACTGTGGTTCACACAAGAGCATAGCTTAGTCATTGAGGCACGGGGGTATGAATCTCAAATTTCCCAACTAAAAAAGCAGTGGGACACAGGGTGAATGTGTGAGATGACTGAGATTTGGGATGGACTGTTCCCATGAGGAGCAGGGTCTGTACTGAATTGTATTAAGTGGCCCTTCGGGCTGATTTAGAGTTTAGAGGACAGGTACTCCATTGCGGCTGTGACAGAAAACCCTTTATGCCAACCTCAGGGTATGCCCACCTGATTTTGAGTCGGGCAGACTGCAAGTTGTATGCTGACAGAGTACAAAATTGTATTTTGATGTAAAACTTCCTCCGTCGGCCCAACTGAGTAGGGGCTATGGGAGGTAAGCTATCCAACTGTCTGCCTATTTAGAGTCTATAGTTAAATATCTTTTATTTTTTTTACTTTCCAGCACAACCAGGCTGTGATGGACAGTAAAAAAAGTAAAATAAAAAAGGGAAACTGACGCCCACGCCGTGGGACAATACTCCCATGGCGCTAGGGCCATTACATTTTATATTTTTCAAGCATAAACTTTGGGCGTTTGGTTTTGAGAAATAGAAAACTTTAGAAAAGTTTGACGGCCTTCCATCATGGTTGACAAAGTCGTCTGTCAAACATTTCCTACATTGACATGAACTACCATGTTAGTCGTTCTGATCAATGTATAGAGATGATCTCTTAATTTGGCAGCAGACTAAAGGCAGGGTGGCAGATGTAAAGTCCTTTGCTACCCTGTCTGCCTTTACCCCGTGCGTTGAATAATTTGTCACCAGAAGCTACAACAATGTTTGCAGTATGAAGCATAAAATTGCATATTCTTGTTGTCCTCCTCTTCTGGTTGACACTGTACTTGCAGTGGTCCAGTTGTATTTCCAACTGCTCCTTATGGTGTTCTTTCCATCTCTGAAAAAGCTATGTGGCCGGGGTGAATAGCCCACAGGTCCTTCTACATCCCACATGTACAGCTGGAGCACTGGTCAGGTTGGCAGCTATGGAGCACTTAATTGCACAAGTTGTATGAAACGTTTTGGGCATTATTGTTTTGCACTCAGCTGGAAATGAAAATACCACTGATTCCCTATTGGGCCTAGTTGGTTGTGCTGCTGCAGATGTTACAGCTCTGGAAGGGTTGGTTTGTGGTGTGGTAAGTGGCTGCTGCTCTGTAGTTTCTTGTGAGACCATGATATACTCGGATCCTCTGCACAGCAAACTCCCTTTGAAAAACAGCAATTACTTTCTGCCTT